>NC_056063.1:69801683-71001683 GCF_016772045.2 Ovis aries | reverse complement strand
TTGAAAAACAAAATAAACTCTTTCCTTAATTACATTGCTGTTGTTTAGTTGTTAAGTCGTGTCTGACTTCCTTGTGACCTCATTGACTGTAGCCCACCAAGTTCCTCTGTCCATGGGATTTCCCAGGCAAGAACACTGGAGTCGGTTGCCATTTTCCTCTCCATGGAATCTTCTTGACTCATAGACTGAACCTGTGTCTCCTGCATTGCAGGTGGATTCTTTACCACTGAGCCAACTGAGAAGCCCGTATAAGTTTAATTAGTCTGCCTGAAATAAGAGAGCCTATAAAGCACAAGATGGAACTCAAGTCCATATATGTTGGCCTCTTTTCCATCTGCTGATGGTTTTCTTATCACCAGGATGGCCAGACACCTTATCATGTCCCTCTGTGTAGCTAGAACAGAGAAAGTGGGGAGAGGTGTAGCTGCAGTTAAAGAAACAGGCCTACCATAGAGATCCCATGGTCAGAAAGTTGAAGCATGACTTGGACATGGATGCATATAATGTGGTGGGTAGGACAAGAGGGATGATATCACTGAGAAAAGTATACCTTAGGTCAGGTTCACTGGCTGTCAACAGGAAGAACCAGCACCCACAGTTAGGCTGGGAGAGAAACCTGCTGCTAAGTGGGGTACATGGTGACTAAGGAACAGGCCAAACTGTCCTCGAGCCCTGCTTGGGAGCAAGACTCATTTTTGATCCCATCAGGTGGTGACAGAGGCACACATACACTGCAGCATGGGGCTGTCTCTGACTCCAGGTCCAGGAAGGGCTGACCCTGTGGGAAATCCCTCCAGTCCCCACAGGAGGATGGTGTGGGGAATGCGGGAGCAGGGTGAAAACTGCCTGTGATGAAGACAGACTCACTGAAAAGATGCAAATAAATGCAGTGGAATCATACAGAGTTGAATTATGAAGTAAAGGTGTAATTTGCAGAATATGAAAGTAAGTAAATCTATAGGGTGTTAAGTGCTGCAGAACATTCTAGAGCCTCATGTTCAGACACAACAGGTGTTTGGGTGATTCATGAGTTCGATTTCAAACTGTCAAAGGATATTTCTTAGAAATCATGGGTTATCTGTCATCAAAACCTGCCCATGGGAGAGAAAGGACTTTACTGGAAGGTCTTGTTCAAACGTGATGCTGAGTCAAGAGGTCTGGGTGAACCTGAGACTTTGCATTTCTAAGAAGCTCCAGGAGATGCAGTTGATGCTGGCCCCGGCAATACAGTCTGAGTCACAATGAATCAGGAAACTTGGAGAGGAAGTGGGACAAGCTGGGAGTGAGGGGAGAGGTTCCTGAGAAAATATTTTGTTAAAAAAAAAAAAAAGGAAAAAATGTAGGAAACTAATATTTTTGCACATTATAGCAAGGTCTGGTAAGCATCTGTAAAAGTTCAAGAAAAGCTCTGAGCAGGAAAAAATAACAAACCCAAATCAATATACCTCTAGAGCTGGAAAATGCTTTAAAGTGGCCCAGGACTCTCTAAAATTATCAAATCAACCAAAAATCATCAAAATGAGAAATGCAGCCCATATTCAGGATCTACCCAGGAAGTCTAGGGTTGCATTTACCTTATTGTGAGTCTTTGTTTTTTTCTTCCATGAATCATAAACCAGCAGAGTACCAACTACACTTTCCTATTAACTCTAACTTCCATGAATCAGGACAGCAGAGGACATAACAGAATAGAGCCCCATTTTCCTGGGCGAACTCACTCCCAAGTCCTCCCCTCCCCTACAGCAGCATCTCTCAATCAAAGTCAACACCAAAGTGGTGTCCTGCAGTGATGGGAGCAGAGACAGATGAGCAGGAGAGGGTACCTGGGACGTACAGAGGTAGAGTGAAATCATTTCAAGAACAAATTGCCTGGGTATCATCTCCCAATATAGAAGTGAAGCTAACGGTGATGCTGAGTAGACCAAGATACAGGTCAAAAGGCAACTTATCACATTTATTAATTCAGTCTCAAAATTAAATATTCCTTCAAACATTTTAGAATCTCAGATAGTCCTATGATTTGGAGGGTTTTAAGAAGGAAGAATTCAAAACTGTATTTTCCTAAGCTGTACTATGAAGTTTTTTAGATAATTTATATTTTATCACTTTGGAGGAAATTTAAGACACAAATGAACAGAATTATGTTGACTATACAAGATCTGATCAACATGGAGCTATGAGTAAGCAAACAATGATGGCCTCCAGCACTTTCAGGGACAGAGCTGCAGCAAGAACTGTGGTTAATGTTTTCCAGACACAGCAGTCTTCACCCTCTTCCTGACCTATGGTGAGACTGGAAATAATTAGGAGCCAGCTTTTACTCAGTGACTAACTGAAGCTGCTCCCGGGCATTAAGTTGAATACTTATTCTTTCATGTAACAAGGGTATCATTCATTATATCATAGCTATAGTCCTCTAGGTGGGTCGGTGGTAGAGTTCTCAAAGAGTAATTATTTAAATGCAGTCTGTTGCTTACTCCATTGTCGTGTGTGTGTGTGTGTGTGTGTGTGTGTGTGTGTTGGTTACTAGTTGTTCACACCTGTGTGTTACTCACTCAGTCTCCCAGCCAGCAGTCCTCAGCACCCTCTCTGTGCCCTGCAAAATGTCTTTTAATTTCATGGCTGCAGTCACTGTCCAAGTGATTTTGAAGCCCAATAAAATAAAGTCTGTCACTGTTTTCATTGTTTCCCCATCTATTTCCCATTAAGTGGTGGGACCAGATGCCATGATCTTAGTTTCTCGATGCTGAGTTTTAAGCCAGCTTTTTCACTCTCCTCTTTCATCCTCATCAAGAGGTTCTTTAGTTCCTCTTTACTTTCTGCCATTTAAATGATATTATCTGCATATCTAAGAGTGTTGATAGATCTGATCATAAATGTTTACAGGTAAAATCTCATCCACTTTGAGTAAGTCTCCGGGCCCTGTCTCCACCTGGGGGCTCTGGTTCCTGACCCGTGACTGAGTCATGATTCAGGCTCTTCTTTAGTGGCTATAAGCTCATCCCATGGCCCCTGCTGTAGTAGACTTGGGGCTGTGCTCTGGTTCTAGCAGCAACTCACCCACACCAGTAAGGATCAGATTATATTAAAGAAAGAAGCAGTCTGTGGGGGGAGGGCAGGGGGATGGCTCAGTGTGGGCGAGTGGAGGACAAGTCTATGGGAAGGGCCAAGGGACAGAGGAGGAGGCTGCAACCAGAGGAGACCATGGGAGAAGGAGGAGATCTCAGAAATACAGAGAAGAAAAGATGGAAAGGAGGAAACAGAGAGGATATTGGACAGTTAGGCACATGGAGCCAGTGCTGACTTCCCAGATTTCATACGAATAATCAGGCATCACATATAGTGCCCTGGGTCAGGTTAAGATCGAGCCCTGGAGCCCAAGGCCCACCAATTGCCATGAGGGAGCTCATTACACAGGGAAAGAAATGCTTGGATCCCCATCCCATGGTCAGTTTCCAAGAAAGATTCACATAGTGTCATTGATCTAATCTGCATGCAAGAGAATCCTCCTGACTCACTAACAAGGAAGGCAACAGCAGACATGCACTAAATCTTTAGCTAGATTTTAAAGAGGCAAATGGCTTAAACAAACCTTTAGTGTTGAGAATATGATTTCTCCCAGATTCTTCAATATCAGAGGCCCATCTAAGCTGTACCTGAAGTTCACACTGTAAAACCCAATCTCTCCTTTATGGGGCCAGGCTGTTGGTGGTCTAAACTCGTATTCCCAGGGTGCTTCTTTCTCACACTCTGTATATTCAAGCCCCCTCTCTACTGAAATCATCTGAAACACATAAGACATCACAGGAGTTAGGAAAGGTCTTGCTTATGGACGTTCAGAGATTGTAAATGAAGCATTCTACTTTAATATCTTTACATCAGCTTTTCTATGGTTCAGAAGATCTCAGGTCTTAGCATCCATGAGGGACAGAGCTAAGAGCTGGATGAGGCCTTTGATGATTTACAAACTTGCTCATGGTCTTGTAACACTGTCATTTACAGCTACTTCCTTAAAAACTATATAAAAACTAAAATAATTAGAGAAATGAATGCAAAGATTTTATTGATCCACTTTTCACAACTGAACAAAAAAAAAAAAAAAGATAATTTTTATAAGAAAAAAATACTTATGGACACCAATCAGTAACGTGTGGCTACAGAAGAGCCATTTGTTATAAACAAGCAAAATTGAATGGTCATCAAACCTCATTTTAATAACTAGTCACTCTCTGCTTTACTAAAAGAGAGAAGCGGAAAGTTTTCACGTTATTTGTTTTTCTCCCTTTAGGAGAGGGTGTAAATATTCAAAAGAGATGATAATTTACATACTGACTAATGTCTCTTAAAGTGACAGAACTCCACTCTAATAGCACATTTTGAGTGGGAGCTTATCCTATCAGAAAGAAGGGACACCAGCAAATTCAGGTGTTCAGCACACACAAGAATAGATGATAAAATGGGGAGTGGAGGAATCTAATTAAATAAATCTTAAAACACTTAATTCTATATTTTAACCAACAATGAGGAATTATCTGTTAAGAAACATATATAAACAAGCCACTAAGAAATTAGCTTGTATTCTCTCCAGGATTTCAGAACCTTTCTCCTGCAGAGATATTTATTATATCTGAAGACAGTTTGTGATGAATATAAAACCTGCTGACATGGTACACATAAGACTGAGAAAAACACATATATATATTTAATTTTCAGTTTTACATTCACTTTAAACAGACAGAGAGGATGTAAAAAAAATTCTGTTAATCATGATATAAAAACAAGAGTTTCACTATTATACATAAGAATTGCTTTTATGCCAGTTAATGGCAAGGAGATTAGAAGAGGCTAAGAACCAAAAGATAAACATCACCATATTCTCAGCTTCAATGCTTTGCCTGATGCACCACTGGAACATCCCTGTGAGCGTGAGGGTGAGAGATAGCACCAAGCCAGCCTCCCCAGGATATAAAGCTAAATGAGGAAGAAGAAGAGGAATCAAGTCAGTCTTATTCTTAATGCCCTGTTCAGATCCTTCTGTAACTTAATAAAGAAGACTCCTTTATAATATTTAAATCATTCACATGTAATGATCATATTATTTATACTTTTACTATCCGTTCATTGAGACCATAACAACAGTAAATAAAAATGACTATGAATTCAGAAAGACTGTTAAATGTGTTTATTAATCCCGACAGGATTGACATATACTTGACCACATTATATAGGTGAGGAATCAAGTCATTATTCAGACTTTTGTCATTATGGGTGCAAAAACCATTAGGTAATTTCACTTTCCACATGTCCAATGCAGCTGCAGTTGAAACCACAAAAACAAGACAACGGGTTTTAAGAGCAAATGTTTTTAAATCTAAAATACTACTTTCCTTGTTCCATATTAAAGATTCAATGCTGTTAGACTGGAATCGTTAGGGATGGTGAATTCATGCCACACACACAAACAACTGCTCATCTGGTACCCATACAGCAGTGAGGATACTATTCTTTGCTACAGAAAATCTTTATCACCCAGTGTGTACCAGGCACCTACATCCAATAGATTTGAGTAGCCCTAAAGCTAAAACCTAAACTCTACACTGAAGAAAAACCTTAATGGTAAACTTGGTTCTCTCCTCACAACTACAGGATACTACCTAGAATGTTCAAAAGGTCAGCTTGCTACAGTTGTTCAGACCCCAACCCATTCAACAAAAGATAAAAGGATAAAAGGTAGCATATCAAGACACAAATGACTTCATATGGACCACACTGTGGAATTACATGCTGCAAGCACTTTAATACAATTCATTACAACAAAACAGTATAAATTATTAGACGAGGTAGCAACAATTTAATGATTGTAAACAAAGCTATAAACTGTAAGCATACCACAAAATGTTATTCACATCTGTACTTACTTTCTGCCAGAATCAGGGCCCCAAAAGCAACAACAGTGACAAAGACGACACAGGTGACATCTAGATACACAGTGAGCCATCGGGACATCGTCAAAAGCAGGAACCAAGCCTCTGGATTTGTAAAATCATAATAAGCATAATACATAAACAGAAAAAACATGTTAATTGCTTCTAATGAGGAAGAGCATTTTACTCAGTTGAACTACAAAAGATTTTTACACAGGGTAGAATAGCAAAGATATACACACAAGGAGCCTGAAGATTCCAAAAAGCTAGGTTTTGACACAAGACAACATATAGGACAGAGGGATCAGTTCAGGTTCTTTGTGGGGAGCATGCACTGAATAATTCAACTCACAGGTTATAAACAGAAACATGATGCTAATAAAGAAGATGGGAAATGGTCTCATCGGTGCACTTCCTGCAATGCTGGGCTTTGATGCAAAGATTATCCTCTCACAAGTTGACTGTTCCAGCTCTCAGACAGCAGACAGCACAGCTCTGCTCTTTCCCACATCTTCTGCATTTACTACAGAGCCCTGCACAGTGTTTATTCTCAGGAGCCAGTGTCTACATGACCATGAGCTAACCAGACTGGCATGTGGCTTTTGAAATGCCATTTTATCTTCAAAATACAATAAAGACTGGAAAGATAGGCCAAACTTTTATAGACTTAGAGGAAATTCTGAAATTTCTATCTAGAAAAAAAAAACTTCAGGAAAACAAAGGATGATATACATCAAGTGGGCAGTAAATGTGATGATCAGGAAATTATTTTCTTTAATCTCATCAGCCACCCTGCATACTCTGAAAAGAGAGTTGGTAAACTAGTCTGGGGACCAAGAACACTTACCACTGCGTTCTGAAAACAGAAAATGAAGTTTTATTGGAACACAGCCACAGCAAATTGCTGATGTATTATCTTTTCCTGTTTTCGTGCTATAATAGCAAAAGTGAGTAGTTGCAACAGAGACAGTATAGTACACAAAGCCTAAAATAATTTCTATCTGCTTTGTTCCAAAAAAAAAAAAAAATGCTTGCTGAATCCTGTTGTAAAGGGATAGAAAGCCACGGGGCACAGTGATGGAAGGACAATGCAAGGTGGTCAGGGGAGAAAAGCAGGGGTGACAGGGGAAAAGGGGAGCACAGAGGGCATCCTGAGAGGTAGGGGTGGGGGAGGCAGGTGGACAGAGTGGGACATGGGGGTGACACAGAGTGGTGCTGGCCAGCCAGGCCACTTGAGAGGGAGGTCAGGCCTCAGAAGGCAGCACATCCCATCCTTTGAAATCATCTCCAGAAAATTACAGACCTGAGTGCAAATCCTGGTATGTATTGAACACTTCCTGAAACTTCTGTTCGGCTTTGTATGCCCGGATGGTCCAGAGTCCCCGCAGAGAAGATGCTAAGTGGGAAAACACCAGGCTCTGTGCTGGGGAAGCAGAGACAGACACACGACAGAGAAAGTCAGGGAGGCTGGAGGCGAGGAAACCACTGCCTCCTGAGCTCTGTGGTCACACATCCCACCAAAGGGCACACCCACGCTTCCTGGCGGGGTGCCTGGGAGAGGAGGGATGACACCCTTTCTGGAGAGATCCTTTATGTGACCCTCAAACTCCTGGTTACACCGACCTTCACTTTAATAACCTGGAAATGAAAGATTCTCTCTGAACCCGTCTTTGACCAAATTCAAATCACAGCTAGATTTAGGTAAAGAAATTCTTTACTATTTCTTTCACCAAGGTCATCTCAAACACACCTCCTTCCAAATACTTCTGGCATCTCTCCAGGTAGAAATTGTTCACAGTTTTTTAAAAATACACTGAAGTAGAGTTGAATTACAATAATGTATCAGTTTCAGATATATAGAATACAGATCTAGTTTTTTCCTGATTATATTCCATTATAGGTTATTATAATATACCTAATAAAATTCCCTGTGCTTTACAAGAATCCTTGTTACTTACTTCTTCTACATGGCACTTTGTATTTATTAATCCCAAACTCCTAATATGTTCCTCCCTGTCCCCCAGTCCCCTTTCTTTTATTTTTTTTTAATTTTAGTTTTTTATTTTTAAAATTTTAAAATCTTTAATTCTTACATGCATTCCCAAACATGAACCCCCCTCCCACCTCCCTCCCCATAACATCTTTCTGGGTCATCCCCATGCACCAGCCCCAAGCATGCTGCATCCTGCGTCAGACATAGACTGGCGATTCAATTCACATGTCCCCTTTCATAACTATTTGACATAAGTTCATTTTCTATGTCTCTATTTCTGTTTTGTTGTATATAGACATTTGTGTAATTTTTTAGTTTCCATGTATAAGGGGTATCATATCATATTTGTCTTTCTGACTTACTTTACTAATACTCTCTAGAGCCATTCGTGTTGCTGCAAATGGCAATATTTCATTCTTTTTCATAGCTGAATAATTGCTGCTCACTAATTTTTAATCAGTGGCATTGTAAAATTTAATTCCTCATTAGAGTCCTCACCACACTGAATTCTGATGAGCTCCATATGTGTTATCTTCACCTTATATGAGTAACCTAAGGGCTGGGATAGAGTCAGTACATCCCCCACCTTGGACCAGAGCCAGACACAGGACAGAGTGAGACAAGTAAGGGGAACAGACAGTTTGCCGTCTCCCCCATCCTAGGACTCTCCCTGCACCTGTGCCAGGAGTCTCTGTGAGTCATGGAACACCTGGTATTGCACCGCCCTTGTGTCCACAGGACCCAGCAAATGAGGAGTCCCTTAATGGTCTTGACTTCCACTCTGGAAACCTGATGAATGTTTTCATAACTGCCCTGCTGGATACCTGTCCTGGCATTTGAAGGGCACTGTGCCATGTGACACACATATCACTCTTTTAGAATCTGATAGTAGCCTTGGTGTCCATTCTATTTTGAATGACTTCACATGGGTTTGGGTTCTGGTGTCACATCACTGGTCATTTGTTTCCTGCCATCTTCTCTAAGAGCACACTGACCATGAGCACCAGAGTCAGGCTCCTGCCCATCAGGGAACAGGTGGGTTTCAGGCTGCTGGGCAGGGAGGATACGGTTCTCATTCCCCACAGTGAAGAAGGCTATTACTTGCTGTTGTCAGGGGCAGATAGTGAGTCTGTGACCTCTGTCTAGGATGAGTGATAACTTGTGATATATCAGCAGGAAATAATGATATCACTTTGTTACTTGTACATCTAAAGATGAGCTGATAGCAAAACCTAGGTGTTTAGAGGAAGTTAGGGTCAGTTATCTTACAGCTACTGAGATTTAAAAAAAAAAGAAAATGATAGGGAAAATAATCAAGGAAGAGAACTCCAAATTAGTTTCAGGGCCTGACTCTTAACATCCAAATGTCTGTCTGGGTGACAGGGCAGTTAGTACCAACAAGCACATAGGCATTAGAGTGGGGACGTGAGAGGGGCTGGGGTACAAATGCGCAAAGACACACAACCTGCCCTTGGGCTTATTGTCCCTGGTTCCACAAGCAAGGAAGGAACAGGCTCCCTCTATGAGACACGGGAGCTCAGAGAGGGTGGGAAGCCTGAGCTGGGGGCCAGCTGACCATCCACTCAGCCCCTGGGCTCTTTCCACCAGGAACATCTGACCAGAAACATTAACTGTGAGGAGTCCTCATCCATGATGTTGATTTAAGAAAAAGCCTCTGAACTGGGACAAGTTTTAACATTTTTCCTTTATACTTTACTCAGGCAAAGAGCTAAAAGTGATTTGGTGGTGCTTTTTTTTTTTTTTTTTTTTACTTTTAAAACTTTCTCTTTGTAAATAATTGTGTATTTACAGAAATTGCAAAGATAGTACAGAAATATCATATATTCTTAACCCAGTTTTCCTTCAGTGGTTATAATACAATGTCATACAAGGAAATTGACATTGGCATAATATATATGTATAGTTCTGTGCCATTTTATCATGTATGTAGATCCATCTAATACCCCACACAATCAAGATACAGAACGATTCCATCACCACAAAGGTCTCCCTTGTGCTTCCCTTGGTGGTGCTTTGGACCATCCAGTTATTCAGCTGTGTTCTCATGCCAGCATCCACACTGCTCTCTCCTCATTAAGTTGAGTAGCTTTTTATTTTAGTTTAATATAACTTTGCACTTATAAGAGCAACACAAACACCAACTGAGCTCATGCTCCAAATAAGAAAGGCTGGGAGCTCTGCGCAGGCCTTTTCTGCACCCCAGCAGTGTCCCAACCCACCCCCAGAACTCAGTCAGTCTGGACACTGGGTGCTCACAAGGATGACACAGGTGAATTCCAGGACCATCACCCTGTCAGGAGGATGCTGAGAATCCAGCTCCAGAGAGCAAGGAAAATTCACTAGAACCAGGCTCTCATTTCCAGAGCAAATGTTATGATGTCAACAGTATTCATCACAGACAAGGCTTTTGAAGAAGAAGTAATGTGTCTGTTTACTTAGGGAGAGTCCTACCTGCTTCCCTGTCAGAAGATCAAAGCTGCAGCTAATTATCTCCAGCAGGGAGGGAGGCAGTGTTGACTTTAGAAATCAGGTGTCAACTCAGCCTTGAACATCAGGAAACCAAACATCCTACCACTTTACCTCACTTCATGCCCAAGAGTTGCGGCGGGCCAGCAGGAATCTGGACCCATGAAAAAATATCCTGCTTCTTTCAAACCCCACTAGGGCTAAGCAGGATGCCAGAATGAATGAAATGGAGGGTCTGCAAAGAAAATTAACTAGTATGGGGTGGGGGGGGGGAATGTGATCTCAAGGCTCTGGTATTACACTGCCCAACACAACATCCTTTTCCCCACAAACACTGAGCTCACTATCCTGAAGCAGGCTATATAATAGTCATGCCATGACTCAGCAGTCACAGACACGTGTAACTTTACATTTCATGTGTCTGATGGCTACATTTTCCACAACTCTGAGGACACTTGGGAACACAATCCACAAGGACACCACATCTTCCCTGGCAGGATGAGGGCAGGGAACTGCATGCAAGGACCCTGGGCTGACAGCCTTCATGCAGGTATCATTCATCTTCTGTGAGACCTGCCTGATAGTTGTTGTTCATTCCCCAAGTTGTGTCTAACTCTTTGCGACCCCATAGACTACAGCATGCTAGGCTTCTTTGTCCTTCACTATCACCCTGAGTTTGCTCAAATTCATGTCCATTGAGTCAGTGATGCCATCCTAACATCTCATCCTCTGTAGCCCCTTTCTCTTCTTGCCATTAATCTTCCCCAGGACCAGGGTCTTTTCCAATGAATCAGCTCTTCGTATCAGGGGGCCAAAGTATTAGAGCTTCAGCATCAGTCCTTCAAATGAATATTCAGGGTTGATTTCCTTTAGAATTGACTGCTTTAATCTCCTAGCTAACTAAGGGACTCTCAAGAATCTTTTCCAGCACGTTTGAAAGCATCAATTCTTTAGCGTTCAGTCTTCTTTATGGTCCAACTTTCACATCTATATATGACTAATGGAAAAACCATAGCTTTGACTATGCAGACCTTTGTCTGCAAAGTGATGCAGTGCAGTGCTTAGTCAGTGAGTCATGTCTGACTCTTTGCAACTCCGTGGACTGTAGCCCAACAGGCTCCTCTGTCCATGGGGATTCTCCAGGCAAGAATGCTGTAATAGTTGCTATGCCCTCCTCCAGGAGATCTTCCTAATCCATAGGTTGAATCCAGGTCTACTGCACTTCAGGCCTATTGTTTACCATCTGAACCACCAGGGAAGCCAAAAGCAAAGCAATGTTTCTGCTTTTTAACACACTATCTCATTGTTCAGTCGCTCAGTCATATCCGCCTCTTTGCAACCCCGTGGACTGCAGCACACCACATTTCCCTGTCCTTCCCGATCTCCCAGAGTTTGCTCAAACTCATGTCCTTTGAGTTGGTGATACCTTCCAACTATCTCATCCTCTGCCATGACCCTCTCCACCTGCCTTCAATCTTTCCCAGCATTGGGGCCTTTTCTAATGAGTTGGCTCTTCACATCAGATGGCCAAAGTATTGGCGCTTCAGCTTCAGCATCAATCTTTCCAATGAGTATTTAGGATAGATTTCTTTTAAGATTGACTGCTTTGATCTTCTTGCAGTACACAGGACTCAGAAGAGTCTTCTCAAACACAACAGTTTAAAAGCATCAGTTCTCTGGCACTCAGCCTTCTTTATGGTATTACTCTCCCATCCATATATGACCACTGGAAAAACCATAGCTTTGATTAGATGGGCCTTTGTTGAAAAGTAATTTCTCTTCTTTCTAATATGCTGTCTGGTTTGTCATAGCTTTTCTTCCAAGGAGCAAGCATCTTTTAATTTCATAGCTACAGTCAACATCTGCAGTGATTGGAGCCCAAGAAGATAAAGTCCATCACTGTATTGATTGTTTCCCATCTATCTGCCATGAGTGATGGGACCAGGTGCCATGATCTTAGTTTTTCAAATGTTGAGTTTCAAAGCAACTTTTTCACTCTCCTCTTTCACCTTCATCAAGAGGCTCCTGAGTTTGTCTTCACTCTCTTTCATAAGAGTGGTGTCATCTGCATATATGAAGTTATTGATATTTCTCCTGACCACCTTGATTCCAGCTTGTGCTTCACCTAGTTTGGCATTTCACATGACATGCTCTGCTTATAAGTTAAATAAGCAGGGTGACAGTATACAGCCTTGACATACTCCTTTCCCAAGTTGGAACCAGTCTGCTGTTCTATGTCCAGTTCTAAGTGTTGCTGTCTGACCTGCATCCTGGTTTCTCAGGAGGCAGGTAAGGTAATCTAGTTTTCCTATCTCTTTAAGAATTTTCCACAGGTGTTGTGATCCACACAAAGTCTTTAGCACAGTCAATAAGGCAGAAGTAGATGTTTTTATGGAATTCTTTTTTTAATATATATGATCCAACGGATGTTGGCAATTTGATCTCTGGTTCCTCTGCCTTTTCTAAATCCAGCTTGAACATCTGGAATTTCTCAGTTCACATACTGTTGAAGCCTAGCTTGGAGAATTTTGAGCATTACTTTACTAGTGTGTGAGATGAGTGTAATTATGTGGTAGTTTGAACATTCTTTGGCATTGTCTTCCTTTGGGGCTGGAATGAAAACTGACCTATTCCAGTCCTGTGGCCTCTGCTGAGTTTTCTGAACTTGCTGGCATAGTGAGTATGGCACTTTCACAGCATCATCTTTTAGATTTGAAATGGCTCAGCTGGAATTTCATCACCTCCATTAGCTTTGTTCATAGTGATGCTTCATAAGGCCCATTTTACTTTTCAATCCAGAATGTCTGGCTCTAGGTGAGTGGTCAACTATCGTGGTTACCAAGGTTATCATGGTCATTAAGATCTTTTTTGTATACTTCTGTGTATTCTTGCCACCTCTTTTTAATATGTTCTGCTTCTGTTAGGCCCATACATTTTCTGTCCTTTATGTCCATCTTTGCATGAAACGTTCCCTTGGGACTCTAATTTCTTGAAGAGATCTCTAGTCTTTTGCATTCTATTGTTTTCCTCTATTTCTTTGCATTGTTCACTTAAAAAGGCTTTCTTATCTCTCCTTGCTGTTCTTTGGAATTCTGCATTCAAATGGGTATATCTTTCCTTTTCTCCTTGGCCTTTCACTGTTGTATTCAGTGTCCCTGATCCTGCAGCATGCCACTGCAGCATGTCTCCTGCCAGAGAATCCTGGACACTCATAGACAAATCTGGCTCAGTCTCTTGTAGGTCCTGGTGTGGACAAGGTTTTATTTGTGCCCTCCAAGGTCTGTTTCCCCAGTCCTGTGTATGTTCTGTAATCAAATCCCACTGGCCTTCAAAGTCAAACTCCCTGGGGATTCTCAGTCCCTTTGTCAAATCCTCAGGTTGGGATATCTGTTGTGGGCCCTAGAACTTTTGCAAGAGTGCAAAAACTTCTTTGGTATAATTGTTTTCCATTTTGTGGGTATCTCCTCGGTGGCCCTATGGTGGGGCTAATGGCAACCTCTTCCAAGGGGACTTACGTAACACATCATGCCTCTCAGGTCTGCTATAGCCCGAGCCCCTGTCCCTGTGGCAGGCCACTACCGACCCATGGTTCCATAGGAGACACTCAACACTCAAAGGCAGGTCTGGCTCGGTCTCTTGTTGGGGTCATTTCTCCCTTCCTTGGGTCCTGGTGCACACAAGGTTTTGTTTGCATCCTCTGAGTGTCTCTAGCAAGTATAAGGTTTGGTTCTAAACATGATTTCATTCCTCCTACAATCTTGTCTGGGCTTATCCTTTGCCTTTGGACATATGGTGTCTTTTTGGATGAGATCCAATGTTCTCCTGTCAATGGTTGCTCAGCAGCTAGTGGCAATTTTGGTCTTCTTACAAAAGATAAGCATATGTCCTTCTACTCTGTCATCTTGGGGAGATTGTCTAGGTTTGCCATACCTTTTCTTCCAAGGAGCAAGTATCTTTTAATTTTGTGGTTTCAGGCATCATCCACAGTGATTTTAGACCCCCAAAATATAAAATCAGTCACTGTTTCAACATTTTCCCCATCTATTTGCCATGAAGTGATGGGCCCAGATGCTATGATCTTAAGTCTTCAAATGTTTGAGTTTCAAGCCAGCTTTTCATTCTCCTCTATCACCTTCCTCAAGAGGCTCTTTACTTCCTCTTTGCTTTCTGCCATTAGAGTGGTATCATCTGCATATCTGAGGTTGTTGATATTTCTCCCAGCAATCTTGATTCCAGCTTGTGACTCATCCAGCCTGGCATTTTGTATGATGTACTCTGCATATAAGTTAAATAATCAGGGTGACAACATACAGCCTTGATGAACTCCTTTCCCAATTTTGAACCAGTCCTTTGTTCCACGCACAGTTCTGTTTCTTCTTGTCTTGCATACAGATTTCTCAGGAGACAGGTAAGGTGGTCTGGTATTCCCATCTCTTTCAGAATTTTTCTGAAACTGTGATCCATACAACCAAAGGCTTCCATGTAATCAATGAAGCAGAAATAGATGTTTTCCTGGAATTCCCTTGCTTTTTCTATGATCCAACAGATGTTGGCAATTTGATCTCTTGTTCCTCTGCCTTTTCTAAATTCAACTTGTACATCTGGGTAGTTCTGAGTTCATGTACTGTTTAAGCCAAACTTGAGGGATTTTGAGCATTACCTTGTTAGCATGTCAAACAAGTGCAATTGTACAGTAGCTTAAACATTCTTTGGCATTTCCTTTCTTTGGGATTGGAATGAAAACTGACCTTTTCCAGTCTTATGGCCACTGCTCAGCTTTCCAAATTTGTTGTTGTTTTGAGTATGGCACTTTAGCAGCATCTTTAGGATTTGAAATACCTCATTGGAATTTGATCATCTGCACTAGCTTTGTTTGTAGTAATACTTCCTAAGGCCCACTTGATTTCACACTCCAGGATGTCTAGCTCTAAGTGAGTTACCACAACAGCAGTTATTACTATGTTCTTATTTGCTCTTGTTCAAGGTTCTGTTATATTTGGTAGTGGCCAGCAAGTACTTTATAAGCATCAACTCAAGCAGTTCTCATGCAAATGCCAAAAACTGTGGGGTTAAGAGCACTCACTGCCCAAGATTATTTAAATGGACCCACCTAAGAAGTAGAGCAGGTGTGAGACCCAACTGTCTTATTCTCAAGTTTGTACATGCATGCTAAGACACTTCAGTCATGTCTGACTCTTTGCAACCCTGTGAACTGTAGCCTGCCAGGCTCCTCTGTCTATAAGGATTCTCCAGGGATGAATACTGGAGTAGGTTGCCATTCCCTCCTCCAGGGGATCTTCCTGCCCCAGGGATCGAACTTCCATCTCGTAAGTCTCCTGTGTTGGCAGGCAAGTTCTTGTGCTTTTATCACAGCTGCAGTGTCTCTGAGGGAGAATAATCAGGGTTAAGGATGCCCATGTGTGACTACATGCATTTTTCTCAAGACTTTATTTACGTTCAGAAAACACCCAGATCTTACTCAGCTAATATCTAACAACCTTTGCCATCACTGTACATCTTATTAAGCACCAGAGGTTGAACAGATTTCCTGGGAATTTGGTATGAGAACCCATTAAAACAGTAGACTTGAGGATCCATTGTCTGAATACACCTGACAAATGTGCTAACCCATTGCTAGCAATGTCTGTGGCAGATATTGCTAGCTGATCACAGCAGGCTTTCAGACAGAATTTGGATATGGCTTCATCATTCAAGCACTGCTAAATGCAAAGAGTTGGATAGACCATTAAAAATAAAATAATGCCATTTGCAGCAACATGGAAGGACATAGAGAGTGTCATACTGAATGAAGTCAGACAAAGAGGAAGACATATCATATGACATCTTTTATACGTGGAATCTAATAAGAAATGATACAAATGAACTTACTGAAAAAACAGAAATAGACTCAACACAGTTAGAGAATGAACATATGGTTGCTGGGGGCAAGAATGGGAAGAGGGGATAGTTAGGGAGTTTCAAATGGACATGTACTAACTGCTATATTTAAAATGGATAACAAACAAGGCCCTACTGTGTAGCACATGGACTATTAAGTGCAGCCTGGATGAGAAAGGAGTTTGGGGGATAATGGATACATGTGTACGTTTGGCTGAGTCCCTTCACTGTTTACCTGGAACCATCACAATGTTGTTTGTTAACTGGCTATACCGCAATACAAAATAAAAAGCTTAAAAACAAACAAACAAAAAAAAGTTGGCTAGAAAAAGGTAATCAAAAGCAATCCAGGTTTTATGCACTGCTCTGTGACTATTGTTATGCTCAGTTTTGCAAAAGTATACCCAATAAACCCATTATAATCAGCTGCATATTCATCATTAAGATGAAAATGTTAGCCTAAGCATCTAGAGGCAACTAGGCAGTAGGATCTGAAATTAAACCTCAGCACTTCAGTAGTCCTTCAGAGCACAAGGATGAAGCAGGTTTATGCCTTCTGGACACAGCAGTCAGGTGTCCTTCTTTTTGCTGGTGGCTCCAGAAGTGACCTTAAGATATATTATCAGTTACTATTTAGAGAAAACAGCAGTGTTATTATTTATGGCACAGACCCACCACCTAGAGAGGGAACACAAACAATTCTAATCAACTAGCCACCACATGTGGTTATCGGAGGTATGGAGGAGGGGGTTTCTGGATTGAATTTACTGTCTAACATTGTTGCAGCCTACTAGGGTACAAAAATATTCCAATATTCCACAGAGATGGGGCCAAAGTTCTCAGACTCTTCAGATGAAACACAGAAAATCCTATACTGCTTCTTCAAAAAAAATACCTCAGGAGGTTTTCTCTCCACTTCTGTATGGATGGGAAGCGGCTCTTTCCCCAGGCATAAAATCTCAGCCACATGTTCCTTCTGGGACAACTCCTCTTTGAATGTATCAGAGACCTGCTTTTCAACAAGACTGTTGAATGACTCCATTCATGTGCACCCTCAAACCATAAACCATCTGAAGCCTTGTCTACACAGAAGACTGGATGGAGCTCATCACTTCCTCTTCTGCCTCCCTAGGTGCTACCATCCTACCAAGTCACATCAACAGAATGTCACATACACCTGGACTCTACTGCTCTGCATCCCATTCAAATACCTCACAAGACCAGACCTCACAGGATTTCAGCTGGTTCTCCTGATGAGTGAAAATTTTCTACAGCTTTTATGAAATTGACGATTACTATCCTTTTTATAAATAATAAGTGCCTCTTAAGCATTTTTCATTATTAAAAACAGAACATAAAAATGCCACAATAAAAAACTCCTTTGACTGGATAAACTTAGATTTTTTTCCCACTTAGTAGATACAAAGAACTATAGGACTCAATATGCTTCTCTTCTTGGCTTGGTTTCTAGAAGGTTAAGTTGGTATTAATTTGCAATAATTATTCATGATTGAGGTCTATGATACAAATATATTCCTTATTTTTTAGCTATAGTTCTTATAACTTTTAAAATATATAACAATTATTTTGTTTTAATATTGATGAAGTATGTGCAATAATAATGAGATGAATCTAATTTTTTCATCATCTGTGATTGCTTGTTGAATAAAAGGACTAATCATAAAATGTGTTCCCATTATTCTATTCTTTTTTTGCCTGTGCTGTGTGGGATCTTTGTCCCCCAGTCAGGGATTGAAACTGTGTCCCCTGCAGTGGAAGCAGAGAGTCTTAACCACAGGATCACCCTGTTCCCCATTATTGTAAAAGTAGGAAATTGATTGGAGTAATAGAAGAAATGCCTACTGAACAGATTCCCCATCCTGTGTCCTCCTAGGGGAATATTTTTAGCATCATTTTTATGAGAAGTTTTGAGAAAGAGGGAATCACAATGTGGTATTACCCCAAATACTGGTGATGATAAAGAGGAAACCTGAAACTAACAGGACTTATCTTTTCCATACATTTAACAACTGCAGTTTACTTGAACACGTGAAAGAATGTATTATTCAAATATATCACTTCTGACATACATTTCATGATGTCTCCTTTCCTTTTCCTAATCTTTTCCTTTCCTTGTCACTTCTGGTAACTTTTAGGAGAAGAAAAATTCCCTACTTTCCTTCTACATTAGTTCCCACATGATAAGATATTTTATTTTTAAGAAATGTGTTTATAGAGTGGAATCTCTGTATTAGGAAGTAGGTCATGAACAAGACAGAAATGGTCCCTGTCCTCATCATGCTCACATTCATCCTGTTTGTGTTAAATGCAAAGCTGCAGCTGACCTGCTGTAGCTCCATTTGCCTTAAGGACCGCACTGACTCACAGTGGCCATCACATTCAATTACTTAATGTTAACTTAGTGAGAAGTTCCAGAAGACAGAATCTGTGGAATTTCAGGGGTCTGGTTACTTGCAGCATAAATGGAAACCAGCCTGCATTGCCTTCCCAACCTGAGAGTCCCAGTACTGACTTGTAGATTCCAGGCGTTTCACACCTCGTGATGTCCTTAAGAAATACCACCGGAGAACAAAGAAAATGATGCCAAGGGGAATCACAGGTATAGCAATCCAAGGAATTGCAGCCACCATCACACCCACCAAACCAATCACAAGTAGAAACATCTGAAATAGAGAAAATAGAAACAGAGGCCTCCTTACAAAGAATCCTTTCCAAAGATAAACTGTAATGGTTTGTTCTGTTAGGATTAAACTCCTTTCCTCAAAAGATCTGTTGAAACAGTAAGGAATGCTTTCCCATCCGAAAAAATAAAACTATAGGTGATCCTCGTGATGTTTATTGCATGAGACAAACACTATGATAAGAACTTTCTCAGTACTGTTGTTCATTGCTCAGTCATGTCCAACTCTTTGTGACCCCATGGACTGCAGCATGCAAGGCTTCCCTGTCTTTCACCATCTCCTGGAATTTGCTTAAACTCATGTCCATTGAGATGGTGATGCCACCCAACCATCTCATCCTCTGTCGCCCCCTTCTCCTGTCTTCAATCTTTCCCAGCATCAGGGTCTTTTCCAGAGAGTTAGTTCTTAATGTAAGGTGGCCAAAGTATTGTAGTTTCAGCTTCATCATAAGTCCTTCCAATGAATATTCAGGATTGATTTCTTTCAGGATTGACTGGTTGGATTTCCTTGTAGTCCAAGGAACTCTCAAGAGTCTTCTCCAACACCATAGTATGAAGCCATCAATTCTTTGGCACTCAGCCTTTTTTATTGTCCAGTTTTCACATTCCTACATGACTACTGGAAAAGCCATAGCTTTGACTACATGGACCTTTGTAGGCAAAGTAATGTCTCTGCTTTTTAATATGCTGTCTAGGTTTGTCATTGTTTTTCTTCCAAGGAGCAAGTGTTTTTTTTTTTTTTAATTTCATAGCTGTAGTCACTGTCCACAGTGATTTTGGAACACAAGAAAATAAAGTCTGTCACCATTTCAATTGTTTCCCCATCTATTTGCCATAAAGTGATAGGACAGGATGCCATAATCTTAGTTTTTTGACAGACCTCCCACAGTTAGGATCCCAAAGGCAGCAAGGGGAGAGTTTCTGGATGTGTTCCTCCCCTGGGGGACTGGAGGAGACCCTTGAAGGGAGGGCTTCATGCCTGATTCACCCCTGTACCTCAGGACCTCAAATCTATCCCGTTTGTTGAAGGGAAGGAGGGAGAGGGGGAAATACCCTCCCCAGCCCACATACACCTGACTCGGAAATTAAAAATCCAAACAACCAGCCATCTGTCCTCAGACCCGACATTCCAGATGGACCTCTCTCCTGCTTCAGTCAAACTCCTTCCAAGAGTAGCCTGCCTTTACCTCAACTCCTTCCATGCCTCCTGGATTTGCATCCCTTTGCAGTCTGGTTTCCTCCCATCTGAAGCCTGCCCCTCTGGTCACCATATACCTCCTGATTCCAAATCAACCGACAATTTTCTGTGGGCTCACCTTCTAATTTGCGTTGAACAAATCTGTCCTTCCTTGGTTCCCCAACCTACTTCCTCCTTTCTCCCTTGCTATCCAATGTGTGTCTCCTCTCTTTCCCTTCTCTCTGAATATCAAGGCTTGTTATCTTGGCCACTAAAAATGATTCCCTCTCTCTGGGCAACCTTGTCATCTTCATAGATTTAGCTACTACTTGCTCAGTGAAGAATATGCAGGCTCCATGCTCATCCCAGGTCTCTCCCTCAAACACCAGACTCTGGCAATGACCTGCAGGATGCCTCCACTTTCAATTTCAAGATAATTGAACTACAAGTGGCAGAGCTGGAATTGGAAATCAATAGGACTAGAATTTTCTCTCCTCATACTGAGACTGTATCCTAGTAAAATCAAGTAGCATCTATCTCTGTTCCTCTATAGGTGATGCAAAAATATGTAACGATTCTGATAATGACCACTAACTAACCATGTACCAAAATCACTGCAGATGGTGATTGCAGCCATGAAATTAAAAGATGCTTACTCCTTGGAAGAAAAGCTATGACCAACCTAGATAGCACATTCAAAAGCAGAGACATTACTTTGCCAACAAAGGTCCATCTGGTCAAGGCTATGGTTTTTCCAGTGGTCATGTATGGATGTGAGAGTTGGACAGTGTAGAAAGCTGAGTACCAAAGAATTGATGCTTTTGAACTGTGGTGTTGGAGAAGACTCTTGAGAGTCCCATGGACTGCAAGGAGATCCAACCAGTCCATTCTAAAGGAGATCAGTCCTGGGATTTCTTTGGAAGGAATGATGCTAAAGCTGAAACTCCAGTACTTTGGCCACCTCATGCGAAGAGTTGACTCATTGGAAAAGCCTCTGATGCTGGGAGGGATTGGGGGCAGGAGGAGAAGGGGACGACAGAGGATGAGATGGCTGGATGGCATCACCGACTCGATGGATGTGAGTTTGGGTGAACTCTGGGAGTTGGTGATGGACAGTGAGACCTGTCGTGCTGCGATTCATGGGGTTGCAAAGAGTCAGACACGACTGAGTGACTGAACTGAGCTGAACTGAAGCACATGCAGAAAACCCAACCTTGGCCTAGCTTGTCCTTAAGAAAGACACAGAGCTTTTCACAAAGTAATTCAAAGTAATTCACAGTCACTGTTAAAATGTAACCCTGTTTTTAGGAAAGAATTGTTACTGAGGATAAATTATGTAGTTAAACTCAGCAGGACACATTTATGAACTAAGTTTTCAGAAGAGGAAAAATAAAATAAAACAGACATCTCTGCAATAAAAGCACTCTGCCTCTGAGTCTCAGCTTAATTCACATTGGTAACACTGGAAGCCTTGCCCACAGGCTACACTGTCTGCAGTCAGATATTGACTGCTGCAATTCTGTGCTCAACTTTTGCTAATGCATTTCATTTCTAAAACTAACACTTGGATAGAAAAAGAAAATCCCCCACAGACTTAATCACAAAAAAAGTAGACAGAATTAAATAACAGGAGAAAACACTCCACATGAGCAACAATACTGAATGAAGAGATAAGAGCTGAGATGGCCCAACATCATTCTTTACAACCTCAAGTTCACAGATGAAACAGAGGCTGGATAGAAGGTATTCCTATAGGTCTCTCTCCCTCCCTCCCTCCCTCCCTCCCTCCCTCCCTCTCTCTCTCTCTCTCTCTCTCTCTCTTTTAAGAAACATTAAGGCAGAGCAATCAACTTGTGAAAAGAAAAACTGCCTACAAAAACAAAAGACATTTTCTGAGATGACGTTGATCCTGGAATTGAATTACTGGCTTAAAGCCTTCGTATCATCAATAACTGCTCTCTGTTGTACTTGTTGGACTTCCCAGGTGGTTCAGTGGTAAAGAATCTGCCTGCCAATGGAAAAGATGTGGGTTTGATCCTTTGGTTAGGAAGATCCCTTGGGCAAGGAAATAGCAACCCACTCAAGTATTCTTGCCTGAGAAATCCCATGGATGGAGGAGCCTGGCAGGCTACAGTCCATAGGGTCACAAAGGAGTTGGACACAACTTAGTAACTAAACAACATTGTCCTTTTTTTTTCTTTTTTTTTTTCCCCTTTCTTAAGGTCACCCTCCCTTCCACTGATCCCCTTATCCTGTTGGTACTGTGTTTTACAATAGCCTGGTTCTTAGTTTTCATTATCTCCCACTTTGCTGAGGGCTTTCACCAACTTTGTGCTATTAACCATATGGATGGGATCTGAAGCTGGTCGCTATACTCCCTAGGAAGGGCTACAGAGACTGCAGCAATGAACCACATCTGGACCTCAGATAGGAGCTAGTTCTAGCAAAGAATGTTTCCCTATCACACACACCAGAAGTTAGTTACCTTCCCCACTTAGACAGGACACACCACCCCACCCAGCTTTCAGCAAAGTGAGAACCCTGGTGAAGTGAAGTCGCTCAGTCATATCCAACTCTTTGCGACCCCATGGACTGTAGCCCACCATGCTCCTACATCCATGGGATTTTCCAGGCAAGAGTATTGGAGCGGGTTGCCATTTCCTTCTCCACATTGTTCTTGTTAAAGCATTAACTTCACCTTATTTTTACCACTCTTTTCTTTGTAAGTAACCACCCCTGGCTTTATCCAAATAAAATAGTGTAGTAAATATTTGTCCTCTGTGGTAACACAATGCATCATGCTCAATAGTGTCCAACTCTTTGCAACCCCATGGACTACAGCACATCAGGCTCCTCTCTCCATTAAAGTCTCCAGGCAAGAATACTGGAGTTGGTTGTTATTTCCTCCTCCAGGGGATCCTCCTGCCCCAGGAATCAAACCCACATCACTTGCATCTCCTGCACTGGCAGGCAAATTCTTTACCACTCAGCCACCTGGGAAGCCTGATACAATGCATAATTTAGTTAATCTAGGCTATCTTTCCATGAGAGGTGATTATTTCTTTAGTATGAAATGTGATCACAGTAAAGGGAATCCACACCAGACACATGGAAGGCAGAGGGAGAACCACTAACCCAGTATGTTGCTGCTTCAGAGGAACATTGACATGATCATGTAGCCACTCCTGCCCCAGGTGTTACTCATGTTAACTCAGCCTCCCTCTCTCTACAAACACGGCCTTTACTGAATATAACAGGACATATCACCAGGCTGAAAGTCCATCCTCAACCCCTGGGAGAAGGCCTTGAGAAACAGGCACTCTGCTATTCCCCAAACTCTGAGAGGATTGGTACATTACCTGGATGAAATCTTGAAATATCTGGGGCAGCAGTTCATCCATATGTCCAATGTCTTTGGAGAAACGATTTAAAATTCTTCCTGCAAGAAGAGGATATGAGGAATTACTCATTTCCTCAGATAGGAAACAATTCACAAACAAATCAAAACAGTATTTTTAAAGTACATGTATTTAGGGACTTTCCTCTTGGTACAGTGTGCGGAGGACACAGGTTCAATGCCTGATCCAGGAATATCCCACATGCCACAGAGGAACTAAGCCTGGACACCAAAACTACTGAAGCCCTTGTGCCTAAAGCCTGAGCTCCACAACAAGAGAACTCAACGCAATGAGAAGCCCAAGCACTGCCATGAAGAGCAGCCCTTGCTTGCTGTAACTAGAGAAAGTCCATGTGCAGCAACAAAGACCCAACGCAACTAAAAATAAATGAATAAATCAACCTTAAAAAAAAAGAATGACATGCATTAAATATTTAAAGTATTGGACTTCCCTGGTGGCTCAGTGGTAAAGAATCCACTTGTCAATGCAGGAGACATAGGAGATGTGAGCTCAATCCTTGGGTCATCAAGCTCCACTGGAGAAGGAAATGGCAACCCCCTCCAGTATTCTTGCCTGGGAAATTCCATGGGCTAAGGAGCCTGGTGGGCTACAGTCCATGGGACTACAAAGGCATCAGACATGATTTAGCGATTAAACAGCAAATTTAATATATTACAAATTCAGATGAAATAAGCTCATGTCTGTGGTAAAAAGAAAGAAAATAGGATGATACCTAAAGAGAAACAAAAATATCACAAAGTGGCAGTGGCTGGGGAGTTGAAATTGATCTCTCATTTTTAAAAGAATGGGGGACTCTTGTGGCAGTATCAAGAAGGGTCAATGGATTTCAGAATGTTCCCTCCTTTTAGATCCACCCCATCTAAGACTTATCTCAAGTGCTAAACTGGTAGATAAAATATTGAAAAATACTTGCACTAATCCTAAGGTTATACTAATTTTGCTTTAGTTATCAAGATTAATTTTCCCAAGTGATAATTTTTAAATCAACATAATTATAACCTCTCTGTAATTTTTTCCCTCCAGATCATTCATAACACCTCACATTTGGGGAAATTGTGGATTCTGACCATTTCCAAATTATGAGTTTATTACTGGGGTAATAAGTCATTATCTTTAGAGGTGTACCAGGTGTGACAAGCACAGACTTATAAACTAGCCTCTAAGAAGATCAGAGGGATGTACTCGGGAAAACAAAAATATTATGAAATAACTACGGATCACTCATTATTGATATTATTTCTCTTCTCAGAATCTACAGCAATAGCATATCCTACAGGCTGTAGGATTAGAATATGAGAACCAATTTCTATTAAATATCTAGTGTGAACTTAAAATACCAACTGCCACATCAGTAAACAAAGGATGCAGCAGCAATCAGGACTCTGCAGCCACCCCTGAAAGGGTGGTGAACCCTGAGGAGACTAAGGATGAGAAAGCACAGCCAATTTTGACACCATGCTGGATCCGTTTCTTTGACCATTGCTATTCATTGCTTTTGTCAGGGAACCTTGCCCGTCTGCCTAAATGTTAAACTAAAGTGGCTTTTTTCAGCTCACAGGGAGACAATCTGACCCTCACCACCTGTGAATGGCTGCAGAAAAGTAAAAGTGAATAAATAACCTCTTACTGTGAAAGATAAATGGCCTTTTGACTCTACTTCCTCACTTCCTCGCCTCTATGTTCTATAAAAGAACCAGGCATCCAGACCCCAATAAGATGGTTATTTTGAGACATTAGTCTGCCATCTTCTCAGTCTGCCAGGTTTCCGAATAAAGTTGTTATTCTTTGCCTCTGTAAGACTTATTGGTGTTGTGTGGCAAGCAGAGTGAGCTTGAACTTGGTAACAAGTAATACCACTATATGTGGTTCTTCTCTTCATGCCATCAGAAACAAAGATCACCATAAACAGTCTATTACAAATTCTACTTTTGAAAATAAACACAGGGAAGAGTTCAATTTAATATACCACTAAAGAGTAAAATAACTGAAGCTGCTAACCCTTTGGGCCTATCTTTTCAGTACTTATTTGGGTTTCTATTTTTTGAAGGAATGAAGTTCTGATAATAGGCTCAGGATGGGGAGACAAGATACACACAGTATGCCTGCTGCTCTAGGATTAGTGACCATGA
The DNA here is from genome assembly GCF_016772045.2 of Ovis aries. Lineage (NCBI taxonomy): Eukaryota > Metazoa > Chordata > Mammalia > Artiodactyla > Bovidae > Ovis > Ovis aries. The sequence continues at coordinate 70,975,955 of NC_056063.1, read as the reverse complement.
AGATTTAAACTTGGTTCTAAATCCTTGAATGATAAATATATAGCATCTGGAGAAGCCTACAGGTCATCATCAGCCTGTGGACCTGTGGTCAGGAGCACTCAGAGGCTGTGATAACAGAAATTCAGTCCCATTTGATGCTCCCAAATTTATGACTGCATTTTTCACATTAACAGGCAAAGTAGAGTGGCTTCACCAGAGAAGGCAATGGCAACCCTCTCCAGTACTCTTGCCTGGAAAATCACATGGACAGAGGAGCCTGGTGGGCTGCAGTCCATGGGGTCACTAAGAGTCGGACTTGACTAAGCAACTTCACTTTCACTTTTCACTTTCGTGCACTGGAGAAGGAAATGGCAACCCACTCCAGTGTTCTTGCCTGGAGAATCCCAGGGACGGCGGAGCCTGGAAGGCTGCCATCTATGGGGTCACACAGAGTCAGACACAACAGAAGCAACTTAGCAGCAGCAGCAGAGTGGCTTCACAGTCATAATAGCATGGAATCCTCCAATCACGTCTCACTCTGACTTCAAAAATGATGAGATCTCTGTGGGCCACTGCATCTTACCATCCTGTGCTCCACACAGTGCCTGGACTAAACAATACATGTTGAATAAATCTGCACAAGATGCTGCTGCCCTAAATAGTCTACTTAATCTTTACAACAGTCTTGTCAAACAGGAAAAGCAGCAGTTATTCCTATTTCACAGGAAGAGGAAGTTCCCAGACACCATGTCATTATCCTCACTAAGGTTCACTAAGTACTGTCCATGTGCTAAGTGCTGTGAATGTATTATCCTGCTTAATGCCCAAAAAATCAAGATATTGGTAAGTATATGAATAGTATCCTCATTTTATAGGTAAGAAAATTGAGACACGGAGAAATTAAATAACTTGTACATAAGCATTAACATAAGTAAAACTGGCTATTACTATTAGTAACTAGCACCAGGACTGAACCCAGGAAGTTGACTCCAGGGTCCATACTTATAACCATGACAACATCCTGCCTGGAGATTTGCCTGCCCAGTAGTATCCACCTACCTTGACCTTGATCACACACCTAGTTGATGACAAGGCAACTCCTGTCCTCCCTCCAGTGACATCCCTGCCTCAACAGGTCCTGTCAATCATCACTTACAGAAAAAAGCTGCCTTGAGCCTCAGCACAAGTCTAACCAACTGAACAGAGTGGGCATGTACATGGATGAACTAACTCTTCATAGAAACCCAGGTCAGGAGACTACCTTCCAAAGCAAGACAGGTCAAAGGCTTCAGAGTGGAGGAAGCAACCACTGGGAAACCTTCAGGGACTCTCTTACTTAATAACAAAGATCTACCTGCTATGTACCACAGATTTCTTAAATGTGACCAAAAGTTCAATGTAAAACTAGAGGGTTGATTTTATCAAAGAGGCTGTACATTTCACTGATCTTGTATTTAAATTAATTTTCCATTACTATTCAGGTAACCCTCAAAATATGAGCAGATGCCAGAGCTTTGTGGTCCTAGATATGGATGGGCAATGAAAGAAAGAAACACACAGGTTGCCTTCAACAGAGATCTTCCTGTAAGAAGGTCCTTCCTAGTCAGCTTGACACTATGTAACACAGTCAATGTTTCAACAACTATTCAAAAATATTTCAACACATTCACATCATATATTGGGTGTTTCATATGCCACATAACAAATGGACTCAAATCATCCTGCAAAATAAACATTCATTTATCTTTACAGACATGCATAAATTAGAATAAAAGCTTTGATGTTCCTATATTCTGATTTTTTTTCCTACCAGGAAAAATTATTAATGAAGTTTTTGTAAAAAATGAAAAAACAGACAGTAATTTTCTTCCAAGCATATCTTCCTTTTTCAAATATGAAAATGTAGTCAGGCACTAAATGTGTTAACAAAACGTATTCACTGAGAAACTTCATGACTGACTTACCTATTGGATTTCTATTGAAGAACAATACCGGAGCTCTCAAAATGCTCTCCAACATTTTATCATGCAATGTTTGTGAAGAATTAACAAGGACATAGAATATCAACAGAGACCTTGTGATGCCAAAAAGAATGGTAGATACAGTTAACCCTGAAATAAAGAAACATCACTCAGCACAAGATCTCTGCCTTATCCTCAATGATGCTGAAGCATGATAAGCACTTCATAAAGATACTGTGTATTTTACTCTATAAATAACATTTACATAGAAATTTACATACATATAGAATAAAGTTGTATATATTTACATATAATAAAGTAAAATCTGTAAGAGTTTAATGCGTTCACAAAATACATTTATAAACAAGAATATAAAAATCAATGTTTTCCTCTCACTAAATAGAAACAACACAGAGGGGAAAATATCATGTATAAACTACACTTTCATTCTAGGATTTCCTAATTCAATCACAAGTTTTAATAAAAACTCACAAAATTGATAATCATAAAAAGTAGTTGATCTTCTCTCTGCATTTCAAATCTCACTATTTACACCATGCCCCGTAATCTAAAAGTGAGGTATGCTTTAATACCAAATTATGACCAACCTAGACAACATATTAAAAAGCAGAGACATTACTTTGCCAACAAAGGTCCATCTAGTCAAGGATATGGCTTTTCCAGTGGTCATGTATGGATGTGAGAGTTGGATTATAAAGAAAGCTGAGTGCTGAAGAATTGATGCTTTCGAACTGTGGTGTTGGAGAAGACTCTTGAGAGTCCCTTGGACTGCAAGGAAATCCAACCAGTCCATCCTAAAGGAAATCAGTCCTGAGTATTCATTGGAAGGACTGATGTTGAAGCTGAAACTCCAATACTTTGCCCACCTGATGCGAAGAACTGACTCATTTGAAAACACTCTGATGCTGAGAAAGACTGAAGGCAGGAGAAGAAGAGGATGACAGAGGATGAAATGGTTGGATGGCATCGCCAGCTCGATGGACATGAGTTTGAGTAAACTCCGGAGTTGGTGATGGACAGGGAGGCCTGGCATGCTGCAGTCCATGGGGTTGCAGAGTCAGACACGACTGAGAAACTGAACTGAACTGAATGCTTTAGTACCAGCATGTGAATTAACAGGGAATAGGAGAAATGATTTACCATTTCCCTGTAATTTACAATAAAATTTACTTCCATGTAAACTAGCTTCTTAAGAACCCACTGTATAGCACAGGTAACTCTACACAATGCTCTGTGGTAACCTAAATGGGAAGGAAATCCAAAAAAGGGAGGATATATGTATCACTGGTTCATTTTTCTGAACAGCAGAAACTAACACAATATTGGAGAGCACCTATACTGAAATAAAAATTAATAAAAATTTAAAATATTAAAAATAAAGTAGCTACTTCCATGCTCAAGTAGCTTTAAAGAGTATAAAAAGACCATGTGAAGTTGCATGTGGACAGTCACTTAAATAATTGAATTGTAAGAAACTACGAATTATGTTTTGACATGAGATAATTAATCTACACAAGCAAATAATCTCTTAACTGTTTGATAGAACCCAAAAGTATTTGTAAATAAATATTATCATTTAAATTTGTTTTATCAATGACAGAAATGAACACTACTATGCATATAAATCAATAACCTCAGATATGCAGATGACACCACCCTTATGGCAGAAAGTGAAGAGGAACTAAAAGCCTCTTGATAAAAGTGAAGGAGGAGACTAAAAAAGTTGGCTTAAAGCTCAACATTCAGAAAACTAAGATCATGGCATCTGGTCCCATCACTTCGTGGCAAATAGATGGGGAAACAGTGGAAACAGTGGCTGATTTTATTTTGGGGGGCTCCAAAATCACTGCAGATGGTGACTGCAGCCATGAAATTAAAAGATGCTTACTCCTTAGAAGGAAAGTTATGACCAACCTGGATAGCATATTTAAAAGCAGAGACATTACTTTGCCAACAAAGGTCCATCTAGGCTATGGTTTTTCCAGTGGTCATGTATGGATGTGAGCGTTGGACTATAAAGAAAGCTGAGCACAGAAGAATTGATGCTTTTGAACTGTGGTGTTCAAGAAGACTCTCGAGAGTCCCTTGGACTGCAAGGAGATCCAACCAGTCCATCCTAAAGGAAATCAGTCCTGAGTGTTCATTGGAAGGACTGATGTTGAAGCTGAAGCTCCAATACTTTGGCTACTTCATGCCAAGAGTTGACTCATTGGAAAAGACCCTGATTCCAGGAAAGATTGAGGGCAGGAGAAGAAAGGGATGACAGAGGATGAGATGGTTGGATGGCATCACTGCCTCAATGGACATGGGTTTGGGCAGACTCCGGGAGTTGGTGATGGACAGGGAGGCCTGGCATGCTGCAGTTCATGGGGTTGCAAAGAGTTGGACATGACTGAGCGACTGAACTGAACTGAACTGATGCATATAAAAAGTAAAACAGCCCTCTAAATATCTCTTCAACTCACAATGCTGAATAGAGTTGGGGTAACTTCTATAATCCCCACGAAAAGGAAATGGCAACCCACTCCAGTACTCTTGCCTGGAAAATTCCACAGACTGAGTCTGATAGGCTACAGTCCATGGGGTCACAAAGAGTCAGACACAACTGAGCGACTTCACATACATACATAACTTCTATAATAAATAGTCCATCAAGCAGTTTTTTCCATTCAGCTGACCCATGTGATTTAAATTCTAAAAGCTGCTCAAATTCCTGAATTCCATTAACAGGCATTTGCCTTAGCCCACCATCCTATATGGATGTGTAACAGAATCCCTATCTTCTCTAAGCTCTCATTGTCCATCAATTCAGAAGGTAAACTGTTGGTAGATTTAAGTTTCTTATCAAGTAATAAACAAAATAAATGCCAAATTTCAATGAGTGGATTTTTACATAACTCAGTCTTCATTAATCTTTCTATAAGCACTTGTACAAGCAAACTTTGCACCAGCATTTTCTGTGAGGATATTTAAATTTTCATTTAGTTTAAAAAATTTTATTAGGGTATAGTTGCTTTACAATGTTTAGTTTCTGAAGTACAGTGAAGTTAATCAGCTACATGTATATGTATATCCCCTCCCTCTTGGACCTCCCTATCCCCCACACCATGTCTCCTCTGTAGGTCACCACAGAACATTGAGCTAAGCTCTCTGTACTATACAGCAGCTTCCCACTAGCTATCTGTCTTACACATGGTACTGTATGTATGTCAAGCCTAATCTCCCAATTCATCTTCCCCACCTCCCTACCCCTGGCTGTTTCTACATGTCTGTTCTCTACATCTATGATTCCATTCCTGGCCTGTAAATAAGGTGTATCTGTACCACTTTTCTAGATTCCATATATATGCATTAATATAAGCATTTTGTTTGTTTTCCTCTTTCTGACTTACTTTACTCTGTATGATAGACTCTAGGTCCATCCACGTCTCCACAAATGACCCAATTTCATTCCTCTCTATGGATGAGTATTTTAGTGTATGCTGCTGCTGCTGCTAAGTCGCTTCAGTCGTGTCCGACTCTGTGCGACCCCATAGACAGCAGCCCAACGGGCTCCCTGGTCCCTGGGATTCTCCAGGCAAGAACACTGGAGTGGGTTGCCATTTCCTTCTCCAATGCATGAAAGTCAAAAGTGAAAGTGAAGTCGCTCAGTCATGTCTGACTCTTAGCAACCCCGTGGACTGCAGCATACCAGACTCCTTCATCCACGGGATTTTCCAGGTGATAATACTGGAGTGGGCTGCCATTGCCTTCTCCAATTCCAGTGTATAATGTATAATGTACCATAAATGAGGTGAAAGGACAACCCTGAGAATGGGGGAAAATAACTGCAAACTAAGCAACTGACCAGGGATTAATCTCCACAATATACACTTTATGCAGCTCAATATCAAAAAAAGCAAACAACCCAATCAAAAAATGGGCAGAAGACCTAAATAGACATTCCTTCAAAAAAGACATATAGGCAAGAGGCACATGAAAAGATGGTCAACATCACTATTAGAGACATGTAGATCAAAGCTACAATAAGGTATCACCTCACACCAGTCAGAATGGCTATCACCACCTCATTTATGGTACATTATACATTATACACTGGAATTGGAGAAGGCAATGGCAGCTAAAGAATGTGGATGAAAGGTCATCCTCTTGCACTGTTGGTAGGAATGTAAATGGATACAGTCACTATGGAGAACAATATGGAGGTTCCTTAAAAAACTAAAAATAGAACTACCATATGATCCAGTAATCTCAAAACTAGGCCTGTACCCTGGGACAACCATAATTCAAAAAGATACATTTACCCCAATGTTCACAGAAGCAATATTTACAAAAGCCAGGGCATGGAGGCAACAAAAATGTCCATCAACAAATAAATGGATAAAGAAGATATTTACAATTTTAGTTGAAGATGTCCTTTAAGAAACATGCAAACTATTAAGCTATAGGTATTCTAAACACACTTGTGAATGGCGCACTAAGTGCAGGCAGTGGCGGCGGCGGCCGGCGCACTAAGCGTGGCCTAGAGCTACCCCACATCCGAGGTCAGGGGCAGCGGCCTGGAGTGTCAGGCTGCAATGGCGCAGGAATGACCGAGAGGAGCTACCTGCGTCCAAGGCCAGGGGTGGCGGCAAAGAGGAGACACCCGGCGTCTGAGGCCGGGGTGGCACCTGAAGCCAGGGCCAGCGGCCGGGAGGAGCAACCCACGCCAGAGGCCAGGGCGGCAACCGAGAGGAGCAACCCCACTCCCAAGGCCAGGGGCGGTGGCCAGGAGGAGCAACCCCACGTCCAAGGAGTGGCGGCTGCGTGGGTGCAGGAGGGCCTAGAGGATCCATCCCACGTTGAAGGTCAGGAAGGGTGACGGGAGGAGATACTCCTCATCCAAGGTAAGGAGCAACGGCTATGCTTCACTGGAGCAGCCGTGAAGAGATACCCCACGCCCAAGGTAAGAGAAACCCAAGTTAGATGGTAGGTGTTGCAAGAGGGCATCAGAGGGAAGACACACTGAAACCATACTTACAGAAAACTAGTCAATCTAATCACACTAAGACCACAGCCTTGTCTAACTCAATGAAACTAAGCCATGCCCACGGGGCAACCCAAGATGGGCGGGCCATGGTGGAGAGGTCTGACAGAATGTGGTCCACTGGAGAAGGGAATGGCAAACCACTTCAGTATTCTTGCCTTGAGAACCCCATGAACAGTATGAAAAGGCAAAATGATAGGATACTGAAAGAGGTACTCCCCAGGTCAGTAGGTGCCCAATATGCTACTGGAGATCAGTGGAGAAATAACTCCAGAAAGAATGAAGGGATGGAGCCAAAGCAAAAACAATACCTAGTTGTGAATGTGACTGGTGATAGAAGCAAGGTCTGATGCTGTTAAGAGCAATTTTGCATAGGAACCTGGAATGTCAGGTCCATGAATCAAGGCAAACTGGAAGTGGTCAAACAGGAGATCGTAAGAGTGAACATCAACATTCTAGGAATCAGTGAACTAAAATGGACTGGAATGGGTGAATTTAACTCAGATGACCATTATATCTACTACTGCGGGCAGGAATCCCTTAGAAGAAATGGAGGAGCCATCATAGTCAACAAAAGAGTCCAAAATGCAGTACTTGGATGCAATCTCAAAAACGACAGAATGAACTCTGTTCATTTCCAAGGCAAACCATTCAATATCACAGTAATCCAAGTCTATGCCCCAACCAGTAACGCTGAAGAAGCTGAAGTTGAACAGTTCTATGAAGACCTACAAGACATTTTAAAACTAACACCCAAAAAAGATGTCCTTTTCATTATAGGGGACTGGAATGCAAAAGTAGGAAGTCAAGAAACACCTGGAGTAACAGGCAAATTTGGCCTTGGAATGCGGAATGAAGCAGGGCAAAGACTAATAGAGTTTTGCCAAGAAAATGCACTGGTCATAGCAAACACCCTCTTCCAACAACACAAGAGAAGATTCTACACATGGACATCACCAGATGGTCAAAACCGAAAGCAGACTGATTATATTCTTTGCGGCAAAAGAGGGAGAAGCTCTATACAGTCAACAAAAACAAGACCGGGAGCTGACTGTGGCTCAGATCATGAACTCCTTATTATCAAATTCAGACTGAAATTGAAGAAAGTAGGGAAAACCGCTAAATCATTCAGATATGACCTAAATCAAATGCCTTATGATTATACAGTGGAAGTGAGAAATAGATTTAAAGGCCTAGATCTGATAGATAGAGTGCCTGATGAACTATGGAATGAGGTTCATGACATTGTACAGGAGACAGGGATCAAGATCATCCCCATGGAAAGAAATGCAAAAAAGCAAAATGGCTGTCTGGGAAGGCCTTACAAATAGCTGTGAAAAGAAGAGAAGCGAAAAGCCAAGGAGAAAAGGAAACATATAAGCATCTGAATGCAGAATTCCAAAGAATAGCAAGAAGAGATAAGAAAGCCTGCTTCAGCGATCAATGCAAAGAAATAGAGGAAAACAACAGAATGGGGAAGACTAGAGATCTCTTCAAGAAAATTAGAGATACCAAGGGAACATTTCATGCAAAGATGGGCTCGATAAAGGACAGAAATGGTCTGGACCTAACAGAAGCAGAAGATATTAAAAAGAGGTGGCAAGAATACACAGAAGAACTGTACAAAAAAAAATCTTCACGACCCAGATAATCACGTTGGTGTGATCACTCATCTAGAGCCAGACATCCTGGAATGTGATGTCAAGCGGGCCTTAAAAAGCATCATTATGAACAAAGCTAGTGGAGGTGATGGAATTCCAGTGGAGCTATTTCAAATCCTGAAAGATGATGCTGTGAAAGTGCTGCACTCAATATGCCAGCAAATTTGGAAAACTCAGCTGTGGCCACAGGACTGAAAAAGGTCAGTTTTCATTCCAATCCCGAAGAAAGGCAATGCCAAAGAATGGTCAAACTACTGCACAATTGCACTCATCTCACACGCTAGTAAAGTAATGCTCAAAATTCTCCAAGCCAGACTTCACCAATACGTGAACTGTGAACTTCCTGATGTTCAAGCTGGTTTTAGAAAAGGCAGAGGAACCAGAGATCAAATTGCAAACATCCGCTGGATCATCAAAAAAGCAAGAGAGTTCAGAAAAACATCTATTTCTGCTTTAGTAACTATGCCAAAGTCTTTGACTGTGCGGATCACAATAAACTGTGGAAAATTCTGAAAGAGATGGGAATATCAGAGCACCTGACCTGCCTCTTGAGAAATCTGTATGCAGGCCAGGAAGCAGCAGTTAGAACTGGACATGGAACAACAGACTGGTTCCAAATAGGAAAAGGAGTACATCAAGGCTGTATATTGTCACCCTGCTTATTTAACTTATATGCAGAGTACATCATGAGAAATGCTGGACTGGAAGAAACACAAGCTGGAATCAAGATTGCCGGGAGAAACATCAATAACCTCAGATATGCAGATGACACCACCCTTATGGCAGAAAGTGAAGAGGAACTAAAAAGCCTCTTGATGAAAGTAAAAGAGGAGAGTGAAAAAGTTGGCTTAAAGCTCAACATTCAGAAAATGAAGATCATGGCATCTGGCCCCATCACTTCATGGGAAATAGATGGAGAAACAGTGGAAACAGTGTCAGACTTTATTTTGGGGGGCTCCAAAATCACTGCAGATGGTGATTGCAGCCATGAAATTAAAAGGTGCTTACTCCTTGGAAGAAAAGTTATGAGCAACCTAGATAGCGTATTCAAAAGCAGGAACATTACTTTGCCAACTAAGGTCTGTCTAGTCAAGGCTATGGTTTTTCCATCGGTCATGTATGTATGTGAGAGTTGGACTATGAAGAAGGTTGAGCGCCATAGAATTGATGCTTTTGAACTATGGTGTTGGAAAAGACTCTTGAGAGTCCCTTGGACTGCAAGGAGATCTAACCAGTCCATTCTGAAGGAGATCAGCCCTGGGATTTGTTTGGAAGGAATGATTCTAAGGCTGAAACTCCAGTCCTTTGGCCACCTCATGCGAAGAGTTGACTCATTGGAAAAGACTTTGATGCTAGGAGGGATTGGGGGCCGGAGGAGAAGGGGATGACTGAGGATGAGATGGCTGGATGGCATCACTGACTGATGGACGCGAGTCTGAGTGAACTCTGTGAGTTGGTGACGGACAGGGAGGCCTAGCATGCTGCGATTCATGGGGTTGCAAAGAGTCAGACATGACTGAGCGACTGAACTGAACTGAAACACAACTTCTGAATAGAGAGAGTCATGTTAGTTTAGTCTGGCAAGCCAAATGTTAAATTAATCACATAGCTGAGGAGGATATAACACTGTGATCTCAAGGTAAGAAAGAAAAGGAATCCCAATCCCAGACACTGATTTCCCCTGCTTAGCTTCTCTAGTAATTAGTGAAGCCCAAGAGATAAGCAGTGTGGTAAAGGGGAGTTTTGCATACCTGCAAGGGAATAATCCTTTAATTTGGGACCTCATGCTGCCAGAGGATTTCATCCAAGATCAATAAAAGCCAGGGCTTATTCAGACAGAATTGGAACAATCTGAATTACAGCAAGGGGCTCCATTTCTAATCCCCTTACCCATCTATATAGCTATAAAAGATTTAGCTAAAGCAACCTTTTTAATAAACAATTGCCATGTATTTCCAGGGGCTGATTTTCTGAATGTGCAATCCTGGATTAACTACCAACACTCAGTACAAAGCAAATTAAGAATATACATTCAAACTCTTTTCTTCTGGTAGAGCTTTAAAATAAGTATTGTAATTAGTTCACAGAGTAAATGCAACTAAGACAATCTGTTAAGCCATTGCTGAATTACTCTGAAAGCCCTAGTTTATCACTCAGACTCGTTATAAACACCTTAGACTCTGGTATAATGGAGCAAAGGACTCAACTTTACCTGAATAAACTCCTAAGTACCAGTTCAGAACAAACATTACATCTTCAGCTTCTTTTACATATGTCCCAAAATACAGACCGCTTTGTACATTCGCCCTATGGAACAGGGAAGAAAAAATATTACGCTATAGATTATATATAGAAAATACACAAATATAAAAAAATAAAATTACAGAAATGTATTTTATGCTGTAAAGCATTCCCAGGTTCATAAGACCTTGTGTGTATCTCCCTTTGAAAAGTCTGACATGATACTGGATGCTTGGGGCTGGTGCACTGAGACGACCCAGAGGGATGGTACTGGGAGGGAGGACGGAGAGGGGTTCAGGATGGGAAACACGTGTATACCTGTGGCAGATTCATGTTGATATAGGGCAAAACCAATACAATATTGTAAAGTAATTAACCTCCAATTAAAATAAATAAATTTATATTTGAAAAATTAAATAAAAGTCTGACACAACATTCAGCTTTCAAAATTATCTGTGAAGACAGACTTAGAAAATGAACTTATGGTTGCCGAAGGGAAGGATAGTTAGACAGTTTGGATGGTCATGCACACACTGCTATATTTAAAACAGGTAACCAATAAGGACTTATTATATAGCACACGGAACTCTGCCCAATGTTATGTGGCAGCCTGGATGGGAGGGGTTTAGGGGTGGGGATGGATACATGCATATGTATGACTGAGTCCCTTCACTGTTCACCTGAAACTATCATAAGGTTGTTGATCAGCTATACCCCAATACTATATTAAAAGTTCAAAAGAAGAAAAAATAATTCTTTTAAGACATTGCTAAAGGGAGGGACATGGGGACAGACCATGGGGGGATCATATACCACCCACAGGAACTTTCATTTTTCTTCAAGGAAATTAAGTAAGGATCAGTCCCTCTGACTCTGGGAAAGTGAGGCTTCGTGTAGATTTCACAGCACTTTCAGTTAGACCAGGAATCACTCACCAGAATGCAAGCCACCAATCCTGCAGGACATAGGCAACCTGGAGCAGGAAACAACAGTCACTCACACACTGACATCACTGAGCCTCACACCCCGCTCACCAGGCTGGGGGATGGAAAGGCTCCAGAACATGGAGACGGTCCTTCCAGCTCAGGTCTGTGCCAAGCACCACACCCCAGATGACCACAGGTCAGGGGAGGGGCTCTTGCAATTTAATACCTTTAAAAGAAACCCCCTTTTCCCTAGAAGACTTTGCTCCCCAGATATAATGTACTTCAATGAAAATCCAAGTGGACTGCAAAAGGCAGTAATAACAGGACAAATGTTGGGACTTTTCAAAGCAAAAAGCTTGACAGGTACAGTGATGGTCAGTTCTTGGCGTCAGCTTGGCTGGGCCAGTCTCCAGTGATTCAAGCAAACAATCCTCTAGATGTTTCTGGGAAGGTGTTTTGTGGATGTGGTTCAAATTCATCATCAGAACTTTAGTAGGGAAGATCACCCTCAACTGTGGTGGCCTCATCCAGTCAGTCAAAGGCCCTAAGAGCAAAACCTGAGGATTTCTGGAGTAGGAAGAAATTCTGCCTCAAGACAGTAGGGTCAGCTCCTGTCTGAGGTTCCAGCCTGTAGGCCTGCCTTTCTGACTTCACATTTACCCAGCAAGATCCCACAACCTCATGAGCCAATTCTCTGAGATAAATCTCTTAATACACAAAAATAATTATAAAATACAGTATAAATAGTACATAAACAACAAGCTGAGTGCACAAACCAAAATAAATGCCCTTACGTACCTGAGCTGCAATGTTTACTAGAATAAGGAAGATGATGACAGGCCAATCAGAATGGGCTGTGAAGTAATTCTCATAGGTCTTAAAACCAACTTTTCCTTCCAAATAGTCCTCTGGAGCTAGTATAACCTGTATATTTTCAGTCTGGAAGGGAAAAATAGCAATGAGAGATGAAGTTTTAAATAATGAACCCCAAATTTCAAGAGTTCAACAATGCCTTCCACTGCAAAGCTGTGGGGAAATAGATATATCTCATATACTTGTAGGAGTGCAGGATGGTCCACCTCCTATAGAGAAGGATGTGGGAATATCTGGCCAAATCACGTATGTGTTTACCCTTGGACCCAGCCATCCTACTTCTAGGAATCTATTAGAAATAAAAAAAATATTTGCACAAGATGATTCACTGTTGGGTACCTTTGCTTAAAACAGATCATGACTCTCAGCACACACACACAAAAATCAATTAATGTATAAATGCAGAAGCTTGCTCTAAAATAACACAGGAAATGATATGGAGCTAATGTATCCCTCTAGATGACTTTTGTCACTCAATGATAGAAACATAAAGCATACTTGGGGCTCAAAATACTGGCCAAATACAGTAAACTGAGTTCACAGAGTGAGTTGGAGTAATACGACTTTGGATAGCACATTGCAAGCACATGATCTGAATCTATTTGATTCCTCAATTTCAGAGAGTGATTTCTGAGTTTAGAACGTGAACAACTAATCCAAATACTTATCAGAATCATCCAGGCTCTTGGGTTTGGATATCAAAGAATATCTGCGCATGTTTTTAAGGGAAATCTAGTACATTTCTGCATTTCTGTCTGGAGGACTTAGAATGCATTATAGAGTCACAGGGGGATAGGATATCCGCAGCTCTATCCTGGTCACTGGGATTCAAGGTGGATAAGATGTGATTCTTCGTCTTGAAGGGTAAGAAAGGAGAATGGGAACTAACACTGAAGTGTCTATCATGTGTCAGGTCCTTTGCACACATTATCTCTGGCCTATCACAAACCACCTGACAATGAGACAAAATAATATCATCAGTCACATGCAGTACTAGAACATTTCAACATATAGGAGAAGTAGGTGATTTAACATGGCAACAGCAGGACTCAGTCTAAGGGAGTCTTCACATTAAAGCCTCTGGATGCATAAGGGAAGCCAGGGGCCACCAGCATGAATAGGATGTAACTATGGTAAACTGAAGAGTCCTCAGTCAGTGTGAGCCACACTCACTCAGAAATTCATAGCAGCACACCCACTACGGATCTCCATAAGATTCTCCATCCTGCACCAAAGGGGAACCCCAAGCAGGCTTGCTCCCCTCATACTCTTCTAATTCTACCAGTTCCATGGAACAAGACTTTGGGAACCTTAGGGTCTACTTTGGGACAAATGAAGATGTCATGACCAGAGCAGACTGAAGGTCCATGAGACCACCAAGGGCAGACAGACCCGGGCACAACTCACATCTTGGTCCTCTGGAGCCGCATCTTTCAACGAGGGTCTGGGAGACTGGAAAGACTGAACCAAAGACTCAGAGATCACAGTGTGAGCTCCTGGCACTGGAGATGGTTCAGATGGCTCCTCCCCCTTCTCAAAAAGGGAAAAAATATCAACCCCGGATTTCAGGAACTCAGAGTAAGTTCCTCTTTCCACTGTTTTGCCCTAAAATTAAAAAGTTAAGAGACATTAATTTATATTTGATAATATTAAACCAACTTAAATACTCATCAAGAAAAGTTATCTGGTTTTAAATTACTACTTTAAAAAAAAAAAAAAGATCCCCGGGGCTAGAATTCTTGTGGAGAAATCTAGTTCAGTCAGCTCAGGACACAACTGAGCATTGTGTTCTCTGCCAAACCCTGTCCCTGTGTCAGGTGCTAGGGGATGTGAAAGAAACGTGTGCTCATGTGTTAAAAATGGAGGCCACCGACATGACTAACCTGGGCACTTAGGGAAGCAAGAAGCACAGAGGTTGGTGGGAAGATCAGCACAGTCTTTTTAGGCAACCTGGGAATTAAGAGAAGCCTCATGTGACAATTCCAGGAAAGAAATTTGAACTTAATCCAGAGGTGGGGACCAGCATATCTGCACGTGGGTGAGAGTCTCTCATGAAATCTTCACTGCCCACTGTCACCGTCACACTATCACATGTCCTGCTGTGATAATAGGAGCCAGCCCCGGACAGAAAACCCATGAGAGGCCTCTCCATGGTCTATACCTGCCCCCACATACTCAGCAAGTTTCCAACTGAAAATTCAATATTCCACCTGATAAAGTAATTAAACAAGGAGACCATGGGGCTGGGGTGGCTCTAAAGCCTTGGCAGTCTGTGCCCACAAACCAAAACCTAAGCCAGAATCAATGCACTCAGATCCGAGGAAAAATAGGAATGACCAACCACAAGCAGCCAACCAGGCTTCCCCAAATCAGCAACTGCTTAAAATACAGCCAATCAAATAATTTTCTTTGAACACATGTGACACATCCTTGTACAGTTTCTCTCCCTTACAAAGTCATATAAAATAATGTGTAGATGTTTCACTATTTTCTGACTCCTTGAAACCAGACTCAACGGATTCACTCAATAGCAAATAAAACACCAGGGGAAAAAAAATCTCAGGATGCAAAACTCATCAAATGAGAGCAGCTCTGGTTAAGGTAGCTCAGGTGGAGGGAGATGGCCCAGGACTCTCGCCTGGACCCATATCACCCTCTCCCCTGAGGGGATCCACTAGGAGAAACACAGGGTAGCATCTGCGTACCGTCTGATACTGCAGAACTAGAAAATTATACAGGATATATTGTGTCTTGTTCCACTTGGGAGGCAAAATTCACACATCTTTTTAGTGAAATTACCACTGACCACTTCATACCTGTAATATGCACAATGAAATGACTGGTAGTAGAAAGACAGCAATTTCGCTCAACAGTCAAACACTGACAATTTCAAGGGGACAAGGGGGCAGCCATCCCCTCTCTGCTGTGAGAGAGGGACCAGACAGTGAGGATGGACCCCAACTCATGCAGGGGTGCTCACCAAAGGACAAATAGTTGTTTTTTTAGTACTAAAATTGGGGGTAGTATCCTCAAAGGAAGCAATAAGGGGGCCCTAAAACATCTAGGGATAGGCTAAACAGGTTATTCTCCTGCCCACTCATCCTGCGCTCGTAACACTGTCAACACGGGTTTAAACACTAGAATAGCCCCCTCTGCATATGAAATCAACTGCTCTCAAACTTAAAAACCTCAGCCCCTCCCTCCATTCCTAGAGGAGTGAAGAGGAGTCAACACATGGATCTGCTTTCAAAGAGATAGGGGTTCTGTATCTTAATAATCTTTTTTGGAGCAGAGATTCATTTCAGAAGTCAGGGATCTGACCAAGGACCTATGGAGCGGTCAGGGGTTAACAACAAAGGTGCTAAGACCCAGAGGCAAACAAGCCAAGGAATGAAGCATCAAATGACCACCAAGTCTGAACACTTCTCACTAATCTCCACCCCACCACCAACCATACTAGGAGCTATGGGTTGCATGATGCCCCCTGCTCAAAAAGATAAGTTCAAACATGACACCTGTGAACGTGACCTTACTTGGAAATGTGAGAGAGGGACCAGACAGTGAGGATGGACCCCAACTTCACAGATGTAATCAAGCTAAGATGAGGTCATACTGGAGCAGGGGTGACCCTACATCCAATATGACTGATGTCGTCATGAGAACAACAGAGACCTGTTCTTAGGACCTGCTGCCTCAGACCCCTCCCCTAGGTGACTGTGGGCCCCCACCATCATGTCACTCAGACCCCATGAGGCATCAGCTCCTCAGGGAGGCAGCCAGGATATCAGCCCATCTCTCTCTCTGTCACATCCTCCCAAAAAGAACAGAAGCCCCCGTGAAGGCAGGGCCTTGTCCTGCTGCACAGGCTCCCACATGTATCGGGCACATAGAGACCTGGGCAGGGAGACCAGCAACTGGAGACACCAGCAGAGAGGACGTCTCTGACCCGGGTGCTCAGCTACCCAACTTTGCTTCTTGTGTTAATGGAAGATGCTCTTTAGGCAAACTATGCATAACAATCACCTGGATACAAACAGATCTTAGAATCTCTGATTTCTAAATAATATACTTTGACTTAAGCCTAATTTCTAAAAAATACACTTGGACTAAATAAAATTGCATCATTATCCCAAACAAATTTCATTAGAACATTGATGATTCAATAACCCTCTGGTTGCATTTCTATACACTTTAGGGTTTATGTGACTTAGACTGTAGTAGAGACACTTCTATAGATCTTTGGATTTATTCTCCAAGGCAAGAACACAGCTCTGAGAAGAAGGGAGTGAAAAACTGAGGAAAAATAGGATGTTTACCACAAATCCAGGGAGAGTGACCTTCTGAGAGGTCTGATCTTCAGCATGCCTGAGTGCTAACGATTCCACAGACGTCTAGAAACTACTTACACCTTTCAGTATCAGAATTTGACTTGCATCTTTTAGGTACTGCAGCTGATGAGTCACTAAGATTGTGATCTTCTCCTTCAAGGCCTGACGGATACACCTACAAATGTGAAAGGTACAGAAAACAAAAGCACATTCATGCAGGTGCTTCAAACTGGAAACATATTTTGAAAACCATGAGACAAAGACTACACAGCAGTCAAAGATCTGAAGTTTAAATATCAAATCAATAATAAAAATTAAATAAACATAAATCAATTAATACAAATAGGTCTTAAACTTAACAACAATAAATTTGAACCTAATTCTGCTTAAAAAATTCTACAAAGTGCTCCAGTGAAGGAGATACCAAGAGCTAAGTTCTTTTTCCTAAAACTAGGCTTAACAATTATTTACATGCTTCATAAAGAAGAATAACTGAGTAATACTGAGATTCCAAAACTTAACTGAACTAAAGCACTATTTTATCACTATGCAGGAATGGGAGGATAAGAATCTATGTCATATAGAAATGTGTACATTCTTAGACAGCTTTCTAGGTGATTATTTATAATGAAAGATGTACATATTAGCAACAAAAACTTAATAGATTCTTGGTAACCTTTGCCAGAGTGCATTTTCTAGGCACTTGTTCCCAAAGAGTGTTAGATAGAAAATGAATGTGAGCATGGTCTCCATCAGTCTCTACAACATTCCCATTTGCAACCAGGAGGCAAGTCTCTTTTCATTAGGACTGAATATCTTACAAATATAAAAATAAAATAACAGAATCCAAACAGCCCAAATCACAGTGGAAACCACTCAATAGCTCAGAGCACATGCCAGTTTTCTATGTCTAAGACTCCCTCCCCTCAGTATTCAACCTTAAATTTTATTCACACACACACACACACACAAAAAAAAGCTCCTACATTTAAAATGCAGACCCCTAGGAACTCAGCCCCAGGCTCACTCACAGGGTCTACAACCTGCCAAGGGAAGCAAGTAGCTGGGTCCAGGGCCCCCGTGACCATGGGCAGGGATCCAGGCAGGTATTCTGGGAGCCCAACGCCCTCACAGAGTAAATCTCAGGAACCTGGGCCAGAGCTCAGCTGAGAGAGTTAGATCAAGAGTTTGGAGGCAGCAGACTTCAGCTCAGTCCTTCTCACGAGCCTGACAACTTCAGACGAGCAACTCAACCTCAGTTTCTTCATCTCTAAACAAAGTCAATGGCAACTCATTCATACCTCCTAAGAAATCAAACCACCAATACGCTCAGTTAACTTCAGCCCCTTCTCCACTCCTCCCTAACCCACAAGTGGTCCTGTGCTTTGAACTAAGGACAGAAAAGTCCTAAGGGGACACTCTGGACACTGAGTCTGTGATCAGAAGCAAGACTTCAGGATGTAGACCCATACACCATCACTTAATTAAGTCCAAAATGATTCATTTTTACCTTTTGACAATGTTTGCTCCATGTTCATACTTAAGTTTCTTGACAGACATCTTTTCAAACTTAGTACTAAAACATTTAAACAGAATTCTTCTCCTTAATTCATAATTACCTGCCAATAGTCCCTGAAGGTGGATGTTAACCAAATGTGAAAGGTTGTTATGCCCAAGATGGACCAACCCAAAGTTTTAAAACATTTTGTTCCTCACATTCCATCACAGATGAGGTAATATAAATTATTACGAAGTGATCAGTTGATGTCTTTGAATTTTTCCTAAATAATGCTTTTATCCAATCACTAGATAAAAACACTATTTTCCAAGTTTTTAGAGGAAAGATTTCCAAGTCATGCCATACAAATGACTGAGTCAACAACCAGTTGTTTAACTGTTATTCCTATATAAAGGCTGTGTTAATTCTATAATCCCACATATAATCCTACATAAGGCCTGTGTTAAGACAGGACACATCCCATGGTGGAGGGGATACAAATAAGACAGACAGAATCCCCACCTCCATTCATTCAGTCAGCAGAGGTGTGTTGAAGAGCCAGGCACTGTCCTAACACAAGACAGCAGATGATACTCTGCACTGTGTACACAGGGACACACAGAATGAGAGTAGAAAATGCACTATTGCACTGCGACATGTTTTACGACGGAAAAGCACAGGGTGCTACTGTCTTAGATGGGGAGACACAGGAGCCCTGAGACTCTCTGGGAAAACATCCTGGAAGAAGACACAGCAAGTGCAGGGGTCCTGGAACAGAACACGCTGGGCTGAGGCACTTTCCTGCATTCACAGCTTAGGAGGGGTTGGGGGGACTCATAAATGGTCAAGTGCACCTACTGAGGGCTGTGGGAAGACAGAGGGTGCCCTGGAGGAACAGGAGGGAATGGCAGGGCCCATCTTTCACCTTCTTTCTGTGTTTTCGGACACTGCTCCCTGGCTCTGGCCAGAGGGACCAGTATGTATAGACAGAGAGGAGTGAGAAAGAACCCCCACAAAGCCAGCACAGCTGGATACTGAGTTGGTGTGGGTTTCCAGTGATGAGCTGGAAAAGCTGATGGGAGCAGACGGCAAAGAAGCCTATTCTCTGTTTGAGCACCTGGAGCTGCGTCCTGAACATGAGGGGTTGAGGGGGCCCTGTGAAGCGCTAGAGCAGGAGGGTGAGCTGTGTAGATGGCAGTGTGGGAATCTGATCAGGACAGACCTGAAAAGCTGATGATACAAGAGGAGTTGGTCTGGGATGTGGGGCTGAACCAGGACGGGATCCATAGCATGATAAGACTCCATCAGTTCACCTATGACCTCTTAGGTGATAGAACCCACTTAGTGTACCCAACATAAAACTCCCCAACATAAACTCACAAACCTCAATGACCTTGGAGATAGAGTGATGACTGTAGGAAACTGCTAATGAAAGTAGAAGTGTGATTCATCCACTTTTAATACAAAACCCTCCCCATGACTAAGTCTCCATATGACCACCATATCTCACGGCATATTTTTCCATCTGATTCTCTAACTTGAGAACACTCTCCAGTTGCTGCTGAGTGGTTTCCTAAAATGCTTTCATGTTCTGCTTTAAGTCACCCTAAAGGATGTGGTTCTGATCAGCAGACAATCTTAAGCCTGCTTCTATCAAGTATATATCCAAACTGGTACACCTAAAATATCTGAGAGAATTTTACAAATATTACAAAATTTTACAAATTTTCCTGTGTTTGAAAAAGAACTCAGGAGAACTTCTATGATCAGTATACTGTACTTGGCACTAAAATGCCTGCTCTCCCTTCCCTGTGACAAGGATGCAACTGTCTGTAGAAACTATTCTTACAGTGATGGGGAACTAATGCAGATGTTCACAAGACAGTGTGACAGACACTTGTAAGTCCGGGGTGGGGCACTGGGAACAAGGAGCCTGCTATACTTAGGATGGCAGGAGGGTGGGAGTGGGGAATCCTTGCACAGCACTAGCTTCTGTCATTCAGCTCATGGCAAGACACAAGGCACTTCTCTAGGGGAAAATTCATCAAGTCATGATCAGGAGAGGGTGGGAAATGGGAGTCAAATCAGAGAGCTGAGGGCCATGCCATGTGTCAGCTGCCCTGCTCACTCATGTTCTAAAAGATTCAATGATACTATACAGTTTTTTTTTTTAATTGTGGTAAAATATACCTAACATGAAATTTACCATTTCTGCCATTTTAAGAAGACAGCTCAGTGGCATTAAGTACATTCACATTGTTGTCCAGCTATTACCACCATCCATCTCTATGACTCTTTCTTCACCCCGACACTGAGCACATTTTACATTCGGGCAAGTTTCACTAAAGACTAACGACCTCTGCTTAGTGGACGTGGAATCCCAGCTTCTCATGTCCAGAGCTCAGAGCTCCTCACACGTCTCTCTCTCACATTTGCTAACTCTGCTGAAGTCTCTACTTTGCTATTCTGGGCCTGCTGTACATCAATCATGTCCCCTCCAGATTCACTTGCTGACACCTTAGTTATTAGTACTTTGAAATTTGGTGACAGGGACCTTAAAAAAGTAATCATTACCCTTAGTTATACTCAGTTCAATTCAGTCGCTAAGTCGTGTCCAACTCTGCGACCCAATGAACTGCAGCACACCAGGCCTCCCTGTCCATCACCAACACCCAGTTTATTCAAACTCATGTCCATCGAGTCAGTGATGCCATCCAGCCACCTCATCCTCTGTCATTCCCTTCTCCTCCTGCTCTCAATCTTTCCCAGCATCAGGGTCTTTTCAAATGAGTCATCTCTTTGCATCTATCACCAAAGTATTGGAGTTTCAGCTTCAACATCAGTCCTTCCAATGAACACACAGGACTGATCTCTTTTCAGATGAACTGGTTGGATCTCCTTGCAGTCCAAGGGACTCTCAAGAGTCTTCTCCAACAACACAGTTCAAAAGCATCAATTCTTCTGTGCTCAGTTTTCTTTATAGTCCAACTCACATACATACATGACCACTGGAAAAACCATATCCTTGACTAGACGGACCTTTGTTGACAAAGTAATGTCTCTGCTTTGTAATATGCTGTCTAGGTTGCTCATAACTTTCCTTCCAAGGAGTAAGTGTCTTAATTTCATGGCTGCAACCACAATCTGCAGTGATTTTGGATCCCCCCCAAAATAAAGTCTGACACTGTTTCCACTGTTTCCCCATCTATTTGCCATGAAGTGATGGGATCAGATGCCATGATCTTCGTTTTCTGAATGCTGAGCTTTAAGCCAACTTTTTCACTCTCCTCTTTCACTTGCATCAAGAGGCTCTTTAGTTCTTCTTCACTTTCTGCCATAAGGGTGGTGTCATCTGCATATCTGAGGTTATTGATATTTGTCCAGGCAATCTTGATTCCAGCTTGTGCTTCCTCCACCCCAGCATTTCTCATGATGTACTCTGCATAGAAGTTAAATAAGTATGGTGACAATATACAGCCTTGACGCACTCCTTTTCCTATTTGGAACCAGTCTGTTGTTTCATGTCCAGTTCTAACTGCTGCTTCCCAACCTGCATACAGGTTTCTCAAGAGGCAGGTCAGGTAGTCTTGTATTCCCATCTCTCTCAGAATTTTCCACAGTTTATTGTGATCCACACAGTCAAAGGCTTTGACACAGTCAATAAAGCAGAAATAGATATTTTCTTGCTTTTTCAATGATCCAGCAGATGTTATACTGGACCTAATCTAATCTGACTGGTGGGCGTAAATGAAGAGGATACTAAGACATAATGACAGAGACACAGGCATAGAAATCAATGAAGTTAGAACACACCCCATCACCATGCACAAAATAAATTAAAAATGGCTTAAAAACTTAATAATAAGATGTGACACCATAAAACTCCTAGTAGAGATTACAGGCAAAACATTCTCTGATATAAATTATACCAATGTTTTCTTAGATCAGTCTCTGAAGGCAATAGAAATATAAACAGAAATATACAAATGGGGATTTCCCTGATGGTTCAGTGGTAAAGAATCCACCAGTCGATGTGGGAGACATAGGATCCATCCCTGGTTTGGGAAGACCCTACATGCACAAAGCAACTAAGCCCATGTACCACAACTACTGAGCCTGCACTCTGGAGGCCAGGAGCTGCAACTACTGAGCCAACATACCCTAGAGCCCGTGCTCTGCAACAAGAGAAGCCATCACCATGAGAGGCCATCACCATGAGAAGCCCATGCATTGCAACTAGAGGGTAGCACCTGTTCATCAAACTAGAGAAAAACCTTCGCAGCAACAAAGAACCAGAGGATTCATAAATAATTATTTTAAAAAATAAAATAAAAAATGCATAAATGGGACCTAATCAAACTTACAAGCTTTTGTACAGCAAAGGAAACCATAAACAAAATGAATACACAACCTGCATAATGGGAGAAAATATTTCCAAATGATGTGACCAACAAGGGCTTAATTTCCAAAATATACAAACAGCTCATACAACTCAACAACAACAAATCCAATTTATTTTTTTTTAATTTTAGTTTTTTATTTTTTAAATTTTAAAATCTTTAATTCTTACATGCATTCCCAAACATGAACCCCCCTCCCACCTCCCTCCCCATAACATCTTTCTGGGTCATCCCCATGCACCAGCCCCAAGCATGCTGCATCCTACGTCAGACATAGACTGGCGATTCAATTCACATGATAGTATACATGTTAGAATGTCATTCTCCCAAATCATCCCACCCTCTCCCTCTCCCTCTGAGTCCAAAAGTCCATTATACACATCTGTGTCTCTTTCCCTGTCTTGCATATAGGGTCGTCATTGCCATCTTCCTAAATTCCATATATATGTGTTAGTATACTGTATTGGTGTTTTTCTTTCTGGCTGACTTCACTCTGTATAATCGGCTCCAGTTTCATCCATCTCATCAGAACTGATTCAAATGAATTCTTTTTAACGGCTGAGTAATACTCCATTGTGTATATGTACCACAGCTTTCTTATCCATTCATCTGCTGATGGACATCTAGGTTGTTTCCATGTCCTGGCTATTATAAACAGTGCTGCGATGAACATTGGGATACATGTGTCTCTTTCCATTCTGGTTTCCTCGGTGTGTATGCCCAGCAGTGGGATTGCTGGGTCATACAGTAGTTCTATTTGCAATTTTTAAGGAATCTCCACACTGTTCTCCATAGTGGCTGTACTAGTTTGCATTCCCACCAACAGTGTAGGAGGGTTCCCTTTTCTCCACACCCTCGCCAGCATTTATCGCTTGCAGATTTTTGGATCGCAGCCATTCTGACTGGTGTGAAGTGGTACCTCATTGTGGTTTTGATTTGCATTTCTCTAATAATGAGTGATGTTGAGCATCTTTTCATGTGTTTGTTAGCCATCCGTATGTCTTCTTTGGAGAAATGTCTATTTAGTTCTTTGGCCCATTTTTTGATTGGGTCGTTTATTTTTCTGGAATTGAGCTGCATAAGTTGCTTGTATATTTTTGAGATTAGTTGTTTGTCAGTTGCTTCATTTGCTATTATTTTCTCCCATTCAGAAGGCTGTCTTTTCACCTTGCTTATATTTTCCTTTGTTGTGCAGAAGCTTTTAATTTTAATTAGATCCCATTTGTTTATTTTTGCTTTTATTTCCAGAATTCTGGGAGGTGGATCATAGAGGATCCTGCTGTGATTTATGTCTGAGAGTGTTTTGCCTATGTTCTCCTCTAGGAGTTTTATAGTTTCTGATCTTACATTTAGATCTTTAATCCATTTTGAGTTTATTTTTGTGTGTGGTGTTAGAAAGTGATCTAGTTTCATTCTTTTACAAGTGGTTGACCAGTTTTAACAAGGGACACATACAGACTGAAAGTGAAGGGCTGGAAAAAGATATACCACGCGAACAGAGACCAAAAGAAAGCAGGAGTGGCAATACTCATATCCGATAAAATAGACTTTAAAACAAAGGCTGTGAAAAGAGACAAAGAAGGCCACTACATAATGATCAAAGGAACAATCCAAGAAGAAGATATAACAATTATAAATATATATGCACCCAATATAGGAGCACCACAATATGTAAGACAAGTGCTAACAAGTATGAAAGGGGAAATCAACAATAACACAATAATAGTGGGAGACTTTAATACCCCACTCACACCTATGGACAGATCAACTAAACAGAAAATTAACAAAGAAACGCAAACTTTAAATGATACATTAGATCAGTTAGACCTAATTGATATCTATAGGACATTTCACCCCAAAACAACGAATTTCACCTTTTTTTCAAGTGCTCATGGAACCTTCTCCAGGATAGATCACATCCTGGGCCATAAATCTAAACTTGATAAATTCAAGAAAATCGAAATCATTCCAAGCATCTTTTCTGACCATAATGCATTAAGATTAGATCTCAATTACAGGAGAAAAACTATTAAAAATTCCAACATATCGAGGTTGAACAACACACTTCTGAATAACCAACAAATCACAGAAGAAATCAAAAAAGAAATCAAAATATGCATAGAAACTAATGAAAATGAAAACACAACAACCCAAAACCTGTGGGACACTATAAAAGCAGTGCTAAGAGGAAAGTTCATAGCAATACAGGCATACCTCAAGAAACAAGAAAAAGTCAAATAAATAACCTAACTCTACAACTAAAGCAACTAGAAAAGGAAGAGTTGGAGAACCCCAGAGTTAGTAGAAGGAAAGAAATCTTAAAAATTAGGGCAGAAATAAATGCAAAAGAAACAAAAGAGACCATAGAAAAAATCAACAAAGCCAAAAGCTGGTTCTTTGAAAGGATAAATAAAATTGACAAACCATTAGCCAGACTCATCAAGAAGCAAAGAGAGAAAAATCAAATCAATAAAATTAGAAATGAAAATGGAGAGATCACAACAGACAACACAGAAATACAAAGGATCATAAGAGACTACTAGCAGCAGTTGTATGCCAATAAAATGGACAACGTGGAAGAAATGGACAAATTCTTAGAAAAGTACAATTTTCCAAAACTGAACCAGGAAGAAATAGAAAATCTTAACAGACCCATCACAAGCACGGAAATTGATACTGTAATCAGAAATCTTCCAGCAAACAAAAGCCCAGGTCCAGATGGCTTCACAGCTGAATTCTACCAAAAATTTCGAGAAGAGCTAACACCTATCCTCCTCAAACTCTTCCAGAAAATTGCAGAGGAAGGTAAACTTCCAAACTCATTCTATGAGGCCACCATCACCCTAATACCAAAACCTGACAAAGATGTCACAAACAAAGAAAACTACAGGCCAATATCTCTGATGAACATAGATGCAAAAATCCTCAACAAAATTCTAGCAATCAGAATCCAACAACACATTAAAAAGATCATACACCATGACCAAGTGGGCTTTATCCCAGGGATGCAAGGATTCTTCAATATCCGCAAATCAATCAATGTAATTCACCACATTAACAAATTGAAAAATAAAAACCATATGATTATCTCAATAGATGCAGAGAAGGCCTTTGACAAAATTCAACATCCATTTATGATAAAAACTCTCCAGAAAGCAGGAGTAGAAGGAACATACCTCAACATAATAAAAGCTATCTATGACAAACCCACAGCAAACATTATCCTCAATGGTGAAAAATTGAAAGCATCTCCCCTAAAGTCAGGAACAAGACAAGGGTGTCCACTTTCACCGCTACTATTCAACATAGTTCTGGAAGTTTTGGCCACAGCAATCAGAGCAGAAAAAGAAATAAAAGGAATCCAAATTGGAAAAGAAGAAGTAAAACTCTCACTGTTTGCAGATGACATGATCCTCTACATGGAAAACCCTAAAGACTCCACCAGAAAATTACTAGAGCTAATCAATGAATATAGTAAAGTTGCAGGATATAAAATCAACACACAGAAATCCCTTGCATTCCTATACACGAATAATGAGAAAGTAGAAAAAGAAATTAAGGAAACAATTCCATTCACCATTGCAACGAAAAGAATAAAATACTTAGGAATATATCTACCTAAAGAAACTAAAGACCTATATATAGAAAACTATAAAACACTGATGAAAGAAATCAAAGAGGACACTAATAGATGGAGAAATATACCATGTTCATGGATTGGAAGAATCAATATAGTGAAAATGAGTACACTACCCAAAGCAATTTACAAATTCAATGCAATCCCTATCAAGCTACCAGCCACATTTTCACAGAACTAGAACAAATAATTTCAAGATTTGTATGGAAATACAAAAAACCTCGAATAGCCAAAGCAATCTTGAGAAAGAAGAATGGAACTGGAGGAATCAACTTGCCTGACTTCAGGCTCTACTACAAAGCCACAGTCATCAAGACACTATGGTACTGGCACAAAGACAGACATATAGATCAATGGAACAAAATAGAAAGCCCAGAGATAAATCCACACACATATGGACACCTTATCTTTGACAAAGGAGGCAAATCCAATTTAAAAATGGGCAAAATATCTAAATAGACATTTCTCCAAAGGACACATACAGATGGCCAACAGACATGAAAAGAAGCTCACCACTGTGAATTATTAGAGAAATGCAAATCAAAACTACAATGAGGTATCACCTCACACCAGTAAGAATGGCCATCATTAAAATAACAATGACTGAGAGGGTATGAAGTAAAGGGAACCCTCCTACACTGCTGGCGGGAATACAAAATTGCTGCAAACACTATGGAAAGCAGTATGGAGGTTCCTCAGAAAACTAAAAATAGAATTATCTTATAGTCCAGTAATCCCACTCCTGGGCATATATCTGGATGAAACTATAAACCACATGTACTCCTATATTCATAGCAACACTATTCACAACAGTCAAAACACAGAAACAACCCAAATGTGCTTTCACAAATAAATGGATGTGGTACTGGAGACAATGCAGTTCTGCTCAGCCATCGAAAAAGAAAAAAATTATGCCATTTGCAGAAACATGGATGGACCTGGAGATTATCAGACTAAGTGAAGAAAGTCAGAAAGAGAAAGACAAATATCATATGATATCACTTAACATGCAGAATCTAAAATATGGCAAAAATGAACTTATCTACAAAACAGAAACAGACTCACAGACATAGTGAACAGACTTGCCAATGCATGGAAGGAGCCAGTGTTGGGGAGGGATGAACTCAGAAATTAGGATTAGCAGATACAAATTATTATGTATAGAATGGATAAACAAGGTTCTACAGTATAACACAGTGAACTATATCCAATATCCTGAGAGAAACCATAATGGAAAAGAATATTAAAAAGAATGTATCTATGTATATGGGCTTCCCATGTGGCTCAGTGGGTAAAGAAGCTGCCTGCAATGCAGGAGATGCAGATAACAGGAGACACAGTTTCGATCCCTGGGTTGGGAATATCCCCTAGAGGTAGGCATGGCAACCCACTTCAGTATTCTGGCCTGGAGAATCCCATGGACAGAGGAGTCTGGTGGGCTACAGTTCGTAAATGTGCAGAGTCAGACAGGACTGAAGCAACTGAGCATGCATGCACATGTATGTATATAACTGCGTAACTTTGTCACATGAAGAAGTTAACACAATATTATAAATAAATTATATTTCAATAAAAACTTCTTTTAAAAAAAGACAGAGATCCAGGGGTACACAAGGAGAGAGGGAAGACCATGTGAGGACAATGTGGGGTGGATGCCATCTGTAGCCAAGGAGAGCGGTCTCAGCAGAAACCAAACCTGCCTACACCTTTAACTTCAGCCTCAAGAACTGAGAAAATTAACTTCTATTTTTTAAGTACCCCCAACTGTGACAACTTGTATAGACTGAATGTTTTCATCCTCAAAATACATACATTGAAACCTAATCCCCACATTAAAGGTACTAGAGTATAGCCACTGGGGAGTGACCAGGTCTTGAGGATGGAGCCTGCCTGAAATGGATTAGTGTCCATATAAAAGGGACCCACACAGCTCCTTCATCCCTGCCATGACATGGGGACATTAGAACTGGACCCTCACCAGACACTGAATCTTTTGGCACCCTGATTTTAGACTTACTCAGCCTCTAGAACTGAGAAAGATAAACTTCGCTTCTAATGAGCCTTCAACGCATGATGGAGGGAAAGAACTGGCAGCCAATTTCCTGGTAACCAAGTCCTACACTCTGATTTAAAAATCGTACATCATTCTTCTTATTTCTGAGGTCTGGATCCATCCACAGTGTCTGGATTCATCAGCTGCAAGTTGCAGGGGGAAATCTTCCATCTATACCTCACTCCCTAAAGCACAGACTCCACTCTCCTCAACACACACTGGAAGCACCTTCTGTATTTTCCTGTCCCAACCTCATCAGGAAGTAAGATTTCTCTATGATGGATCTTCTGTGGAGGGAAGGGAGGGGACAGAAGGACACAAGGGCAGAACAAGCTGAGTCTCCTGGAGCACAAAGGCTTTCCTGAGCTCTCTTCCCTGATCTCTACAGGGTTCTTGCAAAGCAGAGATGACATAAAACAGGAGCAAACTCACTGTTCAAACAAGTGTCTGCTGACTCCTGCATCCACTGCGCTGAGCGGATCGTCCAGGAGGTAGATGTCTGCGTCCTGATACACGGCTCTAGAAAACAGAGAGAGACATCAGGAGAGGACATTTCACACTCCCTGGGTCTCGTCTCTGAATCATGATGGTGTCCAACAACTTCATGTTCCTTCTACAAGCCCAAGGAAAGGGCCAAGACCCTGCTTCACACAGGCCCACCCAGTGAGCAGAGTCTGTGTCCTCATGTCCACTAGCAGCCGCAGAGGAGGAGGGGTGGATTGCAACTGAAACCCCATTTACCTGGCAAGGCTGACCCGGGCTTTCTGTCCTTCACTCAGCGGGGTTCCTCCATCTCCTGTTACAGTTAGATCTCCTTTATCCAATTTCTGCAAATCCTGCATGGAGATAAAAAAGGGAAAAAAGAAAAAGGTTTAAAATGTGTTCTCCTCCTGCCACCTTAACCTTTATAGTTCTTCATACAAGTGTGTAATTAACAGCAATGGGCTTATTTCACAGTGACCAATCTGTAACCTGGAAAATTAAAAAAACCTCTCAGGGATTTTCATTGTTTTCTATTCTGCATTTTTTTCAAAGCATTTTTGCATTTGACCATTTTAACAGATATTTATTGAGGACTGATTTTACTCCAGGCATTGTTCTGGGCACAGTGAATTCAGCCACGAGGAAACAGAGCCCCTAGAGTTTCTCTCCATGGTGGGAGATGGACACAATGGAAAAGTAACCTCAGTGGAAGTACTGAGGACAAGAAGGAAAAGGAAGCCGACTCAGGGAGGTGGAGAATGAAGGAGGGAAGTGAGTCTACACTGGGGTCGGAGGGCTCTGCTCAGAGGGAGTGTGAGCAGATCTGGGGGAGGGGAGGGGCTCAGGCAGACCTGGAGAGGCTGCTCTATACAGAGGGAGGGGCAGGTGCAGGGACCACCGGGAGATGCCCAAGGGTTTCAGCACAAGGACACAGGGGAGCAGAGCTAAGTAAGAATGAGGGGAATTAGGGTAGAGGTGGAGTAGGAGGAGCCTGGGGTCACTCCAGTAAAAGGGGGAGGGAGCAGGGGAGGACTGATATGGTCTGAGGTTTATAAGGCATCACTCCTGTGCTTTGCAGAAAACAAACAGCAAGGTGGTCGCAGGGGTGGATGGAGGGTAAAGGTGGATACAAGTGAGGAAGCTACTAGAATAATCTAGGGAGCAGTGGGAATGGAGACACGGGGTCATACTTCAGACATACTTGGAAGGCAGAGTCTTTAAGACCTGCTGACAGGATGGGTGTGGGCTATATAAGAGAAGAGGAGGACTGTGGTGTTTGGGACATTAAGATGGGGAAGGAAAGGGTCTCCATTTACTGAGTTGGGGAAGATGGTGGAGGCAGGTTTAGGAGACTTGGCTTGTGGACAAGCTGAGATGACCTCTCGGTGATGCCACATTGCAGCTGGAAATGCAGATGTGAACATCTGTGCTAAAGACACAGGTGTGAGAGCTGGTGGCCCAGGCTGGTGAAGGCACAGGATTTATTGTATATTAAATTACCACTTTTGCTGGTCTTGGTCTCTGCTTCCCACTTTCAGAGAAGGGATAACACCTGACCAGTGTCTTCACAGTGACACTTAAAGAGTGACAGACACAAACAAGGTCTGTGCAAGAAATGGTAACAGAAAGAGCAGGCTGGGCAGGAAAACCAAAAGAAAAGAAACAGTGTGCTCGACGGGCACCAGCAGATCAGCTGGACTAAGTAGATGCTTGTCTGTAAAAGCAGGAAAAACTCTATGCTGAGAAGGATATGAAGTTTTGACCTGAGGATCTGGGAATCTATCATAAGTTATACTTGAATATTATTTAAGAAGTAAATAGACAAATCCATCTATTTTCCCCAGGGTATCTGGGAAAATTTAAAAAGAAAAAAAGATGACAACAATATGCCCAAAATGACAAGGTAACAATCAAGTTTAAGTTACACTATTATCATATTAGAAATCTTTGAATTATCTACTAAACCCTTCAGGCATCAACCTAAGATACACAACAGTACCTTTCTGCAGATGACGTGCTCACTTCTCTGTCTCTACTTTAGCAAATTTGGGAGAAAGCATGGTACACTGGTGTCTCCATCATAAATAAGTCATTTGATCTCCCTAAGTCTCACTTTCCTCTTCTACAGAATGTGGTATAGAAACAAGAGTCACTAAACTCAAGGATGCTGTGAGAATCTAAGTATAAACACCCTCCATAATGGAAAAAGAATAGGAATTGATTGTAACTTGCTACTGGTGGCTGATGACTATTTTCTCATCAAACCAACATTGGGAACCCATTCACAGTGTGGATCATAACATGCAAAGCACATGACCATAAAGAGAAGAAAGATAGTGTCTCCATCACAAGCCTCCATGACAGCCACAATGACACACAGACACACACAGGTTCCCTGCTCACTTAAAGATTAACTGGGGGGCATCCAATGAAAGGCAGCAATTGCTCTGTTATGAAAATTCATCATTATTTCATCTTCTTTCTTTGTTGAGTCCAGAAGTTATTACCATCCCTTGCTTTGGTTTTCATGAACAATAATGAGCCATTTTAAGACAGGTTCCCAGCCACACACACACACACACACACACACACACACACACACACACACACACACACACACACACACACACACACACACACACACACACACAGGTACTGGCCTATGTTTCACTGTTGAAATCCTTGCAAACTGTTTCACTTAGCTTTTAAGCTTTAATTCTACGTTGTTTCATTTTGTTTCTCAAAATAATAACATATCATAGCACAGCAATATTAATCATGTTCTAGAAAAGGAACCTAAACCCACTCATTCACTCAGCACAGTCAGGGCATAAGAAACAGGCTCCCCCCGAGTCTGGTAGCAGGACTGTGAGTGTGTTGTTGACTGACAATTATTTATGGACCAGCCCCAAATGGGAAAAACATTTCAGAGAATTTGATGCAAAATCCGAGTCAGGCTAATTTTCCAGTCACCATTTTCTGATTATGTTAAAGGTGAAAGTCTGACTTGAGTATATACTACAATTCCTCCCACTGATAGGAAGATGTTCTTATTCACATTATTCTCCTTTAAGTTAAATTTCATCAATTCTCACTGAACAGCAGACACACACGCTAGAGGCAAACTAGGAAATGGCGATGCTGGTTTGACACCATCCATCCAGAAGCACATCAAGGGTCCTTCAGCAACAGCAGAGACATAGAGTAGAAGCACCACAGAGCAGACTGCTGAAATGCTTAATGTGGCCTAGACGTGCCCTGGCAGAGGAGGG
The DNA here is from genome assembly GCF_016772045.2 of Ovis aries. Taxonomy (NCBI): domain Eukaryota; kingdom Metazoa; phylum Chordata; class Mammalia; order Artiodactyla; family Bovidae; genus Ovis; species Ovis aries. The sequence continues at coordinate 70,943,596 of NC_056063.1, read as the reverse complement.
CTGGACGGTAGAGTCAAGCAGCAGGAGCCCTGCCTTCCTTCACAGCTTTTCTTCCATGTGGAATCATCCCTCTTCTCACAGCCTGTCAATACCCTGCCCATCCTTCCAGGCTCAGCCCAAACACATTCTCCCATGAAACCAACCTGGATTCATCTCTTCCTGCTGAGTTCCTGAGGCTCCCTTTACAACTCTCATCTCTCATGAAGGACCGTCTTATTCTGCTTCATCATTTGTACATGTGCACACAGCCTCCCTCAGCTCCTGGGGGGTAAGATCTGTGCACCAAGCTCTGGGCTGAACCCTGATGCTGATTATCTCTAATCCTCACAACAAGCTCACAGGAAACACTGGCCCCATTTCACAGATGAGGAAACAGACTAAGTGAGGTCACGTAACAGGTCTGAGGATGGTCAGCTGATAAGCAGAAGAGCTGGAATCTGAACCAGTTCATGTCAGTTCATAGTCTTTTGTTCTTTCACATCATTCTGGTAACTGAAGAGCATATTTGAAATGAAGGCAACACTAAAATAGCTCAAGTCTTGAAAGCCTCTATACCTGGACACAGAAGGATCAATACACTTATTATCCTATGATTGCCAAGGCAATCTGAAAAGAAAATCTCCAAGTTGAAAGGAGTGTGCAAATATAAGATGAAAGTACAAACTTTTGGGCAGCCAAGAGGGATGTGTAAGGTCAAGCAATCTATGTGGAAAAATATCAAACTAGAATTTATCAACATCACAACTTTAACTATGTAATGCCTAAAAGTTCTTAAAAGCCTTAAAAGCTTTTTATAAAAACTTGTTTAAAAAAAAAACTTAAGTTTTTTAACGTGGTTAAAGATAATATACAGACAAATGTACATATTATATTGCTTATGGTAACAGAATATGTTTATTGTTGATTTACATGGCATCTGGTCCCATAACTTCATGCAAATAGACAGGGAAAAGGTGGAAACAGTGACAGATTTTTTTGTCTTGGGCTCAAAAATCACTGCAGATGGTGACTTCAGCCATGAAATTAAAAGATGTTTGTTCCTTGGAAGAAAACCTATGACAAACCTAGACATAATATTAAAAAGCAGAGACATCACTTTGCCAACAAATGTCCATATAGTCAAATCTATGGTTATTCCAGTAGTCATGTATGGATGTGAGAGTTGGACCATAAAGAAGACTGAGTGACAAAAAATTGATACTTTTGAATTGTGGTGCTAAAGAAGACTCTTGAGAGTCCCTTGGAATGCAAGGAAACCAAACGAGTCAATCCTAAAAGAAATCAACCCTAAATGTTCATTGGAAAGACTAATGCTAAAGCTGAAGCTCCAATACTTTGGCCACATGGTGCGAAGGGCCAACTCATTGGAAAAGACTCTGATGCTAGGAAAGACTAAGGGCAGGAGGAGAAGGGGACAACAGAAAATGAGATGGTTGGATAGCATCACCGACTCAATGGACTTGAGTTTGAGCAAACTCCAGGAGATGGTGAAGGACAGGGAAGCCTGGCCTGCTGCAATCCATGGAGTAGAAGAGAGTTGTACAGGACTTACTGACTAAACAACAACAACAATGAAATGTTTACAGATGAGCTAATCTGAGGTCTAGGATCTGCTTTAGAGTTCCAGAGGATGGGATGGGGGTTGAATGGAGGGGTGGCACAGGGCAGGGGTAAAGATCCAGAAAGACTGGCCACCAGCTGACCCTGGCTGAACCTAGTGGGAACACAGGGGTTCATCACATGGTGCTCTCTATTCTTAAAAATTTTTGTTAATTGTCCATTAAAAAAAGAATCTAAAAGTGAATGAAACTTCACCAAATGAAACAAAGGCATTCTGTGACCATCATTATCACAAAAGAATCAAAACAGCAACGTACATGACTGCATACTTATCCAGAAGTCCAGCTTAAAGCAACAAATAAAAGACTTTCGAAATTGAAATAAAAAGAACTTTCAACAAATCTTAGAGCTTAAACCAATATTGTCATTATTTGAAATTCGATTACATGCAACTCAAGAGTCATTACTCACCTCTTCCAAAGCACAAGCCCTTATTACTTCTTCATACCATTCTTCTTCATATTTATTCCCAAATAAAATGTTACTCCTCACAGTTCCTGGAAACACCCAGGGCTGCTGAGAAACATACGCGATCCTCCCATGCACACTGACCTTCCCCTGGCTCGGGGGCAGCTCCCCCAGCAGAGCACGTAACAGTGACGACTGAAACAGAAGGTAACACACATGCATGAACAGGCAGCACTCAGAACGGAAAACGCCCCACAGTACAGCTGACCCCACACTGGTGCTTGATCAATGATATCAGAACAGGATAAACTACAGTTGTGGATATTGCCAGGAAAAAATGGAAAAGAGCACTATTGGTCAATGTAAACTAAAGGTTGATGGTTCAGTTCTGTCACTCAGTCATGTCTGACTCTTTGCAACCCCATGAACCACAGCACGCCAGGCCTCCTTGTCCATCACCAACTCCTGAAGTCCACCCAAAAGCATGTCCATAGAGTTGGTGATGCCATCCAGCCACCTCATCCTCTGTCATCCCCTTCTCCTACTGGCTTCGATCTTTCCCAGCATAAGGGTCTTTTCAAATGAGTCAGCACTTCGCATCAGGTGGCCAATGTATTGGAGTTTCAGTTTCAGCATCAGTCCTTCCGATGAACACACAGGACTGATCTCCTTTAGGATGGACCGGTTGGATCTCCTTGCAGTCCAAGGGACTCTCAAGAGTCTTCTCCAACACCACAGTTCAAAAGCATCAATTCTTCGGTGCTCAGCCTTCTTCACAGTCCAATTCTCACATCCATGCATGACCACAGGAAAAACCATAGCCTTGTCCAGATGGACCTGTGTTGACAAAGTAATGTCTCTGCTTTTTAATATGCTGTCTAGGTTGGTCATAACTTTCTTCAAAGGAGTAATCACCATCTGAAGTGATTTTGGAGCCCAGAAAAATAAAGTCACCCACTGTTTCCACTGTTTCCCCATCTATTTGCCATAAAGTGATGAGACCAGATGCCATGATCTTAGTTTTCTGAATGTTGAGCTTTAAGCCAACTTTTTCGCTCTCCTCTTCCACTTTCATCAAGAGGCTTTTTAGTTCCTCTTCACTTTCTGCCATAAGGGTGGTGTCATCTGCATATCTGAGGTGATTGATATTTCTCCCGGCAATCTTGATTCCAGCTTGTGCTTTTTCCACCCCAGAGTTTCTCATGATGTACTCTGCATATAAGTTAAATAAGCAGGGTGACAATATACAGCCTTGACGTACTCCTTTTCCTATCTGGAACCAGTGTGTTGTTCCATGTCCAGTTCTAACTGTGGCTTCCTGACCTGCAAACAGGTTTCTCAAGAGGCAGGTCAGGTGGTCTGGTATTCCCATCTCTTTCAGAATTTTCCACAGTTTATTGTGATCCACACAGTCAAAGGCTTTGGCATAGTCAATAAAGCAGAAATAGATGTTTTTTTTGGAACTCTCTTGCTCTTTCAATGATCCAGCAGATGTTGGAAAAAGTTGATAAGGAATATTAATACTGTAACAATCTACTCTGCCTGAGTTTCTCCCAAATGAAGTGCCCTACTCAGCAAAGACTAATAATATTTAACATCTTTCACCAGCAGAGCAGACCAGCATGATGTGTACTTTCTGTATCTGATGTTTAATGCAGTTGTTCTTGCATCTGGGTATCATATTCTTGAGAAACACTTGTTCTTAGAAAGCAATGTGGGGACTTCCCTAATGACACAGTGGTTAAGAATCCACCTTCTAGGATAGAGGAAAGGGACGGTTTAGGAGTTCAGGATGGCCAGGTACACACTGCTATATTTAAAATGTATCATCAACAGGGTGACTGTTGTAGTCAACATGGTGACTGCAGCCATGAAATTAAAAGATGCTTACTCCTTGGAAGAAAAGTTATGAGCAACCTAGATAGCATATTCAAAAGCAGAGACATTACTTTGCCAACAAAGGCTCATCTAGTCAAGGCTATGGTTTTTTCAGTAGTCAGGTATGGATGTGAGAGTTGGACTATAAAGAAAGCTGAGTGCTGAAGAATTGATGCTTTTGAACTGTGGTGTTGGAGAAGACTATTGAGAGTCCCTTGGACTGCAAGGAGATCCAACCAGCCCATCCTAAAGGAAATCAATCCTGAATATTCATTGGAAGGACTGATGTTGAAGTTGAAACTCCAATACGTTGGCCACCTGATGTGAAGAACTAACTCATTTGAAAAGACCCTGATGCTGGGAAAGATTGAAGGCAAGAGGAGAAGGGGATGACAGTGGATGAGGTGGTGGATGGCATCACCGACCCAATGGACATGAGTTTGAGTAAACTCTGGGAGTTTGTGATGGACATGGAGGCCTGGCGTTCTGCAGTCCATCGGTTCTCAAAGAGTCGGACATGACTCAATGACTTAACTGAACAGAACTGGCTGAACCAACAGGGACCTACTGCACAGCACATGGAACTCTATTCACTGTTACGTGGCAGCCTGGGTGGGAGGGGAGTTTGGTGGAAGATGGATGCATGTGTACGTATGGCTGGCATATTCCCTTCACTGTTCACGTGAAACTATCACAACATTGTTAACTGGCTACAAGCCAATACAAAATAAAAAGTTAAAAAAAAATAATAACTACATTCAGATAATAAACACTGAAAAAAAAAAAAAAGAAGAAGAAGAAGAATCCGCCTTCCAATGCCAGAGGCTCTGGTTAGATCCCTGGTCCCCTGGTCAGGGAACTAAGATCCCCCATTCCCCAGGGCAACTCAGCCCACATGCTACAGTTACAGATCCCATGCACTGTAGCCAAGACCCAATGCAACCAAATAAATTTTAAAATATATTAAAAAATTTTTTAATCTATGTATGAAAAATATATCCAAAGATTATTATTTTAAAGAACTCTGAGGTTGTTGCATTTGAAGAATAGAAGTCCATCATGCTCAGGGAGTTCAAATGCTGTGCTGTGTGACAACCTACGGGGGTAGGATGGGGTGAGAGGTGGGAAAGAGGTTCAAGAGAGAGGAAACATATGTATACCTATGGTTGATTCATGCCGATGTATGGCAGAAACCAACACAACATTATAAAGCAATTATTCTCCAATTAAATAAAAATTTTAAAAGTTCTCCATGGAAGAAATCATCACCCTCTCCTGCACACATCCCACATTTAGGTTTCTGTATTTTGTCATACACAACACAGAGCACTAAGTGCACCTACACACATCCTTCAATCTCCTGTAACACACAGAAATGACGTATCTGTGTCCACACCATCAGAGTGCTCACCACGCTGGGCTGAAATAACCTGTCTGTGTATGTCTTGCCCCGGAACCTGGTTGCCTCTGAAAGGCAGAGAGTCAGGGTCTTGCTCAAGTCTGTACCTTTATCTCCAGCACGTGGCTGCGCCTTCACTACACATGTACTGATGGGATCAAGTCAAGTCACATGAGGAAATGCTCAGAGCTTCCTAGAAGAGGCTTTACCACCTCCAGACTTCCTGGAGGGGCTGCCATGACAAAAAGAAGTCCCCACTGTCTCTATCCAACCTGAACAGCTGTCACATAGATAATCTCCTTCACTGAGACGTCCAAATTCCTGACACCAGTTCCCAACTGTGCAACATAAAGCACCAAGAAGTAAAGCACAGTGTGCATTTATCCAGGGTTATGTGGCCATGAAACCTTCTTACAAAACAAATATTCCATGGAACACACCTCGAGAAACACTGTCCTAGATATTGCCCTGTTCTAGATATTGCCAATTCAAATTGTGTCACACTCAGCTCTGGCTTCCACTCTTGAGAGTTTAACAAGGGCTGTGGCATTGCATCAGGCTGACAAAAGGCATCACAACTTACCTTTCCCGCACCCACAGGTCCAACCACAGCTAACAGTTCACCAGGTCTGACAGTAAAGGAAAGGCCTTGTAGGGCTGGGGTTTCTGATTCCTGCAAATTAAAGTTTATAAAAATGTACCCATTTTAATAAAGTAACACACACCTTACTTTAGAAAGTAGAGAAAATGACATAATAGTTATTGATATGATAACATTAACCAACATTTTTCTCCTTCCTATTTCAATATACTGTGTCCATGAGGCCTTTTCAACCAATCCCATTTCTTTGGGGGATTGAGGAAGTATTAGTTGCTTTTAGGAAGCCTCCTTCTTTTACCAGTTTTCTGGACACAGCTCTAGACACCCACAGAATTTAAACAGCAGAGGTGACAAGGCACCTGCCTAAAATGCAAACTGAAGGATGTACACTAGTTTTTTAAAATAATGTACTTAATAGACTATTCAGTGTGGGAGATTTTTAATTATGTAGCTCAGATGTTAAAGAAAATACCTGCAACGTGGGAGAGCTGGGTTCGATCCCTGGATCAGGAATATCCCCTGGAGAAGGGAATGGAAATCCACTCCAGTATTCCTGCCTAGAGAATATCAGGGACAGAGGAGCCTGGTGGGCTACACACTATGGGGTCGCAAACAGTAGGATCCCTGAGCGGTCTGAGCAACTAACTCTCACTTCCTTTTCAAGTTTTCATCATGACCTTTGATTTTAACTGTTTATCTCACTAATGTCCACAAGGTGGCAGCATAAGTACCTGGCCCTTTAATAATTTATAATATAAATAAATATAAACAGAATAATCTCCACAAATCTCTCCATTTTCATTTGATAAAGAATGAAGCTCAGTAATGTTCAGCAAGGAAAGGGGAACTTTAATATGAAGAAATCACTCTTGGTAAATCAACTTTTATATGTAACAGTCAAAGCTCTCATTTAACAAGAGCTCTAATGTAACACCAACAACAAAACAATGGGAATAAAGAAATTAATTATGACATCATAGGATCAAGTGATAAAGCCTCAAATTCATACGTGTTACATGTATTACCTGTCCTGGCTAAATAGGAGCAATAAAGTACTTCTACTGTAAGAAAAACGTAAAACATGAAGATACACGCAACAGCACACACTCCAATGTGAGGAAGAAGGAAAAAGTACTCATCAAGCCAATCATAGGCTGTATTCCTGGGAGACTTAAGGGTGTGTGTGTGTGTCTTTATATATTCAAAGTGTAAATAAAATTGTCAGTAACCACTGTGTCAAGAAAAAAAAAAGGAGTGGTTACATATGATTAAGTAAAATGCCCTAAAGACTAAAAGCACAGAGTCTTGATTAAAAGTCTGGATAATCTTCAAATTGAAATTTTTTTCTGAAAAGAGCTGAATTGATTATACAACATTCACATACTAAAAAGTGACAATGATGTTTCAACACCAAAAAAGCTAGTTTCAGATTTGGGAAATGACAAATTATCAAGAAGAAGCTTGATTTTAATACACAAGAAATATTTTTTAACCTTTTTAAGCTTCTCCACTCCTTTCTTCCTGTATGACACTTAGGACTACAATTTTACTACTTTCCATTCAGTTATGACTACAAAACAGTGAACCACCTACAAACATCCGCTTTCTATTGCGGGTCCTTAGTCCCTCAGGGCCAGACACTGAGTTTCCACCCTGTTCAGGCTTCAGCACTACTCTGAGGTGAACAGAAGGGGGCAGCACTCAACAGTTCATGGCTGCTGGGACCCCTCCTCCACTGATTATCCAGGCTCGGGGGACATTGACTCCGCAAAGATCATCAGCTGAGCCCCCAATCTGTGCAGAAACAGTTCAAAACCCCTGCCCCGTGAGATCTGGAGGCTCCCACAGGACCATTTATTTTTCTTATTTTGGCTGCACTGGGTCTTTGTTGCAGTGTGTGGACTTAATTGCTCCATAGCATGTGAGATCTTAGTTCCTCAACCAGAAGTGGAAACCACGTCCTCTGCACTGAAAGGTGGATTCTTAACCACTGGACCACCAGAGAAGGCCCTGGATTATTTATTCTAAAGCTTAAAGATTGAGACCAGGTCCCATTATTCCACGAATGAGAACTGGATCTCTGAGACCTCCCCGCACCTGCCCACCTGGCTGTCTAGGGGAGCAGGTTACAGAGCTCTTTTTGTTTCCCACCTCCCAACCCGGCAGGGGCTTCATTCAGACTCAGCTTCTCTCCAAAACCCCAATGTCTTCCCCTTCCCCTCCGAGGGCTCTCTCACCCATGACCTAACCTGACAGCCCTAATTACTAATGACCCCAGCAAGGGCACAGTCCTTCCATAGGCAAGGCCAGGGCAATCGGACAGGGTGTTCTGGACTACAGTGCAATTTACACAGAAGTCTGTGACCATGTTATTAAGCTCTTGAAAGAACAAGATAGTTCACTTAAAAATGCTGCATAGTTTCACACAAAAGCAATTCAATGGACACCTGCACACACTGGCAGGGAGGATGCAGAGGACAGAAGGAAAGATGCAGTGATGGGTCCACTTGAACCCCTGCATGGAGGACAAGTTGTCGGGCTCTCCCACCTGCTGCTCTGGGCCATGGGCTGCCTGGCCACACTGTGTGATGACCGGCTCAGGGCACCACCCTGGCCCTGACATGACTATAGCCCGGCTTTACTGAGCAACACCACGAGAGCCCCATTACTACCACTCCTCAGAGGAACCTCTTCAGCACCAGAAATCTGGGAAAAGCACAACAGCTGTGTTTCCTGTTCTAAAATTAATACTACCTGCTTTGGGAATAAATGAAACTTAAAAGCTACTGTTCCGATAAGTCAACATTGGTGACTACCAGGTGCCGAATTCTGTTCTGTGCCCACTGCCAACCTTCGCCAGTTCAGTTCAGTTGCTCAGTCGTGTCCGATTCCTTGCAACCCCATGAATTGCAGCATGCCAGGCCTCCCTGTCCATCACCAACTCCCGGAGTTCACTCAGACTCGCGTCCATCGAGTCAGTGATGCCATCCAGCCATTTCATCCTCTGTTGTCCCCTTCTTCTCCTGCCCCCAATCCTTCCCAGCCTCAAAGTCTTTTCCAATGAGTCAACTCTTCGCATAAGGTGGCCAAAGTACTGGAGTTTCAGCTTGAGCATCATTCCTTCTAAAGAAATCTCAGGGTTGATCTCGTTCAGAATGGACTGGTTGGATCTCCTTGCAGTCCAAGGGACTCTCAAGAGTCTTCTCCAACACCACAGTTCAAAAGCATCAATTCTTCGGCGCTCAGCCTTCTTCGCAGTCCAAATCTCACATCCATACATGACCACTGGAAAACCATAGCCTTGACTAGATGAATGTTTGTGGTAAAGTAATATCTCTGCTTTTGAATATGCTATCTAGGTTGCTCATAACTTTTCCTGAAAGCAGTAAGCATCTTTTAATTTCATAGCTGCAATCACCATCTGCAGTGATTTTGGAGCCCAAAAAAATAAAGTATGACACTGTTTCCACTGTTTCCCCATCTATTTCCCATGAGTGATGGGACCGGATGCCATGATCTTAGTTTTCTGAATGTTGAGCTTTAAGCCAACTTTTTCACTCAATTCTAAAACCACGGCTCTGCCTTCCCCTCCTCAGCTCCCACCACAGCGACCATGTCAGGTACAATTAATGCCACTCTAACTCTGACCTCCCAACCTGTGCCAAAGTCTGCCTTTGACGCATCCAGTTTCTTTGGAGGAAATGTCTTTGTCTTGGGTGCAGAGGGTGTCATTTTCTTTCTCTATAAATCCTGCAGATCTAAAAAACAAAACTACTGCACTGTGAAAACAGACCTGCTAAATTAACAAGGACTGGAGTGTAACTAACTGAAACCGCAATATTATCTTTCAATATGTCCCACGTGGAAGATGTTATTCTAGGACCTTTAATTGTTCCCCTATGAGCATTGCCCTTGAAGAATTGGGTACATCACTTTGTTCAAGGGAATATTTAAAACATTCTGCATGAATCCTTGTATCTTCTTTTACCTTACATGGCCATTGCTCTGGTATTAGATTCTCTTTTCTTGACATGTCAGCTGTGACTCTGTAAGTGATGGAAAACTCTGTCCTGTGCAAATAACCCCATGACTCTCTTGGCAGTTTAAATATTGTCATTTTAAAGCCTGAAAGCTGTGTTATTTTTATGCGAACTCAGGATGTAGTTTAGTGACCAGAATTGAGAAGAATATGCTGAAGCAGCATCAATCAGGTGGATTTTGGTTATCATTTCCAAAGTGGAATAAATTTATAAATTTAGTAGCCTTAGAACAAAATTTTGTGCTTAATAACTAATTTTTCCTACATAGAAACAAGAAAAATAGTAAAGTATAGCAGCATATTGTTCATACTTGTAAAGCACCTTATATCATTGACAAATTAAAAAACAGTGCCTTAAATACAGACTGAAAGGTATACTTAACCTAAAATTTTGGTGATTTGATATTTCACATTAAAGAAGGGAAAAGTTCCTCTGAGGATGTAACTGTTGATGTGGGCAGTAAAAAAACAGCTTTAAGATACTTAACTGTTAGCATTTAATTGAAAACATCCCTGTTTTACTCAAAGCCCAAGTGACTTAAACGATGTTATACAAAGCCAAAAGCCTTCGTCTATTGAACTACCCAAAGTTTTTCTTATGGCTATTTAAAGTATAAAGTTGATTTAATTTTACTTTCATTTGTACTTAAAAAAATTACTCTAACACTGTTGTGCTTCAAAAAGGTTTTCACCAAGCTTTCCTGAAAAGTAACTTCTATGAGGCAAGAAAGAAGTTGTTTTAGAATCATTTTCTCTTTAATGAGACGATCATTTTAAGTTTTAACACAGTAAATGTGAGCAGTGTAATTTAAGCAAAAATTTAGTTGGTCAGATTATTGTGGATTTTTAGTGATGATTGCCCTGGGTAAACAGATCATACTTTTTCTTTCTTCTCTCCCATCCTTTACCAGTTTCAGTTCCTGTGGTGTGATAACATGCATACTTCCATTTCTTTAGTTTCCTTATGAAGCACTAGTTTTGTCAGGTTTAGAGGGGTCCCTCTTCCCTGACTTTGACACACAGGAGTAGTTCAGGGGCTCAAATCAATTTAAAATGAGCGTTTGCTCATTAAGGCTCCAGTCGCTAAGGCTTTTTTGTTTTAGTTTGTTTAATCTATGTGGCTTCCCTGGTGGCTCAGAGGTTAAAGCATCTGTCTGCAATGCAGGAGACCTGGGTTCAATCCCTGGGTTGGGAAGATCCCCTGGAGAAGGAAATGGCAACCCACTCCAGTATTCTTGCCTGGAGAATCCCATGGACGGAGGAGCCTGGAGAGCTACAGTCCACGGGGTCACAAAGAGTCGGACACGACTGAGCGACTTCACTTCACTTCTTCTTTAATCTATAGTGGTTGAATTTAGCACTTGGTTTTCAATATTTTATGTTAAGAAATGACAAATTGCTTTTGTCCATTTCTTAAGCCAAATTTCCTTACATTTAGATAATTAAAGGTTCTTAAAATGAAGATTTACTATTACTTCATTACTTGTTGGCACAGCTTGAGTTTCTTTTCCCTGCAAATCTGTACATATTCCTAGTGTTTTCAAGGGCCTTAATTGTTTAAAATCTCTGGCTTCAGAGGTTTCTGGGGAAAGGCAGGCTTACATTTTTGTGTTTCCCTCAGTAGTAACAACCTAGGTACCTCACAATAGTGCCATGACTGTTAGTTTTTAGTGAGTGCTAGAAGTCAATGGCACCCCACTCCAGTACTCTTGCCTGGAAAATCCCATGGATGGAGGAGCCTGGTGGGCTGCAGTCCACAGGGTCGCTGAGAGTTGGACATGACTCAGTGACTTCACTTTCACTTTTCACTTTCATGCATTGAAGAAGGAAATGGCAACCCACTCCAGTGTTCTTGCCTGGAGAATCCCAGGGACGGGGGAGCCTGGTGGGCTGCCATCTATGGGGTCACACAGAGTCGGACACAACTGAAGTGACTCAGCAGCAGCAGCAGCAGCAGAAGATACAAGATTCAGTTGAGAATACATAGAATTTCCATTCTCCCAAAGTGGTAAATATTAGCTGCAATGGCATCATTGTCATTTAGGTAGACAGGAACACCTTGCCACACAGTAATGTTAACACTATAGCTATTTCTGTGAAAATGTAGCTGATGAAGCCTCTCCTGTAATTTTGAATGCTGCTCTAACAAAACCATAATATGGAATTAGAGTTTACAAGAAAAGCCTCACAGCCTTGTTCCTCTTCCTTTAGCAGTTTAGTACCTTGAGTTATTAATAATTTGATTTTTCCTTTTTTCTCTAGAAGGTATAGAGAAACCTTTTCAGATTCTTCACCTGATTTTTTCACAGACTGTAGTTCAACTAAAATCCCTTATTTTACCTTGCAGATATTTGTTGCACAGGCAGATACTGTTGTATATAGATACTTTTATTTCAGTTCATTAAAAACTGCAGAACCAATCTGCATCATATATCAAACTGATTTAAAATAAATCTACAAAAAAAATAAATAGATAAAATAAATCTATGTGTTTACTGGGAAAAAAAGAAATCTGCTAATGAGTCATATAAAGTAGGTGTTAGCATTCACATAGAGTGGCCTTTAAAATGGAATTTTAGTGGTGCTTTCTATAAATGCTTCAAGAGCATTATGCCGAAAAACACCAATCAGGAGATAAATCTACTATATTAAAGTAGGAGAAACCATAAGGGAAGGTCAGGCACTGTGTGTGAGTTTCCATGGACAGAAGGTACGGGGATGTGGTTTCATGTATCTGGGAACAAACCACTGTGTTGACGGTGGGGAAGGCAGCTGCTGAGTCAGAAGCAGGTGAACAGGATGCAGGGGGCACCACAGAGTCACAGGCATGGAAGACAGGGTGAGTCTACAGTCAGGACACGAGCTCTGTGGTCCCCATTCTGACAGCCGGGCTCCTGGAATCTGCTCTGAAGGGTGGACCCTCTGGTGGAGGTGTCTCCACCCTGAATCCCTCCAGTGCTGGATGTGAGGGCAGCTTCCTGCCTTTGCTAAGCTCTGGGTTGTCTCATGCACCTGTTTTGCCCTTTCTAACTTTTCCTTCCTCTTTCATCACCTCCGTAACTAACTTCCTGCATGGAACTCCCTCTCCCATGGTGGGGTTCAGTTTTCCTGACTAATCCACACTGACACAGGAGGGGAGCACAGAGGACCACAAAACCTGGGGTTGGGGGGCATTTCCGTTGGTAAAGGGGCTGCACTGGGTGTGTGATACTGACGGCTTCTTGAGACCAGACTCAGTCATTTTTTCTCTTTGTCTGCAACTAACAAATAAACCAAGTGTTGGAAACCACCAACTTGTCACCAACTTGTCATCAACTTGTCATTAACTCTGTTAACCTGTCATCAAGTACAGTCCTTTAGCTGGGAATGACTGGTGATCATTATGCCCATGTGCTGTCTCCTCCTGCTCCTGGCTGCCAATAAAGTGTCCAGAACCATCCAGAAGCTCAGGATGGTGGAGCCCCCACCCTACCCCAGCCAAAATCCAGATCACAGCTTCACTCTATATATAATAATGTGATCTGATAATCAAGGCAAAATTGTACACTAACTCCCCAAAGCCTCTTTAACAACCAGTTGTGCAATTATTAGATAACCCATTCCACACTGCAGCATTTTGTCTGTCCATTCCTGTAAATACTAACATTACAAATGTATATACTTTAACTTCAAAAGGTTCTAATACTTTGAAAGCTCTCTTGAAAATGAGATAGAGAGGAGAAGGAAAAAGATGGCGGAGGAATAGGACGGGAAGACCACTTTCTCTCTCACAAATTCCTCAAAAGAACATTTCAACGCCGAGCAAACTCCACAAAACAACTTCTGTAGGCTGGTAGAGGACATCAGGCAACCAGAAAAGCAGACCATTGTCTTCAAAAACAGGTAGGAAAAAATATAAAAGACGAAAAAGGAGACAAAGGAGGTGGGGAGGGAGCTCCGTCCTGGGAAGGGAAGCCCGTCCCGGGAAGGGAATTTTAAGAAGAGAGGTTTCCAAACACCAGGAAACACTCTCCCTGCCGAGTCTGTGGCGAGCCTTGGAAACACAGAGGGCAACATAACAGGAAGGAAAAATAGATAAATAATTAAAACCAAGAGATTACAAGCCCAACAGTAACTCCCCCAGTGGAAAAGCAGCACAGATGCCTGCATCCGCCATTGGGAAGTGGGGGCGGGGCAGGGCAGGGATGTGCGGGAGGCGCGGGCTGCAGTGCTTTGTAAGAATCGGGCAGGAACGCCCCACTCGCAACCAGAATGATCTAACTTGGGCTAGCAAACCAGACTGTGGGATAGCTACCGCATGAAAAGCTCGAACATAAGACACCGCCAGGACTGAGCACAGAACAAAGGACGGAACCGAAAAAGCCAGCTGCAGACCATCCCCTGCTGGGGACAGGCAGCCAGAGCCGTAAGGACTGGAAAGGGGCAATTGCAGACCCGGAGAGACTTGACTTACCTAACTGCAAGCAGGCTCCTTTGCTAAGACTTCTGGGGGTGCTGGACAGTCACAATCTGCCTCACGGGGTGCGCCAGCGGTCCACCCAGAAAGCTGAGCAGCAGCGGCAGAAAAGGTGACAAGCCACGGCGATCACGCTCGCCAAACTCCTGAGCTACTCGGACCTGGGAAGGGTACAAAGCGCAGTCCCAGCCGAATTTGCGCCTCTGAGGGCTGCCTGAGCGCCGAACCTGAGCGGCTTGGACCGGGGAAGTGCACAGAGCCTAGGGCCGGCCCCAGACGGTTCCCGGCTGAGCATCGTAGAGCCGGAGCGGTTTGCGTGCCGCGAGAAAGGACAGGATAAGCGGGGCAGAGATACTGTGTGCACACGACAGTGCTATTTGTTTGCAGCATCCCCCCTCCCCACAGTGCGACTGAACTAGTGAGCCTAAAAAAACCAGCAAACAGAAGAAGTTAAACAGAGGGAACCACCTTGGAAGTGATCCCACACGGCCCATAACACCAGAGAAGGGCTAGAAATATTTTCACTATTTTTAAAATCATTCCTTTTTTTTTTTTTTTTTTTTTTTGCTTTTTTGTTTTTTGGTGTTTTTTTTCTTTTTTCTTTTTTTTTTCTAACTTTTTTAAAATTGTTAAGTCTTCTATTTCTCCTCTAATTTTTATTTCTATAACCTATTATTACTATTATTTTTAAAAAAAGACTTTTTTTTTTTTTTAAGGTAAACACCATATATAGTCTTTGGATGGTTGTTGGTTTTCTTTGTTTATTTGTTTTGTTTGTTTTTTAATAATTCTTTTTTCTTTCTTTCTTCCTTTTTCCTTCTGCTTTTCTTTAATATTGTATCTTTGAAAATCCAACCTCTACTCTAGATTTTTAATCTTTGTTCTTAGGTTTTTGTTGTCAATTTTGTACGTTTAAAAACCCAAACTTCACTACCCAAGTTTACCTGAGAGCGAGATTACTGGCTTGACCACTCTCTCCTCCTCTGGACTCTCCTTTTTCTCCACCAGGTGGCCTCTGTCTCTTTTCTCCCCCATCTCTTCTCTATCCAACTCTGTGAATCTCTGTGTGTTCCAGACGGTGGAGAACACCTAAGGAACTGGTTACTGGCAGGATTTGTCTCTCTCCTACTCATTCCTCTCTCTTATCCTCCTGGTCACCTCTGTCTACTTCCTCCCTCTCCTCTTCCCCGTATAACTCCGTAAATACCTCTGAGCGGTCCAGACTATAGAGCGCACATAAGGAAGTGACTACTGGCTAGCTTGCTCTCTCCTCTTTTGATCTCACCGCATCTCATTCCAGTTACCTCTAACTACCCCCTCCATCTTCTCTTCTCCTTGTAACTCAGTGAACCTCTCTGAGTGTCCCTCAATGTGGAGAAACTTTTCATCTTTAACCTAGATGTTTTATCATCGGTGCTGTATAGATGGAGAAGTCTAGAGGCTACTGTAAAAATAAAACTGAAAACCAGAAGCAGGAGGCTTAAATCCAAAGCCTGAAAACATTAGAGAACTCTTGAATTCAGGGAACATTAAGCAATAGGAGCTCATCAAATGCCTTCATACCTACACCGAAACCAAGCTCCACCCAAGGGCCAACAAGTTCCAAAACAAGACATACCACGCAAATTCTCCAGCAACACAGGAACACTCCCCTGAGCTTCAATATACAGGCAGCTCAAAATTATCCCAAAACCTTTGATGTCTCATAACCCATTATGGGTCACTCCACTGCACTCCAGAGAGTAGAAACCCAGCTCCAGCCACCAAAACTCCAACACAAGCCTCCCTAACCAGGAAACCTTGACAAGCCACTCATAGAACCCCACCCAAAGTGAGGAAGCTCCATAATAAAGAGAACTCCACAAATTTCCAGAATACAAAAAGGCCACCCCAAATGCAGCAATATAACCAAGATGAAGAGACAGAGGAATACTCAGCAGGTAAAGGAACAGGAGAGTTGCCCACCAAACCAAACAAAAGAGGAAGAAGTAGGGAATCTACCGGAGAAGGAATTCCGAATATTGATAGTGAAAATGATCCAAAATCTTGAAATCAAAATGGAATCACAGATAAATAGCCTAGAGACAAGGATTGAGAAGATGCAAGAAAGGTTTAACAAGGACCTAGAAGAAATAAAAAAGGGTCCAAATATAATGAATAATGCAATAAATGAGATCAGAAACACTCTGGAGGCAACAAATAGTAGAATAACGGAGGCAGAAGATAGGATTAGTGAAATAGAAGATAGAATGGTAGAAATAAATGAATCAGAGAGGAAACAAGAAAAACGAATTAAAAGAAATGAGGACAATCTCAGAGACCTCCAGGACAATATGAAACACTCCAACATTCGAATTATAGGAGTCCCAGAAGAAGAAGACAGAAAGAAAGATCATGAGAAAATCCTTGAGGAGATAATAGTTGAAAACTTCCATAAAATGGGGAAGGAAATAATCACCCAAGTCCAAGAAACACAGAGAGTTCCAAATAGGATAAACCCAAGGCGAAACACCCCAAGACACATATTGATCAAATTCACAAAGATCAAACACAAAGAACAAATATTAAAAGCAGCAAGGGAAAAACAACAAATAACACACAAGGGGATTCCCATAAGGATAACAGCTGATCTTTCAATAGAAACTCTTCAGGCCAGGAGGGAATGGCAAGACATACTTAAAGTGATGAAAGACAATAACCTACAGCCCAGATTACTGTACCCAGCAAGGATCTCATTCAAATACGAAGGAGAAATCAAAAGCTTTACAGACAAGCAAAAGCTGAGAGAATTCAGCACCACCAAACCAGCTCTCCAACAAATTCTAAAGGATATTCTCTAGACAGGAAACACGAAAGGGTGTATAAACCCGAACCCAAAACAATAAAGTAAATGGCAATGGGATCATACTTATCAATAATTACCTTAAACGTAAATGGGTTGAACGTCCCAACCAAAAGGCAAAGACTGGCCAAATGAATACAAAACAAGTCCCCTCTATATGCTGCTTGCAAGAGACCCACCTCAAAACAAGGGACACATACAGACTGAAAGTGACGGGCTGGAAAAAGATATACCACGCAAATAGAGACCAAAAGAAAGCAGGAGTGGCAATACTCATATCCGATAAAATAGACTTTAAAACAAAGGCTGTGAAAAGAGACAAAGAAGGCCACTACATAATGATCAAAGGATCAATCCAAGAAGAAGATATAACAATTATAAATATATATGCACCCAATATAGGAGCACCGCAATATGTAAGACAAATGCTAACAAGTATGAAAGGGGAAATCAACAATAACACAATAATAGTGGGAGACTTTAATACCCCACTCACACCTATGGACAGATCAACTAAATAGAAAATTAACAAAGAAACGCAAACTTTAAATGATACATTAGATCAGTTAGACCTAATTGATATCTATAGGACATTTCACCCCAACACAATGAACTTCACCTTTTTCTCAAGTGCTCATGGAACCTTCTCCAGGATAGATCACATCCTGGGCCATAAATCTAAACTTGATAAATTTTAAAAAATCGAAATCATTCCAAGCATCTTTTCTGACCATAATGCATTAAGATTAGATCTCAATTACAGGAGAAAAACTATTAAAAATTCCAACATATGGAGGATGAACAACACACTTCTGAATAACCAACAAATCACAGAAGAAATCAAAAAAGAAATCAAAATATGCATAGAAACTAATGAAAATGAGAACACAACAACCCAAAACCTGTGGGACACTATAAAAGCGGTGCTAAGAGGAAAGTTCATAGCAATACAGGCATACCTCAAGAAACAAGAAAAAAGTCAAATAAAAACCTAACTCTACAACTAAAGCAACTAGAAAAGGAAGAATTGGAGAACCCCAGAGTTAGTAGAAGGAAAGAAATCTTAAAAATTAGGGCAGAAATAAATGCAAAAGAAACAAAAGAGACCATAGAAAAAATCAACAAAGCCAAAAGCTGGTTCTTTGAAAGGATAAATAAAATTGACAAACCATTAGCCAGACTCATCAAGAAGCAAAGAGAGAAAAATCAAATCAATAAAATTAGAAATGAAAATGGAGAGATCACAACAGACAACACAGAAATACAAAGGATCATAAGAGACTACTAGCAGCAGTTGTATGCCAATAAAATGGACAATGTGGAAGAAATGGACAAATTATTAGAAAAGTACAACTTTCCAAAACTGAACCAGGAAGAAATAGAAAATCTTAACAGATCCATCACAAGCACGGAAATTGATACTGTAATCAGAAATCTTCCAGCAAACAAAAGCCCAGGTCCAGACGGCTTCACAGCTGAATTCTACCAAAAATTTCGAGAAGAGCGAACACCTATCCTCCTCAAACTCTTCCAGAAAATTGCAGAGGAAGGTAAACTTCCAAACTCATCCTATGAGGCCACCATCACCCTAATACCAAAACCTGACAAAGATGTCACAAAAAAAGAAAACTACAGGCCAATATCACTGATGAACATAGATGCAAAAATCCTTAACAAAATTCTAGCAATCAGAATCCAACAACACATTAAAAAGATCATACACCATGACCAAGTGGGCTTTATCCCAGGGATGCAAGGATTCTTCAATATCCGCAAATCAATCAATGTATTCACCGCATTAACAAATTGAAAAATAAAAACCATATGACTATCTCAATAGATGCAGAGAAGGCCTTTGACAAAATTCAACATCCATTTATGATAAAAACTCTCCAGAAAACAGGAATAGAAGGAACATACCTCAACATAATAAAAGCTATATATGACAAACCCACAGCAAACATTATCCTCAATGGTGAAAAATTGAAGGCATTTCCCCTAAAGTCAGGAACAAGACAAGGGTGTCCACTTTCACCGCTACTATTCAACATAGTTCTGGAAGTTTTGGCCACAGCATTCAGAGAAGAAAAAGAAATAAAAGGAATCCAAATTGGAAAAGAAGAAGTAAAACTCTCACTGTTTGCAGATGACATGATCCTCTACATGGAAAACCCTAAAGACTCCACCAGAAAATTACTAGAGCTAATCAATGAATATAGTAAAGTTGCAGGATATAAAATCAACACACAGAAATCCCTTGCATTCCTATACACAAATAATGAGAAAGTAGAAAAAGAAATTAAGGAACAATTCCATTCACCATTGCAACGAAAAGAATAAAATACTTAGGAATATATCTACCTAAAGAAACTAAAGACCTGTATATAGAAAACTATAAAACACTGATGAAAGAAATCAAAGAGGACACTAATAGATGGAGAAATATACCATGTTCATGGATTGGAAGAATCAATATAGTGAAAATGAGTATACTACCCAAAGCAATTTACAAATTCAATGCAATCCCTATCAAGCTACCAGCCACATTTTTCACAGAACTAGGACAAATAATTTCAAGATTTGTATGGAAATACAAAAAACCTCGAATAGCCAAAGCAATCTTGAGAAAGAAGAATGGAACTGGAGGAATCAACTTGCCTGACTTCAGGCTCTACTACAAAGCCACAGTCATCAAGACAGTATGGTACTGGCACAAAGACAGACATATAGATCAATGGAACAAAATAGAAAGCCCAGAGATAAATCCACACACATATGGACACCTTATCTTTGACAAAGGAGGCAAGAATATACAATGGAGGAAAGACAATCTCTTTAACAAGTGGTGCTGGGAAATCTGGTCAACCACTTGTAAAAGAATGAAACTAGATCATTTTCTAACACCGCACACAAAAATAAACTCAAAATGGATTAAAGATCTAAATGTAAGATCAGAAACTATAAAACTCCTAGAGGAGAACATAGGCAAAACACTCTCAGACATAAATCACAGCAGGATCTTCTATGATCCACCTCCCAGAATACTGGAAATAAAAGCAAAAATTAACAAATGGGATGTAATTAAAATTAAAAGCTTCTGCACAACAAAGGAAAATATAAGCAAGGTGAAAAGACAGCCTTCTGAATGGGAGAAAATAATAGCAAATGAAGCAACTGACAAACAACTAATCTCAAAAATATACAAGCAACTTATGCAGCTCAATTCCAGAAAAATAAACGACCCAATCAAAAAATGGGCCAAAGAACTAAATAGACATTTCTCCAAAGAAGACATACGGATGGCTAACAAACACATGAAAAGATGCTCAACATCACTCATTATTAGAGAAATGCAAATCAAAACCACAATGAGGTACCACTTCACACCAGTCAGAATGGCTGCGATCCAAAAATCTGCAAGCGATAAATGCTGGAGAGGGTGTGGAGAAAAGGGAACCCTCCTACACTGTTGGTGGGAATGCAAACTAGTACAGCCACTATGGAGAACAGTGTGGAGATTCCTTAAAAAATTGCAAATAGAACTACCTTATGACCCAGCAATCCCACTGCTGGGCATACACACCAAGGAAACCAGAATTGAAAGAGACACATGTACCCCAATGTTCATCGCAGCACTGTTTATAATAGCCAGGACATGGAAACAACCTAGATGTCCATCAGCAGATGAATGGATAAGAAAGCTGTGGTACATATACACAATGGAGTATTACTCAGCCGTTAAAAAGAATTCATTTGAATCAGTTCTGATGAGATGGATGAAACTGGAGCCGATTATACAGAGTGAAGTAAGCCAGAAAGAAAAACACCAATACAGTATACTAACACATATATATGGAATTTAGGAAGATGGCAATGACGACCCTGTATGCAAGACAGGAAAAAGAACACAGATGTGTATAACGGACTTTTGGACTCAGAGGGAGAGGGAGAGGGTGGAATGATTTGGGAGAATGGCATTCTAACATGTATACTATCATGTAAGAACTGAATCACCAGTCTATGTCTGACGCAGGGTGCAGCATGCTTGGGGCTGGTGCATGGGGATGACCCAGAGAGATGTTGTGGGGAGGGAGGTGGGAGGGGGTTCATGTTTGGGAACGCATGTAAGAATTAAAGATTTTAAAATTTAAAAAATAAATAAATAAAAATAAATAAATAAAAATCAATAAGTTGAACTTCAAAAAAATAAATAAATAAAGTCATTCTCACTCAAAAAAAAAAAAAAGAAAATGAGATAGAGAGCAATAAGTCAAAGGTCTTAGGTTGATTTTATACTTAATCTCCATTAGATACAACTTTAGTCCCAATTTTGAGAATTTTTATAACATACTCTCAGTAAATGAGCAAGTCAGATTTTACACCACGCATAAAATCTAAAAATTCTCCAGTAAATCCACATCACAGTTGTCTGTTAGAAGTCAGGATCCTGGAATGGAGGACTAGTTACCTCATCCCAAAAAGCAGTGAAATCTTGCATGTCCACTATCCTTTCACCATCCGATGGCCGCTGAGGGTGGAGCTCTGGTATCTCATCAAGTAATAGAAAATTCTACAGAAAAGAAAAAACAAAAACCAGATTGTTAAACTGCAGAAGAAAGCCCAAACAAAAACAACTGCTTTCATGGGATTTGCAATAAAAACCTTTGTACAGTCTAAATAATGTTTTACCAACTGTACTTAAAGTATTAGTTCACATCAGAACATATTAAATAGCATATGGAATAATATTTACTGTTATTACAGCTCATGGTATATATCAATAAAATCATATAATATAGTGCATTTGTTGTGGTTCAGTCACCAAGTAGTGTCTAACTCTTTGCAGCCCCGTGGACTGCAGCATGCCAGGCTCCCCTGTCCTTCACTATCTCCAAGAGTTTGCTCAAATTCATGCTGATTGAGTCAGTGATGCTATCTAACCATCTCACCCTCTGTTGCTGCCTTCTCCTGCCTTCAATCTTCAAAAAGCATCAGAGTCTTTTCCAATGAGTCAGCTCTTGGCATTAGGTGGCCAAGTATTAGAGGTTCAGCTTCAGCATCAGTCCTTCCACTGAGTACTCAGGGTTGATTTCCTTTAGGATTGACTGGTTTGAAATCTTTGCAGCCCAAGGGACTTTCAAGAGTCTGCTACAGTACCACAATTCCAAAGCACCAATTATTTGGTGCTCAGTCTTCTTTATGGTCCAATTCTCACATCTGTCCATTACTACTGGAAAAATTATAGCTTTGACTATATGGACTTTTGTTGGCAAAGTAATATCTCTGCTTTTTAATATGCTGTCTAGGTTTGTCACAGCTTTTCTTCCAAGAAGCATCTTTTAATTTCATGGCTGCAGTCACCATCTGCAGTGATTTTGGAGCCCAAGGAAATAAAATCTGTCACTGCTTCCATTGTTTTCCCATATATTGCAATGAAGTGCTGGGACCAGATGCCATGATTTTAGTTTTCTGAATGTTGAGCTTTAAGCCAACATTTTTACTCTCCTCTTTCACTTTCATCAAGAGGTTTTTAGTTTGTCTTCACTTTCAGCCATGAAAGTGGTGTCATCTGCATATCTGAGGCTATTGATATTTCTCCTGGCAATCTTGATTCCAGCTTGTGTGTCATTCAGCCTGGCATTTCACATGATATACTCTGAATATAAGTTAAATAAGCAAGGTGACAATAAACAGCCTTGATGTGCTGTGCTATGCTTAGTTGCTTCTGTCGTGTCCAACTCTTAGGGACCCCATGGATTGTAGCCCTCCAGGATCCTCTATCCATGACAATTCTCCAGGCAAGAACACTGGAGTGGGTTGTCATGCCCTTTTTCAGGGGATCTTCCCAACACAGAGATCACACCCTGGTTTCCTGCATTGCAGGCAGATTCTTTATTGACTGAGCCTTGAGGGAAGGTAATAATATACAACTTTTTTAAAAATTAAATTTATTTATTATTTTATTTTACTTTACACTACTGTATTGGTTTTGCAATACATCAACGTGAATCTGCTTTAACATACTCCTTTCCCAATTTGAAGCCAGTCTTTGTTCCATGTCATTGTTCCAACAACAGTTCTAACTGATGCTTCTTGACCTGAATACAGTTTTCTCAGGAGACAGGTCAGATGGTCTGGTATTACCATCTCTTTCAGAATTTTCCACAGTTTGTTGTGATTCATACAGTCAAAGACTTCAGTGTATTCAATGAAGGAGAAGTAGATGTTTTTCTGGAATTATCTTGCTTATTCTATGATCCAGTAGATGTTGGCAATTTGATCTCTGGTTCCTATGCCTTTCTAAATCCATCTTGTTCATGTGGAAGTTCTTGGTTAACATAATGGTGGGAATTACAAATTTGAAAAGAAGAGGGCAGCTAGAGAGAGAGGATGAAGCAGTAAATAAAGAGGGGACAGGGATGAAAAGGCAGACACAAAAGGTGGCTCAGATATCAACAAGCAAAACATCTGTGGAGGAAAGAACTCAGTTTTGAACACAGGGAATTAAGTGAATCTGAGGCCACTCTTCCTGTCCAAGCAGCAGGGAGCTCTCACCAAGTTCCTCCCCTCCTGGGCCAGAGAGGAATCCTGTAGCCCAGGACTGTGCAGGACTGCCTAGTCACTGGAGTCAGCACGGGAGATGCAATCTGTTGGCTCCTGCTTTTAGACACTTTAGTCACTCTGCAGGAATCACTACACTCGAGCCCTGTGCTACTGCTATCTATATATACTACTGGCCCTACATGAGAACCAGTCTTAGGATATCTGTAACACACTATACCTAACAGAAGAAGACAGTACCTACAACATTCTAGGAAGACTGCCAGCTTTGGCACTGGGAGAGTTAAATCTCACCTAACTGGCACACAGTGACACCAAATAAAAGGAGGCATTTTACAAAACCCACCTACAACTGAAAAAAATTATTTGTCCTCAAACCTTGATTCTTCGGATGCTGACGACGGCCTCTGACACCTTCTCAACAGCCATGGGAAAGTAGAGGGTGCTCGAGAACCGCAGAGCCTCAATCAGCGTCACCACCACAAACACTTGGCTGGCTGTGATCCGCATGTCAAGGAGCTCATTGGTGATGAAGGTGACAAAAATCATAATTTTGCTGATGGCAAAAAATGATGCCAAATTCATGCCCCTAAGGTAGGAACTTTTCAGAATCTTGGAAATTTCCTTCCTGGAAAACAGAGCATGAAATAGGTTTTAAAAGAAGCATCGACATCTAAGTCTTCACATGGAGGGACTATGCAGTGCACCTCCAGGGCTCCGTCCAGACACCAGGACCACACACTTCAATACCACTTCACTCTTCCAACTAAGCAGAGGTTTCATGTCACCCTTTTAAATACAATGGGTCAATCAGATGGGTTTGAACATTCATTCAACAAGCATTCATAACCACAAATCTTGGGCAGGGCTCCCCGCTGATGACAGAAAGACACAGCCCCTCTACTCCAGGAGCTCACGAACTTGTGGGGGAAAATAATAAGACACCCCAAAATTGTGAGACACCAAGACATCAGACAGAGGCAGGCACCATGGCCCCTCTGGAAGTACATGTCCTGGCTATTGTAAGTAGTGCTGCAGTGAGCATTGAGGTACATGTGTCTTTTTGAATTCTGGTTTTCTCAGGGCATATGCCCAGTAGTGGGATGGCTGGGTCATATGTAGACTTATTCCTAGTTTTCTAAGGAATTTCCATACTGTTTTCCATAATAGCTGTGCCAATTTGCACTCTCACCACAGAGCAAAAAGGTATTGTTTGTAGATGTTTTCTTGATGACCATTCCTACCAGAGTGAGGTGATACTTCACTGTCGTTTTGATTTGCATTTCTCTAATAAAGAGTGATGTTGAACATATTTTTCATGTGTTTATTGACTGACTTCAGAAGCATATATAATTTTGCCTTTGAGAAGATTGTAAATGGAACAGCAGGTTAAAATGACATCTCCCCTCTTCCACTTAATCCGCCTGCCACATGTGAGGTGTGGATTCATAGTATTTAAGCTCATCTTGATGTGAAAAGTGGTAAGACTTCTAATTTCATTCAGTAAAATCAGGGGGGAAAGTACAAAAAGATGGTGTGATACATAAAAAAAACTTACCTTCTCAGTCTGGTAATAAGGTCTATAAGTGACTTTTCCCAAGCATTCATTTTTATTGTTTTGATGCCAGTTATAACTTCACTCATGGTCCTGATCCTGTCATCCGTGAGAGCTGCAGTCTTACTCCTGAGGGGACAGACGTGAGAGATGAACCTTAGTGACCACAGCCCAACTTTCCATAGCAGCAGCAGGGAGCACAGGGAGGGACCAGGGATCCATGATTCCCTACAGCTCTTCTGTGCTGATATTATAGGCAGGTCCTTCTCAAAGTGCAAATGGAGAAAAAGACTTCTAGGAAGTCAACCATTCAGCCCAATTCAAGGAGTAACTTGGAGAACTCATAGTATTGGCTGAGGAAGACCTGAAGTGAGTCAGGTACAAATTCTCCTCCCAAGGAGGTCACAGTTGGGCAGGGAAGGCAAAAAGACACTGAATCTGATGGGAAGACAGTGTCTGTGTTGTGATAAAATAGGAGTGAAGTGCTGGGGAGTAGAAAAGATAGGGCAGTTAATTCCACTGGGAAAGGGAAACAAGAAGAGCTTCAGAGACCTGGAAGCACTGGAACAGGGCCTCGAAGGGTAAGGAACATCTCTCTACAGTGACAGCAAAGGAAATTTCAAATAGATAAAAATATCACATTTAAAGTCACCAAAAAAAGAAGAAGAAAAAAACTCAAAGAAAAAAAAAAAATCTTCAAACAGCACAATACCTCCATCACCTGACACCAGGACAATGACCCACCTCCAACCCTCTGGGACCTGCTTCAGGTCTACCTCATCACCATTAGGCCCTTCATCACCAGCCACTGTTGTATCACATATGCTGCTGGGACTGTGTGGCTGTATAAAGGCAAAGTTAATTGAGATTGACTTTGTCTTTGAGGCACATATAAGTTAATGGAAACACTGAATTAAAACAAAGACATGAACATAGATACCTGAAAATTGCATAACAAAAACACATGCAGCTAAACTTGAGCATATAGGATTATTACTATTTCATAATACTTAAATAACTTCAATATAGGTAACTTCTGCTCAAGGACACTGCACTTATTCAGGTATGGTGCTGGAGGGAGCCAGCAAGTGTAGTCACCTTTCCCTCTTCAAGAAAAGCCTTCGGCTTAGGGCTGGAGCCTCCACTGGCTAAGTCTCAAGGGCCTACAAGCCATGTAAAGAAGAGACTAGAGAAGGCATCGGTTTTGTTTTTGAACAGAAGCATTGAGCACATGGTGAATGCTACCAAGCACATATCACCCAGTTTATAAACCAGTGTTTCTCTTACCTCAGTGATGAAAACGAATTTCCAACACAGCTTTGCAAAAGCAGAAGAATAATGAGAACCGCCATCCCAGCAAGACAAGATATTCCTATCTCCATCCAGAGCAGGGCAGTCACTGCGATAGCCTGCAGTGGCCCCACCCACAGATAGTGCAAGGACATGGTAACCTTAAAAGAGAAAGACAAAGCCTTCTTAGGACTGTATAAAATCAAAATAAGTAAGGACAGAGTGTAGAACAATCTGTTCTGAAGGAACAGACAAAAACCTAAACAGAAATTATCTCAGTGAGTTGTAAAACTGATGAAGCAGAAATCCAAGTGTCCACCCCAGATGATGCTGTTCTGGGGCAGTATAGGGCCAGCCTCAGGGACGTGCCAGGGAGAACCCAACCAGCAGCACTGAAGGAAGATGTTGATTTTGTCCACAACACAGACGAGCTCAGGGCTTCCCTAAACTCTCTCTGTCCCAAATTCAGCCCCCATCTCCCCAGAAGAACCTATATTATGGTACCTACCACTCTCTCCAATAATTACTTATGTATTTACCTTCCAGACAGGCTGTGGCCTTTCCAGGGCAGAAATTAAGGCTTATTCACCTTTAAATTAAGTAGAGGCCTTACATCATGTTTAATGAATAAATAATTATAGGAGAAGTGAAAGTGTTAGTTGCTTAGTCATGCCTGATTCTTTGTGACTCCATGGATTGTAGCCCACCAAGCTTCTCTGTCCATGGGATTTTCCCAGGCAAGAATGCTGGAGTGGGTTGCCATTTCCTTCACCAGGGAATCTTCCTGACCCAGAGATAGAAACCAGGCCTCCTGCATTGCAGATGGACTTTTTACCACCTGAGCCACAAGAGAAGCCCCAAACTTAAAGGCAGAGACCATCCAGGAAAGAGAAGTGGTCTATACAGATCTGGCCAACAGCTACAACACTCTGGGTAATGTGAACTATTTGATCTATTCATAAAGTAAGAGTGAAATGGGTATGATGGGACAGCAGAGAGGAGGTTGTGCGTAGCTGGAGACCACCCACTTGGCATTATTCCTCAAAGGCTCCCTATGCAGCAGGCACTGAACAGGGCACACAGAAAAAACAATCCCTGCCCACCAGGCCTTCATCATCCAGAGGAGGAGGAAGACATTCCTGCAACACTCCCACCACGTGCCAAGAAGGGCCACTCCAGGAGGACCCCAGGAACACTAACCAAGCTGGGCAAGAACACTGCTGCCTGCCTATTACTGAAGTATATTGCAGACAATGTCAGGAAAACAAAACCCTCATCTACAGGACAACACATATTATCACATCTAAGCTGCACACAGAGGAAATGAGGGTTGGAAAAAGACAACCCTTGTCTTATGTCCTCTACAGAATCCTGGCTGACACCAAACCCTGGCAACTGGCATCCCAATAAGTTAAACCCAGTCAGAAGGATGGGAAATGTAAAAGGATCCCTCAGGGGCAGCTCACCTGATCAAACCTGTACACATCGTTGGACATCAGGTTGACTATCTGGCCTGTGGTGGTCTTCCCCATGGCCAGACTACTCAGGTGAAGTGACTGAAATAAGAGAAAGATACAGAGAATCGGATTTCTACAGTGACACCAAGTCAGTCTGAGAACATAGAAAAATGGAGTATATTTTCCTGGGGCCTTGTGTGGTGTCAGGACGAGCAGGATGATGCCTGAAAGCAGGGCTCTAGTGACCTATGTTCATCCTTAGGCAATTCAATGTAGTGGCAGCCCTGTGCACAAGGACAACAAAGGTAGGAGCAGGAGACAGAAGCAAAACCCTCCACCCTGTTTCTCAATGAACTTGGACCTGCCTGAAGGATAAAGGGATACAGATTTAGACCTAGGGATCAACTAACGTTGGACTGGAAGAAACACAAGCTGGAATCAAGACTGCCAGGAGAAATATCAATAACCTCAGATATGCAGAGGACACCACCCTTATGGCAGAAAGTGAAGAGGAACTAAAAGCCTCTTGATGAAAGTGAAAGAGGAGAGTGAAAAATTTGGCTTAAAGCTCAACATTCAGAAAACAAAGATCATGGCATCTGGTCCCATCACTTCATGGGAAATAGATGGGGAAACAGTAGAAACAGTGTCAGACTTTATTTTGGGGGGCTCCAAAATCACTGCAGATGGTGACTGCAGCCATGAAATTAAAAGACGCTTACTCCTTGGAAGAAAAGTTATGACCAACCTAGATAGCATATTCAAGAGCAGAGACATTACTTTGCCAACTAAGGTCCATCTGGTCAAGGCTATGATTTTTCCAGTGGTCATGTATGGATGTGAGAGTTGGACTGCAAAGAAGGCTGAGCGCCAAAGAATTGATGCTTTTGAACTGTGGTGTTGGAGAAGACTCTTGAGAGTCTCTTGGACTGCAAGGAGATCCAACCAGTCCATTCTGAAGGAGATCAGCCCCGAGATTTCTTTGGAAGGAATGATGCTAAAGCTGAAACTCCAGTACTTTGGCCACCTCATGCGAAGAGTTGACTCATTGGAAAAGACTCTGATGCTGGGAGGGATTGGGGGCAGGAGGAGAAGGGGACAACAGAGGATGAGATGGCTGGATGGCATCACTGACTCAATGGACGTGCGTCTGAGTGAACTCCGGGAGTTGGTGATGGACAGGGAGGGAGGCCTGGCGTGCTGCGATTCATGGGGTGGTAAAGAGTTGGACAAGACTGAGCGACTGAACTGAACTGAAAGCAATTTTGAGCCTAAATCAAGACATCATATTAAAAAGCGGAGACATCACTATGCTGACAAAGGTCGATTTAGTCAAAGCTATGGTCTTTCCAGTAGTCATGTACTGGATGTGAGAGCTGGACCATAAAGAAGGCTGAGCACCAGAGAATTGATGCTTTTGAATTGTGGTGCTGGAGAAGACTCTTCAGAGTCCCTTGGACTGTAAGGAGATCCAACCACTCAATCCTAAAGAAAATCAACCATGAATATTCATTGGAAGGACTGATACTGAAACTGAAAGCTCCAAAACTTTGGACACCGATGCCAAGAGTTGACAAATTGGAAAAGACCCTGATGCTGGGATAGATTGAGGGCAGGAAGAAGAGGGGGCAACAGAGGATGAGATGGTGAATGGCATCCCTGACTCAATGGACATGAGTTTGAGCAAACCCCAGAAGATATTTAAGGGCAGGGAAGGTTGGTGTGCTGCAGTCCATGGGGTCACAAAAAGCTGGACAGGACTGAGTGACTGAACAACAACAAGATGAGAGTGGAGAGGCCGCCTCAAGGAAAGAGATTAGGGGACTTGGACTATAAATCTAGTAAGTCATTAATTCTAGGTGTGACATCATTTAAACACTTTGGTCTTAGTTTTCTCATTCTAAAACTAACCAGTACAATATTCAAAACACTAATCCTGTGAGGAATATGTGTTCTTAATGCCAGTCTGCTGACTTTACACAAAGCACAGCCTATGCTATACAATTCTTTCATTTGATAAAAAGCTCTGAAAAATTCCCTAGAGGTCTAAGGAACCTGAAGAGACCACCTTGAGCTATTTCAACAGACCACATACTGGAGCCATGGATCCAACCAAAATGTCACGGTTCATAAAAATGTTCCATTTAGTCCTCAAGTTAAACAGAAAAATCAATGATCAAGTAAGACTATAAAGGGATACAGCCACAATGGAAGAGAGTATGGCAGCTCCTCAAAAGACCAAACATGAAATTAACATATAGTATAGAATTTCACTTCCAGGAATGTACTCATATAAAAACACAAACTTAAACTGATTATTTGTGCATTGTGTTCATAGCAGCATTATGCAAAAAAATCAAAAGGTAGAAACAACTCAAATGTCCACTAACAGATGAATGGATATACACAATGTTGTATATACATATTAAGGAATATGATTCAATCTTAGAAAGGACTTAAATTCTGACATCTGCTCCAAGACTGATGAACCTTGAAGACATTGTACTTACATGGCATAAACAAAATGACAAACATTGTGTGATTATACTTATATGAGGGACCTAGAGGATTCAAATTCATAGAAAGAAGCAGTAGAAGGGTGATGACTAAGAGGAGGGGACTGAGGAGTCAGTGTTTAATGGGGGCAGAGACTCAGATTGGGAAGAAGCAAAAATTCTGGAGATGCACAGCGGTGATGGCTTAATGTGAATATACTTAATTTCACTAAATGGTGCACTTAAAAACAGTTAAAATGGTAAATTCTATGTTGTGTATATTTTACCACAATTTTTTTAAATGAACGAACCAAAGCCAAAACTAATTTTACCAAAGCTGCAGAAAAGTAAATAAATGACAAGCCTTTTATACACAATCTTATATATGATGTGCGTACTAGTCACTCAGTCACATTCGATTCTTTATGACCCTATGGACTGTAGCTCTCCAGCCTCCTCTGTCCATGGAATTCTCCAAGCAAGAATATTGGAGTGGGTTGCCATTTCCTTCTTCATTATATATGATACATATTCCAAATTACAAACTATGACTTTGAGCTTAGCAGCCATTCCATTTCCAACACCCGACCTGCTTTCTCCCCAGGACAAGGGGTCAGGAGGCGGGGCCTGAGCATGAAACACAGTCGTTCACAGGGGCCTTTCAGAGCCGCTTGGCAGCACCAGGTTTGCCCTAAGGAATCAGCCTACCAGTGACCTGCAAGAAGTGTCTTATTTCTGCACCTCACTAGAAATCCAGATGCAAGGCTGTGCATGAGGAAATTCCCATGTTTCTGGAATTTCAGGTTATGTACACAGTTTCTGACTTGTAAAGAAACAATTATTTTAAGCTAATTAAGCCAGTACATGAACACTTTGGGAGATGTTTACATTCACATGAGCAACATACAAGGTCAGATCGAGATTTCCTTTAGGATTCCAAAATCAGATTTCCTAAAGGATTCCAAAGTGTTAGCAAGAAGAGGAAGAAAACTAGGTGGACAGTGGCTCACCTGTGCAGCAAAGCACGAGCTTTATTTGACTAAACCATCATCTCAAATCTAACTTAAGGTTTTCACAGTGCAGTTCTGGTGAAATTTCCTGCATACTTATGGGAACTAAGCATGATCTGAAAAGATAAGCATCTAGCTAATTTGTGGGGAAATCTGAGTGTTTATCTACTAAATGGTAGAAGGTGCAAGAGAATAACAAAAATGACGATGACTGACAAA
Source organism: Ovis aries (assembly GCF_016772045.2). Taxonomy (NCBI): domain Eukaryota; kingdom Metazoa; phylum Chordata; class Mammalia; order Artiodactyla; family Bovidae; genus Ovis; species Ovis aries. Next base: position 70,911,766 of record NC_056063.1, on the reverse strand, counting down.
GACCCTTAACTAGAGGGTATGTCACCCAAGGAGAAACTAGGCTCATGTGCTGAAGCCAAACACAGACAGTGAGATGCCAGGGCCCTGAGTCCACACAGTCTTGAGATTTAACAAGAGTCTACTCAAGGAAAGATGAAGGAAGACATTCTACATTTTGCCCAGAAAAGTATTCCCAAGAAACAGGAGCTCTAGATAAGTAAGAAATAGTAAAAGAAGCAATAACTTTCATTTAAATTGCCTGGTTTTAGCTTTCATGTGGATTTTCTTCACTTGTAATAAGAATTAAATATATTTAATGTGGGCAACATGATGTTTTGATGTAAATAAACATTGGGAAATGGTTACAGTAGGAAAACAAGTGACCATACCCAGCATTGCACATGGTTATCCTTTCATATGTGTGTGGTGAGAACACTTAAGATCTACTCTCTCTGCAAATTTCAACTATAAAATACAGCTAAATAAAAAAAATTCTCTAGGAAAAAGCAAACAGCCCAGGGCAAAGTGATATGCAGGATCAAGTTTATAAAGAGCTCTTCAGCTCTTAACACTGGTGTATCTGTGGCAATTCCTTTGTAAAATCACCTAAAATCCTTATTTATTTTAAACTAGTTAAGATCAGGGTAAACTATGAAATAATTCTGTGCCATTTCTCAATACAAAATCACTGAACACATCAAATCAGGTTTTATTAAGTGCTAAAATTCATATTAAAAAAAAGGAAATATTGAATTAAGAAAATAACTTGAATGAATAGCAATAAATTCTCACCAAAATTACTAAAAACAGCATAAGATTTCAAGTTTCATCCCAACATTCACCTCTATTCTTTAATACCATTATAAACAATCATAGCTACAGAATATAGTGAGCGAGTCTGTTTAGCACGGATTTCATTTATTTTTCTTTAGTTCACAGGATTACATTCAACATGACTAGATGGGTCATTTAAACATATAATCATTCCCTTTCTCAAATACATTCTGTGCTCCTAGATTTAACTTTACAAATCTGATCACGGAAGTTCACTTTTAAATACAACTTTGATATAAAAGATGGTCTTAATGAACAACAAAATTGCCACAAATGCAGCTACAAGATTAAGGTATGAAAACACTGAAAACCAATTTGATACTTTTTATACTTATTTTTTAATTAGATTTAATTACAAGTTGAGTGGATATTATGCAACAACCTATGGATTAAAGTTATCAAAGGCAGCCCTGACCCAATCTCAATACAAAACTTTTCATTATTTACTGGTAAAGTTTGCTTAAATGACAACAACAAAATTGGCCTGATGCAACTAGCAAGCTTCTCTAGGAAGGTGTAAATGATCCCAGTTACAAAGTTTGTAATTTACAGAGAATTTTCCCCAGATGTTCCTGATCCCTTAGGGGAGGTACACACCGTGGTACCAAGTGGCACTCACCTTGCGGTAGATCATGTGGCACACGGCTACTCTCAGCCTCATCCCCACGCGCTGCATGTGATAGAAGCACAAGTGGTGCAGAACAGCCCACACAAGCACACAGGCGCTCAGCCCTGCCGCGTAGCCATAGGCTTCGTGCAAAGCGGCAAAATTGGCAGGATCATAGTTTTCAACATAACCAATAATTTTCCCCAAAAATATGGGCAGAACTACCTTGGTGCCCTCCTGAAAGAAAAAAGCCCTAATTAGAAATACAAGCCATGCCAGTTTTTCTTAACACAAGCTTTACTTTTATTACTAGCATTTTAAAAACCCATCTTGACAAAATGCTACATTCATGGCTAATCTTAAAAAAAAAAAATACACAGATCCACTATCTCCAATAAGACAAGCAGACAATAGTTTTAACATAAGCCAAAATCTTACATTCAAAGACAACAGAGCCTTAGTATTGGGTTGGCCAAAAAGTTCTTTTGGTCTTTAAGTAAAAATAAAAGACACATTTTTCATTTTCAACAAGAACTTTGTTGAACATATTCAAAGTTCTGTTCCACTATCTTCTGCCATTTTTCAGGAAACTTCATAATTCCATCTTCCCAAAACTTTATATCTTTTTGAGCAAAAACTATTTCAGATACCTTTTACAGTCTTCCTGGGAATTAATATTCTTTCCATTAAAAGAATTTTGTAAAAAACAAAATAAATAGAAACCCGAAGAACCAGCATCTGCTGAATATGGCAGACGAGTCAGAACTTCCAAGCCAAGCTGTAACAGTTTTTGCCTGGCCATCAAAGAAACATGTGGTCTTACATTATCCTGATGGAAGATAATTCATTTTCTGTTGACTAATTCCAACACTTTACATCAAGTGCTGCTTTAAGTTGGCCTAACAAGGAGACGTACTCGTTGGAATTAACTGTTTGGTTTTCTGAAGGAGCGCATAACAGAGGACTTATCTTCCAGTCCCACCATATACACACCACCACCTTCTCTGGATGAAGACTGGACTTTGGTGTGGTTGGTGGTAGTTCATTTCACTTACCCAACGATCTCTTTCATTGCACACTAGTGTACAGTATCCACATGTCATTGCCCATCACAATTTGTTTTTAAAAAGGAGCATTTTATTAATAGTTACATTTCAGTAGAGAATTGCATGCAGAAATAATGGTCAAGAAGGTTTTTTTTTTCCTCACTTAACTTAGGTGGAAACCAAACATCAAAGTGATTAATTGAATCGAGATGGTGGAATGACTTTCAATGTTTGGTTTTTTTTTTTTTTTTTGAGTATGCTGGCTATCTCCCACATGATGTAACATTGATTGTTCTCAATTAATGTCTAGATTTGATCTCTATCAACTTTAACTGGTCTACTCAACTGAAAAACATCATTCACCAAGAAATCTCCAACATGAACTTTTTTTTTTTTCTGTATTGGGTCTTCATTGCAGTGCACACGCTTCTTTAGTTGGAAAGTGCCAGTATAGTTGCCCTGAGGCATGTGATACCTTAATTCCCTAACCAGAGATCAAATGCATGACCCCTGCATTGGAAGGCTGCCAGGAGCCAGCATGAGGAATCCCACGCGTGACAAGGTCTTGCCGCCGAGGCCTTGATGGGCAAGGCGAATCAGGCCTCAGGTTTTCCCCCTGGTATTTCCTGAGCATGTACCCACCCCCCCAAAAAAATAAGAATATGCCTGCCTTACTGTATCATGCTTTTCTACTTTTCTGACACTCTCTGGAAAAAGTTAATTCAGGGCTTCAGTCTCCTACAAAAGAATGTCTCGGCTTAAAACCCCCTCTGATGACTTTCTAGCCTGCCTGCAGGACTCGTACAGCTGTGCATGTGATTGTTTGAGGCCTCTGGACTGCGGACTACGGGAGGCACAGGAAGCTTAAAACATCCTAGGAATGTAGGGGCTTCCAAGGAATCAAAATCATTAGAATAGGACTGATTAAAGGTTTCATTTGTTGAGCCAATACTTGCTGCCAAATTTTCATATCTTTTATTTGTAGATATAGTTGGCATATAGAAAAACAGGTAGTAGACCTGGTATTAGCAACATTAGAACTTTGAGTTAAGTACTTTCTTTGTTATAACCCACTGCACCTTTGTTCTACAGGAATGTAACTTTATTTAGTACTTTGAGGGTGATGCAGAGTAAAGAAAAAACACTTCTAGGGAAAAGGAGTTTTTTGGTTGATAGACAATTATCCAGGAAGAGAGCCGTAAAAATGTTAACAGGCCTCTTGGCCAGAAGATAATATAAACCACCGGAGACCTTTTGTATACGGGAAGATATGCAAAAAGAAAGCCTGGTCTCAATGAGGGTCAGGACTACTGCCCCTGAATAACTCTGCATATTCCATTATTTCTTTATATACAACTTGGGGTATATAAGCTGATTTTGAAAACAAAGTCTTGAGTCTTACACCAATGCAGGGCTCCCCATGTCGTTCTTTTCTCCCCTTTTTCGGCTGAAATCCCATTTGGAGTGGGGAGGCTCACCATGTATACTTACTTGCCCTGGCTTCTAAGACCTATGCGAAAGGGAGCCTAAGGCGGGGCACCCTTCGATATTCAAGTGGGCACCAGTGGCCTAACGTAGATGGTGCAAACCTCTTGTCTTGAGGTTTTATTGGTTTTCCCTGTAAACCAAGTTATTCAGCCTCTTTTTCTCCACCTAAATTTCCTACTATATTATTTCTTCCTAATCTAATCTTATATTTCTAAATAAATAAGTTTTCCTCACCTATCTGTCTCCCCTTCGAATCACCCTGGATCCACTGGGGCTGGACCCTGGCAGAATGCAGACTCTTAACCACTGGACCACCAGGGAAGTCCCCTGATGGGTTTGTTTTTGATAGCTCTCTTCTGTCTGTAAAATGTTGAGGAGCCCACAGGAGGAAGAGAAGGAGAATCCAAAATTCAAAACACAAAGCATAACTAAAAAGCATTTTCTGCTCAACTAACTAGTGTCTGATCAGATTATTGACGGAAAGCTGATGCCATCTCTCAAATGGATGAAGCAATGAAGCCCTACACTCCTGTCTTGTTCTACACACACATGTTCACAGGCTGTAACACCTGCCTTACCCTCCACAAGGTCACAGGAGATTTCATCTACTCCAGAGAAGAGAAGACTGTTTATTGGAAGAATTATGAGTAAGATGACCATATCAGAGGAAGATGACCAATCCTCAAATCACATTTCTAGGAAGCCTCGTCATTCATCCTAAGAGCTTAAGAAGAGCCCCTCATAGATTATAAAACACACTGTTGATACAATTTACTGGGATGGAAGTCTGGAGGCTTACACAGAGAAGCAAGAAAGTCAAAATACACGTAGAAGTCTCAGCCCAGATACGATCAAAGGAAGCCCAGTACTACAGGCTACAAAACTGGGGGTATCCACCAGAAGACCAGTGATAACACCTGCCATCCCAAAGTGCCCTAAACCTCTGATTCTTTTGGGGAATCACCGCTGTCTGTTCAGTACAGTTGCTCAGTAGTGTCCAACTCCTTGCGATCCCATGGACTGCAGCATGACAGGCTCCCCTGTCCATCACCAACTTCCAGAGCCTGTTCAAACGCATGTCCATCTAGTCAGTGATGTCATCCAACCATCTCATCCTCTGTCGTCCCCTTCTCCTCCCACCTTCAATCTTTCTGGCATCAGGGTCATTTCCAATGAGTCAGTTCTTTGCATCAGGTGGTCAAAGTATTGGAGTTTCAGCTTCAGCATTAGTCCTTCCAATGAATATTCAAGACTTATCTCCTTTAGGATTGACTGGTTGGATATCCTTGCAGTCCAAGGGACTCTCAAGAGTCTTCTCGAACACCAAAGTTCAATTCTTCAATGCTCAGCTTTCTTTATAGTCCAACTCTCACATCCACACATAACTACTGGAAAAACCACAGCTTTGGCTAGACAGACCTTTGTTGGCTGTTACTCAGCTGTCTGTTACTCATCTATTTGATCCTAACATCGTTTCAATTACAGGAGGAGTAAGAGTAATGTCACCTACCTAAAAGAATACTAATAAATGCAAGAAATTTAGCAAAAAAAGAGTATAAAATAAAGGCAGGTCTTTACTGCCTAAGCGTCTAGGGTTATCTACTGAGAGACAGTCTTTAATAACCCAGATGAGCAAACTCACTAAGGAGTAATGCCAGTCCATGGCCGACAGCTTCTACTCTTCTGTCTATTCTTGATCCTCACCTCAACTGCTGCTGCTGCTGCTGCTGCTGCTGCTAAGTCGTTTCAGTCGTGTCCGACCCTGTGACAGCAGCCCACCAGGCTCCCCATCCCTGGGATTATCCAGGCAAGAACACTGGAGTGGGTTGCCATTTCCTTCTCCAATGCATGAAAGTGAAAAGTGAAAATGAAATCACTCAGTTGTGTCCAACTCAGCGACCCCATAGACTGCAGCCTACCAGGCTCCTCCATCCATGGGATTTTCCAAGCAAGAATACTGGAGTGGGTTGCCATTGCCTTCTCCTAGTGAGGAATAAAACAACTGAGAAAATATTCCCTATCAATCTTGAAACTAACCAAATTAAAACTTTCTGGATAGGCAGACACAAAATCAAAAATTGTTCCCCAAAACTCTTCATCTTTGGCATCAGTCTGATTTTTGAACATTCTTGCCACAAACCATTGAAGAATAGAGTTTTTATATCTTCACAGGAATTCTTCACAACTATGAAACCATGAAAGATTTTTAAAAAGAGTCTAATATAATATGACAACATTTGATCAAAGTTCTACAAGAATCTGAGTCTCTGCAGCAGACATCTCTCAGTGGAGTCCTTCGTATTCAGCCTCCTGAAAGCACTTGACTTTTGGGCCCAATTTCCTGCTTCTTAGGAGAACTTTTCACAGGGTTAAGGGCTAAAATTTCCCCACTCAGTATAGTTTCTCCATTACATTTCCACACATACTTAAAAGGTTTCTTACCCAACTCCACCATCTCCGCTTCATGAGAAAAATTAAGAAAACACAGAAAACAGAAAAAAAACAAAAACAAAAACCTATATCAGACACAGAAAAAAATGTTTGAGTGAAATATAGAAGCAGAAAAAAATGAGCTTGTGGGAGAAATGAAGGGACAATTTATCTGCAGAAATGGGGGAACAGGTGACAGACAGCAGAGCTGAGAAAGATCCAGAGCTAAGGAGAAAAATAAATGACTCTTGGGAAATCATAATCACTAGGATTCTAAATATAACTTCACTCCTCCTGACAAAGTGGTCTTCATCCTGACTGCAGCTTAGCATCACCTGGGAGGAATTAAGAGCACTCTGAGACCTGAAGGCAAGCCTCCAGAAACTGGTTTAGGTTCAACTGATTAAGGATGGACCCTGAAGTTCCCTCTCCCTGGAAGATTCTGGATGCAGAAACTAATCTCATGGAAGCATCTGCTATTCTCCTGCATCATCAGGGCATCTGGGCCTGGAGGGGCCATGAACCTGCTTTGAAGGATTTACAAGTACCACAGAAGTTTTAAACCTGAGTTCCATGTTACACATCATACTTCCAAGAAAATTCCTTATGAACCCAAGCTCTTGAGATTCCAAAGATGAAATTCAGACCTTTCATTCGAAACCACAGGAGAAAAAAAAGTTTGTAAAATACAGTATTTACAAAATAAAAATATGAATCAAAATTTGTAATGTTACATCTAAAGAAGGAGAAGAATTAGAATAGAATGAGGATACCAGTCTTCTTTAAAACTAGCCTCTTCTGTTGATTTGACTTTGGAATTGTGAAAACATTATACAGAATTGTAATTATAAAACAATCAAGTTTTCAAAATCAATTCCTAAAATTTCAGAGTAAAACGAAACAAAAACTATATCCATCCAGTAGGTTGGCAGTTACACAAAAACGAATTATTAAAAGTGGTTTTTAAAAAAAATTGAAAACACATTCCCTGTGTGATATGCCTATCTAAGAACAATATCAACAGCAACAACAACAATATACTTCTAAAAGTCACATTATGGTTAATAGTGTTGATATTATAAGATTAAAAAAATTTTTTAATGAATAATTATGTCAGTATCATTGAGAACTGGGATTCACTGAAGTTGCTCAGTCGTGTCTGACTCTTTGTGACCCCAGGGACTATAGCCTGCCAGACTCCTCTATCCATGGAATTTTCCAGGCAAGAATACTGGAGTGGGTTGCCATGCCCTCCTCCAGGGGACCTTCCCAGGATCGAACCCAGGTCTCCCACGCTGCAGGCAGACTCTTTACCATCTGAGTCAACGTTAGGCATGGCAGAAAAGAGAAAAGATGATGAGAGGAAAAGAGATACCCATCTAAGAGTAAAAAGATAAAGTAAAAATACTACTGTCCTGAATCTGATTTAGATTGGAAATACCCATATAAACTCAAGGTCTGTTTACTATTTTTAAAAAAATGTATTCTAGCTCTGTACAATGACAAAGCTGAGAAACAGTAGCCAACTCAACAGCAATGAGCACCCCTAGTGCCCAGACCATAGTCTCTAAATACCATTTCCCACTAGAAGGAGCCACAGCTGCTTGGAGAAATGGAGACTCCAAGGCTGGGGCAAATTTGTACTTAAGATGCACGCTTTTTTCGTGTGTGTAACGAGAAACGAGAAACTTCTTGTCATACCAGAGAGCAAAGATTATCAAAGATTTCTAGTTTGCACAAAGCAGGAGTCCTGGGAAGAGATCTATTCTATCCTTAATGGCAGAGCTTGGTTTAACAAAGTGCTTATAAAATTCACTGCTGTTTATAGGCCATCATGGCAGAACAAGAACTCTTGAGAAAAGTCACTTCTAAAAATCAACTTTTCTGGACAGTAATTAAAAGTTTCACTTCTAAGAAGAATTTTGAATTTTTCACCATTATGAAAGCAATCTTTTTAAAAAGGAGTCACCTATTTCCTTATTAAATAAAATGGATTGAAGGGGATTTGAGGATGAATGAAATAGGTGAGGGAGATTAAGAGACACAAACTTCCAGTTATGGGAATGTAATGTACAAGATAGGAAATACAGTCAATAATATTGGAATAACTTTGTATGGTGACAGAGGGTAACTAGACTGATCAGGGTGATCATTTTATAATGTATAAAAATATTGAATTACTATGCTATACACTTGAAACTAATATAATATTTAAGTCAATCATCCTTCAATTTTTTAAAAGTTTTCAATGAGACAATAAAAATACAATAAAAATTTTTTTTTTAATGAATTGAAAAGCATCACCCACATATATGTCTCAAGGTCATCACTGTGGATATTACTAACATCTGATGGCTAATGCTATGCTCTCAAGAACCAGCAGGGAGCACACAGCAGGTCTGCTCTGCAGGTCCCTGGCTGCTTGCCTCAGTGCCCCCTCCTCCTCTCCCTTGCTGTGTGGTCCTCAGTGGTTGCTCTGATCCCACAGTATCTCTGCCACTAGCAGCCACTCCTCAGCCTCCCGGGTTGAGCAGAAGTGAAGGACACATGGAAGAATGAGTTGGGAAATAAATTCAAATACCACTCAGCTCTTGGGGAACCAGCCCTGAGTCGAGGCGCAAAGAGACAACCAGCAAAAACGGCTTTGGTCAAATGTCAGTGATTAGACAAGGCCAGCCATTTCTAAGGTTCCCAGGAAGAGGACATATACCCTAGTCACTCCTCCCTACTCAGGGTAGGGAGTGAGTGAACCCACTGAGGCTCTTCAAGTCACCCCATTTACACACCAGCAGGTGAAAACCTCACCTCTCAGAGAGAAGCCCTGATGACCTGGGAAGGTGGTCTCTGTGTCTCTGGTCCAGGAAGAATCTTTAGGATCCTCCTCTCCACCCTGAGGTCCCCAGGCAGGAGGAGACCTATTCTCCTTCTCCTCACCCAAGTTCCCATGAAGGTGCACACAGGGCCCAGGCATGCTGGGAACTCACTGGCTGTTCTAATTAGCGGTGACCTGCACGTGCTCTAGGTTGAAAAATAGCCTGGTACTTGCTTCTCCAAGCATTATGGGCACTCCTCAATTCTCACAGGACAGAGGTTTCACACTTCGAAATCCTAACTCATAAAGCCTCACCCTAGATTGGCATCACCCTGCCTCTTCCCACTGGTACTGCCAGGAGTGCCTGCACTGTGGATGGTAACAGCACTGTCTGGGAACCATGGGTAACCCATGAGTCATTCTGTGCACCAGAGGAATTAAAAGAGGGCAGGAGGTCACAAAGCAAATGTGTTCATGTTTTAGATAATCCAGAGCTGAATTTAGATCTTCTGCTATCTAAAATTATCACCATTTAGGGACGGTAATGAGGTGAAGGTTAAAGGGCTCCTAGTCTATCTGAACACAGCATGATGTTGCTTCTAGCATCAACATCCTAGTCAAATCTGGCACCCAGGGGACATGGACACCTGAACTCTACCCTCATTTAGGATCTCAAATCTGACTTCCCGACCCAGTCATCTGGGAGCTGACAGATTCTCTGTCTCTCCAGTTGTGTGGGGTGGACTTCACCCACCCAGCTGTCCAGTGCCCACAGTGCCCTTCAGTCCAGCACAACCTTTAAACAAGAGCCACGCTGCCCACATGTAAACCACCTGACCCATCACCTCACCCCAACACAACAGACAGCTCACATCTTCTCCACCTGAAACACCCCTTTCACAGCAACTGCATCTTCTATCCCTCCTGCCCTCACACACTCATAGGCCACCCTTGTCCCTAAGGCAATACTAAGGGACCACGGAGACCACCCAGAGGGGTCTGTAGCAGACCTCCAGCAGGCTCAGCCAGAACAGGGGCTGACGGCACTGTGTCCCCAGGTGGACTGGCCTCTGGGGGATCTTGACCCAGGATCTTCAGGGTCATGGAGCTCACTGACCTCACAGCTTTCTGCCTTGGTTTTCTCCTGCACATCCCTTCCTACACTCTCTGCCAATGCCAGGATACCAAGAATCTCCCTTCAACCAGCAAGCCACCCCCATAGTCAGGACTGAAACCAGCACAGATGGTACATGGATTCTCCAAGATTCATGGTGAAGCTGGAGCTCCTCCCCACGGGGGTTTCTGGCCTGGGTGACCTGGCCCATGGGGAGGGAGCAGCCCAGGGAAGGGTGTGCTCTTGGAGCTTTGGCAGCTCCTACCCAGATGCAGGGCCCCAGGTCCTGTTCCACTGGAATGGGAGAGGTGATGATCCCTTCTTAGGAAAGCATTTATCAGATGTGTCCTGGCCAAGTTAACAATTGCTTGCTGAGTGACTATAAAATGTCTTATGTTTGGGGCTCAAGTTTACTTCCTCCGAACCAGAAGGCACATATTCCTTGAGGTTTTAGGATCTTCTTTTTCTCAAGGATAACTTTTAGCATTTATATCATTTATTGAGCACTAACAATGTCCTAAGTAAGTAAGTAAGTAAGTAAAGTCACTCAGTCATGTCTGACTCTTTGTGACCTCATGGACTGTAGCCTACCAGGCTTCTCCATCCATGGGATTTTCCAGGCAAGAATACTGGAGTGTGTTGCTATTCCCTTCTAGTACTGTATAAAATTATTTTCTTGTCAGTGCCATCCTTCCACAATACTATGTTTTAATTAGTTAAAAGAAAAATATTGGCTTGGCAAAAAGTTTATTCAAGTTTTGCCATAAGCTGGTATGGGAAACCTGAAGGAATTTTTTGGCCAACCCAATAGTAATCCCCTGGAGCATTTTTCTTTAAGCACCTGTCCATTCTAAAAGTAAATACAACCACTGAACTACATCCTGATTCACAGACAAGTTTTATCTTCTGACCTTAAGCCACTGTCCTCTCTCCCCACCATCTCATCCATCTCAGTACTGATCTGCACACACTGAGAAGCAATGCACAGTATGGAAAAGATTTTACCTCAAGAAACGTAAGAAGTCCCAAAACTAAACAGAATTTCCAGTAACAGCTGGTGATTGCTTTCATTAAAGAAGGCTCCCGTGCGTCTTTCTTGGCTCTCAAAACTTCTTGATCCCAGTACCTGTGATGAGAAACAAAGCACAGTGAAGAAGAGCTCTGCTCCGGTAAAACAGGGGCCTGCACTACAGGGCGCTCTGCGGCTGCCCCATAGGTGCTGGCTAATGGGTCACAGGGCTCCTGAAGGATGAACAGTATAGACCAAAGCACCTGAAAAACTACCAGACCAGGCCTTGAGGGAGAAGTCTTAGTCTCAGAAAACAAGCTCCTGCCAAGCTTTGCTGGACTCACAGTTCATGAGCAGCTCAGGAGGGCAGACACCCTCCTCCAGGGGCCCCACCTCCATGGACAGAGCTCGGCCTCCGGGGCTGTGGCTGCAGGCTCCCTCCACATCCACAGATACACAGGGAACACAGGCTCCCAGCCTCTAAAATGGGCTAAGCCTGGGGTCAGCCTGAAGGGGTGAGTGTGCAGTGTCAGGGGAGGAGGCTCCAGAGAACCCAGAGGAAGGCAAAGCGCACCCTACACACACACACACCGTTAGCCCCACATGGAAATTCTCACTCTCCCTCCCCATCTCCCTGCTATCTGTGCTCACCCTTTCAGCTCTTCTCCAAGGTGCTGGGAGCGGTCTTCTGGAAGTACTGAGTACAAGTCATCTTGATTTAATTTTCGTTCATAACCAATTTTAAACAAGGGGTTTAGCCACCTGTTAAAAATTAAAAGGACAGTGACATATATATCTAAATTACACAGCTCTAATTAGAATCCTACAGTGATCGGCTTTGTTAAAAAAAAAAAACTATACTTTAAATATACAGAGATATGATGGAATAATTAGACATATGTTTACACACTCACACACAGATGCATCCACACTCCCTAACTCTGTAGGCTGAGAGGCCCCGGAAGCAATGACACACTAGTAGCAAAGAACATTCTAGCCCCTGGTTCTTGGGGTTTTGTTTAACATATACAATTACAATTTTTCTCTTGGGGGGAAGGACTTTTAAAGTCTACTCTATCATCTTTCAAGTATTCAATACAGTAGGATTAACTATAGTCACCAGACTGGACATTATACCTTCATGAAAGTGAAAGTTGCTCAGTTGTGTCCAACTCTTTGCGACCCCGTGGACTATACAGTTCATGGAATTCTCCAGGCCAGAATACTGCAGTGGGTAGCCTTTCCCTTCTCCAGGGGATCTTCCCAACCCAGGGATCAAACTCTGGTCTCTCGCATTGCAGGCGGGAATTCCATGAACTGTATAGTCCATGGGGTCACAAAGAGTCAGACACGACAGAGGGACTTTCACTTTCACGAGAATGTAATGTGCAGTCTGGTGACTATAGTTACTCCTACTGTATAAATTATTTTATAATGGAAGTTTGTGTCTTTTAGCCCCCTTCACCCAGGTCTTGGCTTTTTAATATCCTTCTTCCCAAAAAGGAACCAACTGAAGAAAAGGCTGGTTCCAAGGTTGGGGCTGTGTGTGTCAGCACTGATAATTCTGTATTTTTTTTACTGCAATAGAAGTGCCTGACATGAAACTTTGGAGACATCCATGTCAAAGACATCCATCTCCAGTGAACACGTGACAGTTACACAATGAGATAAACAGCCAGGCCACCCCACCCTTGAAGTTCCCTCTTTCAGAAAGCTCTGGCTGACCTGATAACAGACCATCTCACTGACTGCTTGCTTCTCCCTTCCCGCACTTTAATTCCCGCTCTTATTTTCTAAGTTCATCAATAAAGAGTAAACCTTTAAAATCCTAGACACTCCACCCTCAACCTCAAAAAGGCAAAATCCCAAGTCCAAGCTTGCCCATGAGCTCTCCCTCTCTACCCAGGACCTCGCTGTGTCACCCCAGGGGTGCCTTATACCCTCCAGGGCATGTGAGTGATACGCCTTGGTATTTCAAAGTTCCCTGATGGTTGTTGCTGAGATGTGTCTTACAATCCTAAGAACCACAAGGGCCCGTCCAGCCACAACACTGGCTGCAAAAGGAGAATTTCTGTGGGGGCTGCTCATAATTAGTATGAGCCTTGGTGAGCAGAGCCCTAGGCAATCCCGGCAAAAGCCTCGCTGTCTACAGGCCAAGACCAACAAGCAGAGAAAGTCCAAGATGGGTCTGGGACATCTTGCGCCATAAAATAAGGAATCATGAGGATGTGTAGAAGGACAGAGAAGCTTGAATGGCTCTTACTAGACAAATTTGGGATACTTTGAGCATCAAAACAAACAAATGGCAGTGAACCTTAACCCAGTAAATAATGAAAGAATCCATGAATCCGTAAGGCTACGTAAACAGGAGACAAAGAAAAGTTCTTGCAAACAAATCCAAGCAAACATAAAAGGAGAAATCAGTTATTTTTAAGCTGTGTACATAACTGAAAGTGTACTATACTGAATAATTTTCAAGTGTAAAATATTTTTTATCTTTATATGAGGAAAAGCCCTTGGGAAATTGTTTTGTGATTCAATTTGTAAACTATGTGTCCCAAGACATGTCTGTTCTAGACAGATGCTTAGTCCCGTGTGCAAATCAAGTCCTGGTCCAAAGACTGCTAAAATTCTGTATGCTTACTTATATTTTACACTTTTTTTTATTCTGCATATCCTGTAAAGTTATAAGTCTGCCCAATAAAAATGTTTAACAATTCAGAAGAAAAGGAACAATTAAAGCAGAAAATTATCAATGGAAATTAAAAATAGTGTGTGAAAAGCTTGATGCAGAAGATGATATTTACATAATCTCAACTAATCTCTCTGCAATTATTATAAAGGGAAAAAAAAGTAACTGTACAGATGATCCCACCGAAAAACTTCTTCAGATCGATTATGCATTATTTAAATGATAAGAGTTAGAATGCAGAGATAGTCCATTGGTAAACACCATTTTACTTATGTGCCAGGGTAAGGAAATTTCCAAGGCCAGACCATAATAACCCATGTATAGAGATAAAACCAGTCAGTCCTAAAGGAAGTCAACCCTGAATATTCATTGGAAGGCCTGATGCTGAAGTTCCAATACTTTGGCCAACCTGATGCAAACAGCTGACTGATTGGAAAAGACCTGGATGCTGGGAAAGATTGAAGGCAAAAGGAGGAGAGCAGAGCAGAAGATGAGATGGTTAGATAACATCACCAGCTCAATAGATATGAAGTTGAGCAAACTATGGGAGAGAGTAAAAGACAAGGAAGCCTGGTGTGCTGGTCCATGGGGTTGCAGAGTCGGACATGGCTGAACGACTGAATAACAGCAACGACAGAGATCACATTTCTTCTCTCCTGTTATTCCTACAACAACATGGGTACAGATGCTCAAGAACTATTTGTTGAATGTATGAATATCCATGACTCTTTAAAGAAGCAAAAAGACTGAACTTCAAATTTTGCTAATCCGGGTACCTTGGCACCCCTAAAGAACCTCGGTCCAGGAATCAGAAGACTGGCCTCTAGTCCCAGCAGTGGTGCTGAGCACCCAGGGCCTCAGCTGTCCTCTGCTCCACATCTCCACTCCAGTTCAGCAGCTCCACGACCTTTAACATCTCTAGGTCTCAGTTTCCTTCCAAAACAAAGGTGCACATCTAGGAGCTCTACCACTAAGCAGGTTTGAAACATGTTGGGTGATTTATTCCACACTTGTACCCTACAGAAAATGCTCAGGGAATTAGCACTGGGACCTACCCAGATGATAACACCCTGCCCCAAAGTGAAAGCATTAGTCACTCAGTTGTGTCTGACTCTTTGCGACCCCATGGTCTGTCCACAGAATTCTCCAGGCAAGAATACTGGAGTGTGTAGCCATTCCCTTCTCCAGGGGATCCTTCTGACCTAGGGACTGAATCAGGTTCTCCTGCATTACAGGCAGATTTTTCACCTTTATCTGAGCTACAAGGGAAGCCCGCAAAATATCCTTTTTAAAATTCTGCTTGAAGAGGAAAAGATACTCAACATCAAAACATCTTTGGATCCAGATTCCTTCCTAAGTTTCAATGGGAAAGTTTAACATTTATTTATAGCATTAAATAATGTTCAAAATGTGGTATTTATTTTTTAATTAAAGTTTTTATTTTGTAAAGGAGTATATCCAATGGACAATGTGATAGTTTCAGGAGGACAGCAAAGGGACTGAGCCATACATACATGTGTATCCATTCTCACTCAAACTCTGCTCCCATCCAGGCTGCCACATAACACTGAGCAGTCCCCTGTCCAATACAGTAGGTCCTTGTTGGTTATTCATCCTAAATACAGCGGTATGTACATGTCTCTATCAAACTCCCTAACTATCCCTTTCCCCCTTCCCTCTCCCTGGCAACCATAAGTTCATTCTCTTAAGTCTGAGAGTCTATTTCTGTCAAAATGTGGTATTTAATTGAAATGTATGCAGTCTTTCACTTTTGTTTAATAGAGTTTATTGCTAATTAGGATGAGATGCACATCTATGATCATATATTTTGGTGCATCTTTCCTTTTTCCAAATTCCCAGAAGTAGAATAATTAATAAAGGCTGAATTGTTTTCCGTTAGGTTCAGATCAATCTGCCTTCTTAACAGCTGTTTGTGAGCTTATTTCATTGTCAACTTTGAATACCTGAATTACAGTTTTTCTGGGCCTTAAGTTAAAAATAATTCAAGGAGTTTTAATTTGAATTTATTTGACTTACGTGTGCTTAGTCATTCAGTCCTGTTAGACTCTTTGCAACCCCATGGACTGTAACCTGTCAGACTCCTTTGTCCATGGGATTTTCCAGGAAAGAATACAAGAGTGGGTTGCCATTTGATTTGTAAATATGGAACACTTTTTAGGTCTGTTGATCATTTGTCTTTCTTCAAATGTCTATTAATATATTTTCTATAGAGCATGTATATTTTTGAAATAAGTTGTAATTGTGCACATTAATACTTTTTCAGAGTTTCATTTGTTCTTTAGAGGTTTCAAATTGTATATCATTAAATAAAGTCAAGCTTTTCTTTTTCATTTCTCCTGCTGCTTTTGTAGTATGTCTTCTGTAGTATATCCTAAGGTCATCTAAATCTGTGTTTTATTATAGCTTTTTTCTTATTTTATTTCTAGCAGTAAAGGCAGCTAGAATTTTTTTTTTTTTTTTTTTTAGTTTTTGATATAGGATAGGCCCCATTTTTTCCTAAAACAGTCCATTCTCCCATTATGGTTTACTGACTTTTTCTTATTCCTCACTATCGGAAATAAGAAGCCCAGTTAATGAAGCATGTCCAGCTGGGGACTGGACTGTCCAGTCCTTTGAGACTCTGTCCTTACAGCAGCCTCTGGGGTGAGCTCTGCATTTCTCTCCACCCTCGTCCCAGAGGCCACCAGGTTGGGGGTGAGTGCAGGACCTGTCCCCAGGGATGAGGGTGCGGCAGGGTCTCGGACCAGATGCACTTGGCCCATCAGGAAGCTGTTAAATCCTTGTTCCCCTGACACTGGCCATGTCTCTGTCAGTGAACTGTCCCCTTGCAAAGGGAATGCGGATGTGGAAACTGTCTGGTATCAAGACAGACTCTCTGGAGACCCTTTTCAGAGAAGCTGAAGACATGAGGGGGGATGGAACTGGCCGAGTGCTGAGATAATTCAGGGAGGTTTGTCCTGCTAGGCCCTCAGTAACTATCGATTGTGAATGGACAGAAATGTTTAATTTCAAAAGTAAGATTCTTTGCAGCATTTTCAAAATACCACCTGTTATTCTTCATTAACAGTCAGAAATCCACATGCTGTAGATGGAGGCTGGGTGAGCTCTCCAGGGCGCTTTCTCTGACCTTGACCTGTTCCCAGGGAATGTTTAGTTTGATGAGTTTTGGTAATTTTATACTATAACCACAGCCTCAAGCAAGAAATAGAACATCCCAAAGGCATAGCCAAATTTACTGGTATGTCCTTACAGCAAAACAAACTGCCTAACAAATTTAAGTTTATCTCCTGTAGTTTACTCTTGATTTTTTTGGTCTTTGTAGTTCTGCACCTGATCAGCCTGAGACTAGCGTCCTTTCAGAGGTGTCAAGTGGATAATTTTCCACCCAGAGTCTTCCATGGGTCCCCTAGTGTGTTGATTCCCTACCGTCTGTTGACCTGAAACAGACTGTCAGATATTTCTTCAGCAAAGATGGGCTTATTCAGAATCAGCAGAGAATGGCAGTTGAGGTCTGCATTTGTGGAGAGCCAAGTGTAAGTCCCCAAAGTGCCAGGGCTGGAGAGCATATAGAGAGGAAGAGGAGGTTTGGAGGGCTCTTACAAAGTCCATGGCTTTTCATTGCCTGCATCCTTGCCAGGAAAGGAGAGGAGTCTCTCTTCTTCCTGTTGAGCGTTGCTGTTGTTGTAATATCATCTATCAAAGTTCTCAGAGGCTTTCTACTGGGGACCACATGGGATTACTGGAGCACTCTGTGGTGGTGACTGCTCTTTGTCTGGGGGGACTTTGTCCTGTTCAGAGCATCACTAACCCTCTCAGCATCCCAGGGAGGTGTTCTCTCCAGGTCTTCTCCCCACTTTCCCAAGGCCAGTACTGAGAGGTTATGTGGCTGGTTCACAGCCATATAACCAGGAAGTGGCAAAGTCTAGACTCTAACAGAGGAACACTTCCAAATGAGGCACATTAGGTGCCATTTTTGTTTCACATTAAATTTTTTAAAACTGTGGGAAATGCACACAACATAAAATTTACCATCTTGACGATTTTTCAAGCACACGGTTCATTATTGGTAACTATCTTCACATTACCGTGCAACCAGCTTCCAGCACACTTTTCATCCTGTACTGGTGTGCTATCAAACACTAACTTCCCACTTCCCTTGACCCCAGCTCCTGGCAACCATGAGGCCTTTCTTTTTGAATTTGACTCCTCTGAGGACTTCATGTAAATCAAATCATAAAATATTTGTCCTTTGTGATGCACCTTTTGCAACCCCACCACCAGTGTGCAGAGCTCCAGTTTCTCCACATCCTTGCCAACACTATTGTTTCTTCCTTTTTTACCCCCATGTGTGAGCTGGTGTCTCATTGTGGTGCATAACTAACATAACATGATTAAGCAACTTACTCCAATAAAAATCAAGTCTAAAAAAACATGAGCTATAATTTTAATTAAAAAAAAAAACTGTGCATGTGCAGATATGCAAAGATTTCTAGGGGAAAGACTAAGAAATAACCAAAACATCAGCAGGTAGACCTGGCTAATAAAAACAAATCCTTATTCCTTTCTTCTTGTATGTGCTCAGTTATGTCCAACTCTTTGCGACCCTATGGACTATAGCCCACCAGGCTCCTCTGTCCATGGGATTCTCTATGCAACAATAATGGTGTGGGTTTCCATCTCTTACACTGGGGGATCTTTCTAACCCAAGAATCAAACCTGTGTCTCTTGTGTCTCCTGCACTGGCAGGTAGATTCTTTACCTCTGTGCCACCTATCTGGGAGGCCCTTCTTCTTCTATAAAGTTTTTTATAGAAATAGAAAATATATATATTCTTTTCTAAAATTCACAATTACCAATAGTCAAAATGTATGCTTTCACTGAGACTCTCAGTCCTACCTGTGCTGTGAAAACACTAAAACCTCAGTGCGGTCATTTGTATAAAGTCAGTAAGCTAGTTACTGGCATCATTTACAAGCTGAGAAAGCAGATGAAATGTGAGAAGAAAAGCAAACACCCAATGAGAAGATGAAAACTCAATTTCTCTACAAGGTGGGCCTTGTCTCTGGGCAGCACTTCCTGCCTGGACTCATTTCAATTCCCCGGGACAGCGAGTGAGGACATGAGGAAATCACAAGGGTACCTCAGACTTTACAAACAGGATGGCAATTGTGGTCACCAACTAAGTTCACAAAGTCTGGACCCCTTTTAAGAGTTAGCACTGAAGGAAAAAAGCCAGTGGGAGGAAAGGCTTAAAGCAGAAGCCAGCCTCCACCTTCCATCAGACTCTCCTGAGCTTGTTTAACCCCACCCCCACCATTTCTAAATTTACAGAATTGGTCTAAAAGGACTTGAGAGGGAGATTTGCATTTCTAACAAGCTCCCAGGTGACAATGATGCCGCAGGTCTGAGAGCCAGACTCTGAGAACAGCTGCCCTAAAGCTTGATTATAGAGATGTTTCACGAGCATCTAACAGCAATAACTTTAAGAACTTCCCTTGAAAAACTCCTGCCTACAAGATCAAAGGTATGTTTGCATTTGCCTTCTCCCTGCATTTAAGAACAAGTATCTAAAGAGAAGCAGCTCAGAATAGCAGTTACATACAGGGCAACACAAACTCAGGAGCAAGACTCCTGACTTGGGGTCCAACTTTAGCTATTAAGCTGTGTGATGCAGGCAAGTTATTCAAACTCTTAGAATTTGGGGGAGAATGGATACATGTATCAGAGAAGGTGATGGCACCCCACTCCAGTACTCTTGCCTGGAAAATCCCATGGATGGAGGAGCCTGGTAGGCTGCAGTCCATGGGGTCTCAAAGTCGGACACAACTGAGCAACTATGACGGAGTCCGTTTCCTGTCCACACGAGACTATCACAACATTGTAAATTGGCTATACTCCAATATAAAATAAAGTTTAAAAAAATTACTCAAACTCTCTGCTTAAGTGACTTCACGTGTAAAATAAGAGGTAATAGCTCCTTCCAATTCAGCAGGAAAATTGGAAATGGGGGTCTACCCAAATCAATGAGAAGTCCTCATCTTCCCATTTCCATACACACACCTTTTGAAATTCCACAAATAGAACATCCCTGGAGAGATCCTTGCCCTGCCTGAAGTTAAGGAGAGGTGTCTCTACTTTGGTATCATTTACAGTTGTTGCCGTTTAGTCACTCAGCCATATCCAACTCTTTTGCAACCCCATGGACTATAGCCTGCCAGGCTCCTCTGTCCATGGGATTTCTCAGGCAAGAATACTAAAGTGGATTGCCATTTCCTCCTCCAGGGGATCTTCCCCACCCAGAGACCAAACCCACGTCTCCTGGGCTCCTGCAGGCGAATTCTTTACCACTGAGTCAACAGGGAATCCCACACCCATGATTTTCCTTCTTGACCCTCTTTCCTCAAGGGCATCAAACGGCCAAGAGATGTAGCCACATACACTGAATACACCACCATCAAAACATGCACAGGAGTTTCTGTTGGAGATCCCCAAGGCCCTCCCACATAACAACAAAGGAAACACCAGAATGCCTGGGAAAGATGAAGGTTTAGGGTCCAGGAACAAAAGATATAATAATCGCTCAAGTGTGATTAACACAGAGGTCCCACCCCACCTAGTTAGTGGTCCCAATGGCACCCCACTCCAGTACTCTTGGAAAATCCCATGGACAGAGGAGCCTGGTAGGCTGCAGTCCATGGGGTCGCTAAGAGTTGGACACGACTGAGCAACTTCACTTTCACTTTGCACTTTCATGCATTGGAGAAAGAAATGACAACACACTTCAGTGTGGAGATTCCCAGGGACAGGGGAGCCTGGTGGGCTGCTGTCTATGGGGTCGCACAGAGGCGGACATGACTGAAGCGACTTAGCAGCAGCAGCAGCAGCTACCAGATGGAAAACTTCAGTTAAGAGCTTCATATCTCTGAATCCCTCCTCATCTGTGAGTTTCCTCCCAGCTCAGGGACCCTTCAGTGGTTTCAGACCAGAGGACTCCTGGGCAGGACCACCTGCATCAATACCATGCACTGCTTCTGGAAAGGCTAGAGATGCAGATAAGATCCCATAGGCTTCAGGGACCCCATTCCCAGGGTGACTCTCAAAGGTGGAAGCAGAGACATTCACAGTTAGGTAAGGGGCTGGTCAAATACATCCTCCAGTCCTCCCGATGTATCCCAAGTAAAAGCAAAATGGGTTCAAGAATCATGTCCCCGTTCATTAAATAAAAAAACAACAGTGTTCTTACACACATAAAATGTGTCACAACTAGATACCAGGATGTACAGTGAGCGATGCACACGGAGAGAAAGAGGGAGGCAGGGAGACAGGGTCACAGACACAGGGACAAGGAAGCCCAGTGCGGTTGGACTCAGCTGTCACCTAAGGAATGTGGGGGAAGGAGGGGACACTGTTGGAAGATGGCAACAGGAGCAAAGCACTAATTAGATAAAGGAAGCGGTTCAGGGCTGTTTGCTTAGTGGGGAAAGTAAGAATTAGTGCAGAACTATGAATCCAGAGCTGTACTGGGAAAGGCTGCTAAGGATGCCGTGCAGGGTCCGGTCCTTCTCCCACTGGCGGTGACCCCCCTGGGCAGCCTGCGTTCTCAGCCTCCCTGCCTCCTGCTCCCGCTGCCCCTCCTGCTCCCAGGGACTAAGGACGCTGACTGGGCAGCGAGCTGCAAGGCAGGGAGACCCTGCGCCCCGCCACCAGGTCCCTCTTCCCGTTCCTGCTACCCCTTCCCGCCGCCTCACCCAGAGGGCGCAGACAGGGACCACGCGGCTGGCGTGGGGAGACCCCACCGCTACAAGCAGCCATCGGGAAGCGCTCCCTCGCCCTGACCCTCGACCCTCAGCCCCTGCAAGGCGCAGCTCAGGCACTGGCCTGAGGCGGCGGGGTGTCTTAGCACAGGCGGGGCTCACCAGGAGAACAGCCTGGAGCAGAAGTTCGCGTCCTGCAGCGGGTTGGGCTTCTCCTCCGGGGACACCGGCCGCATCTTGCCAGCTTGGACCCGCGCGGGCCGGGGACGTGGGGTAGGGGGCAGCCGGGGGCCACACGCAGGTGAGAGGCCAGGCCGCAGGCGCCGCTGATGGAGCCTGTGGGGGAACCGCAAGGCGCGGGGCGCAGGAACCCAGGCGCCCTCGTTCCCGCACTGGGCTGCCAAGTCTACCAGAGGGCGCGCTCTGAGCTCGACTCCCCACCCAGAAGGTGGAGAGGGAGGGGCACGCTGCAGCAGAAACGCCCCTCAGCTGTGGTGAAGACAGAGAACGCTGGCAGAAAGAGATAGCAGCCCGCCCTCTGGGCACGCTGCCCTCATCAGGACCAAACCAGGGTGCTGTGGGAAGGTCTCCAACTGGAATGGAGCAGGACCCTAGGGGTCCTTCCTGGGAGAGACCCCACCCCACCACGAGATACCCTGAGTTGGTGACCAGTAGTGGTCAGTGGACGTGAGCACAGATGATGGGCACAAAGCTGCCAGGCTACTGAGATGACAGCCCCAGGCTGCCCAGTGTCTGTTCTATTGCGAGGCTGGCCCTGAGGAATCCTGTTTTGATAAGAGGAGGGAAAAGGAAAGACCACAACACATCCTTCTCCTGGCATGAAGGACAGTTACGCAGCAGTAAACTGATGCACAGAGAAAAGTACATAAGCAAGAAGTCAACATTTACTTTATCCCTCAAATAAATAAACTTTGAATCAGCCAATAAGCAGGTATCAGTTCAAGAGGGAAATGAATAACTTCAGACATTTTTCCCATACATGAAGCCCATATGCATATATATGAAGAAAATAAATGCATTCAAAGAAATATTTCTGGAATGAATAAACAAAGTGTGGTATAGACATACAATGAAATATCACTCAGCCTTAAAAAGGAAGGAAATTCTGACACACGCCGCAGCGTGGATGAACCTTGAAGACTGTGATGTTGTGACTTATAATTAGAATATGTATTTAGTCTTCATGATGTTGCTGGTACAGAACTCCCAAAACCCTTAGGTGCTTTAAGGTAACAGTGAAGAAGTATCTTTCGATAATTATCACAGGCCCCTTTCAACTACACCTGAGTTTTAGTGAATTCATCTGTTTGTCAGAAAAACCAAACACCTGATTAAAGGGTTGGCATTTTCAGCAGCACCCTTCATGTCAAGGGAGAAGAAGGACTGGAAACAGTTGAAATACCAATGGCCAATGCATTAACCAGTCTTGCCTAAAGTATGCTTCTATGAAGGCTCAATAAAAAACCAATAGGATGGGGTTCACAGAGCTTCCCGGCTAGTGAACCTGTGCAGGTGCGGGGAGGGTGACTCACCTGGAGAGGCCTGGAAGCCCCTGCCCCTCCCCTACCTTGCTCTCTGCGTCTCTTCCATCTGGATGTTCTGGAGTTGAATCCTTTTATAATAAACTAGTGATCTAGTTGAGTAAGCTGTTTTCCTGAGCTGTAAGCCACTCTAGAAAATTACCCAAGGAGGTTATGGGAAGCCTGATTTATGATCAGTCTGTAAGAAAAACAGGTAACCACCTAGACTCACCACTGTCTTCTGAAGTTGAGAAGAAGGGATAGTATTGTGGGACTGGGTCCTTGACCTATAACAAGGTCTAACAAAAACTCCAGGCAGACAGTGTCAGAATTGACTTAACTGTGGGACACAGTTGTGTCTGTAAAGTCTGAGAACTGGTTCAGTTCAGTCGCTCACTCTTTGTGACCCCCTGGGCTCTAACACACCAGGCCTTCCTGTCTAGCACCAACTCCCAGAGTTTACTCAAACTCATGTCCATTGAGTTGGTGATGCCATCCAACCACCTCATCCTCTGTCGTTCACTTCTCCTCCTGCCTTCAATCTTGCCTAGCATCAGGGTCTTTTCAAATGAGTCAGTTCTTTGCATCAGCTGGCCAAAGGTTGGAGTTTCAGCTTCAACATCAGTCCTTCCAATGAATATTCAGGACTGATTTCCTTTAGGATGGACTGGTTGGATCTACTTGCTGTCCAAGGGTCTCTCAAGAGTCTTCTCCAACACCACAGTTCAAAAGCTTAAATTCTTCAGCACTCAGCTTTCTTTATAATCCAACTCTCACATCCATACATGACTACTAGATAAACCATAGCTTTGACTAGATGGACCTTTGTTGGCCAGTTAACGTCTCTCCTTTATAATAAGCTGTCTAAAGTGAAGCGAAGTCGCTCAGTCATGTCCGACTCTTTGCAACCCCATGGACTGTAGCCCACCAGGCTTCTCCATCCATGGGATTTTCCAGGCAAGAAGACTGGAGTGGGTTGCCATTTCCTTCTGCCTAGGTTGGTTATAACTTTTCTTCCAAGAAGCAAGGGTCTTTTAATTTAATGGCTACAGTCACCATCTGCAGTGACTTTGGAGGCCAAGAAAATAAAATCTGTCACTGTTTCCACTGTTTCCCCATCTATGGGACCGGATGCCATGATCTTTGTTTTTGAATGTTGAGCTTTAAGCCAACTTTTTCACTCTCTTCTTTTACGTTCATCAAGAGGCCCTTTAGTTCTTCTTCACTTTCTGCCATAAAGGTGGTGTCGTCTGTATATCTGAGGTGATTGATATTTCTCCTGGCAATCTCGACAGGCTGAAAACCACAATCACAGAAAACTGAAGATTAGCTGTACTTATCAAGGTGATGCTGGTCAGGCCACCAATGACTAATTTCCATACAACTGTCAGGGCTGACTTTGCTCTTTATACTCATAGCCCTCTCCCTGTCTATAAAAGCTCTTGTCCACTATCAACAGTGGGGACAGTCAGCCTTTGGACAGGTGCCCACTCTCCCCCAACTCATATATACTGGCATCTAAAATAAAGTTCTTTACCACCAACCTGGTCTCTTTATTGGCTTTTGAGCAGCAAGCAGCCAGACACCCCCCACCCTTTCAGTATCACTTTTTAGCCTTCTATGGTCAGCCTTCGAACTATCACAGCACCAGCCATGGTGAGAGGGGAGTGACTTTCAGTGTTACAATGCAGATTCAGAGACCAGACCATGGTCAACACCATCTTGATTAGCTGGTTCAAGCCAGTTTCTGTGGGATCCTGTTTTTCTCAATATATGTGCCCCTCTTCCTTCTTGTCTCAACAGCATGGACACATTGTTTCCATAGTGTCAAGGCCATCTTAGCTTGTCATCTTGAAGTCCATACCTGTGTATGGGGTTACACAGGGTTCTATGTGTACCCTGATGCCTATGTCCTTCCCTTTCCCATTTAAGCAATACCAGGTTGTCTTCCTCAAATGAAGGGCACCAGGGACTCCCACTTATTTCAGGCACAACATCAAGCCCCAGACAAGAAGGAGTTACCTTATGCATTAAAGAAAATAAAACAAACAAAACTGATTATATCAATGTTTCCTATTGAACCTTCAGGCATAGGGAGAAATTGGTCTCTTTTTCTTCATCAAGATGATCTCGACAGGTAACAAAGGAAACAACCATTAAAGGTAAAGTGGGTCCCTTAATATTCAGGGAGGCTGGGCTGTGATGGAGCAGTCACTGACAAAGCCCATCAACAATTCCCTGGGAGTAAAAGTAGAATCTGGATAATGAAATAAAGTGTCACCTTTTTTCTCTTGCTTTGTGCTGAGCCTTGTTTCACTTGCTCACAGGGCACCTCGTGCAGAAGCCTCACACCTGGCTCTTCAGACGAGACTCCCTGATGTGAAAAGTCTATGCTGACACCTCAGCTCTGAGGGCCGTGTGTCTCTGCACACGGCACTGTGACTCAAGATGGCGGCAAGGGGGACGTGTGGAGAGATGCTGAGTCCAGCACTGTGATTCAAGATGGCGGCCCCAGGGCCGAGTGCAGAGACACTAAGCCCAGCTCTATGATTCAAAATGGCGGCAAGGGGGCCATGTGCAGAGATGCTGACACAGCATTATAACCTGTAGCCACAAGCAGCACAGCTGAACCTGTCCTGTGAGAACCCCTCCATCCCCCAGCTGACAGGAATCACACACAGCAGTCCCAGGAGTGCTTTTAGGAGAGAGTGTGTCCTCTAGAGCACATTCTATTGGGACAAGCCACACCTGGCAAAGGGGCTTCCCAGGTGGCTCAGCAGTAAAGAACCTGCCTGCCAGTGCAGGAGATTTGCATTGATCCCTGGATCAGGAAGATCCTTTGGAGCTGAAAATGGCAACCCACTCCAATATTCTTGCCTGGGAAATCCCACTGACAGAGGAGCCTGGAGGGGTGCAGTCCATGGGGTTGCAAAGAGTCAGACATGACTAAGTGACTAAGCACACACACAAACCTGGTTAAAGGACGCCCAGCCTCCCATTTGGGTCTGACTGGGGAGGGTCAGTAACAAACTAGGAAGAAATCAAACCATCTTTGGTTTTCCTGGTGACTCAGATGGTAAAGAATATGCCTGCAATGGAGGAGACCCGGGTTTGATCCCTGGATTGGGAAGATCCCCTGGAGAACGGAATAGGCAACCCACTCCAGTATTCTTATGTGCAGAATTCCATGGAATTCTGGTGGATGGACAGGGAGGCCTGGCGTGCTGCAATTCATGGGGTCACAAAGAGTCGGACACAACTGAGCGACTGAACTGAGCTGAAGGTCCATGGAGTTCCAAAGAGTCAGACAAGACGGAGTGACAAACATTTTCTAGCAATGAAAGTTGCTTCCATTTGGGAAGAAATGAGATCTTTTGCTTCCAACTGAGGTCCTCTCTTGGCTGCAGGGTGGAATTACCTGTGGGGTTTTAAAAAGCGTGCCTCCTGCCTTCCCTCTCCCGAGATTCTGATTTAACTGAGATGAGGCTTCAGCACTGGGATTTACAGAGCTCCCCGACAGAGTCGGACACGACTGAAGCGACTTAGCAGCAGCAGCAGCAGCCTGGTGATTTTACAAACCACAAGCCTTTGCCATGTTTAAGCTATAAGGACTCTATCTGGACGAAGAACAGAGTAAACAAATCAGGTGATTCTGTAGGAGTAGGAGTGTGTTCTTCTGTGTCTAGGGTGTAGATGAGGTGGGTGAGGTGGGAGCCTGTGATATCTCTTGCCCGCTGAGAGGTCTTCCTGGTCCCTCATTCCATGGCCTTTCCAGCTGCTCACCTGGATACATGGATTCTTCTGCCCCCTGGTGGTGATGTTCAGTATAGCACAGTTGTCTTTGGAGGTTTCATACCAGCCCAGCCTAGTTGGGCTTCCCTGGTGGCTCTGGTGGTAAAGAATCTCCCTGCCAATACAGGAGCTGCAAGGTTCAATCCCTGGTTCTGGAAGATCCCCTAGAGCATGAAATGGCAACCCATTCCAGTATTCTTACCTGAAGAATCCCATATGGACAAAGGAGCCTAGCAGGCTACAGTCCATGGATTCACAAGAGTCGGACATGACTTAGTGACTAAACCACCACAGCCTTAGTTCATCACAAACCTGAGCCTGAGTCCCAAGGTGTGGCTTGCTAGGAGGGAAATCCTGGGAACCTTATAGGATGAGCAGCTCAGCAGTAACTTCAGGAGTCTCTCCTGCACAGGGAAGCTCAAGGAGCTCCTGGCCACTGGCCAAGCACGAGTCTTTAACAGGGCTGTGAATGGAGTCTTCCTGTGCCTGGGGTCTGAGGGGTGTGTGTGTTCAGTCATGATGACTTTTTGGGACCCCATGGACAGAGGATGGGATTTCCCAGGCAGAAATACTGGAGTGGGTTGCCATTTCCTCTTCCAGGGGATCTTCCTGACCCAGGAATGAAACCTGCATCTCTTGGGTCTCCTACAGTTGCAGGAAGATTCCTTACCACAAGTGCCCCCTGCAGTGTTGAGGAAATTGATCTTATCAGGCAGTGACAGGTGCTTCCCAGCCTCAGTGGTAAAGAATCTGCCTGCCAGTGCAGGAGACACAGGAGAGGCAAGTTCCTTGTCTGGGTTAGGAAGACGCCCTGGAGGAGGAAATGGCAACCCACTCCAGTATTCTTGCCTAGAGGATCCCATGAACAGATGAGTCTGGCAGGCTACAGTAATAGGGTTGCAAAGAGTCGGACGTGACTGCACACAGCCAGTAACAAGTGGCTATGATATGGAGCATCAAAAAGTGCAGAGGTGTAAGGTAATGAGAGTCCCTATATACAGCAGCTGCCCCTTATTCTGCTGTGTGTGTCAGGATTTGTTTTTACTTAACTATCACATTTAATTATTTTTTGGTATATAAAAATTTATTACTATCATGCTTTCTTCATCAAAATTTATGATCTTGGTCTTTCCTTTTTGCCTTTGTATAAGGTCAAAAGAGAGACACTGGCTAATTTGACAACCTTAAAGCGGACTCCAGGAATGTCATCAATGGCATGACCTTTGCAACCAAATCCAGCAACCATAATGCCATCATTTTCCTCAATAGAATTCAAGCAACCATCACTGGGTACAAAGGCTGTGACTTTTTGCCATTCTTGATGAGCTGAACCCTGACACATTTCTTGATGGCAGAATTTGGTTGTTTGGCTTCAACCACTACTTTTTTGAGCACAATTCTCTTGGCATGAGAAGCCCCTCCAAAAGGGTTGGCCTTCAGGGCTATGCCCAAATGGGCTTTCTTGTACTACTTGCCATGCCACTTCTGGGCTTGTCATTGGCTACAGAAATTCCTGGCAGTATGAAGACCACGACACTTGCCCATTCTGCCAGTATCACAGGCCTGAACAAAAGACTATCATGTTTAATTTTAACACAAGCTCGGAGGGTATTAGAAGCCCCATCTTACAGCACTTTAGGACCTTGATCAATGTCATAGGACTCCTAACTGACAGATGCAGCCTGTGAGCCCAAGCAGGTGGGACCCCACAGTCTGTCCCCACTCCACCCGTGTCCCGCAGGACCAGGAGGTCTCCCTGCCCAAAGACCTGCTCAGCAGCTTCAGCCTGACTCCCTGGGTGGGTCCGTGAGGTCCCTCCAGGCGCTCACAGCCCCTTTGCTCCTACTGCCTCTGACTTGTGTCCTTCCTTCTGCGGGGCAGACCCGAGAGCCCCACAATCGGCAGGAGGACACCCTTGTCCCATTCTGGTAGCTTCTCCCTGCAGCCAGCTCCCGGGGGTGGGGTCAGGCCAGGTTGTGAGGAGAATAGGAGAGAAGCAGGAAGGGAGTGAGCTCGTGGTCAGCACTTACCTCTGACCTGGGACCTCCCTCTCTCTCCCTGACACTTCCCACCACTCGTGGCAGCTCCCCTCCATGACCCTCTCTTCATTACACGTGCTCCTGTAGCTCTGCTGTGGATCAGAGTCACCACAGGAGGGGTCAGAATGCAGGTTCCTGGGCTCCGTTCCCAAAGATCTGATCCAGGAGGTCACATAGTGGGGCCTGGGAATTTGAATTTTTAACCAACAACCCAGTGGGTTTTGATGCAGAGGGTCCTCTGAACACATTTTGAGCAGCAT
This sequence comes from Ovis aries, assembly GCF_016772045.2. Lineage (NCBI taxonomy): Eukaryota > Metazoa > Chordata > Mammalia > Artiodactyla > Bovidae > Ovis > Ovis aries. The sequence goes on along the minus strand of NC_056063.1, from coordinate 70,882,348 downwards.
TTAACAGACCTGTCACTTACATCCGTGGCCCCAGGTCAAGAGTACAAATGAAGCCCATACTATATGTTTAAACAGTTAAAAGTTATAAATCAGTCAATCAAAATTGTCGAGTACACCTTCCTAACAATTAAAACCTGGCAGACTGGGGTTTTGGACACTGAGCTCCAAACCAGAAGGCAGGACAGCAGAAGGAGGGGCCGCCCCAGCCCTCAGCCCTCCCCCTGCTCTTCCCACCTCTGGCTCTGACCCTCTTTGTCCCCTGAGCAATCTGCTGCTCAGAAAGAGCACCCCCAGCCTTCAAGTCCAAGCTCATACTTGGACCCTCTTCCGCCCCTTAAAGAGCTGAATCTTGACCTCCTGTCGGGCTGGGACATGAGCCTCGGGAGGGAGGTGGGCACTGGCTCTGGGAGCAGGGATTTTGGGGTCCAGGTGCTCAGAGCACAGCCTGGAGGGGGCGGGGCTCCCAGTGGCCACAGCCCCTGGTCCTCTCTGCCTGCCCCTGTGGAAGCTGCAACCACAGAATGATGGAGCAGGGCTTCTAAACCAGCGCTTCTCTGACTGTACTGTGAGCAGGAGTCACCTGGGATCCGGAGATTCTGAGTCAGTGGGTCTGGGTTAGTGCCAGGAGCCAGCGTGAGGAATTCCACGCTGGTGGAATTCCATGACAAGGTCATGCAGCAAGAGCTCTAATGGCAAGGCTAATCAGACCTCAAGTTTTCCCCCTGGAATTTTCTGAGCATCCACCCCCCAAAAAATAAGAATCTGCCTGCTTTTCCACTCTTCTGACATTCTCTGGAAAAAGTCAATTCAGGGCTTTAGTCTTCTGCATTTGAAAGAGTGTTTCAATCCAAAAACCCCTCTGATGGCTTTCTAGCCTGCCTGTAGGACTCGTACAGCTGCACATGTGATTGTTTGAGGCCTCCTGACCGCAGGAGGCACAGGAAGCTTAAAACATCCTAGGAATGTAGGGGCTTCCGAAGAGTCAAAATCATTAGAATAGGACTGATTAAAAGTTTCATTTGTTGAGCCGATACTTGCTGCCAAATTTTCATATCCTTTATTTTTAGATATAGTTGGTATATAGAAAAACAAGTAGTAGACCTGGTATTAGTGACATTAGATCTTTCAGTTAAGTACCTTCTTTGTTATAACCCACTGCGCCTTTGTTCTATAGAGATGTAACTTTAGCGCTTTAAGGAAATGCAGATTAAAGAAAAACAGTTAGGGGAAACAAAATTAACATTCATTAAGGAAGAGAGCCAAAAAGTGTTAACAAGCCTCTTGGCCAGAAGATAATGTAAATCACCTGAGACCTTTTGTATACAAAAAGATGTACAGAAAGAGTCTGGGCTGCGAACTCTACATAATTTTGTATTACCCATTGATCTCCATTTATACTCAAAAGTATAAAAGGCCTTGAAGGACAATAGAAGGAGAGCCAGTCGCTGGACTGGTTTCCCCCGTGTCTCTCTCTTCTTCTCTCCCTTTCCCTCCCTCTGCTCTTTACTTTAATTTCAGGCTGAATTTCCACCTGGGGCAAGGAGGCTCGCCAAGTCTACTTACTGCCCTGGCTATTAAGACCCACGCGAAAGGGAGCCTAAGGTGAGGCACCCTTAGATATTCAAGCGAGCGCCGGTGGCCCAACGTAGATGGTGCAAATTCCTTGTCTGGAATTTTATTGGTCTTCCGCGTAATCCAAGCTATTCAGCCCTCTTTCTCCACTTAATCTTCCTACTACACTATTTCTTCCTAATCTAATCTTATATTAATAAATAAATAAGTTTTCCTCGCCAACTCCATCCACCCTTCGAATTCCCTGGACCCACCAGGGCTGGACCCCGGCAGGTTAGAGACAAGATTCCGTGTTCTAACAGCCTCCCAGGGCAGCCCAAGGATGCTGGTCCACAGGCCTCACTTAGAACAGCAAGGATCTGGAGCAGGGTGGGCAGAGTTTTCCTGTAAAGGACCAGGAAGTGTATTTCCAGGCTCTGGGGGCCTTATGGTCTCTGCTCAGGAAAACATCTACTTCTGCTTCATTGATTATGCTAAAGCCTTTCTGTGGACCACAACAAACTGGAAAACTTAAAAGAGATGGGAATCCCAAACCACCTTATCTGTCTCCTGAGGAACCTGTATGCAGGTCAAGAAGCAACAGTTAGAGCCAGACATGGAACAACTGCCTGGGTCAAAATTGGGAAAGGAGTATGACAAGGCTTTATATTGTCACCCTGATTTAATTCATATGAAGTAGAATGTATGTATCTCTATAACTGAATCACTGCTGTACAGCAGAAGTTAACATATTGTAAGTCAACTATACTTAAATAAATTTTTAAAGAAACATGAAAAAAAAGCTAAGGGTGTCATTAGGTTCATTATTAGTAATGTTTATTTTGGTTACTTGCTTAGCCTGGTGTTTGCCAGATTTTTCTACTTAAAAATAGAATTCTTCCCTAAAGAATTAATCTGAGAAAATACTTTGAGTCCATGAAAATGCCATGTCTCCCCCAACCCCCAAACATTCACTGTCTATTCAGCCAATGATGAAATTTGTCTGAATTATTTATGACAATGATGGCTGCCATATAGTACTTTCCTGTCAATCTGTTTAGATTTGTGAGTTGGCATTCTACTGCAAAAAAGAGCTTTCCCTTCCTCCTATTTTCTGTCTTATTGGAATCAATATAAATTCAGATTTTAAAAAATTTTATTGTTGTGAAATGTAGGGTTTTAAAACCCTCAATCCTCTGTTTATCATTACTCATGACATTTCTAATGTGATATAAACTACATCTAGGAGACTCATTCTTGTCTAGATAGTCTGCAAAATGTAATTTGAAAAATGTTTTTCACATAATGTTCTCCAGAATTAAATATGATTAGATTTTGGATCAAGCACTGTTTTGGCATACCCCAAGCTTCCACCTATTGGGATGGATACTTGTGAGCATGGTTGCTGAGTGAAAGAATGAATTTAGTCAGAACCATTAAATGTAAACTTTGTGTAAAGCATTCTTAGTGTGTCCTAACCTTGGTTCTTCTTAAAACACACACACACACACACACACACACACACACACACACACACACACACACACAATCCCAGTTTGACTCCTAAGGCAAGTCATATGGGTCTGGAGTACAGATGGAGGTTTCATAGTGCTGGGCATGTTATTCCTTCTTGTAATGTTATTTTTTAGGTCTAAATTCAAATAAATATATGTTTATCCCAGTTTTCAACACACATTGTTGTTTTAGTTTTTGAAAAAAATAATTCCTTAGAACATTAGGTTTAAAAAACAAAAGCTCAGTTAATCCCTATTCTTTCTGTTTTTAAAGGAAAATTAAGAGCTCACACATAAAATCTTGTGTTTAAAAAACTCTGAAGAGTTGTAAAGTAGCCCGTTGTATTTTCAGGTACCTTCTTCAACTTTAGGACCATGTTGCTGATTTAAGAATAGCATCAATATAAATACATGCACAATATTGGCTTGTTGGGGAGGAACCTCTAAACATAAAGAGAAATTTAATTATTTCCAACTTTTTAATGCTATTAAAAATATTGATAATGTACAGTAGGGCCTTTTGAAAGCCCATATGTTCTCATTTTAAGCATAAGTAAGGTGATAACTGAAACTCCAGTATTTTGGCCACCTCATGCGAAAAGTTGACTCATTGGAAAAGCCTCTGATGCTGGGAGGGATTGGGGGCAGGAGGAGAAGGGGATGACAGAGGATGAGATGGCTGGATGGCATCACTGACTTGATGGATGAGAGTCTGAATGAACTCCGGGGAGTTGGTGATGGACAGGGAGGCCTGGCGTGCTGCGATTCATGGGGTCCCAAAGAGTCAGACATGACTGAGCATCTGAACTGAACTGAACTGAAGATGATAACAATTAATAAAGAGGGTAGTACTGATCGACAGCTAATCACACATCCAGCATTGTTCAAAAGCAGTGTTTCTCACCTGTCTGGGATTAAGTATCAGTTTTATTAATTTCACATTTTCAGTCCATTGCTACCTAATCAGTGATCCACTGTGCACTGCAAGTGTGAAGCTCAGCCCTGTGCCCCTCCCCCTGTAAGTGCAACAGTCACACTGGTCTCTGGGATGTTCAGGATCCCACCATCCTAAGGGTAGAGGCCACAGCCATAGCTGGTGGCTGAGTTTCTAACTTTCTTAAATTTCCTGTGTGTACTTCTAATCTGGTTACAAACAGTTCACGGACTGGCACTAGTGCACAGACCACATTGGGGGTGTCACTGTCATAGGTAATCTTTGCAACAGCCCTCTGAGAGTCATACTATCCCCACTTCAACTTTCAGACAAAGACACTGATGCACAATGGGCTTCCCAACCTTAAAAGCCCATGATTAGCAGGCAGCTGAACTTGTATCTAAAACCAGTCAGGGTCCGGAGGAGCCAGGATTTGTTCCTGGAAAGCTAACTCCAGAGCTTGCACTCCTCCCCGTGTGCTTGTGTCATTTTAACTACATGTGAAGGAGGAACTGTTTGGTTTAGCCCATCAGATAAGGACCTCCTCAAATACACCTTCTACAGTCTATAAACCTCCTTCATCCATACCCATTTTGCTCTTTTCTCTTGGTGATTAAGAATCACCAAGGTCAGTGATTGCACCCTGTGACTTTGGATGCTCTTGGTCCATCCATCATCCCAACCAAAGCAATGGTTCAAGAGCAGGAATTATATTCATTTTCCAGACAAAGTAGCTGAGAGGCAGAGGTTAAGATACTCTCCCAAGCATGAAACTAAGTCTACATGGCTGTAGTGTGTCCAGAGCCCACTTTATCAAGGATGGGGCCAGTTCATTTCCCTGGAATCTTGGCTGGTTATCGGTTTCCCATCACTCTCAAGCATCCCACTCTGGACAATACATTCTTTGGACACTCACACTGCTGGTGAGAGCAGAGAAAGACCCGACAGGCAGTGTGACTGATTCCAAAACCAGGGCTGTCTGTTACCCCCAGGCTACCTCTTAGAATTTCAGAATTATAAATTTGAAAAGGAAGGTGTGTTCTCAGTCAACATTTATTCACTCAACAAACATTTACTGAACATCCCCCACATGATGAACACTGTGCTGGAAGATGTAATTAAAAAGTGGATAGGGCACAATTCCAAGTCTTTTTCTCACTTGATTTAAAGAGAAAACAGACCACGTATGAACACTCACAATCAGGGTGAAAGTGAAAGTGAAGTCGCTCAGTCGTGTCCAACTCTTTGCGACCCCATGAACTGTAGCCCACCGCCCATGGGATTCTCCAGGCAAGAATACTGGAGTGGGTTGTCATTTCCTTCTCCAGGGGATCTTCCCGACCCAGGGAACGACCCAAGGTCTCCCGCATTGTAGGCAGACGCTTTAACCTGTAGGCTACATCATATAGAAGCAGCGCATGATGGAAAGAACAGACCCCTTGTTTACAAATGAAGAATCTCAGGATGGTGACAACAGGACACTAACCAAGCATGGTTCAGTTTAACAAACGAGAGGTGCTCAGGGTCCTACAGAAATACGAGTTACCTAGGTGATGACTTCCTAGAAGAGGTGACAACTGGGCTGACTCTGGAGAATGAGGATATCTCCCCTGTATGGACCTTCTCTATTTTTTAGACCAGAGGGTATTGAGAAGAATCACTAAATCACTGTTTTGACTTACATATCAGTCATCAAGAGTTTCCTCCACAGTACACCCTCATCACCTACCTCTGGAGCTGTGATACATGCTGTGGGGGGAACATGGAGACGTGCTGTCCTGACCTCCCTTCAAGGACTCACTGTCCAGCTGCTGGAAGTGCTGCCAGTGGGCAAGTTTAAACCACCAGCCCCTCCAAGAACAGCCTATGTGCACTACCCATCCAGGGGGAGGTATGACAGCCTGGCCAGTGGACATGTCAGGACAACCCTGGAGAGCTATCATCACTCCAAGACCCCCCTGTGGTCAGCTAAGGCCATCTGGCCAGTGTTCCTCTACCCTATCCCATTTCGTCCCTCCTGATTCCACAATGTTGACCCCAAAGCACCCCTGATACACATCCCAGCACTAAACTCCATCCGAGTCTGCATCCTAGAGAATCAGCCTGCATTTATGAGAAAACATTCCAGCACTCAGGGAGGATATTTATTTGAAAATTACTGGTTACATACATAATTATAACATTAAAAAAAAAACCCAAATAAAATACAAAATGTTAGAAACAATGATTTTTTGTGTGAATGTGGTTACCTTTGGTTTAAAATCCACAATCTAATGTCTGACCAAAATGAAATTGTTATACATTAATAACAAAAGAAAATGATTCTATTTAACCATATGAAAGTGCCATTTTATAGCTTATAAAAAGACTGAATGTTAGCACGTGCACATGGTTCAATCTAATAGAAAAAATCCATTAGCATTTGAAACTTAGAAAACATTATACTTATGAATAACCCATAGATAAAAGATAGAGTTAATGAATTAAATTAGCATTTACAAAATACATAATACTTTGACTATTGATTGTAGTAGGTATCAAAACTTGTAGATTATGGCTAAAGTGGATCTCTGAAAAAAATGTCAGCTTCATATACTCATATTAGAAAAATAATGACATTATTAATGTTCCAATTTAAGAGTTTAGAGGAAAAAAATCTCAAAGGAAAAGTTGAAGGGAAAAAAAATGATGTGAGGAATTAGGAAAAAAAGAAAATGGAGCCTCAATAAAACAAAAAGTTGATTTTTGAAAATAGGAAAAAGTTATGCAAGATTGTTAATAAAAAAGCAAAAGCTTAAAGAAAACTAAAAGCCAAAAGGACAGAGATGCTGCAGAGATTAAGCATATAAGATACTGTGAATATATTTATGCCAGTCAAGCTCAAAACTCACAGGAAACAAATCCACTTCAAGAAACATGAAATGTACCAGAATGACTCTGCAGAAATAACAACCTTTACCAAAAGTTACCTAGACAGTGATGGTTGCACAACCTTGTAAACATGATTCATGCCACTGAATCGTATGATTAAAAGTGGTTATAAGGCAAATTTTATGTTATATGTTTTACCATATTTTTTTAATGTAAAAAAAATTAAGCCCTGTATCTAGAAGACAGTCATAGCCCACATTTGTCCTTCTGAGCAAATCCCAGGAAGGGCTCCTACTTTGAGAAAGCATATTTTCTCTTTCTTCTCTTTTAGAGGGCTTCCCCAGTGGCTCAATGGTAAAGAATCTGCCTGCAATGCACGGGACACAGATGAACATAAAATATTGTCCTATATTTTAACCATAGTTTTTTTGAATGGTGACACCTCTCTTTCCTATAATGTCACTTAAACTACATGTATCATATGTTTTCCCTATTAGTTATCGCCAGTATTTTAACCAGAGATCTTTGAGTGGAAAAATGGATCATAGTTTTAAAGGAAGTAGTGACACAAAACAGCAACTTCACACTATCTTCAAGTAAACAGAAGCCCTGACATAATTGGAAAGTAATATGTAATTCTGGAAACAGTAAAAAAAAAAAAAATTGTGACAACTTTGTCTCAACTCTTAGAAAATGAGTTTGGCTCTGGAGTCTCTCAAGACACAAAACCTGGGAGACAGGTTTATTGGTGGTCTGCACTCTGATTTGGATAAGAAAGAAAACACTGTAACATATAAATAAAGATAATAAATCCTTTTGCAAGAGCTTGAAAGCACCGAGTGAAGGAGGAGGAAAAAATTATAGAAAAAAGTAAACATCTTGTGATATGTAAATATTTGTTGTTAGTGCAAAAAAAGTACAATTTATGCAGTGCAAAAACCTATTGGAAAAATGCCTTTGGAATAGACATGAACTCATGGTAGAATCACAGAGTTGACTCAAAAATTGTTAAGACTGAGGGCTGTCCCCTAGACATTCATAATATTCATAAAACCACACAGTCACTGTGAGTGATATCTGGCTATTTCCTTCAAAATTCACCTGGGGGTGGGGAAAGACAAAAACAAAATGTTTAAGAGTTTTAAAGTCCTTCTCCTAAGGCAACACATTTCTAGGTGCCTTCTTCATTTGAAGCAAATCATATCTACTAGAGACGCAATTTAAAAAAACAGGTGTGCTTATTCTACGGAGGAAATAGCCTCATTAGAACCCTCAACAGGGCTGAACTTAATGCCAAACAACCTGTAGATCCACTAGAGTTCTGCTCATTCTGATTAACAAGTTTTATCACTAGAGCAAATTGATAAGTAAAATCATTTTACTAATTCGAAGCCTGGAGATAAACACAGAGTGACAAAGAGGCTGGGAAATCTATTAATACTGTCTGCCCAAGGGTTTCTCATAATATGAGCACAACAAATTTGGATGTTAATATCAGGTTGTAATCCCTCTGTTTTAAAAACTCTGCATGACAAGTATTGAAAATAAGGAGTAGGAAATGGAGAAAGTGTAACACTATGTAGCCATTAAAATGAATGAGACAACTAGACGCATTGATATAACCTGAGATATAATATTAGCTGAAAAAAAGGAAAAGAACAGCTGTCATCTGTGCTTAAAAACAGGAAGACCACATGTTCAAAAGTTCTTCCTGATGCACAGAACAATCAACAAGACAGTCAACAGTGGTGCTGGGGCTCCATCTGGGGAGGAGCTGTGTGATGACAGGAGTGAAGGGTGATATACTTTCTGTTCATAAATCCTTAAAAAATATGTTTAAAAGATTTTAAATTTTGTAGCAGTATATGTATCACTTGTTTCAAAACTTATTATTAAAAATACCCTTTAATCATTTGCAGCAGCACTCCCCAACCTTTTTGGCACCAAGGACCCAGTTTCATGGAAGACAAGTTGTCCGCATACAGGACAGGGGTGGGAGGGGAGGAGGTTCAGGTGCAATGTGAGTGATGGGGCGCAGCAGATGAAGCTTTGTTCACCAGCCCACCACTCACCTCCTGTTGTGCGGCCCAGTTCCTAACAGCCCATGGAGTGGTACGTCTGTGGTCCAGTGGTTGGGGATCCATGATTTAGAGTCTCTGAAGCTACTTAGAAGAACCATGGGTATATTTGTTTTATTGTTAGAGGCAAGGCTTCTGACTACAGCCTTTTAAAAATGACCCCTATTAATTTTAATATTTTTAATTGAAGGATAATTGCTTTACAGAATAGTGTTGGTTTCTGCCAAACATCAACATGAATGAGCCTTACATATACATATGTCCCTTCCTTCTTGAACCTCCCTCCCACCTCCCTTCTCATCCTACCCCTCTAGATTGTTACAGAGCCCAGGTTTGAGTTCCCAGAGTCATACAGCAAATTCCCACTGTCTATTTTACATTCAGTAATGTAAGATTCCATGTTACTCTCTCCATACATCCCACCCTCTCCTTCCTCCCCCAACCCCACCAGGTCCATAAGTGTTCTCTACGTCTATGTCTCCATTGCTGCCCTGCAAATAATTCCATCAGTACCATCTTTCTAGATTCCATATATACACGTTGGTATATGATACTTGTTTTCTCTTTCTGACTCATTTCATTCTATATAATAGGCTCTAGGTTCATGATAACCTCATTTAGAACAGACTCAAAAGTGTTCCTTTCTATGGCTGAGTAATATTCCACTGTGTATATGTACCACTGCTTCTTTATCCATTCATCTGTCAATGGACATCTAGCTTGCTTCTACGTTCTAGCTATTGTAAGTAGTGCTGCTACAACATTGGGGTACACGTCTTTTTTTATTTTGATTTCCTCAGAATATATGCCTCATAGTGGGACTACTAGGTCATATGGTTGTTTCATTCATAGTTTTTTAATGAATCTCCATACTGTCTTCCATAGTGGCTGCATCAACTTACATTCCCACCAACAGTGAAAGAGGGTTCCCTTTTCTCAATACCCTCTCCAGCATTTAGTGTTTATAGACTTTTTGATGATGGCCATTCTGACGGGTGTGAGGTGATATCTCACTGTGGTTTTGATCTGCATTTACCTAACAATGAGAGATGTTGAGCATCTTTTCATGTGTTCGTTAACCATCTGTATATCTTATTTGAATAAATATATGCTTATGTCTTTTCCCCACTTTTTGATTGGGTTGTTTTTCTGGAACTGACTTGCATGTGAAGTGTGGTCGTGTTAGCATCTCAGTTGTATCCAACTCTTTGCAACCCCATGGACTGTAGCCCACCAGGCTCCTCTGTCCATGGGAATCTCTAGGCAAGAATACTGAAGTGGGTTGCCATTTCCTACTCCAGAAGATCTTTCTGAACCAGGGATTGAACCTGGGTATTGCACATTGCAGGGTTCTCCCTCATTGCAGCAGATTCTTTACCATCTGAGTCACTAGGGAAGCCTTGCATGGGCAGCTTGTATATTTTGGAAATTAACCCTTTGTCAGTTGTTTCATTTGCTATTATTTTCTCCCATTCTTCAGGTTGGAAAAATGATCCCACTTTTATACTGTAAAACACTCTATAGTCTCAAAGCATTTAAGCATCTGCTCTCTCATCTGATCCCTGTAATGAGTCTGAAGAAACTGGCAGAGCTGTAATCCCTGATCTACACACAGGTGAGGACCTGAGGCTCAGAGGCCTCGGGGGACACAAGGCCACATGGATGCTAAATGCCTCCTCCACTGATTCAAACTGGTCCAGGTGCCTAGAACTAGGATATTAGGATTTTGTAACTTCTGGGCTGTATTAAGTGATTTCATGAATAGGCTAAGTAACAAAGAAACTTCAAAAAACTCAACCAGGTCTGCTTAATCACAAAACAGAATGAATGACAGGCATTTATTCTTTGTTTGAGTTGAATTGCGTCCCCTCGAATTTTACATGTTGAAGTCCTAAACCTGCCAGTACCTCAGAATGTGACTGCATTTGGAGACAGACTCTTTAAAAAGGCAAAAAAGTTAAAATGAAGTCAAACAGGTGGGTCCTAATCTAATAGACTGGAGTACTTACAGGAAGAGAAGATCAGAATATAGGTACAAACAGAGGGAAGGCCCTGTGATGACACACAGGGAAGATGGCATCTCCAAGCCAAGGAGAGACCTCAGAGGAAACCAACCCTACTGACACCATGACCTCAGACTTCCAGCCGCCAGGGCTGTGAGAAAATAAGTTTTTGTTGCTTAAGTCATCTACTCTGTGGTACTTTGTATGGCAGTCCTAGCAAACTAATGCCCCTTCAGCTTTGTGTATCTGAAAGGTAATTTCTCTATTTCATGGACCATCTAAAAGGGTCAATCAGACAGTGATTCAGTGATTCACCCGAACTATGTATTTTAAAAAATGTGACTTGGAAGCACCTTTTCTCAGATGTTGAGTTTTCTTTTCAGATGAATGAATTCTATTCTATTAGAGTGAAAATTTTGTTGACTTAGGCTAATGATCCTGGTGTTATAGCTCTGAACAATGCATGGGTATCTGATGCTTGCACATCCAAAAACCTGATAATCCGACAGCTTACTTAAGAGGATGCAGAGTATGCAGAAATAATGACCAACTAGGATGAGGATCAAGAAGTGCATTTTTTTTTTCTGTAGAGGTGACCTGACCCAGTGGCAGGACTGCAACACAAGAGTGAAGTTCTGCCACTCTGTGAACTTGGATGATGGCCCCATCTTGGCTACCACATGAAAGAAGCAGTGTTCTCAGACTTGACACAGAACACAGTACATAGGGTGGCTCTTAGCCTCGCTCTTGATTGCCCCTCTGTACTCCCTGGACCAGCTTTGTGACCTTAGGTGAACCCTGGACCCAGTCTCCTCATCCATTACATGGATAGAAATGGACCATCATGAGATTACATGAAATCATACATGTGAGAACAATGTAAAATAAATTATAAAGAACTACACAAATGTAACTTACCCTGAATTTTGTTAGAGTAGCTGCAGGATTACTAGACCAGGAAGCACAAGATTTCTAATTCTATGACCCATGTCTGTTATTATATATATGTTACACTTGATTTAAAACATTTACTGAAAGATGTCTAATTCCGTATCTGCTGCAAACTAACTTAACACCAATTATATACATAGGGCCACCTTCCTTCTAAGGGGCCTTAGTTTCATCACCTGTAAAGTGAGGTTGTTGAAACCTATCATCTTATGTTATCTGGACCTATCAGAAATTCTATGATCTACTTCTCATTACTCAATGTCTTGATAATACATAATGATAGCATAGTGTTTAAATGAAGACTTTGACACAGGTGGGTACAACTCTTTCTGATGTGAGATGCCTAAGGTGGAAAGACCAAAAGAGTTTGATTCCTGGATGTTTTGTGATTTGGTCACACACAAAAAATGACAAATGCTTATCAAGTCTTCAATGACTGGCAGACACTCAAATTAATGAAAGTGCTCTGTGAATTTTAGGCATTAAAAATATATGTATAGGGTGATATATGGCTCAGATGGTAAAGTATTTGTCCTCAATGTAGGAGACTGGAGTTCAATCCCTGGGTTGGGAAGATTCCCTAGAGAAGGGAGTGGCAACCCACTCCAGTGTTCTTGCTTGCAAAATTCCATGGACAGAGGAGACTAGCAAGCTACAGACAATGGTGTTGCAGAGTTAAACATGACTTGACAACTAACACACTCTGTACTTGCATACAATATAAGTACTTTGCAGATGTTCAGAACACAGACTTCCTTGTCCCTAAACCTAAGTACTAACTCTAACTGCCACCTCTTCAGCCAGCTCTGCAACCCAGGAAGTCTCCTATACTATGAGCAGTGGAAGGTACTGCTCTGCATTTCCTCATTTCTAAGGAGGGCTGAGATGAGACAGTGATGAATTAAGGCCACAATTTAGATAAATGTTTCATATAGTAGTACTTAAGATACTGGGATATGTTTTCTTTAAGACATTTAAAATACTACACTAGTAATCTTATTCTACTTACAAGTGAAAATCTGGGAAATGCACAAAAGTATGAAGAATAGAAAACATACCCATAATTTTACACTCAGAGATAAATTTTCTATGGGAAAGCCTCACCACAGGCAGCTGGAAGCCTCATCCCACCCCAAAGACTGAATGTCAAGGGTCAAGAACACCAGACCTTCCTTCCCTCCATCCTCCCATCAACCCTATTCCCACTCCCACCTTCTTCCAGAAAGACTTACAGATGGCTGCATGACAATGGCTAAGTCTCCTAAACTAGACCTCAGTTACCATCTCACCTTTGTTTGGAAGATGTCACATGACCTGAGTGTTACCCATCAAGCACCTTCCTCAGACCATGCACAGTGCTTAGTGCCTCACACACCTCCTCTATGAGAAAATGCTCTGTAAACCTTCAGGCACCATTCAGACTACAGTGTGAAGGTATTGTGAGTTCCTGATTTGTCCTGATGACAATTTCATTTTCTAGAAGGTAGAGGAAGCCTGGGGGTGGTGAGCGGCAAATACACCTAAGTCTAAACAACAAAGAATTAGGGAGAAGCTGACAGTATCATGTAGACGTTTTCTTCACAGATTGGAAAACAGAAGAGACCTACACCTTTCTCTGGAGGATCTTCCTAGAATCAAAATATTCCAAAAATTATCCCCTGAACTCTCAAATTTCCTGGATATTCCTTGACAGAACTTGCATTACAAATATGCTGAGCACCAATCAGAATGAAAGTGAAGAGGAACTAAAAAGCCTCTTAATGAAAGTGAAAGTGGAGAGTGAAAAAATTGGCTTAAAGCTCAACATTCAGAAAATGAAGATCATGGCATCTGGTCCCATCACTTCATGGGAAATAGATGGGGAAACAGTGGAAACAGTGTCAGACTTTATTTTGGGGGGCTCCAAAATCACTGCCGATGGTGATTGCAGCCATGAAATTAAAAGACGCTTACTCCTTGAAAGAAAAGTTATGACCAACCTAGATAGCATATTGAAAAGCAGAGACATTACTTTGCCGACTAAGGTCCGTCTAGTCAAAGCTATGGTTTTTCCTGTGGTCATGTATGGATGTGAGAGTTGGACTGTGAAGAAGGCTGAGCACTGAAGAATTGATGCTTTTGAACTGTGGTGTTGGAGAAGACTCTTGAGAGTCCCTTGGACTGCAAGGAGATCCAACCAGTCCATTCTGAAGGAGATCAGCCCTGGGATTTCTTTGGAAGGAATGATGCTGAAGCTGAAACTCCAGTACTCTGGCCACCTCATGTGAAGAGTTGACTCATTGGAAAAGATTCTGATGCTGGGAGGGATTGGGGGCAGGAGGAGAAGGGGATGACAGAGGATGAGATGGCTGGATGGCATCACTGACTCGATTGATGTGAGTCTGAGTGAACTCCAGGAGTTGGTGATGGACACGGAGGCCTGGCGTGCTGCGATTCATGGGGTCACAAAGAGTCGGACATGACTGAGTGACTGAACTGAACTGAACTGAATCAGAATGAATGTAAAGGGTCTGCAAAATGAGAGTGTCCTGTGCTCTATGAGAATCTGAACGCAGAGTCCAGAAGTGTGGAAGTCCAATCTGAAATCTCTGTCACAGGCACATGTGTGTGCACACAGAAGGGTGCACACATCCTGACCCCACCCCCACCACTGCTGCAGATTCCCAGCAGACTTGCTCTTAACCCGGCATGTGCTGTTAAGACCTAGTCATGAAGCTTAGTCTCTGGAGGCTTATAAGGGCACAGAGTGCTAGTTATCAGACCCCTGATAGAGGAGATCTTGTGAAGAGAGAACCTGGAGACAAACTTTAATGACAACTCCCTGTCCTATTTTGCCCTTTCAGTGAGGACAGCTACTTCCTCTTTGCCCAGTTGTTGCACCATTTTGTAAAATAGACTGTTTCTATTCTGCAGCAAATCATTTGGCTGACCAGTTTCTTTCCGTGTCCCTGAATCCAAAACCTGTAAACAGCAAAAAGAAACCCATTAGTACATAATGTCTCCCAGTAACATATAACTCAGACAATATTTCAAAAAGTGTCAGGATAGGGAAACAGAGAATATCTATCTGGGTGGTAGAGCTGGCTGATGTTTTAATAGTTTGATTAATTTGTTTTACTAGGCAGACAAAGGCCTAACCTGATGTTTTAATATCATAATGTTACAGGAAAGAAAGAAAATAGAAGCTTTAGACTATGACTACTAGTACTCTATAGCATCTTATTTTATGTTCAGGGCATTTGGGGTTTTATCATTAGCACTTTTAGCTCTCAGACTGAGTTTTGAGATAATTTATTCAGATACACAGAGTTGGCAAATATCTTCATTCAAGAAAACCAAACTCCATTTACCTAAAAAGTAGGTTGGTGTCATACAAACCAGAGAGCAGTGCTCTGACAACAAATTAATGGTCGATTTGAGAATCTGAGCAATATTTGGGGAAAAACGTAAAGGCTTCCAGGATTTCTTAAGGATCTTGGATTATGCCAGCTTCTAAGAGGAACAGAATCCTTGTCCAAGGGATTGAGCTTGATGTGGTTACAGTTTATTTTTCTGAGAGAGAAAGCCTGGCAAAAGGAGCTGGTACATAAGCAGCTTTTGCAAAACTGCTCTGTACAGAAGAAATCTCTAGAAATCCAGTTTTCTTTTTGGATAAGACTAAAGAAGCAAGTAAGAAATTGAGCTCCAAATTCCAGTGATCATGGCCTACAGAGCACATGGGGCCTCTTTCTTCAGTTGCCTTCCTTTCACCCCTTTTATTGCTCATTAATAAGTCTGCTAAATGCAAACTGAAAGGGAGAGGAAGGGGTCCTTCACTCTGCCTTTCTACTTATTAGTGACTTTGATTAATAGTTCTGGATGGGGAAAAAGTGTCTGAAACAATTGTCCCAAGTGATATAATTATAAAAACAGTTCTGATGTTCAGTAGTATTTAATTCTTCATTTAGGTCATATTTGAAATAAATGCATATTAAGAGAATATGCTGGATGGGCTTCCCTGGTGGCTCAGCGATTAAAGAATCTGCCTACTAATGCAGGAATCTTGTGTTTCATCCCTGGTCCAGAAAGCTCGCAGATGCCACAGAGCAACTAAGCCCATGTGCCATAACTACAGAACCTGTGGTCTAGAGCCCAGGAGCCTCAGCTATTGAGGCTACATGCCTAGAGCCCATGCTCTGTACCAAGAGAACTCATGCAATGAGAAGTCTGCACATGGCAATGAAGACTGGCCCCTACTCGCTGCAACTAGAGAAAAGTCTGTGTAGCAAGGAAGACCCAGCACAGCCTAAAATAAATAAATAAATAAAAGGTTTTTATTTTTTTTTAAAGAACAGAATATGCAGGAACTCTAAACAACATACAGGTTGTTTTTCAACATATAGGTACCACAGTAAATTTAATCCTTTGCATTTAATTGGAAACATTTACTAGTCTCATAAAGGCCATTTTCCTGTTAATCATTTGTTTAGTACTGTGAATCACTGCTAAGGGCAGCTTTCTCAAAAGAGTCCGAGAAAATCAAATCTGTTTCATACACTTAATGGGCTTCCAAGGTAAAGTGGGTAAAGAATCTACCTGCAATGCAGGAGACACAAGAGACACAGGTTCGAAACCTGGGTTGGGAAGATCCCCTGGAGAAAGGCATGGCAATCCATTCTAGTATTCTTGCCTGGAAAATCATATGGACAGAGGAGTCTGGTGGACTACAGTCCATGGGATCATAAAGAGTCAGACATGACTGAGCAACTTTCACTTTCACATCTGCATAATAATTTAAACGTTCAGTTTAAATTGCTGAAAGTTGCTCAGTCATGTCCGACTCTCTATGACCCCATGGGACTGTAGTCCACCAGGCTCCTCTGTCCATGGAATTCTCCAGGTAAGAATACTGGAGTGGGTAGCCATCTCCTTCTCCAGGGGATCTTCCTGACCCAGGGATTAAACTCAAGTCTCCTGAATTGCAGGTGGAATCTTTACCATCTGAGCCACTAGGGAAGCCCTGTAACTTGGCATGTCAATTTAGATGTCTCAAATGTGAAATTCTACTTAAGCATAGCATAACAGAACATAACTACCACTCCTGATGTTGAAGAAGAAAAACTACAGTTTTAAAACACTGGTCTCCACACATCTACGTTAATTAATCTATGAAACAGTATGCAAGAATTGGAGAAAAGACAGTTTCTATGGTAAATAGTACTGGGAAAGCTGAACACCTGAAAATATATGAAATTAGACACTCCCTCACATCATGCACAAAAATAAACTCAAAATGGCTTCAAAATCTAATATAAGGCTGGGAACTATAAAACTAAATGAAAACAATATGTTTTTTTAGATTAGTCTCCCAAAGCAAAAGAAATAAAAGCAAAAACAAATGGAACATAATCAAACTTAAAAGCCAAGGCTCATGTAGGGGCTACAAGAGCTGAGATGGGACACAGATGAAAAAAGGCCAGAAATAGAATTTTACCAACTTAGCCTTTACATTTACTGGTTTGGTAAAAGACTCTAGATATTTCAGAACAAATAAACATAAAACAAATCCAAATTCTCATTATGTACAGAAAAATAGGTATAATTTTGGATTTTTAACATCCCTTATAAGAAAAAGCTCCTACAATCTCCCGTTAGGTCCCCAACTCTTCTCATAATCCAAGATAAACTATTAACTATGCTGGACTGGAAGAAACACAAGCTGGAATCAAGATTGCCGGGAGAAATATCAATAACCTCAGATATGCAGATGACACCAGCCTTACGGCAGAAAGTGAAGAGGAACTAAAAAGCCTCTTGATGAAAGTGAAAGTGGAGAGTGAAAAAGTTGGCTTAAAGCTCAACATTCAGAAAACGAAGATCATGGCATCCGGTCCCATCACTTCATGGGAAATAGATGGGAAACAGTGGAAACAGTGTCAGACTTTATTTTGGGGGGCTTCAAAATCACTGCAGATGGTGATCGAAGCCATGAAATTAAAAGATGCTTACTCCTTGGAAGAAAGGTTATGAGCAACCTAGATAGTATATTCAAAAGCAGAGACATTACTTTGCCAACTAAAGTCCGTCTAATCAAGGCTATGGTTTTTCCAGTAGTCATGTATGGACATGAGAGTTAGACTGTGAAGAAGACTGAGCACCGAAGAATTGATGCTTTTGAACTGTGGTGTTGGAGAAGACTCTTGAGAGTCCCTTGGACTGAAAGGATATCCAACCAGTCCATTCTGAAAGAGATCAGTCCTGGGTGTTCATTGGGAGGACTGATGCTAAAGCTGAAACTCCAGTACTTTGGCCACCTCATGCAAAGACTTGACTCATTGGAAAAGACTTTGATGCTGGGAGGGATTGGGGGCAGGAGAAGAAGGGGACGACTGAGGATAAGATGGCTGGATGGCATCACGGACTCGATGAACATGAATCTGAGTGAACTCCGGAAGATGGTGATGGACAGGGAGGCCTGGCGTGCTGCGATTCATGGGGTCACAGAGAGTTGGACACGACTGAGCAACTGAACTGAACTGAAACCACATATTCTAGTTGGTATGATAACAATCCCCAAATCCTAAGATCTCTCCAGGAACCCCAACCCTGAACTGCTTATCAAGCTCTAGTAGGTTAAGTAAAAATTACATTATGTTGGATGAGTAAGTCAGTTACATAAGCTCAATGAAGATCTGTTTATGAAGCTTGTTTATGTGCAGATATTCCAGACAGCTATCCTAGAAATAAAAATGAAATGGACCCACTGCAAGACAATTTGATCCTTTTCACTGGCAAGATGTCATCAGTGATAAAGAAGAATGCAGGGAGAGGTGGGTCAGTGCACCAAGAGGTGGGGGTGCCCAAGAGAGGATGGAGGAGAAGCCTGATAAGAAAGATGCTGGAAATGATGACATCAATGGAGAGAGTTCCCACTGTGCAACAAGCAGAGTGGGGAGGGGGAGATCTGAGTGTCAGATTTGTCTCTGGCTGCCTGGTGATGACACGGGACAGCTGTCCAACCCTGGAAGGTGGGTCCTCATTGGGAAAATGGGTGCCTGTGATTTTCTCAGTGACTGGACAATGTGGTGAGTATTAACTCAAAATCCTTTCCTGGGTCTTGAAATAGTAAATCATTCTTCTCACTGGGGAGGGATGAACGCTGGGTCAGGGTGACCTCCACAGCCACTCTCCCAAAGCTGCTGCCTTTGCACATAAGTGCCACCCCCCATAAAGTATCTCTTCTTCCCAACTGTACTTTCTACCTCAGTGTTAGTTATCTTTCCTCTGAAAACTTGAGTGAAATCTCTTGGAGTGTTTTTGAAGGAGCTTTTCTCTTCTCAAATGTTCTAATTACAGCATGTAGGTTCATGAAAGAAAAGTTCCATTAAGATAAAAAACAGAATTTAAGTAAAACTCTAGTTAGGTTGAGCTGTTCAGTCAGGTGGGGATGTTACAACCATTTCTGATTTTCACTTCTGTGGGAAAAATTCTAAAAAGAGGTTTGAGATGAGGAAGAAACAAAGAATATAAAACCATAAGATGGACTATAAACAGAAAAGGTGGGATCTGAGTTTCTCAGCTCTGCTTTTGGTTCTTCATTCATTTCCAGAGAGTTCTCTGAGGACAGTGAAAGTGTTGACCACAGATAACACTGTTAGAGCAACTGCAGATTGTCACATGCTTCCTTTGTTCACACCAACAGGAGAATCCGGGTGATATGAAGGTGGCAGTGTGCACAGACTGGAGGGAAGAGGTCGGCTGTTGGCGGCAGAGAAAGCAGGTCACAAGCACCCAGCTACTCTCAAAAACTGCAGGAAGAACCCTCTAGTGTAGAGAGTGGTGAGTCTTAGGATAAAGAGCATTTCTAATTTGTCTGTCTTGCTCCACTGTTTTGTGGCAACAGAGAAAGTAAGGAAGATTATATTAGTTGTCATTATGACTCCATCATGTTTAATAAACTTAATATTGAGAGAACTTCCTTGTGGAATCAAATTCTATGCCTGACACATGAATGGTGCTTAATGAATCAAAGTGGCTAAATCCTTTAGGAGAGACAACACATACACAAAGCTATTAATTAAGTCACAGTTGTTTCCCAAAAAGCCCTTTCTCGGATTTACTTACAGTGAACAGAACCATATCCATCTAATCATTTCAAGATATTTGATAAAAGTGACAATTTGGAAAATATATAGATGTCTAAGTTTTAGATTAATTATGCTCTATCCCTATGATGAAATTTTAGGCAGCTTTAAGAATTGAGCTGTGGAAAATTAATAAATGACATGGGGAATTTTAAGAATACATAAAAATTCTGGTACTGAAATATTCTGTTTTGCAGAATAAAACAAATTATTAAAATGGCTCTAACATTATCCAAATAATATTATGGCACTATATAACCGCCACTTTCTGGTAGTGGGTATTTTGTAACCTTCCCTTTATGAGATTTTCTTTTATTTTCCTATTTCGTCCTCTCACATTTATTGCTTTTTTATAACACAAAAAATATCTTTATGGATTAGATTCAATTAAAAATAGAATTAAAAAACATATTCATCTATCTTTCTGCAGAAGTATTCACATGCAATAAAATGTAATTATTACACCTTATCACTTGCAGTGATAGGACTTTATGGTGACAACCCTGTCGGTTATGCCCTTTATCAGCATCTGACACTTCCCCAGCTACTCCTTGAGGCCGGTCACCTGCCCTCTGGAGCATCAGGCTTTGAAACAGATTGACTCGTCTTTATACCCACATTAAAGCTTTCAGAATAGACAGTCACCTGTTTTCCAGAAAGGAACGAGGTATAGTTATCCCTCAGTGTGGGTGCAGTTCCAGAACACCTCAACAAAGTGAATATGGCAGCAAAGTGAGTCACATGAATGTTCTGGTTTCCCAGAACATACAGAAGCTATGTTTGCATGACACTGGCCTATCAAGTATGCAGTAGCATTATGTCTGAGAAAACAATGTAGAGACCTTAGCCTAAAAACAATGCATTTCCATTAAAAATACTAACCAACAGAGGGGACTTCAGCAAGTCAGAGCAGTAACACTGATGGTGCAGATCACCAGAGAAACTATGATTGTGAAAAAGTTTGACATATAATGAGAATTACCAAAAGGTGAGACAGAGAATTGGAATGAGGAAATACTGTTTGTAAAATGGTGCCCATAGACTTGCTCGATGCAGGGTTATGATAAGCTTTCAGTTTGCAAAAACATAGTATCCGGGAAGTACAATAAAATAGGGGTGTCTATTTCTAAAGCAAGAAATATAAATAAGGTTCAAATTGGGAAAGGAGCACGTCAAGTTTGTATACTGTCACTCTACTTATTTAATGTATATGCAGAGTACATTATGCTAAATGTCGGGCTGGATGAAGCTCAAGCTGGAATCAAGATTTCCGGGAGAAATATCAATAACCTCAGATATGCAGATAATACCACTCTTATGGCAGAATCAAAGAGGAACTAAAGAGCCTCTTGATGAAAGTAAAGAGGAGAGCGAAAAAAGCTGGCTTATAACTCAGCATTCAAAAGACAAAGATCATGGCATCCAGCGCCATCACTTCATGGCAAACAGATGCGGAAACAATGGAAACAGTGACACACTTTATTTTCTTGGGCTCCAAAATCACTGTAGACAGTGACAGCAGCCAAGAAATTTAAAAGATACTTGCTCCTTAGAAGAAAAGCTATGACAAACCTAGATGGTGTATTAAAAAGCTGAGACATTACTTTGCCAACCAAGGTCTGTCTAGTCAAAGCTATATGGTTTTACCAGAAGTCATGTATGGATGTGAGAGTTTGACCATAAAGAAGGCTGAGCACCAAATAATTGATGCTTTCAAACTGTGGTGATAGAGAAGACTCTTGAGAGTCCTTTGGACTGAAAGAATATTAAACCAGTCAATCCTAAAGGAAATCAACCCTGAATATCCATTGGAAGGACTGATGCTGAAGCTGAAGCTCCAATACTTTGGCCACCTGATGTGAAGAGCTGACTCATTGGAAAAGACCCCGATGCTAGGAAAGATTGAAGGCAGGAGGAGAAGGGTATGACAGAGGATGAGATGGTTGGACAATGTCATGGACTGAACTGACATGAGTTTGAACAAACTGGGACATAGTGAAGCAAAGAGAGGCCTGGTATGCTGAACTCCATGGGGTCACGAACAATCAGACATGACTGAGCGAATGAACAACAACAATTTTGAGGAAAGAGAGGAGAAACTAACAGAAAATTACATTACTGGAGGTTCCTATCAAATTTTACAAGGAAGGATACATTGAAAAATTGAACATAAATGAAAACAACTAAAGTGGTATGAGTCTTACCGATATCCGTTGACAGTCAATGACATTGCTCAACCTGTGTGTGATGGTTAGCACAGTGCAGTGAGCAAATTTCTCACGAATTTTTTTTTGTATTAACTCATCAGTTCTAGAATCAAAGACATTGATTTAGTTCAGTAAAAACAGGGAAAGCAGACTTTTGACTTAAAAAATCATGATACTTTTAATAATGTTTTTAAAAATCAATACCTTAATGTATAATCTTGTTCCTAAAAAACTAAGTATAAAAAGTCTATTTAGAAATTTAATGTTTTTCAAAAATGGGAAATAGTCTTCCCTCAAAATTGCTTGAGATTATAATGAGCTGGATTTAGGAATCTAGCTCTCTCAGTATGCCTTATAACACCATTAACCCTATATAACATGTCCTGGTTTTTCCTTTGTTTTCTGGAATTAATATTATTAGGAAATATCCATGAGGCCAAGAGAACACTTAGAAACATTTCTAAGCATCACTAAATGTTTTCCATTTACCACCTTTAGAATTCAAGGATTCAGATTCAAGTTTTCCTGGACCTCAGCTCCATACCTTGGATCCACATTTGATGTGGCTTTGTCAATAATCAATATCTGATTTTTCTTGAGAATAGTCCGAGCAAGACACACCAGTTGTCTCTGTCCAACACTTAAGTTCAACCCAGATTCTGCTAGTTCAGTATTCATTTTACCAGGAAGATGTTCAAAGATGTCTTTAAGTTGTACCTGTGGATACAGAAAGAATGACATTTTCCTAAGCAAACTGTTACTGAAGTAGACAAGCCTCTTACACATTAGAACTCTGACGTCCTCAGGACTTCTTATGTATCTTACATGTACAGCCAGGTGATGTGGAGAGCTCTTTCCAAAGAGTGTTCACTGAGAAAGATGGTGGAGTCAAGTCAGGAGAGAAAGATCTCAGTCTCCCTCATCCGTGCCACAGGATAGCCTCCAGAAACCCCACAGAGGGATTAGTTAAGGAAGTCTCTCAAAAAATGAAGCTATTTCTCCCAATGTGGTTTAAACAGAAAAGTTAAAACAATCTTTATGGTTGAGTCAAGTTTCCCAATGTTCATTTTGCATAGGAGTTGGTACACTAAAAAAAAACTTCAAAAATTTTTACAATAAGTCTTTTTCTCTGAAGATAAAATCTTACCAGCACATTTGGTTTTTGAAAAGGCAGAGGAACCAGAGATCAAAATGCCAACATCCGCTGGATCATGGAAAAAGCAAGAGAGTTCCAGAAAAACATCTATTTCTGTTTATTGACTATGCCAACGCCTTTGACTGTGTGGATCACAATAAACTGTGGCAAATTCTTCAAGAGATGGGAATATCAGACCACTTGACCTGCCCCCTTGAGAAACCTGTATGCAGGTCAGGAAGCAACAGTTAGAACTGGGCATGGAACAACTGACTGGTTCCAAATAGGAAAAGGAGTACGTCAAGGCTGTATATTGTCACCCTGCTTATTTAACTTATATGTAGAGTACATCATGAAAATATGCTGGGCTAGAAGAAGCACAAGCTGGAATAAAGATTGCTGGGAGGAATATCAATAACCTCAGATATGCAGATGACACCACCCTTATGGCAGAAAGTGAAGAACTAAAGAGCCTCTTGCTGATGTGAAACAGGAGAGTGAAAAAGTTGGCTTGAAGCTCAACATTCAGAAAATGAAGATCATGGCATCCAGTCCCATCACTTCATGGCAAATAGGTGGGGAAACAGTGGAAACAGTGACTGAATTTATTTTGGGAGGCTCCAAAATCACTGCAGGTGGTGATTGCACCTGTGAAATTAAAAGACGCTTACTCCTTGGAAGGAAAGTTATGACCAACCTAGACAGCATGTTAAAAAGCAGAGACTTTGTCAACAAAGGTCTGTCTAGTCAAGGCTATGGTTTTTCCAGTAGTCATGTATGGATGTGAGAGTTGGACTATAAAGTAAGCTGTATGCTGAAGAATTGATGCTTTTAAACTGTGGTGTTGGAGAAGACTCTTGAGAGTCCCTTGGACTGCAAGGAGATCCAACCAGTCCATCCTAAAGGAGATCAGTCCTGGGTGTTCATTGGAAGGACTGATGTTGAAGCTGAAACCCCAATACTTGGCCACCTGATGTGAAGAGCTGACTCATTTGAAAAGACCCTGATGCTGGGAAAGATTGAGGGCAGGAGAAGGGAATGAAAGAGGATGAGATGGTTGGATGGCATCACTGACTCAATGGACATGTGTCTGGGTGGACTCCGGGAGTTGGTGATGGATAGGGAGTCCTGACATGCTGCGGTTCATGGGGTGGCAAAGAGCCGGATACAACTGAGTGACTGAACTGAAAATACACAAATTCAAACAATTGCAAACTGCACCTTATACATTAGTAATCCTGGAACCTGCTCTGGTGATGGTTCTTTCCCAGGTTTACTTCTATAAATACTGGACCAATCAAATGCATTTTCCTCGGTGTCATAAATGTCTTATAGCGAATGAAAACTCATGAAAAATAAAACACAACATCTTATTTCCCCCAGAATATGGATATAGGTGATGTTTATATTAATCTATCTTCATAAAGTTATACTCCAAAGATTAGAAAAAACAAACTTTTAACTGCCAAAGATAATCTGAAACTACATTTGGTGGTAGGGATAAGTTCAATAAATATTTATTTTGGAAACGTATTATAGAGCAAGAACCAAACTCAGGCTTTACTTGAAGTTGAATAACAAAGAAGAAATACACTCCAAATTAAGAGACCAACAGATTGATGAGTGATGGTTGATAAATTATCTGACACTTTACAATGTCAGATAACAACACACCAAGGATGAGTGAGCAGTGTTTTTAATTTTTCTTTTTTCAGGTATCCTAAATGCTGGAGCACATCTATGAATGTGAACCTGAATTGTGTTCCAGATGGGAGTCTGATCCCATGAAAAAGGAATCCTGAGTTAGAATTAAATATGGTATTTGTAGATAGTGTTAGCATGAAAAGTACATAAAATCTAAAGAGTAAGATTTAGATTGTGGTGCAAGTGGTTGGACTTGCTTAAGACTGACATCCTGACTCACACTTGCCTCTGACTTGGATGACATCTCATCACTAATTTGATTTTATACTTTCCTTTGAGTTTGTCCATATTGGAGTCACAAGGAAAAAGGGTTGTGAGGGGAAATGTTTTTCAGAAAATGTTAATTTCTGAGATTCTGTCTTTATTTATAAATCAGGGATGGTTATGAGAATATATGAATATGAAGGCTCTCTGTAGTATAATGATAAAATCAAATTATAATTAAGTATTAAAATGGGAAAAAAGGACAATAGAAGCAGAGACAATAATAACTAGGAGCTACAATTAGAGAATCTGAAAACATACTAGATAATAGTATAATATTACTTTTAAATGTATTGATTGACATGACTGTGTTAGGACATATAAGGGAACGTGCTTGTTCTTACAAGGTTTACATTTTTGTATTTAAAGGTGAAATCCAACTTTTAATAAACATTTCTACAACTTAGAAACAATTCAGCAAAATGTAGATTATATTGATGGAGAAAACATGGGAAGACACTAACAGCTGATGAATCAGGTGAAGGTGTATATGTGTTATCATACTATTCCTTCCATGTTCCTATGATTTGAAAATTTTAAAACAATAAATTGGAGGCTTGGGAGTCCCTGGTGGTCCAGTGGTTAACAATCCACCTGCCAATGCACAGGACATGGGTTTCATCCCTGATCCAGGAAGATCCCACGTGGCAAGGAGCAAGTAAACCCATGTGCCACACTACTGAGCCCATACCCTAGAGCCCACGGGCTGCAACTCCTGAGCCTGCAGGCCACAGTACTGAAGTCTGTGTGCTCCAGAGTCCAGGTGCCACAACAGGAGGAGCCATGTCAGTGAGAAGCTGTATACTGCCACGAAGATTAGCCCCTGCTTGCCACAACTAGAGAAAGCCTACAAGCAGCAATGAAGAACCAGCACAGCCAAAGGGAAAAAAAAAAATGGAGACTTGAAGCCAGACAGCCTGGGCATAAGTCCTGCCTGGCTCTGCCAACTGGGCAAGTTTCTAAACTTACTCTACCTTAGCTTCCTAAGCTCTAAGACTATATTATAATTATAAAGATGGGTACCTCCTAACATTGATAGAGTATAAAATGAATCAGTACATGTAGAATTTTTGACAGATCAATAGATATTGCCCAATAATAATGCTGTCAGCTGGCCTTTCTTCATGTTCTGCTCCATTGTCCTCCTTTGCATGTATCAACACTGAGACCTCGTTACATATGCATTGACTTGTTTTCCATCTTCTCCAAGAGACTTTAAGCTCCAAGGGTAAGGATTTTGTCTTTTTATGACTGTGACAGCCCTACAATCTGCAACACTGCCTGTCTAACAAGCTCTCAGGAGATATTTGTTGCCTGTATGAAGGCATGAGTGAATCTCATCGTGTAACACATCTGTTCCAATAAACTAGAAAATAAATCCACATATATAAATAATTTATACATAATACTATCTTCTTATTAAGTTTAAATATAAAAGGAATATATTATAACAATTAACTGGGTCCAAGATATCACAACCTCACACTTTAAACAGTGGAAAGCACTGAAAAAGTTATGATTTAAGGAAAACAGAGTAAATAATACTATTCAAAACTATACATCTCAGTAGAGAATCCTTCAGACTGTTTTTGAGTTTGGGAAAATAACAGAATATAGCAAAATTGAAAAATAATACACTGAAATTGAAGGCGCCCTGTTTCTATCACTATAAACATTTTAATGTAACCTACTACGTGTACTGAATCTACCAACCAGGCACCAACACCCCTCTCAGGAGATCAACACAGATGTCAGAAGGTTTCTATATTTTGTGGAACCTTCTTACTTTTCAAAAAGAAAGGCTGGTGTGGACTGAAGGAGAAACTGAAATGCAATCAACAGATGGGGAAGAACTTTCACTAGAGCAGGACTGGCAGTAAAGGAAGTAAAGGAGAGCCCGTTCACATAACACAGGCCTGGAAGTGGACATGTGACCTGTCTCCACCGCAGGGACGAACCACGTGGTTCCTGATGCAGAGGCTGCTGATGCCCAGGTTTCTGTATCTCGGTTTCCTGTGTGATGAGACACATTTCTGTCCAAACAGAGACACTATCAACATCGAACATTTGACTGCATGATTTCTTCCCCAGTTTTGACAGGACAGACCATATGCTTAACTTCATATCCCAGAATCCTAGCTGCTTTGTTTTCATTTTTTTAACAGAAGCAACACATTAGTGATTCATCTTGAGAGTTTTATCTACTGTGCTCTTTTAACCTTTGAGTGATAAGGTGCTTCCTCTTCAAGTACATTCATGTTTTATTTGTGGCATTATCTTGCTTCTTAGCGCCCCAATCAGCACTAATTAACTGATGAATTTTTGTCAGTTTGTAGTAAGGTGGCTAGTTTTCAGTATACGAAAAATGTATTTTCAGCATATTTTGAAAAATAACCAAGATGAGATGGGCAGAATCCATTGTACTGCCTCCCTTCTGAATGTCCATCTCTCTCAAGGAAGAAGGAGAAAACAGAACTAGAGGACTTTAAAAGAGGAAAACATAGTGTTTCCCTCCTACTCACTCTCAGGCCACCTCTGTGAGTTTGGGTTCATGTGTCCAGTTTGGCACCATTTACACACTAATAACTATGGTTTTGAGTTCATATAAAAATTGACCTCACTGATTTAGTGATACCTCTTAGAGTGACAGGCTTTCCAGGTGGTACAGTGGTTATGAATCCTCCTACCAAATGGAGGAGATACAAGAGATGAGGGTTCAATCCCTGGTTTGGGAAGATCCCCTGGAGGAGGAAACAACAACCCACTGCAATATTTCTTGCCGGGAAAACTCCGTGGACAAACGAGTCTGGCAGGCTATAGTTCCACAGAGGGTCACAAAATGTCAGACATGATCAAGCATGCACACACACACACACTTAGAGTGATAAATCACCCCATTATCCTATTTCTTCAGGAATTTTTCTTTATCACAGGTGTATGTTTTCAAAGAAAGATTTGGTAGGTTTTCTTTAAAACAGTCAAATAAGCAGTTCCTAGAGAAAAACAATGATGGGATGATTTCTGTAAGTGATATTAGCAAAGTTAACATGGTAAATTCCAGAAGCAATATACGGAAACCACAAACTTCACTTTTGAAATATACTCATGTCTATTTCTTTTTATAGAAAGCTCCAAATATAGTTAAAATAAAGACAGATCTTAGTATTATCTACCCTTTCCAACACTTCATCATTTTTAGAATTTAGATAAAATTTGCCTCTCTGTCCACGGAATGTGTTCAAAAATTCTAGAGTAATTTTTCTACCTGAGAATCTGTGAAAAAATATATCAGCTGGGAAACAAATAGAAAAATAATTTACCAGTTCTTCCAGTATTTTTCTTAAGATGTCATAATTTCACCATTAAATCTGTCCTGTGAATTCAAGATCAGTTAGTTCAATTCAGTTCAGTCATTCAGTCATGTCCTACTCTTTGCGACCCCATGGATTACACAATGCCAGGCTTCCCTGTCCATCACCAACTCCTGGAGCTTACTCAAATTCATGTCCGTCAAGTCAGTGATGCCATCCAACCATCTCATCCTCTGTCACCCCCCTTCTCTTCCTGCCTTCAATCTTTTCCAGCATCAGAGTCTTTTCCAATGAGTCAGTTCTTTGCATCAGGTGGCCAAAGTATTGGAGTTACAGCTCCAGCATCAGTCCTACCAATGAATATTCAGGACTGATTTCCTTTAGGATGGACTGGTTGGATTTCCTTGCAGTTCAAGGGACTTGCAAGAGTCTTCTCCAACACCACAGTTCAAAAGCATCAATTCTTCGGTGCTCGGCTTTCCTTATAGTCCAACTCACACATGACTACTAGAAAAATCATAGCTTTGACAAGATGGAATTTTGTTGGCAAAGTAATGTAACATTTAAAGTAATATGCTGTCAAGGTTGGTCACAGCTTTTCTTCCAAGGAGCTAGCGTCTTTTAATTTCATGGCTGCGGTCGCCAAGTGAAGTGATTTTGGAGACCCTCAAAATAAAGTTTTTCAGTGTTTCTATTGTTTTCCCCATCTATTTGCCGTGAAGTGATGGGACCAGATACCATGATCTTCGTTTTTTGAATGTTGAATTTTAAGCCAACTTTTTCACTCTCCTGTTTCACTTTCAACTGCAGCTTCTTCAGCATTCTTCAGCAAGATCATTGGATCATCCTATCTTTTATTATATTTGATAGTTAACTGCTCTCCCCTCTTCTCTTCTAGAATTTCACTATAGACTCAAAGACTTAAATGAAATCAGAGGTGCACTTCTTTTGGGGCAGGAAAAGGTAAAGCAATTGGCCTGATTTAGGAAAACAAAATCCTCATGTTGCTAGAAAGCCAGGTGGGTGTGTAAAGACTCAGTGCTGACATCCTTCAGAAACCAGAATTTCTGGCTGGAAATGTATGACCCCCCTGCTTACAGTCAAGGTTCATCTACATATTACAGATTTCAGAGCTTGCCTGTAAGGGTAACACTAAATGAAAAATACATCAATTCAAAACAACACGAACAATTATCCAGATTTGTAACGAAAAAAAATTTAAGGAACTATGCCACACTTTTCTGAAATGAAGAGAGCAATTAAAAATTTAGTATTTATGTCAAAGAGTGTTTTCCCTTTGTTTTCTCTAAGAGTTTTATTGGATCTGGTCTTACATTTAGGTCTTTAATCCATTTGAGTTTATTTTTGTATATGGTATTAACTGCTGCTGCTGCTAAGTCACTTCAGTCGTGTCCGACTCTGTGTGACCCCATAGACAGCAGCTCACCAGCCTCCTCTGCCCACAGGATTCTCTCGGCAAGAATACTGGAGTGGGTTGCCATTTCCTTCTCCAATGCATACATGCATGCTAAGTCACTTCAGTCGTGTCTGACTCTGTGTGACGCTATGGACAGCAGCCCACCAGGCTCCTATGTCCACGGGATTCTCTAGGCAAGAATACTGGAGTGGGTTGCCGTTTCCTTCTCCAATATGGTATTATGGAGTGTTCTAATTTCATTCTTTTACATGTAGCCATCCAATTTTTCCAGCACCACTTATTGAAGAGATGTCTTTTCTCCATTCTATATTCTTCCCTCTTTGTCATAGATTAGGTGATTAGGTGACCATAGGTATGTGAGTTTATCTCTGGGCTTTCTGTACTGTTCCCTTGATCTATATTTCTGTTTTGTTTTGTGTGTGTGCGTGTGTGTGTGTGTGTGTGTGTGTGTGTGGCAGTACCATACCATCTTGACAACTGCAGCTCTGCATTGAATTTGTCAAAAAAAGTTCATTTTGGTATTTCTATAATATCGTATGTAATGAACTTTTTGGCCAACTTAATAATGTAATCTGAAATCAGGGAACCTAATCCCCAGCTTCATATTTTCTTTCTTAAGATTGCTTTGACTATTCAGGATCTTTCGTGTTTCCATACATATTGTAAAATTTTTGCCTTAATTCTATGAAAAAAATGCCATTGGTAATTTGACAGGGATTGTATTGAATCTGTAGATTCTTTGGATAGTATAGTCATTTTCACAATATTGATTCTTCCAATCCAAGAATATATCTTTCAACCTGTTTGTATCAATTTTGGTTTCCTTTGTCAGTAAATTACAGTTTTCTGAGTACTTATCTTTTGCCTCCTTAAGTAGGTTTATTCTTACATATTTTATTCTTTTTGTTGCAATGGTAGTGGGATTATTTCCTAATTTCTCTTTCTGATCTTTCATTGTTAGTGTATAGGAATGCGTGTGCTTACTTTTCAGAAGCAAAAGACTGAGCTAGGTCCTATGAAAAATTCAAAGACTATCTGTGGTTTAGAAGTCTAGAGTTTCTGCCCTCAGTAGAATCAACTTGTAAAATGAGGGCAAATATACAAAATAATTTGCAATAAATATTTAAACAAACAGCAAGATAATAGTCAAAAATGTTTCATGCAAGGGTAAGGAAATTCAAAGAAGTGGGGCAAGGGGAAACATGACACAAATGACAGAAAATTCTCAAGAAATGAACCTCTCCATACAAAAGCTCAGCACATTCTCCAGGGTTCTGTTACCTGCAGTCATGCTTCAGCATTAAAATGACATAATCACCAATAAATAATCATTCTCACATTCCAGGGCTTCCCTGGTGGCTCAGACAATAATCTGCCTGCAGTGTGAGAGACTCAGGTTTGATCTCTGGGTTGGGGAGATCCCCTGGAGGATGGAATGGCAACCCACTCCAGTATTCTTGCCTGGAGAAGTTCATGTACAGAGGAGCCTGGCAAGCTACAGTCTGTGGGATCGCAGAGTCAGACATGACTGCATGAATCTCTTTTTTCTGTCTTCTTCTCACATTCCAGCTATAAAATATACTTTTATAGACCCTTTAGTATGAAAATTCCTCATTTTATTGGCCTGATCTCATTCACATCTTTCAGTTAATAATGAAAAACTACTATTTTCTCCACTTAGTAGATGTTCCCTAAGACCAGAGGAATAAAACGAACACTGGAGGGTAATTACATCACTAGATCACTAGTAGAATTTGACCCCACAACTTTAATGTCTAATTTAGTGCTCTGCAAAGGACAAGATAATGTGTCTAGTCATTCAAGGTTTTAAGGAAAAAAGCTAAGATGGAAACATGGCATTATATTGTTGGTTTTCATCATCATCAATTAATAAACATTATAAGTGTACACATGTCATCAATGTTCTTCTAGGAGGTAAACAAAGTCAGTTAAACTGTTAAGCTCCTCTTAATTGCCTGCAGTACTCTAAATGTACACGCATGGATACTGATATTTAATATTAATAAATTACCTCTTCTAAGGCATTCCACAGTTCCTCATCTGTATGTTCATTAAAAGGATCCAGATTGTTCCTCACTCTTCCAGTGAATAAAACAGGTTCCTAAATATCCCAAAATACTGAATGTTATTACCTTAACCTCTTTACATTATATCCCAATGCTTACAGAACAGAATTAAAATATAAAACATCAAAATTTAATGTAATTATTAATAATAAAATTGCAAATATATATTTAGAAAACATTATCTATAAAATAACTTTCCAGCGTGCTACAAAATATCCTCCAGACTATTGAACATTAAGAGAAGAAAAAAATGTTGAAGAAGTTTTTTATCTTAAGAGAAAACCTGAAGAAGAGAAAGGAGGACTTGATTCTTTAAAAAACAAAACAAAAAAAAGGCTTCCTGGGACCATGGGCTTAAGTACACACACGCAAACTGAGGATATAATCACTGGAAAAACTTTACATCAAAATCTACTTAAATTAATTATCAATCTTAGTGTGACTGGGAAATATCAATAGCATAATTAGTTGAGGTTTGTGCCTCAAAGCAAAACCATTAAATATTTATACACTGGCACTGAAGAATGAAGTAGGCTCTTTTCTCCACTGATCAGTCTTATAGGATATGGAATCTCTCCATTTGTGTGAAAGGAACATCCTCACACGTGCAAAGAGAAGTCAGCTCCTGTGGTCTGCAGCATCTCTGTCCAAGGAGAGATCTCCTTGGATTCTACATCAACCTGATCCCCACATTCTCTCACCTGTGCATCAGGATGACCTGCCTCACAGAGCCTCCTTACTACTAACTGCAAAGTCAGGATGACCTGAAACCCATTATGACTGGGTCATAATAAAATTGTTCAAATAACTTTTCCTGTTCAACTTTTGGAGGAGCCACATGAAAAGATGCTCAACATCACTCATTATTAGAGAAATGCAAATCGAGACCACAATGAGGTACCATTTCACACCAGTCAGAATGGCTGTGATCCAAAAGTCTACAAGCAACAAATGCTGGAGATGGTGTGGAGGAAAGGGAACCCTCTTACACTGTTGGTGGGAGTGCAAACTAGTATAGCCACTTTGGAGAACAGTGTGGAGATTCCTTAAAAATTGCAAATAGAACTGCCTTGTGACCCAGCAATCCCACTGTTGGGCATACACACCGAGGAAACCAGAATTGAAGAGACACATGTACCCCAATGTTCATCACAGCACTGCTTATAATAGCCAGGACATGGAAACAACCTAGATGTCCATCAGCAGATGCATGGATAAGAAAGCTGTGGTACATATACACAATGGAGTATTACTCAGCCATTAAAAAGAATACATTTGAATCAGTTCTAATGAGATGGATGAAACTGGAGCCGATTATGCAGAGTGAAGTAAGCCAGAAAGAAAAACACCAATACAGTATACTAACACATATATATGGAATTTAGAAAGATGGTAATGATAACTCTGTATGCGAGACAGCAAAAGAGATACAGATGTATAGAACAGACTTTTGGACTCTGAGGGAGAGGGAGAGGGTGGGATGATTTGGGAGAATGGCATTAAAACATGTATACTATCATGTAAGAAACGAATCACCAGTCTATGTTCGATACAAGATACAGGATGCTTGGGGCTGGTGCACGGGGATGATCCAGAGAGATGATATGGGGAGGGAGGTGGGAGGGGAATTCAGGATTGGGAACTCATGTACACCCATGGCGGATTCATGTCAATGTATGGCAAAACCAATACAGTATTGTAAAGTAAAATAAAATTTAAATTAAAAAAAAAACAGAGAGAGAAAACTGAGGTACATAGAGACAGACTTCTCGGTTACCTGCTCTACCTCACTATTCTATACTGCCTCCCTGGTGAAAATCATTTATTAATGGATGAACTGTCAAAATCTCCCCAGAATCTATATACCCTGTAATTCTCAAAGCTCATCAGTTTCACAGAAAGTCTTCCAAGGAGATTATCATCTTTGAAAAGATGTCCTCATTTCCCACAGCAAAACTCTATCTGTGAAACACTTAAAAGTCATGTTTCCCTATAGGAACCTCTCCAGTGCTAGACAAACCATTTGTCCTTTTATTCTCAGAATTATGTGGCTATCAGTGGATAAAATTGTGGCAACTGAGGAAGACTGAGTCCAGAAACCTATCTCAGTAAGTTATTAAATCACATGCACACAGAACTAATGAATGAACAAAGAAAACATGGTATCCAATGAAAATGTCTGTTGAAAATACCTGATGCTAAAAATATGCTCTATTGGGAAAATAAGGATCAACCCTTTCATGTAACTTGAAAATAAAAATCAAATTAAAAGCAATTAAACTTATATACCTTATTAAAAGAACGTGTGAGAACGCTCTGATATGCATACCTGAGGTGCAACTGACATTTTCTTCCTTAAATCATGAAGTCCAATGTTGGTTGTCCAGATCCCATCAATCCAAATGTCAGGTTCTTCAGGTTCTGACAATCTAAAAAGAGCAGCGATGAGGGAACTTTTTCCAGCTCCTGTTCTTCCCACAATGCCACGCTGTAAAGAGACCCAGAGCAATTAAACCCTGCTTGTTGAAGACGAATTTTCAAAGTATTATATATAAAGTGTAGTCTATAGTTTCTCAAGCATGGTCTTGATGACATTTGGGTCCAGATAATTCATTGTTGGGGGATCTGGGGACTCTCTTGCATATTGTAAGATGTTTGACAGTAGCAATGAACTCTACCCACTAGATAACAGATGCAACCCCCAAATTGTGGCACCAAAAATGGCAGATATTTACAAGCGTCCCTCCTTGAGACCACCATCAACCCAAGCATATGTAATACAAATGTGAGTGATTTTTATGCCTTCTTACAGTTTTATTTATGTAGTTTTATTCAGATTTCCCTGAAAGTGAAAGTGAAGTCACTCAGTCGTGTCCAACTCTTTCTGACCCCATGGACTGTAAACCTACTAGGCTCCTCCATGGGATTTTCTGGGCAAGAGAACTGGAGTGGGTTGACATTCCTTCTCCAGTGGATCTTCCTGACCCTGGAATTGAGCCCAGGCCTCCTGCATTGTAGGCAGACGCTTTACTGTCTGAGCCACCAGGGAAGTCAGATTTCCCAAAGGAATGCTTAATATGCTAAAAATTGTTTGTTTTCTGTGATTATCACATAGTATCCATTATGCGGTAGGTTAAAAGGGGGAGACATGCATTGTGTGTGGTGTATGTGTTTACATGTGTATGTATATGTGTAATTAACATTCATAAATAAAGCAAGAAGATAACTAAAAAAAAAAATCTGCTGGCATTGAAAAAACAGCAGTCTCCTAAGTGGTGCATAAGAAGTCAGTTTTTAAATTAGGTCTATTCCTACTGCCTGGGTAATCTGACCTTGAGAATTACATGGGTAGCTTTACAGAGATGTCAACAAGTCATAAGTGTTATACACAAACAAGTACTCACTTTCTCAGGGATCTTTTAAGAGGACTTATTCTTTGGTACAAAAATGAAATCACTTCCTGATATTAAATATCTTAATTACATTCTATCTTAAAACAAATTAAAATATAAAATAGACAAAATGCACATAATGAGATTAAAAACAACACAAAGAAAATTTATTATTTACAGGAGACCTTTCATCAGAGCAGCACAAAAGGTAGTTTATTTAAAAATTAATATCTACAATTGAGAGAGAGAACCGTAAAGATGGTGGAGGAATAGGACGGGAAGACCACTTTCTCTCTCACAAACTCCTCAAAAGAACATTCCAACGCCGAGCAAACTCCACAAAACAACTTATGTAGGCTGGCAGAGGACATCAGGCAACCAGAAAAGCAGACCATTGTCTTCAAAAACAGGTAGGAAAAAATATAAAAGACGAAAAAGGAGACAAAGGAGGTGGGGAGGGAGCTCCGTCCCAGGAAGGGAAGCCCGTCCTGGGAAGGGAATTTTAAGAAGAGAGGTTTCCAAACACCAGGAAACACTCTCCCTGCCGAGTCTGTGGCCAACCTTGGAAACACAGAGGGCAACATAACAGGAAGGAAAAATAGATAAATAATTAAAACCAAGAGATTACAAGCCCACCAGTAACTCCCCCAGCGGAAAAGCAGCACAGACGCCTGCATCCGCCATTGGGAAGGGGGGGCGGGGCAGGGACGCGCGGGAGGCGCTGGCTGCAGTGCTTTGTAAGAATCGGGCAGGAGCGCCCCACTCGCAACCAGAACGATCTAACTTGGGCTAGCAAACCAGACTGTGGGATAGCGATCACACGAAAAGCTCGAACATAAGACACTGCCAGGACCGAGCACAGAACAAAGGACGGAATGGAAAAAGCCAGCTGCAGACCATCCCCCGCCGGGGACAGGCAGCCAGAGCCGTAAGGACTGGAAAGGGGCAATTGCAGACCCGGAGAGACTTTACTTACCTAACTGCAAGCAGGCTTCTTTGCTAAGACTTTTGGGGGTGCTGGACAGTCACCATCGGCCTCACGGCGGGCGCCAGCGGTCCACCCAGAAAGCTGAGCAGCAGCGGCAGAAAAGGTGACAAGCTGCGGCGATCGCGCTCGCCAAACTACTGAGCTACTCAGACCTGGGAAGGGCACAAAGCGCAGTTCCAGCTGAATCTGTGCCTCTGAGGGCTGCCTGAGCGCCGAACCTGAGCGGCTTGGACCGGGGAAGTGCACGCAGCCTAGGGCCGGCCCCAGTCGGTTCCCGGCTGAGCATCGTAGAGCCGGAGCGGTTTGTGTGCCGCAAGAAGGGACAGGTCAAGTGGGGCTGAGACACTGTATCCACACGACAGTGCTATTTGTTTGCAGCATCCCCCCTCCCCACAGCACGACTGAACTACTGAGCCTAAAAAACCAGCAAACAGAAGAAGTTAAACAGAGGGAACCACCTTGGAAGTGATCCCACACGGCCCAAAACACCAGAGAAGGGCCAGATATATTTTTTACTACTTTTAAAATCATTCCCTTTTTTTGTATTGTTTTGTTTTTGTTTTTTCTTTTTTCTTTTTTTTCTAACTTTTTTAAATTGTTAAGTCTTCTATTTCTCCTCAAATTTTTAATTCTATAACCTACTATTACTATTTTTAAAAAACTTTTTTTTTTTATAAGGCAAACACCATATATAGTCTTTGGATGGTTGTTGGTGGTTTCTTGTTTGTTTTTTGTTGTTGTAGTTTTTTTGTTTTTTGTTTTTTTTTAATAATTCTTGGGTTTTTTTTTCTTTCTTCCTTTTTCCTTCTGCTTCTTTTCTTTACTATAGTATTTTCGAAAATCCAACCTCTACTCTAGATCTTTAATCTTTGCTCTTAGGTTTTTGTTGTCAATTTTGTACATTTAAAAACCCAAACTTCACTACCTAAGTTTACCTGAGAGCGAGATTACTGGCTTGACCACCCTCTCCTCCTTTGGACTCTCCTTTGTCTCCACCAGGTGGCCTCTGTCTCTTTTCTCCCCCACCTCTTCTCTATCCAATTCTGTGAATCTCTGTGTGTTCCAGACGGTGGAGAACACCTAAGGAACTGGTTACTGGCAGGATTTGTCTCTCTCCTACTCATTCCTCTCTCTTATCCTCCTGGTCACCTCTGTCTACTTCCTCCCTCTCCTCTTCCCCGTATAACTCCATAAATACCTCTGAGTGGTCCAGACTATAGAGCGCACATAAGGAAGTGACTACTGGCTAGCTTGCTCTCTCCTCTTTTGATCTCACCGCATCTCATTCCAGTTACCTCAAACTACCCCCTCCATCTTCTCTTCTCCTTGTAACTCAGTGAACCTCTCTGAGTGTCCCTCAATGTGGAGAAACTTTTCATCTTTAATCTAGATGTTGATCATCGGTGCTGTATGGATGGAGAAGTCTAGAGGCTACTGTAAAAATAAAACTGAAAACCAGAAGCAGGAGGCTTAAATCCAAAGCCTGAAAACATTAGAGAACTCTTGAATTCAGGGAACATTAAGCAATAGGAGCTCATCAAATGCCTTCATACCTACACTGAAACCAAGCTCCAACCAAGGGCCAACAAGTTCCAAAACAAGACATACCACTCAAATTCTCCAGCAACACAGGAATACTCCCCTGAGCTGAAAATATACAGGCAGCTGAAAATTATTCCAAAACCTTTGATGTCTCATAACCCATTACTGGTCACTCCACTGCATCCAGAGACAAGAAACCCAGCTCCACCCACCAGAACTCCAACACAAGCCTCCCTAACCAGGAAACCTTGACCAGCCACTGATAGAACCCCACCCAAAGTGAGGAAGCTCCATAATAAAGAGAACTCCACAAATTACCAGAATATAAAAAGGCCACCCCAAACGCAGCAATATAACCAAGATGAAGAGACAGAGGAATACTCAGCAGGTAAAGGAACAGGAGAGTTGCCCATCAAACCAAACAAAAGAGGAAGAAGTAGGGAATCTACCTGAGAAGGAATTCCGAATATTGATAGTGAAAATGATCCAAAATCTTGAAATCAAAATGGAATCACAGATAAATAGCCTAGAGACAAGGATTGAGAAGATGCAAGAAAGGTTTAACAAGGACCTAGAAGAAATAAAAAAGAGTCAAAATATAATGAATAATGCAATAAATGATATCAGAAACACTCTGGAGGCAACAAATAGTAGAATAACGGAGGCAGAAGACAGGATTAGTGAAATAGAAGATAGAATGGTAGAAATAAATGAATCAGAGAGGAAACAAGAAAAACGAATTAAAACAAATGAGGACAATCTCAGAGACCTCCAGGACAACATGAAACGCTCCAACATTCGAATTATAGGAGTCCCAGAAGAAGAAGACAGAAAGAAAGATCATGAGAAAATCCTTGAGGAGATAATAGTTGAAAACTTCCCTAAAATGGGGAAGGAAATAATCACCCAAGTCCAAGAAACACAGAGAGTTCCAAATAGGATAAACCCAAGGCGAAACACCCCAAGACACATATTAATCAAATTAACAAAGATCAAACACAAAGAACAAATATTAAAAGCAGCAAGGGAAAAACAACAAATAACACACAAGGGGATTCCCAGAAGGATAACAGCTGATCTGTCAATAGAAACTCTTCAGGCCAGGAGGGAATGGCAAGACATACTTAAAGTGATGAAAGACAATAACCTACAGCCCAGATTACTGTACCCAGCAAGGATCTCATTCAAATACGAAGGAGAAATCAAAAGCTTTACAGACAAGCAAAAGCTGAGAGAATTCAGCACCACCAAACCAGCTCTCCAACAAATTCTAAAGGATATTCTCTAGACAGGAAACACGAAAAGGGTGCATAAACCCGAACCCAAAACAATAAAGTAAATGGTAACGGGATCATACTTATCAATAATTACCTTAAACGTAAATGGGTTGAACGCCCCAACCAAAAGGCAAAGACTGGCCAAATGGATACAAAAACAAGACCCCTCTATATGCTGCTTGCAAGAGACCCACCTCAAAACAAGGGACACATACAGACTGAAAGTGAAGGGCTGGAAAAAGATATACCACACAAATAGAGACCAAAAGAAAGCAGGAGTGGCAATACTCATATCGATAAAATAGACTTTAAAACAAAGGCTGTGAAAAGAGACAAAGAAGGCCACTACATAATGATCAAAGGATCAATCCAAGAAGAAGATATAACAATTATAAATATATATGCACCCAATATAGGAGCACCACGATATGTAAGACAAATGCTAACAAGTATGAAAGGGGAAATCAACAATAACACAATAATAGTGGGAGACTTTAATACCCCACTCACACCTATGGACAGATCAACTAAACAGAAAATTAACAAAGAAACACAAACTTTAAATGATACATTAGATCAGTTAGACCTAATTGATATCTATAGGACATTTCACCCCAACACAATGAACTTCACCTTTTTCTCAAGTGCTCATGGAACCTTCTCCAGGATAGATCACATCCTGGGCCATAAATCTAAACTTGATAAATTCAAGAAAATCGAAATCATTCCAAGCATCTTTTCTGACCATAATGCATTAAGATTAGATCTCAATTACAGGAGAAAAACTATTAAAAATTCCAACATATGGAGGTTGAACAACACACTTCTGAATAAACAACAAATCACAGAAGAAATCAAAAAAGAAATCAAAATATGCAAAGAAACGAATGAAAATGAAAACACAACAACCCAAAACCTGTGGGACACTATAAAAGCAGTGCTAAGAGGAAAGTTCATAGCAATACAGGCATACCTCAAGAAACAAGAAAAAAGTCAAATAAATAACCTAACTCTACAACTAAAGCAACTAGAAAAGGAAGAATTGGAGAACCCTAGAGTTAGTAGAAGGAAAGAAATCTTAAAAATTAGGGCAGAAATAAATGCAAAAGAAACAAAAGAGACCATAGCAAAAATCAACAAAGCCAAAAGCTGGTTCTTTGAAAGGATAAATAAAATTGACAAACCATTAGCCAGACTCATCAAGAAGCAAAGAGAGAAAAATCAAATCAGTAAAATTAGAAATGAAAATGGAGAGATCACAACAGACAACACAGAAATACAAAGGATCATAAGAGACTACTATCAGTGGTTGTATGCCAATAAAATGGACAACGTGGAAGAAATGGACAAATTCTTAGAAAAGTACAATTTTCCAAAACTGAACCAGGAAGAAATAGAAAATCTTAACAGACCCATCACAAGCACGGAAATTGAAACTGTAATCAGAAATCTTCCAGCAAACAAAAGCCCAGGTCCAGATGGCTTCACAGCTGAATTCTACCAAAAATTTCAAGAAGAGCTAACACCTATCCTCCTCAAACTATTCCAGAAAATTGCAGAGGAAGGTAAACTTCCAAACTCATTCTATGAGGCCACCATCACCCTAATACCAAAACCTGACAAAGATGTCACAAAAAAAGAAAACTACAGGCCAATATCACTGATGAACATAGATGCAAAAATCCTCAACAAAATTCTAGCAATCAGAATCCAACAACACATTAAAAAGATCATACACCATGACTAAGTGGGCTTTATCCCAGGGATGCAAGGATTCTTCAATATCCGCAAATCAATCAATGTAATTCACCACATTAACAAATTGAAAAATAAAAACCATATGATTATCTCAATAGATGCAGAGAAGGCCTTTGACAAAATTCAACATCCATTTATGATAAAAACTCTCCAGAAAGCAGGAATAGAAGGAACATACCTCAACATAATAAAAGCTATCTATGACAAACCCACAGCAAACATTATCCTCAATGGTGAAAAATTGAAAGCATTTCCCCTAAAGTCAGGAACAAGACAAGGGTGTCCACTTTCACCGCTACTATTCAACATAGTTCTGGAAGTTTTGGCCACAGCAATCAGAGCAGAAAAAGAAATAAAAGGAATCCAAATTGGAAAAGAAGTAAAACTCTCACTGTTTGCAGATGACATGATCCTCTACATGGAAAACCCTAAAGACTCCACCAGAAAATTACTAGAGCTCATCAATGAATATAGTAAAGTTGCAGGATATAAAATCAACACACAGAAATCCCTTGCATTCCTATACACTAATAATGAGAAATTAGAAAAAGAAATTAAGGAAACAATTCCATTCACCATTGCAACGAAAAGAATAAAATACTTAGGAATGTATCTACCTAAAGAAACTAAAGACCTATATGTAGAAAACTATGAAACACTGATGAAAGAAATCAAAGAGGACACTAATAGATGGAGAAATATACCATGTTCATGGATTGGAAGAATCAATATAGTCACGATGAGTATACTACCCAAAGCAATTTACAAATTCAATGCAATCCCTATCAAGCTACCAGCAATATTTTTCACAGAACTAGAACAAATAATTTCAAGATTTGTATGGAAATACAAAAAACCTCGAATTGCCAAAGCAATCTTGAGAAATAAGAATGGAACTGGAGGAATCAACTTGCCTGACTTCAGGCTCTACTACAAAGCCACAGTCATCAAAACAGTATGATACTGGCACAAAGACAGACATATAGATCAATGGAACAAAATAGAAAGCCCAGAGATAAATCCACACACATATGGACACCTTATATTTGACAAAGGAGGCAAGAATATACAATGGAGTAAAGACAATCTCTTTAACAAGTGGTGCTGGGAAAACTGGTTAACCACTTGTAAAAGAATGAAACTAGATCACTTTCTAACACCGCACACAAAAATAAACTCAAAATGGATTAAAGATCTAAATGTAAGACCAGAAACTATAAAACTCCTAGAGGAGAACATAGGCAAAACACTCTCAGACATAAACCACAGCAGGATCCTCTATGATCCACCTCCCAGAATTCTGGAAATAAAAGCAAAAATTAACAAATGGGATCTAATTAAAATTAAAAGCTTCTGCACAACAAAGGAAAATATAAGCAAGGTGAAAAGACAGCCTTCCGATTGGGAGAAAATAATAGCAAATGAAGCAACTGACAAACAACTAATCTCAAAAATATACAAGCAATTTATGCAGCTCAATTCCAGAAAAATAAACGACCCAATCAAAAAATGGGCCAAAGAACTAAATAGGCATTTCTCCAAAGAAGACATACTCTAACAAACACATGAAAAGATGCTCAATATCACTCATTATCAGAGAAATGCAAATCAAAACCACAATGAGGTACCACTTCACACCAGCCAGAATGGCTGCAGTCCAAAAATCTGCAAGCAATAAATGCTGGAGAGGGTGTGGAGAAAGGGAACCCTCCTACACTGTTGGTGGGAACGCAAACTAGTACAGCCACTATGGAGAACAGTGTGGAGATTCCTTAAAAAATTGCAAATAGAACTACCTTATGACCCAGCAATCCCAC
Source organism: Ovis aries (assembly GCF_016772045.2). NCBI lineage: Eukaryota > Metazoa > Chordata > Mammalia > Artiodactyla > Bovidae > Ovis > Ovis aries. The sequence continues at coordinate 70,839,403 of NC_056063.1, read as the reverse complement.
AGCTGGGCATACACACTGAGGAAACCAGAATTGAAAGAGACATGTGTACCCCAATGTTCATCGCAGCACTGTTTATAATAGCCAGGACATGGAAACAACCTAGATGTTCATCAGCAGATGAATGGATAAGGAAGCTGTGGTACATATACACAATGGAATATTACTCAGCCATTAAAAAGAATTCATTTGAATCAGTTCTGATGAGATGGATGAAACTGGAGCCGATTATACAGAGTGAAGTAAGCCAGAAAGAAAAACACCAATACAGTATACTAACACATATATATGGAATTTAGAAAGATGGCAAGGATGACCCTGTATGCAAGACAGGAAAAAAGACACAGATGTGTATAACGGACTTTTGGACTCAGAGGGAGAGGGAGAGGGTGGGATGATTTGGGAGAATGGCATTCTAACATGTATACTATCATGTAAGAATTGAATCACCAGTCTATGTCTGACGCAGGATACAGCATGCTTGGGGCTGGTGCATGGGGATGACCCACAGAGATGTTATGGGAGGGAGGTGGGAGGGGGGTTCATGTTTGGGAACGCATGTAAGAATTAAAGATTTTAAAATTTTTAAAAAAAAGGACTTAAAAAAATAAAGAAATAAAAAATAAAAATTAATATCTACAATTGAATTTTGGAAAAATAAAAAAAATGACGTCAGTCTATTTATTAATACCAAAGCAGAGAGAAATTAAATGACTAACAATAAAGTTAAAGAATCTATACAGTGCAGGTTAAACACTGGTAAGGAATAAAATTTCATTCAAATATGTATGTAGAAACTGGCCTTTTTTATCAATGAGTTTGAAAGTACAAGAAAGTATTAGTCACTCAGTCTTGTCCAGCTCTTTGCAACCCCATGGAATGTAGCCTGCCAGGCTCCTCTGTCCATGGAATTCTCAAGGCAAGTATAGTACAGAGGGTTGCCATTTCCTACTCCAGGAAATCTTCCTGACCCAGGGATGGAACCGTCTGAGCCACCAGGGAAGCCCAACTGCAAATTCCCTGAAGTAAGCTTCCCAAGTGATGATTTCATCTCTATTTAGAATCTGGAATTGATGACAGTGTAAGACATGCTTTTGATCACTTGTAAATCAGTAAAATTTTAAAACACATAGCTTTAAATGGAACAACTAAATCTTTCTGAGCAATATAACCAGAATTCTTGGAAATTTTCCTATTTTCTGATTTGAATCTCTAAAGTTTTACATCTTTGTCTGTCAAATCAATCATGGCATTTCAAAGCAGAATTTACCTTTAAAGAGATTAAACATAAGAAAAAGCGGGTTTAGCTAATTTTATTATATTACAAAGATAATACAATGTCTATAAGATACTTTGTTGTTGTTGTTTAGTCACTCAGTCACATCCAACTCTTTGTGACCCCATGGACTGCAGCACGCCAGGCCTCCCTGTCCTTCATCATCTCCCTGAGCTTGCTCAAACTCATGTCCATTGAGTTGGTGATGCCATCCAACCATCTCATCCTCTGTCATCCTCTTCTCCTCCTGCCTTCAATCTTTCCCATCAGGGTCTTTCCCAGTGAATTGGCTCTTCTCATCAGGTAACCAAAGTACTGGAGCTTCAGCTTCAGCATAAGTTTTCCAATGAATATTCAGGGTTGATTTCCTTTAGGATTTACTGGTTTGATCTCCTTGCTGTTCAAGGGACTCTGAAAAGTATTCTTCAACACCACAGTTCAAAAGCATCAATTCTTCAGCGCTCAGCCTTCCTTACGTTCCAACACTCACATCCATACACGACTACTGCAAAAACCATAGCTTTCATTATATGGACTTTTGTTGGTAAAGTAATATCTCTGCTTTTTAATACACTGTCTAGGTTTGTCATAGATTTTTTCTTCCGAAGAGCAAGTGTCTTTTAATTTCATGGCTGCAATAACCAACCACAGGGATTCTGGAGACCAAGAAAATAAAGTCTGTCACTGTGTCCATTGTTTCCCTATCTATTTGCCACAAAGTGATAGGATTGGATGCCATGATTGTTGTTTATTGAATGTTGAGTTTTAAGCCAGCTTTTTCACTCTCCTCTTTCACTTTCACTCTTTAGTTCTTTTTTGCTTTCTGACATAAGGTTGGTGTTATCTGCATAACTGAGTTTATTGATATTTCTCACAGCAGTCTTGACTCCAGCTTGAGTTTCATCCAGCCCAGCATTTCACATGATGTACTTTGCATATAAGTTGAATAAGCAGAATAACAATATACAGCCTTGACACACTCTTTTCCCAATATTTTTTATTTTTTTTAATTTTATTTTTATTTTACTTTACAATACTGTATTGGTTTTGCCATACACTGACATGAATCTGCCACGGGTGTATACGAGCTCCCAATCCTGGACCCACCTCCCACCTCATATCATCTCTCTGGATCATCCCCGTGCCCATTGCAATGAAAAGAATAAAATACTCAGGAATATATCTACCTAAAGAAACTAAAGACCTATATATCAAAAACTATAAAACACTATGAAAGAAATCAAAGGGGACACTAATAGATGGAGAAATATACCATCTTCTTGGATCAGAAGAATCAATATAGTGAATATGAGTATACTACCCAAAGCAATCTACAGATTCAATGCAATCCCTATTAAGCTACCAGCAATATTTTTCACAGAACTAGAACAAATAATTTCACAATTTGTATGGAAATACAAAAAACCTCGAATAGTCAAAGCAATCTTGAGAAAGAAGAATCGAACTGGAGGAATCAACCTGCCTGACTTCAGGCTCTACTACAAAGCCACAGTCATCAAGACAGTATGGTACTGGCACAAAGACAGAAATATAGATCAACGGAACAAAATAGAAAGCCCAGAGATAAATCCACACACCTATGGACACCTTATCTTCAACAAAGGAGGCAAGAATATACAATGGAGTAAAGACAATCTCTTTAACAAGTGGTGCTGGGAAAACTGGTCAACCACTTGTAAAAGAATGAAACTAGATCACTTTTCCCAATTTTTAACCAGTCTTTTGTTCCATGTCCAGTACTAACTCTTGTTTCTTGACCTGAATACAGGTTTCTCAGGACATTTTGTACCTTATTTTAAACCCTAATCTGTATAATATAGATGGGCCATTCTGGGCCCACAGACAGATTGTAGTGTGTATATATGTGGCTCACGTGTGTATACAGGCAGAACTCGAAGATATTTTGGATTTGGTTTCAGACAACCTCAATCACCTGAAAATCACAAAATAAGTTATACGAATTTTTTGTTTCTCTGTTCAAATAAATTTATGTTTATACTATATTGTAGTCTACTAAGTGTACAAGAGCATTATATATTAAAATGATGTAGAACCTTATTTTTCAATACTTTATTGCTAAAAGAATGCTAACCATCACCTGAGCCTTTAACATTAAAATACACTGATCACAGATCAGAATACTGTGAGAATTACAAAAATGTGACAGAGACATGAAGTTAGCAAATGCTGTAGGAAAAATTGTGCCAATATACTTGCTTGACACAGTGTTGCCATAAATGTACAATTTGTTTTTAAAAATGCATTATCTGTGAGGCACAATAATACAGGTGTGCCTATATTTCTGGGTGTTCTCATACACAAATCATCACATATCAGGACACAAGTGAGAACTGTATCTGTGAGAATGTGTATATGTTCCCATGTTATCAGCTCCACTGAAACTGATACATTGTGCAAACAGGAACATTTGTAGACTTTGGATAAATGGACTGAGATATGTAGGAGCACCGAGGACTGCTCATAACCACAGGTCTGTGAACTCCATACTCCAGTGAGGAGAATAAAAGAAAAACAGAAACAAACAAACAAAAAAAAAATGGGGGGACCTCCCTGGCAGTCCAGTGCTTAAGATTCTGTACTCCCTCTGCTCATTTCAGTTCAGTTCAGTGGCTCAGTCGTGTCCAACTCTTTGCCACCCCATGAATCGCAGCACACCAGGCCTCCCTGTCCATCACCAACTCCTGGAGTTCACTCAGACTCGCGCCCATCAAGTCAGTGATGCCATCCAGCCATCTCATCCTCTGTCATCCCCTTTTCCTCCTGCCCCCAATCCCTCCCAGCATCAGAGTCTTTTCCAATGAATCAACTCTTCGCATGAGGTGGCCAAAGTACTGTAGTTTCAGCTTTAGCATCAATCCTTCCAAAGAAATCCCAGGGCTGATCTCCTTCAGAATGGACTGATTGGATCTCCTTGCAGTCCAAGGGACTCTCAAGAGTCTTCTCCAATACCACAGTTCAAAAGCATCAGTTCTTCAGTGCTCAACTTTCTTCACAGTCCAACTCTCACATCCATACATGACTACTGGAAAAACCATAGCCTTGACTAGATGGACCTTAGTCAGCAAAGTAATGTCTCTGCTTTTGCATATGTTATTTAGGTTGGTCGTAACTTTTCTTCTAAGGAGTAAGCGTCTTTTAATTTCATGGCTACAGTCACCATCTGCAGTGATTTGGGAGCCCCAAAAAATAAAGTTTGACACTGTTTCCACTGTTTCTCCATCTATTTCCCATGGAGTGATGGGACAGGATGCCACGATCTTCGTTTTATGAATGTTGAGCGTTAAGCCAACTTTTTCACTCTCCTCTTTCACTTTCATCAAGAGGCTTTTTAGTTCCTCTTCACTTTCTGCCATAAAGGTGGTGTCATCTGCATATCTGAGATTATTGATATTTCTCCTGGCAATCTTGATTCCAGTTTGTGTTTCTTCTAGTCCAGCGTTTCTCATGATGTACTCTGCATAGAAGTTAAATAAGCAGGGTGACAATATACAGCCTTGACGTACTCCTTTTCCTATTTGGAACCAGTCTGTTGTTCCATGTCCAGTTCTAACTGCTGCTTCCTGACCTGCATACAGATTTCTCAAGAGGCAGGTTAAGTGGTCTGGTATTCCCATCTCTTTCAGAATTTTCCAGTTTATTGTGATCCACATAGTCAAAGGCTTTGGCATAATCAATAAAGCAGAAATAGATGTTTTTCTGGAACTCTCTTGCTTTTTCCATGATCCAGCGGATGTTGGCAATTTGATCTCTGGTTCCTCTGCCTTTTCTAATACCAGCTTGAACATCTGGAAGTTCACGGTTCATGTATTGCTGAAGCCTGGCTTGGAGAATTTTGAGCATTACTTTACTAGTGTGTGAGATGAGTGCAATTGTGTGGTAGTTTGAGCATTCTTTGGCATTGCCTTTCTTTGGGATTGGAATGAAAACTGACCTTTTCCAGTCCTGTGGCCACTGCTGAGTTTTCCAAATTTGCTGGCATATTGAGTGCAGCACTTTGACAGCATCATCTTTCAGGATTTGAAATAGCTCCACTGGAATTCCATCACCTGATGAACTATGGAATGAGCTTCGTGACATTGTACAGGAGACAGAGACAGGGATCAAGACCATCCCCATGGAAAAGAAATGCAAAAAAGCAAAATGGCTGTCTGGGGAAGCCTTACAAATAGCTGTGAAAAGAAGAGAAGTGAAAAGCCAAGGAGAAAAGGAAAGATATAAGCATCTGAATGCAGAGTTCCAAAGAATAACAAGAAGAGATAAGAAAGCCTTCTTCAGCAATCAATGCAAAGAAATAGAGGAAAACAACAGAATGGGAAAGACTAGAGATCTCTGCAAGAAAATTAGAGATACCAAGGGAACATTTCATGCAAAGATGGGCTCGATACAGGACAGAAATGGTATGGACCTAACAGAAGCAAAAGATATTAAGAAGAGACAGCAAGAATACACAGAAGAATTGTACAAAAGGATCTTCATGACCTGGATAATCACGATGGTGTGATCACTCATCTAGAGCCAGACATCCTGGAATGTGAAGTCAAGTCGGCCTTAGAAAGCATCACTACGAACTTCCTCTGTAGGAGGTGTGAATTCAATCCTTCGTCAGGGAACTAAGATCCCACAGGCTGCCTGGCCACAGGCCCCCCAAAAAGAAAAAGGCAACTCAAAGAAAGTCTGGCTCTGGCTATCCTGCAGTTCAGTCATCAAAACTATAGTCTGAATGTCTTTTCTGGGTAACCAAAGGGTTTTTACCAATTGCCCGTGAAGAGTGTCACCAGTATCAGTAAGCCCACATTCTTCAATTAAAGACTCTTCGAGGGCTTCCCTGGTGGCTCAGTGGTAAGGAATCTACCTGCCAGTACAGGAGACATGGGTGAAATCCCTCATCCAGGAGAATCCCACATGCCACAGAGCAACTAATCCTGTGTGCCACAACTATTGAGCCTGTGCTCTACAACCTGGGAACCCAAACTACTGAGCTACATGCCACAACTACTGAAGCCCTCATACCCTATAAACTGTGCTTTGTAACAGGAAAGGCCACTACAATGAGAAGCCCAGGCACACAACTAGAGGAGTCCCCGTTCACCACAACTAGAGAAAAGCCCGAGCAGCAACAAAGACCCAGCACTGCCAAAAATAAATAAATAAAATTATAAAAAGACTTGGAAAAAATATTATATTTGCTTTGAAATGGCCCCTTTCTGTTTTTCCAGCCAGGTTGGTCTCTGATGATGACATCAACTTGTTAGACATTTGCACCTGGATTTCTCTGTACACACCAAATTCAACATAATCAATACAAAATGCCCCACACAAAGCAACCACTTCCTCTGTCTTTCCCACATTACTCTCACGACTTCATTCCCAGCTTCAGGGGCTGAACTGTCCACCTCCCTTCCCTGAGTCCAGCATGGTGCCAAGCCCTGAAGACTCTACTCTTGCAGTGTTTTATGACTCAGTTCTTCATTTTAAGATTCACAGTCAGCACTGCAGTGCCAGGCTGCTTTACCTTTTAAAAAACAAGTTAAAACAAACTTTATTTTATGATTTATTAAAAAAAACTATGTTTATGATTATGATCCTTAATCATAATCAGTGCAAATAACTTTGAAAAATAAATAAATAGCTATACTTAGAGCCTTCTCCAACACCACAGTTCAAAAGCATCAATTCTTCAGTGCTCAGCTTTCTTTATAGTCCAGCTCTCACATCCATACATGACCACTGGAAAAACCATAGCCTTGACTATACAGACCTTTGTTGACAAAGTAATGTCTCTGCTTTTTAATATGCAGTCTAGGTTGTTCATAACTTTCCTTCCAAGGAGTAAGTGTCTTTTAATTTCATGACTGCAGTCACCATCTGCAGTGATTTTGAAGCCCAGAAAAATAAAGTCTGACACTGTTTCCACTGTTTCCCCGTCTATTTCCCAGGAAGTGATGGGACCAGATGCCATGATCTTTGTTTTCTGAATGTTGAGCTTTAAGACAACGTTTCCACTCTCCTCTTTCACTTTTATCAAGAGGCTCTTTAGTTCTATTTCACTTTCTGCCATAAAGGTGGTGCCATCTGCCTATCTGAGGTTATTGATATTTCTCCCGGCAATCTTGAGTCCAGCCTGTGATTCTTCCAGCCCAGTGTTTCTCATGCCAAAGCAAAAACAACACCCAGTTGTGGATGGGACTGGTGATATAAGCAAGGTTTGATGCTGTAAAGACCAATATTGCATAGGAACCTGGAATGTTAGGTCCATGAATCAAGGCAAATTGGAAGTGGTCAAATAGGAGATGACAAGAGTGAACATTGACATTCTAGGATAAGGTGGCCTGTAATGGGTGAATTTGACTCAGATAACCAGTATTACTGTGGGCAGGAATCCCTTAGAAGAAATGGAGTAGCCATCATAGTCAACAAAAGAGTCCGAAATGCAGTACATGGATGCAATCTGAAAAACGACAGAATGATCTCTGTTCATTTCCAAGGCAAACCATTCAATATCACAGTAATCCAAGTTTATGTCCCAACCAGTAATGCTGAAGAAGCTGAAGTTGAATGCTTCTATGAAGACCTACAAGACCTTCTAGAACTAACATCCAAAAAAAAAGTATGTCCTTTTCATTATAGGGGACTGGAATGCAAAAGTAGGAAGTCAAGAAACACCTGGAGTAACAGGCAAATTTGGCCTTGGAGTACAAAATGAAGCAGGGCAAAGGCTAATAGAGTTCTGCCAAGAGAATGCACTGGTCATAGCAAACACCCTCTTCCAACAACACAAGAGAAGACTCTACACATGGACATCACCACATGGTCGACACCAAAATCAGATTGATCATATTCTTTGCAGCCAAAGATGAAGAATCTCTATATAATCAGCAAAAACAAGACCAGGAGCTGACTGTGGCTCAGATCATGAACTCCTTATTGCCAAATTCAGACTGAAATCGAAGAAAGTGCAGAAAACCACTACACCATTCAGATATGTCCTAAATCAAATTTATAGAATATAAACGTAAGTAAATCTGTAGGGTAAGTGGCACAGAGCTTTCTAGTGCCTCCTGCTCAGTCACAATAGGGGTTTGGGTGATTCATGAGCTCAGTTTCAAACTGTCAAAGGACATTTTTTTGGAAATCACAGGTCATCAGTCATCAAATACTTCCTATGGGAGAGAAAGGACTTTATTAGGAGGTCCTGTTTAAATCCAATGCTGAGAAAGTGGTCTGAATGGGCCTGAGACCCTGCATTTCTAAGAAGCTCCAGGAGATGCAGGTGCTGCTGCTCTGGCACCAGAGTCTGAGTCACAAGGAATGAGGTAGCTTCACAGGGGAAGCGGGACAAGCTGAGAGCAAAGGGAGGGCTTTATAAGAAAACAGTACATAAAAAAAGAGAAAATATAGAAACTAATATTTTTGCACATTATAGCAAAGTCTAGTAAGCATCTGTAAAAGTGTATTATCCAAGTAAGAGCCGTGAGCAGGAACAAACAAAATCAATCTATCTCAAGAGCTGGGAAATGCTTTAATATGGCCCAGGACTTTCTAAAATGATCAAATCAACCACTGCTACTGCTACTGCTACTGCTGCTAAGTTGCTTCAGTCGTGTCTGACTCTGTGCGACCCCATAGACGGCAGCCCACTAGGCTCCTCTGTCCCTGGGATTCTCCAGGCAAGAATACTGGAGTGGGTTGCCATTTCCTTCTCCAAACTCTTCACACTACACTACAGCTATTCTTAGCTGACAAAATCATCTAAATGAAAAATGCAGCCCATGTTCAGAATCTAACCAGGAAGCCTAGCATGCTATTTATTTCATGCTGTTGTTTTTTTTTTTTTCTAATTGTTGTTGTTGTTGTTGTTGTTTTTTAAGTTTTTGGCTGTGCTGGGTCATGGTTGCTTTGGGCAGGCTGTCTCGAGTTGTGATGAGTGGAAGTTACTCCTTGTTGCAGTGTACGGACTTCTCACTGAGGTGGCTGCTTTTGTTGCTGAGCACAAGCTTTAGTAGTTGTGGCATGTAGGCTCAGTAGTTGTGGCACGTGGGCTCAGCAGTTGTGGCAAGTGGGCTCAGCAGTTGTGGAACACAGGCTCAGTTGCTCTGTGACATGTGAAATCTTCTCAGTTCAGATCAAGGATTGAACCAGTGTCCCCTGGTTCAATTGGCAGGTGAATTCTTCTCCACTGTACCACCAGGGAAGTCCTGGTTCTTTATTTTCACTTGTCATTTTTTCCATGGATTAAAGTCCTGCATAGTACCTACTACACTTTCCTATTGATGGTAACTTCCAGGAATCATGACAGGAGAGGAAATGAGGGAAAGAGAATAAAGCCCTGCTTCTGTTAGGCTGGTTCACTTCCACATCCCCTCCCCACTCACAGCAGCCTCTCTCAATCAAATCCAACACCAAAGGTGTGTCCTTGAGTGACAGGGGTGGGGACCCATGAGCAGGAGAGGAAACCTAGGGTGTACATAGGTGGAGTGAAATGGCTTCATGAACATGCTGCCCAGGTTTCATCTCCCCACACAGAAATGAAGCTAATGGCAATACTGTGTCAAGTTGCTGCAGTTATTAATTCAGTCTCCAAATTTAATTTGCCCTCAAACATTTTAGAATCTCAATAATCCTATGACTTGCAGGGTTTAAGAAGGAAGAATAAGAATCTCTTATATTCCTAAGTTTTACTACAGAGTTTCTTAGATAATTCATATTCTATGGCTTTGGGGAAATTTTAAGACAAGTTAACAGAATTACATTTACAATGGAAAATCTAACAGACTTATTGTCAGAGAGTAAACAAACATCACCTTCAGAGCTCTCAGGGACAAAACTGTAGCAAGAGCTGTGGTGAATGTTTTCCTGACATGGCAGTTCACCTTCTTCCTGACCTACAGTGGAACTAGAAATAATTAGGGCCAGCTTTTGCCCTGTGACTAATTGAAGCTGCTCCCTGAGTAGCATTTATGCATTAAGTTGAATATTTATTTTTTCATTTTCATGTTACAAGGTTATCATTCATTAAATTACAGCTACAGTCCACTAGGTGGGTCTGGGGTGGTGAGAGTTTAAAAGAGCATTTCTTTTGGTTATTTACAGAGTTGTCTTCTGTGTGTGTATTGGTTCCTGATTGCTCACACCTGTGTATTACTCACTCACCCTGTCATCCAGCAATCCCTCAGTACTCTCTCTGTGCCCTGCAGAATGCCACTTTCTAGGGAACAAAGATGAAAATAAGATGCTTCCTGATTTTAAAAAGCTTCAAGGTACTATGAGATACAGACCTCAAATTACAAGGCATGTCACAGGTGCTATCTTTTAATTTAATTATGATAAAATTCACATAAGATTTAATTACTTAACCATTTTATTGGACAGCTTGGTGTTCCATACATTCACATTATTGTGCAACCAAGCTCGAGAATTTATTTTTGCCTTGTAAAACTGATATTCTATACCCTTTAGACAAACAACTCCCCATCTCCCCTCCAGCAGTCCCTGGAGACCACCATCCTACTTCCTGTCTTCTTGAATTTGACTGCTCTAGGAAACTCACATGAATGGAATCAGAGTTTTCATTTCTTTTGTGTCTGGTTTATTTCATTTAGCAAGATGTCCTCCAGGTTTATCCATAGGCCAGAATTTTCTTCCTTTTCAAGACTGAATAATATTTCATTGTAAGGAAGGATTTAGTTCCTTCTAACTTTTGCCTGCTATGACCACAAGTGTACTGTAAATGCTATGTTAAAAGAAAACATAAGACACTGAGGAAGAATTGAGAGTCTCGAAGATGCATTAGAGTCGCCTCAGAAAATGAGGAGACTTTCACCATCCAGATGACAGAGGGGATGGGTCTCTCAGGTTGAGGGGCAGACTGCACACTGGAAGCTGGGAAAACATAGCTTTGGGAGAAGCTACACATAACCCAAGTGCAGCGGTGTGTGTAAATCAGAAGACATACTGGCTGCAGAGGGAGATGGAGCAAGGGCTTCCTACCACCTTATCTGTTCTGGTTTGATCTCTTCTTCAAGAGTCTGCCCTGGTCCCAGTTGAGGGTCCCAATCTGAGCATGAAAGGAACATCATCAGCAGACATGGACGCCAGCAGGTCCAGGTTACTAGCCTCTTGCTGTCTCCAATGTGAATCTTCCCTGCTCCCTTCAATTTGCTTTTGACTCAAAACGAGTGTCTGGTCCCTGTCTCCATCTGGGGCTCTGGTGCCTCATCTGTGACTGAATTGTGATTCTGGCTCTTCTCTAGTGGCAACGAGCTCACCCCACAGTCCCTACTGGACTGGGCTTGGGGCTGTGCTGTGGTTCTACCAGCAGCTCACCCAGGCCAGTTAAAGTCAGATCTGTGCTTCAGAAAGAAGCAGTCTGCAGGGTGGGGCAGGGTGATGGCAGTTCAGTGTCGGTGAATGGAGGACATGTCTACAGGAAAGGCTGATGGAGAAAGGAGAAAGCAGCAACCAAAGGGCACCATAGGAGGAGGAGGAGATCTCAGAAATACAAAGAAGAAAAGATGGAAAGGAGGGAAGGTGGGGGATATTGGACAGTTAGTGGCAGGGAGCCAGGGCTGACTTCCCAGACTTAGTATGAATAATCTGGTGTCCTTGTGAGTGTCCTGGGTCAGGTTAAGATTAAGCCCTGGAGACCAGGACCCATCTACCACCATGAGGGAGCTCACTCCACAGGGAAAAAATTGCTGGTATCCCCATTCCATGTTCAGTTTCCAAGAAAGATTCACCTATGGTGTCACTGATCTAATCTGCATCCATTAGGAACAAAGAGTCTGCCTGACACACTGACAAGGAAGCCAAGAGCAGATGTGTTGCTAAATCTTTAGCTGGATTTTAAAGAGGCAAATGGCTTAAACTAACCTTTTCTCTTGGGTCAATGAGCGTGTCCAGATTCTTCAATATCAGAGGCCCATCTAGGCTGTACTTGACGTTAACATAAGTAAAGTAAATCCTTCCTTCATGAGGCCAGGACGGTGGTGGACGATACTCGAGTTCCCAGGGTGCTTCTTTCTCAAGGTCTATATATTCAATCCCCCTTTCTACTGAAATCATCTGAAATGCATATGACATCACATGAGTTAGTATCAGACAGTCTTGCTTATGAATTTTAGAGATTGCAAGTGAAACCTTCTGCTTTTATATCTTCACATTTGCTTTTATATGGTATAGAATATCTCAGGTCTCAGCATCCACAAAGGACAGAAGTAGGAGTCATGGGGCCTTGGGTGATTTGCAAATTTGTTCATCATCTTCAACCCTTTTACTTACAATTACTTCCTTCAACTTTATCTTAAAGCTAAAAGAATTAGAGAAATGAATGTTTAAGATTTTATTGCTCTACCTCTCACATCTGAATATTTTAAAAAGAGAATTTTTTTCAAAGAAAAGAACACGTATGGACACCAACTAGTAATGTGTGGTTACAGAAGGGCCACATGTTACAGATGAGCAGGACTGGACGGTCATCAAACTTCATTTTAATAATTAGTCACGTTCTACACTGTTAGAAGACCAAAATGAAAGACTTCATTTTTATTGTTTTTCTCCCTTTAGGAGAGGGTGCAAATATTTAGAAAGTGTATAATTTACATATTGACTAAGTCCTCTTAAACAACTAGAACTCAACACCTTTGAGAGCACATTTTGAGAGACAGCTTATCCTACCAGAAAGAAGGGCTTCCAGCAATTTCAGGTGCTCAACCCATACAAGAATAAATGATAACATGGGTGGGGGGAAAGGCAGAGGAAACTGTTAATTAAATAAACAAACCTAAAAGTACTGACTTCTTTTTTTTTTTTTCCAAAAAATGAGGAACTACCCCTTAAGAAACAAAGATAAACAAGCTGCTAAGAAATTAGCTCATATTCTCTGCAGGATTACATGACCTCCCTCCTGCAGAGACATTTATTATACTTGAGAATAGTTTGTGACTATAAAACCTGTTGACATGGAGCACATAAAACTGAGAAAAAGATGTATCTATTTTATTTAACATTAACTTTAAGCAGATGGAGAAGAATATTTTAAAAAATCCCTCTGTTAACAATGATGTAAAAAGGATAGTTTTACTATTTTACATTAGAATTGCTTTTATTCCATTTAACAGCAAGGAGACTTGAAAAGACTAAGAACAGAAAGATAAACATCACCATATTCTCAACTTCGGTACTTTGCCTGATACACCACTGGAACATCCCCGTAAGTGTGACGATTAGAGACAGGACCAGGCCAACCTCCCCAGGATTCAAAACTAAATGAGGAAGAAGAGGAATAGTCAGTCTCCTTCTCCACCCCCTCACCTAGTTCCTTCTGTCACTTTATGAAGAAGACTCCTTTATTTTTATAATTTTTATTGGAGCATATTTGATTTACAAAGTTGTGTTAGTTTCAGGTGTACAGTAAAATGAATTAGCCACATATATACATAAAATCCATTCATTCTAAAATTATTTTCCCATATAGGCCATTACAGAGTATTGAGTTCCCTGTGCTATATAGTAGGTCCTTAATAATTATCTATTTTTTATTAATATATAGTAGTGAGAAGACTTCTTTATGACATTTTAATCATTTCCATGTAATGATAATATCACTCATAATATTACTGTCTATTGACTGGGACCATAATACAGTGAAAAAAACACTATGAATTTAGAAAGAACTAGAAAGGTGATTTTATTAATCCCAACTGGATTGACATACAGTTGACAGTATTATATGAGTGAGGATCATGTCATTATTCAGACTTTCATCATTATGGCTTCAATTATCATTATGTAATCTCACTTTTTATGTCCAATGCAGCTGCAGTTGAAATCACAAAAACAAGGCAATCAATTCTAGGTGCCAGTGCTTTTAAATCTAAAGTATCATTCTCATTTTTCATTATCAAAGACTATGATTCAGAGTTATTACTATGAAATAGTTAGGGATGGTGAATTCATGCCACACATACCCACATCTGCTAATCTTGTACCCATACAGCAGTGAGGATATTGATCTTTGCTACAGAGAATATTTCTCGCCCCAATGTGCCATTACCAATAACTAAGAGATCCAAGTAGACCTAAAGCTAAAACCTAAACTCTCATTTGTGGGAAAAGTTTAATAGAAAACTTGATTATCCCCTCCCAACTACAGGACATTACCTGAAATGTTCAGAATGTCGTGTTGCTACAGCTGTGTAGACCTCAACTCATTCAAAGAAACATGAAAAGATAAAAGGTTTCAACAAGGACCTACAGCAAATAAACAAAGAAACTACCCAAAGCAATCTATAGATTCAATGTAATCCCTATCAAATAACCAATGACATTTTTTACAGAATAAGAACAAAATATTTTACAATTTGTATGGCAACACAAAAGACGATGAATAGCCAAGGCAATCTTGAGAAAGAAAAACAAAGCTGAAGGAATCAGACTCCCAGTCTTAAAACTATACTACAAAGCTTCAGTAATCAAAACAGTATGCTACTGGTACCAGAAATAGAAATATAGATCAATGGAATAGGATTGAAAGTACAGAGATAAACCCATGCTCTTACTGTCACCTAATCTATGACAAAGGAGGCAAGAATACATAATGGAGAAAAGACAGTCTCTTCGATAAATGGTGCTGGCAAAACTGAACAACTACTTGTAAAGGAGTGAAATTAAAACACTCCCTAACACTATACACAAAAATAAACTCTAAATGGATTACAGACATAAATGTAAGACCAGACACTATAAAACTCTCAGGTGAAAACAGACAGAACACTCTCTGACATAAACTTCAGTCATAACTTTTTAATCCACGTCTGAAAGTAGTGAAAATAAAATAAAAAATTAACAAATATGACATAATTAAACTTAAATGCTTTTATACAGCAAAGGAAACCATAAATAAAATGAAAAGACAACCCATAATATGGAGGAAAATATTTTCAGATGAAATAACTAGGAATTATTCTCCAATACATACACAGTCCATGGTTCAATATCAAAACAAACAAATAACCCAATCAAAAAATGGGCAGAAGATCAAAAATGACATTCTCCAAAGAAAACATACAAATGGCAAAAAAAGCACATGAAAAGATGCTCAACATCTCTAATTATTAGAGAAATGTAAATCAAAACTACAATGAGGTATCACCTCACACCAGTCAAAATTACCATCATCAAAAAGCCTACAAACAATAAATGCTGGAGAGGATGTGGAGAAAAGGGAAACCTCCCACACTGTTAGTGTGAATATTAACTGGTATAGCCCCTATGGAGAACAATACAGAGGTTCCTTTAAAAACTAAAAACAGAACTACCATATGATCCAGCAATTTCACTTCTGGGTAAATATCCAGAGAAAACCGTAATTCCCCCCAATGTTCATTGCAGCACTATTTACAATAACCAGAACATAGAAGTTGGACATAAATGTCCACCAACAGAGGAATGGATAAAGAAGAGGTGGTATATATACACAATGGACTATTACTCAGACATAAAAAGGAATAAATAATGCCATTTGCAGCAACATGGATGGACCTAGAGATTGTCATAAGTCAGATTCAGAGAAAGACAAATAGCATATGATATTGCCTATATGTAGAATCCAACAAAAGGCTACAAATGATCTTATCTACAAAACAGAAATATACTTACAGATGCAGAAAATACAAGGGCTAAGGGAGGGGAGGGATAATTTGGAAGATTGACACATACACACTACTACATATAAAATAGACAACTAATAAGGACCTACTATAAAGTACAGGGAACTCTGTAATAACTTATAGGGAAAAGAATCTAAAAAAGAGAAGATATATGTATAGCAGATTCACTTTGCTGTACACATGAAGTACTATACACTAAGACAACAGTGAAAATCAACTATACCCCTATAAAATACTTTAACAATAAAAATAAAAGAATGGCCCAAGTGAGTCAAAGCAGGCACCCAAGTCACCGCAGGTCAGCTGGAACAGGAACATTCATACCTGGTCTTTGTTCCTGAAGATTCCAAAAGCCAAAAAGAAAAATTCTTTCCAAAGGGGCCATTTATTTGAAGTATTATTTAAAATGAAAACTACTAAAAATATTCATGCAGCCCAATGTTCATAAGGCAGAAAAACAGAATCCAAAAAATGGGGATATAAGTATAACAGATTTGGGTTTCCCACGTGGCTCAGTGGTAAAGAATCCGCCTGCTAGGACAAGGGAGGCGATAAGTTGCAGCGACCGCACTCGCCAAACACTTGGTCACCTGAGCTGCTCGGACCTGGAAAGGGCACAAAATGCAGGCCAAACCGAGTCTGCACCTCTGAGGTGCAGGTACCCAAGTACCTGAACCTGAGCGGCTTAGACCTGGGAAGTGCAAATAACCCAGGGCCGGCCTCAGACAATTCCCAGCAGAGCAACCTAGAGCTTAAGCAGAGTGGACTGGGAAACCACACACGCCGTGAGCGGGGACAAACCCAGTGTGGCTGAGACACTGTAAGCACACACCAGTGTTATTTGTTTGCAGAGTCCCTTCCTCCCCACAGCACGACTGAACAAGTGAGCCTAAAAGTGTCCACCACCACCCTCTTGTGTCAGGGTGGAAATTAGACACTGAAGAGACCAGCAAACAGAAAAGGCCGAAAAAGAGGGAGCCTCCTTGGAAGTGACAGATGCAATAGATTAAAACCCTGTAGTTAGTACTGACTATATAGGAAGGGTCCTATAAATCTTGAGAAATATACGGATCAAGGAACCATCCGAAAATGAACTGACCCCACAGTGCCCACAACAACACCAGAGAAAGTCCTAGATATATTTTTACTATCATTCTTCAATCTTTTTTTAATTTTTTTTAATTTTTAAGTCCTTTATTACTCATTTAATTTTCATTTTTATAACCTACTATTACTTTGCAAAAAAAAGATACCCTATTTTTTAAAGCAAACTTCATATATTTTATAATTTTTGTGAATTTGGTTTTTTTTTTTCTTTAATATTGTAATTTTTAAAATCCAACCTCTACTCTAGATTTTAAATCTTTGACTTTTGGTATTTGTTATCAATTTTGTACCTTTAAGAAATCAATTTTCAGTACCCATTTTTACTTGGGAGCAAGATTACTGGCTTGACTGCTCTCTCCCTCTTTGGACTCTCCTTTTTCTCCACCAGGTGGCCTCTATCTCCTCCCTCCCCCTTCTCTTCTCTACCCAACACTTGAATCTCTTTGTGAGTTCCAGATGGTGGAAAACACTTAGGGAACTGATTACTGGCTGGATCTGTCTATCTCCTTTTGATTCCCCCTTTATCCTCCTAGCCACCTCTGTCTCCTACCTCCCTCTTATCTTCTCTTCTCTGTATAACTCCATGAACATCTCTGAGTGGTCCAGACTGTGAAGCACACATAAGGAAGTGATTACTGGTTAGCTTGCTCTCTCCTCTTTTGATTCCACTTTACCTCATCCTGGTCACCTCTATCTCCCTCCTCCCTCTTCTCTTCTCTATGTAACTCTGTGAACATCTCTGAGGGATCCAGACTGTGGAGAGCACATACGAAAGTGATTACTGGCTAGATTTATCTCTCCACTTTTGATTCCCCCTCTTCTCCTCCTGGTTCCCTCTATCTCCCTCCTCCATCTTCTCTTATCTGTGTAACTCTGTGAACATCTCTGAGCCGTCCAGACTGTGGAGTGCACATAAGGAAGTGATTACTGGCTAGCTTGCTCTCACCCCTTTTGACTCCCCCTCTTCTCCTCCCGATCACCTCTATCTCCCTCCTCCCTCTTCTCTTCTCCATGTAACTCTGTGAACATCACTGGGTGTCCGTCACTGTGGAGAAACCTTGCACCTTTAACCTAGATGTTTTATCAATGGTGCTGTATAGATGGAGAAGTCTTGAGGCTACTGTAAAAATAAGACTGAAAATCAGAAGCAGGAGGCTTAAGTCCAAATCCTGAGAACACCAGAGAACTCCTGACTCCATGGAACATTAATTGATAGGAGCTCATCAAACACCTCCATACCTACACTGAAACCAAGCACCACCCAACGGCCAACAAGTTCCAGAGCAAGACATACCAGGCAAATTCTCCAGCAACACAGGAACACAGCCCTGAGCTTCAATATACAGGCTGCCCAAAGTCACTCCAAACCCATTGACATCTCATAACTCATTACTGGACACTTCATCGCACTCCAGAGAGAAGAAATTCAGCTCCACCCACCAGAACACCAACACAAGCTTCCCTAACCAGGAAACCTTGACAAGCCACCCGTACAACCCCACCCACAGAGAGGAAACTCCACAATAAAGAGAACTCCACAAACTGCCAGAATACAGAAAGGCCACCCCAAACTCAGCAATATAACAAGATGAAGAGACAGAGGAATACCCAGCAGGTAAAGGAACAGGATAAGTGCCCAATAAACCAAACAAAGAGGAAGAGATAAGGAATCTACCTGATAAAGAATTCTGAATAATGAGAGTGAAAATGATCCAAAATCTTGAAAACAAAATGGAATCATGGATAAATAGCCTGGAGACAAGGATTGAAAAGATGCAAGAAAGGTTTAACAAGGACCTAGAAAAAAGAGTCAATATATAATGAATAATCAAAAAATGATATAAAAAACACTCTGGAGGGAACAAATAGTAGAATAACGGAGGCAGAAGATAGGATTAGTTAGGTAGAAGATACAATGGTAGAAATAAATGAATCAGAAAGGAAGAAAGAACAAATGAAAAGAAATGAGGACAATCTCAGAGACTTCTGGGACAATGTAAAATGCCCCAACATTCAAATCATAGGAGTCCCAGAAGAAGAAGACAAAAAGAAAGACCATGAGAAAATACTTGAGGAGATAATAGTTGAAAACGTCCCTAAAATGGGGAAGGAAATAATCATCCAAGTCCAAGAAACCCAGAGAATCCCAAATAAGATAAACCCGAGGCAAAAAAAACCCAAGACACATAGTAATCAAATTAGAAAAGATCAAACACAAAGAACAAATATTAAAAGCAGCAAGGGAAAAACAACAAATAACACACAAGGGGATTCCCATAAGGATAACAGCTGATCTTTCAGTAGAAACTCTTCAGGACAGGAGGGAATGGCAGGACATACTTAAAGTGATGAAAGAAAATAACCTGCAGCCCAGATTACTGTACCCAGCAAGGATCTCATTCAAATATGAAGGAGAAATCAAAAGCTTTACAGACAAGCAAAAGTTGAGCGAATTCAGCACCACCAAACCAGCTCTCCAACAAATGCTAAAGGATCTTCTCCAGACAGGAAACACAAAAAGAGAGTATAAACTCGAACCCAAAAAAATAAAGTAAATGCAACATGATCATACTTATCAATAATACCTTAAACATAAATGGGTTGAATGCCCCAACCAAAATTCAAAGACTGGCTGAATGGATGCAAAAACAATACCCCTATATATGTTGTCTACAAGAGACCCACCTCAAAACAAGGGACACATACAGACTGAGAGTGAAGGGCTGGAAAAAGATATTCCATGCAAATAGAGACCAAAAGAAAGCAGGAGTAGCAATACTCATGTCAGATAAAATAGACTTTAAAACAAAGGCTGTGAAAAGAGACAAAGAAGGACACTACATAATGATCAATGG
Organism: Ovis aries; assembly: GCF_016772045.2. Lineage (NCBI taxonomy): Eukaryota > Metazoa > Chordata > Mammalia > Artiodactyla > Bovidae > Ovis > Ovis aries. Next base: position 70,819,460 of record NC_056063.1, on the reverse strand, counting down.
ATCAACCCAAGAAGAAGATATAATAATTATAAATATATATGCACCCAACATAGGAGCACCGCAATATGTAAGACAAATGCTAACAAGCATGAAAGTGGAAATTAGATGTCAATTACAGGAGAAAAACTATTTAAAATTCCAACATAGGGAGGCTGAACAACAGGCTGCTGAATAACCAACAAATCACAGAAGAAAACCAAAAAAATCCAAATATGCACAAAAATGAATGAAAATTAAAACACAACAACCCAAAACCTGTGGGACACTGTAAAAGCATTGCTTAGGGGAAGGTTCATAGCAATACAGGCATACCTCAAGAACCAAGAAAAAAGTCAAATAAATAATCTAACTTTACACCTAAAGCAACTAGAAAAGGAAGAAATGAAGAACCCCAGGGTTAGTAGAAGGGAAGAAATCTTAACAATTAGGGCAGAAATAAATGCAAAAGAAACAAAAGGGACCACAGCAAAAATCAACAAAGCCAAAAGCTGATTCTTTGAAAGGACAAATAAAATTGACAAAACATTAGCCAGACTCATCAAGAAACAAAGGGAGAAAAACCAAATCAATAAAATTAGAAATGAAAATGGAGAGATCACAACAGACAACACAGAAATACAAAGGATCATAAGAGACTACTATCAGCAGTTATATACCAATAAAATGGACAACTTGGAAGAAACGGACAAATTCTTAGAAAAGTACAACTTTCCAAAACTGAACCAGGAAGAAATAGAAAATCTTAACAGAGCCATCACAAGCACAGACATTGAAACTGTAATCAGAAACCTTCCAGCAAACAAAAGCCAAGGTCCAGACAGCTCCACAGCTGAATTCTACCAAAAATTTAGAGAAGAGCTAACACCTATCCTACTCAAACTCTTCCAGAAAATTGCAGAGGAAGGTAAACTTCCAAACTCATTCTATGAGGCCAGCATCACCCTAATACCAAAACCTGACAAAGATGCCACAAAAAAAGGAAAACTACAGGCCAATATCACTGATGAACATAGATTCAAAAATCCTTAACAAAATTCTAGCAATCAGAATCCAACAACACATTAAAAAGATCATACATCATGACCAAATAGGCTTTGTCCCAAGGATGCAACAATTATTCAATATCCACAAATCAGTCAATGTAATTCACCACATTAACAAATTGGAAAATAAAAACCATATGATTATCTCAATAGATGCAGAGAAGGCCTTTGACAAAATTCAACATCCATTTATGATAAAAACTCTCCAGAAAGCAGGAATAGAAGGAATATACCTCAACATAATAAAAGCTATATATGACAAACCCACAGCAAACATTATCCTCAATGGTGAAAAATTTAAAGCATTTCCCCTAAAGTTATGAACAAGACAAGGGTGCTCACTTTCACCATTACTATTCAACATAGTTTTGGAAGTTTTGGCTACAGCAATCAGAGCAGAAAAAGGAATAAAAGGAATCCAAACTGGAAAAGAAGTAGAACTCTCACTGTTTGCAGATGACATGATCCTCTACACAGAAAACCCTAAAGACTCCACCAGAAAATTATTAGAGCTAATCAATAAATATAGTAAAGTTGCAGGATATAAAATCAACACACAAAAATCTCTTGCATTCCTATACATTAATAATGAGAAAATAGAAAGAAAAATTAAGGAAATAATTCCATTCACCATTGGAATGGAAAGAATAAAATACTTAGGAATATATCTACCTAAAGAAACTAAAGACCTATATATAGAAAACTACAAAACACTGATGAAAGAAATCAAAGAGGACACTAATAGATGGAGAAATATACCGTGTTCATGGGCTGCACGAATCAATATAGTGAAAATAAGGATATTATCCAAAGCAATTTATAGATTCAATGCAATCCCTATCAAGCTACCACTGGTATTTTTCACAGAGCTAGAACAAATAATTTCACAATTTGTATGAAAATATAAAAAAACTCGAATAGCCAAAGCAATCTTGAGAAAGAAGAATGGAACTGGAGGAATCAACCTGCCTGACATCAGGCTCTACTACAAAGCCACAGTCATCAAGACAGTATGGTACTGGCACAAAAACAGAAACATAGATGAATGGAACAAAATAGAAAGCCCAGAGATAAATCCACGCACCTATGGACACCACCCTTATGGCAGAAAGTGAAGAGGAACTAAAAAGCCTCTTGATGAAGGTGAAGGAGAGTGAAAAAGTTGGCTTAAAGCTCAACATTCAGAAAATGAAGATCATGGCATCCGGTCCCATCACTTCATGGGAAATAGATGGGAAACAGCAGAAACAGTGTCAGAATTTATTTTGGGGGGCTCCAAAATCACTGCAAATGCTGACTGCAGCCATGACATTAAAAGACAGTTACTCCTTGGAAGAAAAGTTATGACCAACCTAGATAGCATATTCAAAAGCAGAGACATCACTTTGCCGACTAAGGTCCGTCTTGTCAAGGCTGTTATGGTTTTTCCAGTGGTCATGTATGGATGTGAGAGTTGGACGGTGAAGAAGGCTGAGCACCGAAGAATTGATGCTTTTGAACTGTGGTGTTGGAGAAGACTCTTGAGAGTCCCTTGGACTGCAAGGAGATCCAACCAGGCCATTCTGAAGGAGATCAGCCCTGGGATTTCTTTGGAAGGAATGATGCTAAAGCTGAAACTCCAGTACTTTGGCCACCTCATGAGAAGAGTTGACTCATTGGAAAAGACTCTGATGCGGGGAGGGATTGGGGGCAGGAGAAGGGGACGACAGAGGATGAGATGGCTGGATGGCATCACTGACTCAATGGACGTGAATCTGAGTGAACTCCAGGAGTTGGTGATGGACAGGGAGGCCTGACATGCTGCGATTCATGGGGTCGCAGAGTCAAACATGACTGAGAGACTGAACTGAACTGAACTGATGGACACCTTATCTTTGACAAAGGAGGCAAGAATATACAATGGAGAAAAGATAATCTCTTTAACAAGTGGTGCTGGGAAAACTGGTCAACCACTTGTAAAAGAATGAAAGTAGAACACTTTCTAACACCATACACAAAAATAAACTCAAAATGGATTAAAGATCTAAACATAAGACCAGAAACTATAAAATTCCTAGAGGAAAACATAGGCAAAACACTCTCTGACATAAATCACAGCAGGATCCTCTATGACTCACCTCCCAAAATATTGGAAATAAAAGCAAACATAAACAAATGGGACCTAATTAAAAGCTTCTGCACAACAAAGGAAACTGTAAGCAAGGTGAAAAGACAGCTTTCAGAACGGGAGAAAATAATAGTAAATTAAGCAACTGACAAAGAATTAATCTCAAAAATATACAAGGAACACCTGCAGCTCAATTCCAGAAAAATAAAAGATCCAATCAAAAAATGGGCCAAAGGACAAAACAGACATTACTCCAAAGAAGACATACAGATGGCTAACACATGAAAAGATGATCAACATCACTCATTATCAGAGAAATGCAAATCAAAACCACAATGAGGTACCATTTCATGCCAGTCAGAATGCCTGCAATCCAAAAGGCTACAAGCAATAAATGCTGGAGAGGGTGTGGAGAAAAGGGAACCCTCTTACACTGTTGGTGGGAATGCAAACTAGTACAGCCACTATGGAGAACAGTGTGGAGATTCCTTAAAAAACTGGAAATAGAACTGCCATACAACCCAGCAATCCCACTGCTGGGCATACACACTGAGGAAACCAGAATTGAAAGAGACACATGTACCCCAATATTCATCACAGCACTGTTTATAATAGCCAGGACACGGAAGCAACCTAGATGTCCATCAGCAGACGAATGGATAAGAAAGCTGTGGTACGTATACACAATGGAGTATTACTCAGCCATTAAAAAGAATACATTTGAATCAGTTCTAATGAGGTGGATGAAACTTGAGCCTATTATACAGAGCAAAGTAAGCCAGAAAGAAAAACACCAATACAGTATACTAATGCATATATATGGAATTTAGAAAGATGGTAGCGATAACCCTGTATGCGAGACAGCAAAAGAGACAGATGTATAGAACAGTCTTTTGGACTCTGTGGGAGAGGGAGAGGGTGGGATGATTTGGGAGAATGGCATTGTAACGTGTATAATGTCATATGCGAAACAAATTGCCAGTCTAGGTTCAATGCATGATACAGGATGCTCAGGGCTGGTGCACTGGGATGACCCAAAGGGATGGTTGGGGAGGAAGGTTGGGAGCGGGGTTCAGGATGGGGAACACGTGTACACCCGTGGCAGATTCATGTTGATGTATGGCAAAACCAACACAATATTGTAATGTAATTAGCCTCCAATTAAAATAAATAAATTTATATTAAAAAATAATAAAACAAAAAATAAAATGGGTTACCAAAACAAACAAACAAACAAAAAAAGAATCTGCCTGCTAATGCAAAAGACACTGGTTTGATCTCTGGGTCGGGAAGATCCCCTGAAGGAAATGCCAACCCACTCCAGCATTCTTGTCTGGAAAATCCCATGGACAGAGGAGCCTAGCAGGCTACAGTCCGTGGAGTCTCAAAGAGCTGACATGGCTTAGAGACAAGCACACAATAACAGATTCACTTGACTGTATATTTGAAACTAATACAATATTGTAAAGCAAATAAATGCCAATAAATCTTTTTTTAAAGGTCTCAACAAGGATCTGCTGTAAATAAATAAGTGGAAAAAAAGATAAAAGTTCTCATCAAGATGCAAATGACTTCACATGGACCACGGAAGTCATTTGTGGAGTCACATGCTACAAACACTTTAATACTATTCATTAGAATCAAAGAGTATATATTAGACAAGTGGCAAGAGTTTAAATTAATAACTGGAAATGAAGCTATAAACTGTAAGCATTTCATAAATATTCAGATTTTTACTTACTATCTGCCAGAATCAGGGCCGCAAAGGCAACAATAGTGACAAAGATGGCACAGATGACATCCAGATACATAGCGAGCTGTTGGGACATCATCAAAAGCAGGAAACAAGCCTCTGGATTTGTGAACCATAATATAATGAATAAACATAAAAACCATGTTAGCTGCTTCTAATGAAGGAGAGCATTTTTCTTAGTTAAACATTTACACAAAGTAGGACAGCAAAGTTACACATTCAAGGAAACTGAAGATTCCAGAAAGCTAAGTTCTGACAAAGACAACACATAGCACCTATAGAATCAGTCCAGCACCTTTGTGAGAAGCCTGCACTGAAAACCTCGACTCACTGGTTATCAACAGAAATACAATCACAAGGAAAAAGGGGAAAATTTATAATCCGCACATTTCCAGCAGTGCTAGACCTCAACATGAAGGTCATCCTCTCACATGTCGACTCTTCCCAGCTCTCTGATAGCAGACAACACAGCTCACACTGTTTCCAGCACCTTCTGTTCTCATTACACGACCCTACATGTGTCTACTTTTAGGAGCCAATATCTAAAGGACCATCAGCTAACAAGATCTGCATGTGGCTTTTTAAATGCAGTCATTATCTTCAAAACAGAATAAAGATTTTAGAGATAGGTCAAAATTTTACAGACTTAGTGGAAATTCTGAAATTTCTTCCTAGAAAAAAATTCGTTGATACAAAGTATGATCAAGTGGGTGGCAAATCAGGAAATTATATTCCTCAATCACATCTGCCACCCTGCATACTCTGAAAAGAGAGTCAATAAACTAAAGCCTGTGGGTCAAGAACAGCCACCACCTGGTTCTGTAAAGTTTTACTGGAACACAGCCATGGCCATTTGCTCACATATTTTCTTTGCCTGTCTTTGTGCTACAACAACAAAGGTGAGTAGCTGCATTAGAGACAGTATAGTACAAAAATCCTACAATATATTCTACCTGGATCTTTACCAAAAAAAAAAAAAACAGAAAAAGTTTCTTAACTCCTTCCCTAAAGAGAGAGAAAGCCACAGGGCACAGTGATGGAAGGACAAAGGACAACGCAAACAAGGCAGGGGAGAAAAGTAGAGGGTGATGGGGAAGAGGGGCACACAGAGGGATGCTGAGAGGAAGGGCTGGTGGAGGCAGGTGTGCAGAGGGGGATGAGGGGCAGCACAGAGAGAGGTAAGAGCAGCCAGACCACCTGAGAAGAAGGTCAGGCCTCAGAAGGCAGCAGATCTCATCCTTTGAAATCATCTCCAGAAACTTACAGACCTGAGTGCAAATCCTGGTGTGCGTCGAACAGTTTCTGAAACTTGTGTTCGGCTTTGCATGCCCGGATGGTCCCGAGTCCCCGGAGAGAAGATGCTAAGTGAGAAAACACTGGACTCTGTGCTGGGGAAGCAGAGACAGACACATGACAGAGAAAGTCAGGAAGGCTGGATATGAGGAAACCACTGCCTCCCAGGCTCTGTGGTCACACATCCCGCCAAAGGGCACACCCAGGGCTTCCTGGAGGGCTGCCTGGGGAAGGAAGCTTCTCCTTTTAGAAAGGATCCTCCATGTGACCCTGAAACTCCTGTTCACACCAACCTTCACTTTAACAACCTGGACATTAAAGATTTTCTTTGAACTCACCTTTGACCAAATTCAAACTGAAGCTAGATTTATGTAAAAGAACTCTTTATTAATTAATTCATCAAGGTCCTCTCAAATACACCTCCCTCCAAATTCTTCTGGCATCTCTCCATGTGGAAATTGTTTACAGTTTTTTAAAACATATTGAAGGATAGTTGACTTACAACAATGTGTTAGTTTCAGGTATATAGTACAGTGAGTCACTTATTTTTTCTGATTATATTCTATTATAGGTTATTACAAGATACTGAATAAAATTCCATGCTTTACAGCCAATCCTTGTTGCTTATCTATTTTTACATGGTAGTGTTTATCTGTTAATCCCATGTTCCTAATTTGTTCCTCCCTCCCAGTCCCCTTTGGTAATTATAAGTTTGTTTTCTGTATCTGAGTCTATTTCTGTTTTATATATAGTCTTTTACTTTTTAGATCCCATGTGTAAGTGATGACATATCATATTTGTTTTTCTCTGAATTACTTTACTAATAAAAATATTCTTTCCATCCATGTTGCTGAAAATGGCAGTATTTCATTCTTTTTCCTCACTGAGTAATTATTCACTAATTTATGAGTCAGTGGCATTCCAAAATTTAATTCATTAGAGTCCTCACCACACTGAACTTTGGTGAGCTACCTGTATGCTGTCTTCACCTCAGATGAGTAGCCTAAAGGCTGGGATAGAGTCAGTACATGCCCCACCCTACACCAGAGCCAGACCCAGGACAGGGTGAAGACGAGTAAGCAGGGGGACAGTCTGCCGCCTCCCCCGTCTTGGGCCTCCCCCTGCACCTGAGCCAGGAGCCTCTGTGCGGGTCACGGAGCACCCGGCACTGCACTGCCCTTGTGTGCTCAGGACCCGGCAGATGAGGAGCCTTTGAATGGTCTTGACTTCCATTCCGGGAACCTGATGGATATTTTTATAACTGCCCTGCTGGATACCTGTCCTGGTGTTCGGAGGCCACTGCGGCATGTAACACTCACATCACCTTTTTAGAATCTGACAGTGTCCATTCTCTTTTGAGTGGCTTCATGTGGGTTTGGGTTCTACTGTCATATGACTGGTCATTTGTTTCCTGACATCTTCTCTAAGAGCACACTGACCACGAGCACCAGGGTCAGGCTCCTGCCCATCAGGGAGCAGGTGGGCTGCAGGGCAGGGAGGACCCCTTACGGTTCTCATTCTCCACCGTAAACAAGGCTGTAACTTGCTGTTGTCAGTGGCAGACTGTGACACTGTGACCTCTGTGCGGGATGAATGATAACTTGTGTTTTATCAGCAGGAAATACCAATATCACCTTGTTACATGTGCATCTCCTGAGAAGAGCTGTTAGTAAAACCGGGGTGTTTAGAAGTTAAGATCACTTATCTTGCAGGTGGCTATGCAGATTTTATAAAATGAAAGGGGAAAAAGTCAGGGGGGAGAACTCCAAATTATTTTCAGGGCCTGACTCCTTAGCCTAACATCCGAACATCTGTCTGGGTGACAGTGTAATCAGTAGCAATGTGCACATGGGCACTGCATTGAGGGTGGGGGCTGAGGTACAAGGGGGCAAAGACACAGAGCCTCCTCTTATGCTTACTGTCCTCAGTTCTACCAGCAAGGAAGGAGCAGGCTTCCTACTGTGAGACACTGGAGCACAGAAAGGGTAGGAACCCCTGGCAGGAGGAGGACAGCTTGGGCTGGAGGCCAGTTGAGCATCCACTGGACCCTGGTGCTCTTTCCACCTGGGGGTGTCTGACCAGGAACTATAACTATTAGGGCCCCACCTGTGACACTGACTTAAAGGAAAAACCTTCTCGGAACCAGAACATGATCTAACATTTCCCTTTTGTATGTTGTTCAGGCAGAGAGCTGAAAGTGAGTCAGTGGTGCTTTGCCTTTGGTCATCCAGTTGTGTGCCTGTGTTCTCATTTCAGCACCCGCAAGGCTCTCTGTCTTCATTAAGTTGAACAACTTTTTATTTTAACTTCCTCTAACTTTGCCCTTATAAGAGTAACACAAACACAGACCAAACTCATGCTCCAAATAAGACAGGCTTGGATGTCTGTTCACGCTTTTTCTGCACCCCAGCAGGTGTCCCAATCCAACACCAGAACTCAGTCTGAAAGCAGGGTGCTCACAGGGATGACACAGGTGAGTTCCGGGGCCATCACCCTGTCAGGAGGATGCCAAGGCTGCAGCTCCAGAGAGCACAGAAAACTCACTACAACCAGGCTCCCATTACTCATCACAGACAAGGCTTCTGAGAAGGAAGCAGACATGACTGTTCACCCAGGGAGATCATGGAACGAACTCTTCAGCAAGGCCTCCCTCACCTGCTTCCCTGTTGGGAGATCAAAGCTGCAACTGATTCTCTCCATCAGGGATGGTGGGCAGGGTCGATTTTAGAAACCAGGTGTCATCTCACCCTTGAACACCAGGGAACCAAACATCCCACCACCTACCTCACCTCATGCCCAAGAGTTACAGTGGGCCAGAGGGAACGCACACTTGTGAAAAGCCATTCTGTTTCTTTCAAACCCCACTTAGGGCTGAGTAGGATGCCAGGATGAGTGAATGGGAGGGTCTGCAAAGACAATTAACTTGTACAGGAGAAGAGGGGATGTCAAGGCTCTGGTATTATGTTGCCCAATGTAACATCCTTTTTCCCAGAAACACTGAGCTCACTATCCTGAAGCAGATATGTAACAGACATGGCATCACTCAGCAGTCACAGACACGTGTAACTCTACATTTCATGTTACTCTACACATTTCAGTTACATTTTCCACAACCCTGAGGACACTTGGGAACAAACCCCACAAGGCCAGCACAACTTCCCCAGCAGGGGGAGGCCAGGGAATTGCATGCAAGGACCCTGGGCTGACAGCCTTCCTGCAGGTTATCATTCATGCTCCGTGAGACCTGCTAGTTGTTGTTGTTCAGTCCCTAAGTCATGTCTGACTCTTTGCAACCAAATGAACTACAGCATGCTAGGCTTCCCTGTCCACTATCTCTCAGAGTTTGCTCAAATTCATGTCCATTGAGTTGGTAATACTATCTAAATATTTTATCATCTGGTGTCCCCTTCTCCTGCCCTCAGTCTTTCACAGCATCAGGGTCTTATCCAATGAGTTGGCTCTTCAGATCAGGTAGCCAAAGTACTGGAATTTCAGTTTCAGCATCAGTTCTTCCAATGAATATTCAGGATTGATTTCCTTTACGAGTGACTGGTTCGATCTCCTTGCTGTCTGAGGGACTCTCAAGAGTCTCCTCCAGCACCAAAGTTCAAAAGAATCAATTCTTCCACCCTCGACCTTCTTTATGGCCCAACTTTCACATCCATACATGACTATTGGACAAAGCATACTTTGACTATACAGACCACTGTCAGCAAAGTGATATCTCTGCTATGTAATATGCTGTCTAGGTTTTTCAGTTTTTCTTCCAAGGGCAAGTATCTTTTAATTTCATGACTTTGGTCAACATCCACAGTGATTTTAGAGCCCAAGAAAATAAAGTCTGTCACTGTTTCCACTTTTTCCCCATATATTTGTGACCATTGGATGGGATTGGATACCATGATCTAGTTTTTTGAATGCTGAGTTTTAAACCAGATTTTTTCACCCTCCTCTTTCACCTTCATCAAGAGATTCTTTAGTTCTTCTTTGCTTTCTACCATTAGAGTGGTATCACCTGCATATCTGATGTTGTTGATATTTCTCCCAGCAATTTTGATTCCTGCTTGTGATTCATCCAGCCTGGCATTTTGCATGATGTATTCTGCATATAAGTTAAATAAGCAAGGTGACAATACAGACTTGAAGTATTCCTTTCCCAATTTTGAACCAATCTGTTATTCCATGTCCAGTTCCTACTGTTGCTTCTTGTCTTGCATGCAGGTTTCTCAGGAGGCAGTTATGGTGGTCTGGTATTCCCATCTCTTCAAGAATTTTTCAGTTGTTGTGACCCACACAGCCAAAGGCTTCCATGTAGTTAATGAAGCAGAAATAGATGCTTTTCTGGAATTCTTTTGCTTATCTATGATCCAACAGATGTTGGCAATTTGATCTCTGGCTCCTCTGCCTTTTCTAAATCCAGCTTGCACATCTGGGTAGTTCTTGGCTCATGTACTGTTGAAGCCTACCTTGAAGGGTTTTGAACATTACCTTACTAGCATAGAGATGAGTGCAATTGTGCAGTAGTTTGAACATTCTCTGGCATTCCCTTTCTTTGAGATAGGAATGAAAACTGACTTTTCCAGTCCTCTGGCAACTGCTGAGTTTTCCAAATTTGCTGGCATATTGAATTCACAGCAAATTAACAGCATCTTTTAGGATTTGAAATAACTCAGCTGGAATTTGATCACCAGCACTAGCTTTGTTTGTAGTGATGCTTCCTAAGATCCATTTGACTTCACACTCCAGGATGTCTGGTTCTAGGTGAGGGATCACATTACTAGTTGTTAATGTTTTCTTATTTCTTCTTGTTCAAGGTCTGGTGTCTTTGGCAGTAGCCCGCAAGTACTTTATAAGCATCAAACTCAAGAAATTCTCATAGGAACCGCAGACACTGAGGGATGAAGAACACTCACTGCCCAAGATTAAGTAAGTTAACCTACCTAAGTGGTAGAGCAGACAGATGTCAGACCCAACTCTGTTTTATTCCCAAGTCTGTACCTATGTACTAAGTCATTTCAGTCATGCCCGACTCTTTGCGACCCTATGGACTGCTGCCTGCAAGTCTCCTCTATCCATGGGATTCTCCAGGCAAGAATACTGGAGTGGGTTGCCATTCCTTCTCCAGGGGCTCTTCCCACCCCAGGGATCGAACCTGCATCTCTTATGTCTCCTGCACTGGGAGGCAGGTTCTTAACCACCAGCGCCACCTAGTTCAGTTCAGTCTCTCTGTCATGTCCGGCTCTTTGGAAGCCCCTTATTCCCAAGGCTGGGCTTTTATTCACAGCTGCAGTGTCTCTGAGGGAGAATAATCAGGGTTAAGGATGCCCATGTGTGAATACATGCATTTTTCTCCAGACTTTATTGTTTATATTCAGAAAACTCCCAGATCTAACTCAGCTAATAACTAACAGCTTTTACCATTACCATACATCTTATTAAGCACCAGAGGTTGAACAAAGTTTCTGGGAATCTTGTATGAAAACACCTTAAAACAGCAGACTTAAGGATCCATGGTCTGAATACACCTGAACAACGTGCTAACCCACTGCTACCAAAGCCTGTGGCAGACATTGCTAGTTGATCACAGCAGCCTTTCAAACAGAATTTGCATGTGACTTCATCATTCAGGCACTGCTAAATGCAGAGTGGACCAGACCATCAAAAAGAATGAACTAATGCCATTTGCAGCAACATGGATGGACCTAGAGTGTGTCACATGAATGAAGTCAGACAAAGAGGGAGAAATATCATATGAAATCCTTTATATGTGGAATCTAATAGGAAATTGTACAAGTGAACTTACAAAACAGAAATAGACTCGCATACTTAGAAAACGAACTTACCGTTGCTGGGGGAAGAATGAGAAAAGATAGGGGGCTTCAGATGGACGTGTACACAGTGCTGTATTTAAAATGGATAACCAGCAAGTATCTACTGAGTAGCACATGGAATGTTAAGTGCAGCCTGGATGGGAGAGGGGTTTGGGGTAGAATGGATCTATGTATATATATGACTGAGTTCCTTCATTGTTCACCTGAAGCCATCACAACGTTGTTTGTTAACTGGCTATACCCCAATACAAAATAAAAAGTTTAAAAGCAAACAAAAAAGAATTGGCTAGAAAGTCATGGAGAAGGCAATGGCACCCCACTCCAGTACTCTTGCCTGGAAAATCCCATGGGCAGAGGAGCCTGGAAGGCTGCAGTCCATGGGGTCCCAAAGAGTCAGACAGGACTGAGCGACTTCACTTTCACTTTTCACTTGCATGCATTGGAGAAGGAAATGGCAACCCACTCCAGTACTCTTGCCTGGAGAATCCCAGGGACAGAGGAGCCTGGTGGGCTGCTGTCTATGGGGTCGCACAGGGTCGGACGGGACTGAAGCGACTTAGCAGCAGCAGAGAAAGACAATCAAACACCATCCAGGTTTTATGCACTGCTCTGTGACTATTGCTATGCTCAATTTTGCAAAAATGTGCTCAATAAACCCATTATAATCAGCTGCATATTCATCATTAAGATGAAAATGTTAGCCTAAGCATCTAGAGGCAACTAGGCAGCAGGATTTGAAACAAAACCTCAGGACATCAGTGGTCCTTCAGAGCACAAAGAAGAAGCAGGTTTATGTCTCCTGACCATAGCAGTCAGGCAAGCGAACTTACAAAACAGATGTCAGGTGTCCTTCTTTTTGCTGGTGGTTCCAGCAGTGACCTTAAGATATACTATCAGTTACTATTTAGAGAAAACAGCAGTGTTATTATTTATGGCATAGACCCACCACCTAGAGAGAGAACACAGACAATTCTAATCAACTAGCCACCATGTGGTTATCTGGGGTGTGGAGGAGGGGGTATCTGGATTGAATTTACAGTCTAACATTGCTGCAGCCTACTAGAGTACCAAAAATTCCAATATTCCACAGAGATGGGGCCAAAGTTTTCAGATTCTTCAGATGAAAGATTGAGAAAATCCTATACTGCTTCTTCATTAAAAAAGCCTCAGGAAGTGCCCTTCTCTCCACTTCTGTGTGGATGGGAAGTAGCCCTTCCCTAGGTATAAATCTTAATCACATGTTCCTTCTGGAACAACCCCTCTTTGAATGTACCAGAGACCTGCTTTTTCCCACAAGACTATTGAATGACTCCAGCTCACGTGCACCCTCAAATCATAAAACGTCTGAAGCCTTGTCTACACAGAAGACTGGATGGAGCTCATCACTTCCTCTTCTGCCTCCCCAGGTCCTACTGTGCTACCAAGTCACACCAGCAGAATGCCACACACCTGGACTCTAATGCTCCCCATCCATCCAAACACCTCACAAGACCACACCTCACAGGAGTTCAGCTAGTTCTCTTGATGAGTGAAAACTTCTAAAGCTTTTATAAAACAGATGATCACTATTCTTTTTGCAAGTAATTAGAGTAAGTATCCTTAAGCATTTTTATTATTAAAAACAAAGCACACAAATGCCACAATAAAGGGAAAAAACTCCTTTGACTGGATGAACTTAGATTTTTTTCCACTTGGTAGATACAAAGAATCATGGGACTCTATGCTTCTCTTCTTGGCTTGGTTTCTAGAAGGTTAAGTTGGTATTAATTTGTAATAATTATTCATGATTCAGGTCTCTGATATAAACATCTTCCTTCCTTATTTTGTGGCTATAGTTCTTATTACTTTTTAGAAAACATATAACAATTCTACTTTTATTTTTTTGTTTTAATATTGATGAAATATGTACATTAATAATCAGATAAATTCAATTATTTCATCATCTGTGATTACCTATAGAAAAGAAGGATTCATCATAAAATGCGTTTGCCATTTTGTGTTTTGGTTTTTTTTTTTTTTGGCTGTGCTGTGTGAGATCTTAGTTCCCCAACCAGGGATTGAAGTTGTGCCCCCTGCAGTGGAAGCACAGAATCTTATCCACAGGACCACCAGACAAGTCCCTGTTCCTCATTATTCTACAAGTAGGAAACTGACTGGGGTAATAGACCAAATGCCTACCAAACAGATTCCCCGTCCTGGGTCCTCCTAGGGGAATATTTTTCATATAGCATCTCATATAGCTATTCCCATATAGCATCATTTATATGAGAAGTTTTGAGAAAGGAGGGAGCACAAACAGTGTGGGATCACTCAAAATACTGGTGATGATAAAGAATGAAGCTGAAAATAATAGGACTTATCTTTCCAATACATTTCCCTGGAGAAGGCAATGGCAACCCACTCCAGTACTCTTGCCTGGAAAATCCCATGGACAGAGAAGCCTGGTAGACTACGGTCCATGGGATCACAAACAGTCGGACATGACTGAGCAACTTCACTTCACTTCCAACACATTTAACAGCTGCAACTTACTCGGACATGTAAATGAATGTATTTTTCAAATATATCACTTCTGATATACATTTCCTTAATGTCTCCTTTCCTTTTCTTAATCTTTTGCTATCCTTGTCATCTCTAGTAGGAAAGAAAAAATGTCATCTTTAGGAGAAAAAAAACTCCTATTTTCCTTCTACATTAGTTCCAAAATGATGAAATATTTTATTTTTAAGGAAAGTACTTATAGAGTGGATAATCTGTTAGGCAGTATGTCATAAACAAGACAGAACGGTGCCTGTCCTCATCACGCTCACATTCATCTTCTTTGTGCTAAAATGCAAAGCTGCAGCTCACCTGTTAAGGGCCACACTGACTCACGGTGGCCATCACATTCAATAATGTCAACTTAGTGAGAAATTCCAGAAGATAGACTCTCTGGAATTTCAGGGGTATGGTTAATTACAGCATAAATGGAAGCCAGCCTGTATTGCCATCCCAACCTGAGAGCCCCGGTACTCACCTGCAGATTCCAGGCGTTTCACATCTCGTGAGGTCCTTAAGAAATACCACTGGACAACAAAGAAAATGATGCCAAAGGGAATCACAAGTATAGCAACCCAAGGAATCACAGCCACCATCATGCCCATCACACCAATCACAAGTAGAAATGTCTGAAATGGCAAAAATAAGTACAGAGGCCTCCTTAGGAAGGACACTTTTCAAACTTTAATTGGCTGTTTTGTTAGTATTAAACTCCTTTGCTCAAAAGACTTGTTGAAACAGTAAGGAATGCTTTCACATCCTGAGAAATAAAACTATAGGAGGTCCTCATGATGTTTATTATATGAACCAAACACTATGATTAAGAACTTTCTCAGTATTCTTGTACAATTGTAAAATAAAAAATAAATAATTTCTTTTAAAAAAAATTTAAAAAAAGAACTTTCTCAGTATTCTTGTTCACTTGCTAACTTGAGCCTGACTCTTTGTGACCCCATGGACTGCAACACACCAGGCTTCCCTGCCCTTCACCATCTCCCAGAGTTTGCTCCAACTCATGTCCACTGAGTCAGCTATAACATTCAACCATCTCATCCTCTGTCATCCCCTTCTCCTCCTGCCTTCAATCTTTCTCAGCATCAGGGTCTTTTCCAGTGAGTTGGCTCTTTACATCAGGTGGCCAAAGTATTGGAGCTTTAGCTTCAGCATCAGTCCTTCCAATGAATAGTCAGGGTTGATTTCCTTTAGGACTGACTGGTTTGATCTCCTTGCTGTCCAAGGGATTCTCAAGAGTCTTCTCCTAACCACAGTTTAAAAGCATCAATTTTTTAGCACTCAGCTTTCTTTATGTTCCAACTGTCACATCCATACATGACTACTGGAAAAACCATAGCTTTGACTAGATGGATCTTTGTTGGCAAAGTAACGTCTCTGCTTTAAATACACTGTCTAGGTTTGTCATTGCTTTTCTTCCAAGGAACAAACGTCTTTTAATTACATGGCTGTAGTCACCATCTGCAGTGATTTTGGAGCCCAAATAAATTCTGTCACTGTTTCCATTGTTTCCCCATCTATTTGCCATGAAGTGATGGGACTAGATGCCATGATCTTTATTTTTTTGATAGAGCTCCCACAATTAGGAGTCCAGAAGCATCAAGGAGTGAGTTTCTAGATGTCTTCCTCCCCTGGGGGACTGGAGAAGACCCACAAGGGGAGGGCTTCATAAGTGACTCACACCTGTACCTCAGGACCTCAAATCTATCCCGTTTGTTGAAGGGAAGGAGGGAGAGAGGGAAATACCCTCACCACCTCACACACACCTGACTCACAAACTTAAAATCCAACCAGCCAGCAATATATCCTCAGACCCTACATTCCAGATGGACCTCTCTCCTGCTTCAGTCAAACTCCTTCCAAAAATAGCCTGTCTTCACCTCAACTCCTTCCTTCCATGCCTCCTGGATTTGCAGCCCTTTGCAGTCTGGCCTCCTCCCATCTGTATCCTGTTCCTTGAGTCACCAGAAGCCTCCTGATTCAAAATCAACCAGCAATTTTCCACAGACTCACCCTCTTATTTGAGTTGAACAGACTCATCCTTCCTTGGCTCCCCAATCTACTTCCTCCTTTCTCCCTTGCTATTCATTGTGTGTCTCCTCTCCTCCCCTTTCTCTCTGCTTTCTCTCAGAGTATCGAACCTTCTTATCTTGACCCCTAAAACTGCTTCACTCTCCCTGGGTTGTCATCTTCACAGATTCAGCTACTACCTGCTCAGTGAAAACTACACAGGCTCCATGCTCATCCCAGGTCTCTCCCTCGAACACCAGACTCTTACTTCCAATGACCTGCAGGACGCCTCCACCTTCAACTTCAAGATAACTGAAATACAGGGCAAAGCTGGGATTCAAAATCAGTGAGACTAGAATTTTATCTCCTTATTACTGAGTTTGGATCCTAGAGAAATCAGGTAGCTTCTATCACTGTCCTTCTATATGTCATGCAAAAATATGTGACGATTCTGATTATGACCACTAACTAACCATATACTATGCACATGGAGGAAACCCAACCTTGGCCTAGCTTGTCATTAACAAAGATACAGAGCCTTTCACAAAATCTTTTCAAAGTTATTCACAATCACTGTTAAAATATAACATTGTTTTATACAGAGTGAAGTAAGCCAGAAAGAAAAACACCAATACAGTATACTAACACATATATATGGAATTTAGGAAGATGGCAATGACGACCCTGTATGCAAGACAGGGAAAGAGACACAGATGTGTATAACGGACTTTTGGACTCAGAGGGAGAGGAGAGGGTGGGATGATTTGGGAGAATGACATTCTAACATGTATACTATCATGTGAATTGAATCGCCAGTCTATGTCTGACGCAGGATGCAGCATGCTTGGGGCTGGTGCATGGGGATGACCCAGGAAGATGTTATGGGGAGGGAGGTGGGAGGGGGTTCATGTTTGGGAATGCATGTAAGAATTAAAGATTTTAAAATTTAAAAAAAAAAAAATAAATAAAAAAAAATAAAATAAAATATAACATTGTTTTTAGGGAAGATTTGTTTCCGGGGATAAATTATGTAGTTAAACTCAGGAGGATGCACTTATAAAATAAGTTTGCGGAAGAGAAAAAAAAAAAGAAAAGACATCTCTGCAGTAAAAGCACTCTACCTCCAAATCTCAGCTTAATTCACATTGGTAACAGTGAAAGCCATGCCCACAGGCTACACTGTCTGCAGTCAGATATTGACTGCTGAATTTCTACACTCCGCTTTTGATAATGCATTTCACTTCTGAAATTAACAATTGGAAAGAAAATGAAAATTCCCCACAGATTTAATCACTAAAAAGTTGACAATATTAAACAACAGAAAAAAACACTCCACATGAACAATAGTACTGAACAAAGAAATGAGAACTGAGATGACCCAACATCATTCTTTAGAACCTCAAATTCACAGACAAAACAGAGGCTGGATAGACAGTATTCCTGTAGGTCTCTCTCTCTTTTTTTTAATACTCTTTAAGACAGAGCAGTCAACTTGTTAAAAGAAAAACTGCCTACAAAAGCAAAAGACATTTTATGAGATGGCTTTGATCATGGAATTGAATTACTGGCTTAAAGGCCTTATATCTTCAATAACTGCTCTCTATTGTACTTGTTGGACTTTCCAGGTGGCTCAGTGGTAAAGAATCCACCTGCCAATGCAGGAGATGCAGGTTTGATTCCTGGGTCAGGAAGATCTCCTGGGCAAGGAAATGACAACCTGCTTGAGTATTCTTGCCTGAAAAATCCCATGGATGGAGGAGCCTGGTGGGCTACAGTTCATGGGGTCACAAAATAGTTGGACACAACTTAGTAACTAAACAACAACAACACTGTCCTTGCTAAAGTATGAATTTTACCTTATTTTTACCACTCTTTTTGTAAGTAACCACACCTGGCTTTATCCAAATAAAATAATGCAGTAAATATTTGTCCTCTGCGGTAATACAATGTATCAGCTCGTGTTTAATCATGTCCAACTCTTTGTGACCCCATGGACTGTAGCCCACCAGCTTCCTCTGCCCATGGAATTCCCCATGCAAGGATAGTGGAGTGGGTTGTTCTTTCCTCCTCCAGGGAATCTTCTTGACCCAGGGATCAAACTCACATCTCTTGCATCTCCGGCACTGACAAGCAAATTCTTCACCACTGAACCACCTGGGAAGCCTGATACAATGCATAATTTAGTTAATCTAGGCTATCTTTCCATGAGAGGTGATAATTTCTATGTTGTGAAATGTGCTCACAGTAAAGGGAATCCAGTGAGACAGCTGGAAGGCAGAGGGAGAACCAATTGCCCAGCATGTCACTACTTCAGACCAACCTTGACGTGACTGTGTAGCCACTCCTGCCCCAGGTGTTTCCCATGTTAACTCAGCCTCCCAATCACAGCTGTACCTTTGTCTCACAAACATGACCTTACACAAGATAACAGGACACACTGCCAGGCTGAAAGGGCCACCCTCAGCCCCTCTGAAATGGCCTTGAGAAACAGGCACTCTACTATTCCCTGTAAGAACTCTGAGAGGATTGGTACATTACCTGTATGAAATCTTGAAATATCTGGGGCAGCAAGTCATCCATATGACCAATGTCTTTGGAGAAACGATTTAAAATTCTTCCTGCAAGAACAGGATACGAGAAATTACTCATTTCCTCAGATAGGAAAAAAATTCACAAACAAATCAAAACACTATTTTTTTTAAGTATATGTATTTAGGGACTTCCCTGGTGGTACAGTGTCCCCAGTGCAGAGGACATAGGTTTAATCCCTGGTCCAGGAAGATCCCACATGCCGGAGAGCAACTAAGCCTGTGCGGCACAACTACTGAAGCCCCTGTGCCTAGAGCCTGAGCTCCACAAGAGAAGCCACTGCAATGAGAAGCGGGAGCACCACAATGAAGAGCAGCCCTGCTTGCTGTAAGTAGAGAAAGCCCGTGTGCAGCAACAAAGACCCAATGCAACTATAAATAAATAAATCTTAAAAAAAGAAAGACACCTATTAAATATTTAATGTATTGGATTTCCCTAGTGGCTCAGTGGTGAAGAATCCACCTGCCAATGCAGGACACAAAAGAGATGTAAGCTCAACCTCTGGGTCATCAAGATCCCCTGAGAAGGAAATGGCAACCCACTCCAGTGTTCTTGCCCAGGAAATTCCATGAACAGAGGAGCCTGATGGGCTACAGTCCACGGGACCACAAAAGAGTCGAACATGATTTAATGATTAAACAGCAAATTTTATATATTATAAATTCAAATGAAATAAGCTGATGTCTGTGTAAAAGGAAAGAGAAAACAGGATGATACCTAAGGAGAAACAAAAGTACCACCAAATGGCATTGGGTGGGGAGTTGAAACTGAGCCCTGATTTTTAAAAGAATGGGGGACTCTTGTGGCAGTATCAAGAATGGTTGGTGGATTTCAGAATGTTCCCTCCCTTTAGAGCCATCCCATCTAAGACTCATTCCAAGTGCTAAGTTGGTAAATAAACAGTTGCAAAATACCTAAATCAATCCTAATGTTACACTAACTTTGCTTTAGTTATCATGATTAGTTTTCCCAAGTGATACTCTTTCGGTTCGGTTCAGTTCAGTCGCTCAGTCATGTCCGACTCTTTGCGACCCCATGAATCACAGCATGCCAGGCCTCCCTGTCCATCACCAACTCCTGGAGTTCACCCAGACTCATGTCCATCGAGTCCGTGATGCCATCCAGCCATCTCATCCTCTGTCGTCCCCTTCTCCTCCTGCCCCCAATCCCTCCCAGCACGAGAGTCTTTTCCAATGAGTCAACTCTTCTCATGAGGTGGCCGAAGTACTGGAGTTTCAGCTTCAGCATCATTCCTTCCAAAGAAATCCCAGGGCTGATCTCCTTCAGAATGGACTGGTTGGATCTCCTTGTAGTCCAAGGGACTCTCAAGAGTCTTCTCCAACACCACAGTTCAAAAGCATCAATTCTTCGGTGCTCAGCCTTCTTCACAGTCCAACTCTCACATCCATACATGACCACAGGAAAAACCACAGCCTTGATTAGACAGACCTTAGTCGGCAAAGTAATGTCTGTGCTTTTGAATATGTTATCTAGGTTGGTCATAACTTTTCTTCCAAGGAGTAGCGTCTTTTAATTTCATGGCTGCAGTCACCATCTGCAGTGATTTTGGAGCCCCCCAAAAATGAAGTCTGACACTGTTTCCACTGTTTCCCCATCTATTTCCCATGAAGTGATGGGACTGGATGCCATGATCTTCGTTTTCTGAATGTTGAGCTTTAAGCCAACTTTTTCACTCTCCTCTTTCACTTTCATCAAGAGGCTTTTTAGTTCCTCTTCACTTTCTGCCATAAGGGCGGTGTCATCTGCATATCTGAGGTTATTGATATTTCTCTTGGCAATCTTGATTCCAGCTTGTGTTTCTTCCAGTCTAGCGATACTCTTTAAATCAACATAATTATAACCTCTCTGTAATTTTTTTCCCTCCAGATCATTCACAGCACCTCACATTTGGGGAAACTGTGAGTTTTGACCATTTCCAAGTTGTGAGTTTACTACTGGGGTAATAAAGTCATTATTTTCAGAGGTGTACCAGGTGTGACAAACACAGACTTAATGAATAAGCATCTAAGAAGATCAGAGGGATGTAGGCAGGAAAACAAATATATTACTAAATGACTAAGGATCACTTATCATTGATTTTATTTCCCTTTTCAGAATCTACAATAGTATATCCACAACAATATATATATATATAAAGGTTTCAGGATTGTAATATGAGAACTAATTTCTATTAAATATCTAGTATGAACTTAAAACACCACTTGCCACATCAGTAAACAAAGGATTCTGCAGCCATGAGGACTCTGCAGCCATCCCTGCAAGGGTGGTGCACCCTGAGGAGACGGAGGAGGAGAAAGCACAGGGTACTGGCCCCAGATAGGGGGGTGCACATCAAAGGAACTGCAACAAGAAGGAGCCAATACTGACTCCATGCTGGATCTGTTTCTTTGACCATTGCTGTTCACTGCTTTTGTCAGGAAACCCTGCCCCTCTGCCTCAAAGTTAAACTAAAGTGGCTTTTTTCAGCTCACAGGGGGACAATCTGACCCTCACCATCTGTGAATAGCTGTAGAAAAGAAAAAATTAACAAATTCCCTCCAATTTTGCAAGGTAAATGGCTTTACTTCCTCGCTTCCTCTCCTCTGTGTTCTATAAAAGAACCTGGCATCCAGGTCCCAATAAGATGGTTATTTTGAGACATTAGTCTGCAAAGTTTCCAAATAAAGTTGCTATTTCTTGCTTTAACACATCATCTGTAAGACTTACTGGCGTTGTGAGGCGAGCAGAGCAAGCTTGAACTTGATAACAAGTAACACTACTCCATGTGGTTCTCTCCTCATGCCATCACATTCCAGAAACAAAGACACCATAAACAGTCTATTACAAATTCTAGTTTTGAAAATAAACACAGGGGAAAGTTCAACTTAGGTACCACCAAAAGAGTAAATAAGTGATGCCCTGAAACCTTTGGGCATATCTTTGCAGCACGTAATTGGGCTTCTATTTCTTGAAAGAAAGAAGTTCTGATAATGGACACAGGATGGGGAGACAAGATATACACTGGTATGTCTGCTGCTCTAGGATTACCGACCTTGAAGATTTAAACTTGATTCCAAATTCTTGAATAACAAATACATCAGCATCTGGAGAAGCCTACAGGTCATCATCAGCCTGTTGAACTGTGGTCAGGAGCACTCAGGGACTGTGATAACAGAAATTCAGTGCCACTTGATGCTCCCAAATTTATGACCATAGCGTTCACATTAACAGACAAACAGCTTCACAGCCACAATAGCATGGACTCCTCCAATCACTTCCTTAGTATGGCTTCAAAATATGATGAGATCTGCATGAGCCTCTGCACCTTACCCATCCTGTGCTCCACACAGTGCCTGGACTAAACAACATGTGTTGAATAAATCTGTGCATTATGCAGCCCTAAACAGTCTTATTTAATCCTCAAACAACAGCCTTGTCAAACAGGAAGGACAGCAGTTATTCCCATTTCACAGGAGAGGAAGTTCCCAGACACTATGTCATTATCCTCACTAAAGTTCATTAGGTACTGCCCGTGTGCTAAATGCTGTGAATGTATTAACCTGCTTAATGCCCACAAAATCAAGATATTGGTGTGTGAATAATATTCTCATTTTATAGGTAAGAAAATTGAGACACAGAGAAATTAAATAACTTGCATATAACTATTAACATAAATATAACTGGCTATTACTATTAGCAACTAGCACCAGGACTGAACCTAAGAAGCTGGCTCCAGAGTCCATACTTATAACCATGACAATATCCTGCCTGGTGATTTGTCTCCAGTAGTATCTACCTACTTTGACCTTGATCACACAGCTAGTTGATGACCAGGCAGCTCCTGTCCTCTCTCCAGTCACATCCCTGCCTTGACAGGTCCTGTTAATCATGACCTACAAAAACAAAGCCGCCCTGGGCCTCAACACAAGTCTAACCAACTGAACAGAGTGGGCATAAATGCTGATGAACTGTTTGTAGAAACCCAGGTCATGAGACTACCTTCCAAAGCAAGACAGGTCAAAGGCCTCAGAGTGGAGGAAGCAACCACTGGGAAACCTTCAGGGACACTCTTACTTAGTAATGAAGATCCACCTGATATGTACCACAAGACCTCTTAAATGTAACCAAAATTCCACTGTAAAACTAGAGGGTTGATTTTATCGAAGAGGATGTTTACATTTAACTGACCTTGCATTTAAATTAATTTTCCATTACAATTCAGATACAATTCAAAATATGAGCACAGGCCAGAGCTCTGTGGTCCCAGAAATGGAGGGGCAATGAAAGAAAGAAACACACAGCCTGTCTCCTGTAGAGATGTTTCTGGAAGAAGGTCCTTCCTAGTTAGCTTAACATCATGTAACACGGCCAACGTCCCAACAACTAGTCAAAAACATTTCAACACATTTGCATTGTATATTGGGTATATATAACAAATGGACTCCTAAATCATCCTGCAAAGTAAACATTAATTTTTTTACAGACATGCATAAATTGGAATAAAAGCTTATATGCTCCTATATCCAGATTTTTTCCCTACCAAGAAAAGTAATCAATGAAGCTTTTTGTAGAAAATGAAAAAACATGGACAGTGATTTTCTCCTAAGCATATCTTCCATTTTCAAATATGAAACTGTAATCAGGCACTAAATGTGTTAATAGGACATATTCATTGAGAAGCTTCATGTCTGACTTACCTATTGAATTTCTATTGAAGAATAATACCGGAGCTCTCAAAATGCTCTCCAACATTTTGTTGTGCAAAGTTTGTGAAGCATTAGCAAGGACGTAGAATAACAGCAGAGACCTTGTGATGCCAAAAAGGATGGTAGATACAGTTAACCCTGAAATAAAGAAACATCAGTCAGCACAAGATCTCTGTCTAATCCTCAACAGTGCTGAAGCATGGTAGGCAGTTTATAAAGATATGATACATTTAATTCTATAGGTAAAATTTACACAGAAATTTATATGCACATAGAATAAATAAAATTTTATATATGCAAATATATATAGTAAATTCTGTAAGAGTTTAATACTTTCACAAAATACATTTATAAAGAAGAATATAAAAATCAATGTTTCACTCTCACTAAATAGAAATAACACAGGGGTAAAAATATCATCTGTTACCTACAGTTTCATTCTAAACTTTCCTAATTCAATTACAAGTTGTAATAAAAACTCACCAGATTGATAATTGCAAAAAGTAGTTGATCTCTCCACATTTCAAATTTCACTATTTACAACATGTCCCACAATCTAAAAGTGAGGTATGCTTTGGTACCAGCATGTGAATTCACAGGAAATAGGAGAAATGATTTATCATTTCCCTATAATTTACAAGGAAATTTACTTCCATGTAAAGTAGCTTCTTAAGAACCTACTGTATAGCACAGGTAACTCTACTAAATGCTCTGTGGTGACCTAAATGGGAAGGAAATCCAGAGAGAGGATATTGTATCATTGGTTCACTTTTCTGTACCACAGAAACTAACACAACATTGGTGAGTATACTGAAATAAAGATTAATAAAAATTTAAAATATTAAAAATAAAGTAGCTACTCTAGGCCCAAGTAACTTTAAAGAGTATAAAAAGACCATGTTAAGTTGCAAGTGGACAATCTCTTAAATAACTGAATTGTAAGAAACTACAAATTGTATTCTGGCAGAGATAATTAATCTAAACAAATAACTAATCTCTCACTAAGTGTTTGATAGAACCCCAAAGCATTTGTAAACAAATATAATCATGCAAATTTATGTTTTATCAATAACATAAATGAACACTACTACGCATATAAAAATTAAAAGAGCCCTCTAAACATCTCTTCAACTCACAATGCTAAATAGAGTTGGGGTAACTTCTGCAATAAATATTCCATCAAGCACTTTTTCCATTCAGCTGACCAGTATTATTTAAATTTTGAAAGCTGCTAAATTCCTGAATTCCATTAACAGGCCTTTGCCTTAGCCCACCATCCTATATGGATGTGCAACAGAATCCCTTCCTTCTTCTCTAAGCTCTCATTGCCCACCAATTCAGAAGGTAAACTGCGGGTGGATTCAATTTTCTTGACAAGTAATCAACAAAATAAATGCCAGATTTCAATGAGTGGATTTTTACATAACACACTCTTTTCTTTGTACAAGCAAACTTTGAAAAGCGTTTTCTGTGAGGATATTTAAGTTTTTATTTATTTTTTAATTTTATTAGGGTACAGTTGCTTTACACTGTTGTGTTAGTTTCTGCTGTACAATGAAGCTAACCAGCTATATGTATACATGTATCCCCTCCCTCTTAGACCTCCTGTCCCCCCCACCCCTCCCCTCCAGGTCATCACAGAGCACTGAGCTAAGCTCCCTGTGCTATACAGCAGCTTCCCACTAGCTATCTGTTTTACACATGGTACTGTATGTATGTCAATCCTAATCTCCCAGTTCATCTTCCCCACCTCCACCCACCCCCTCGTTGTGTCCACACATCTGTTCTCTACATCTACGACTCCATTCCTGCCCTGTAAATAGGTGTGTATGTACCATTTTTCTAGATTCCATATATATGCATTAATATAAGCATTTTGTTTGGTTTTCTCTTTTGACTTACTTTACTCTGCATGGTAGACTCTAGGTCCATCCACGTCTCTACAAATGACCCAATTTCATTACTCTCTATGGATGAGTAATATTCCAGTGTATATATGTACCATAAATGAAATGAAAAGACAGTCCTGAGAATGGGAGAAAATAACTACAGACTAAGCAACTGACAGGGATTAATCTCCCCAATATACAAGCAGCTCATGCAGCTCAATAGCAGGAAAAAAAAAATTAAAAATGGGCAGAAGACCTAAATAGACATTTCTTCAAAGAAGACATACAGATGGCCAAGAGGCACGTGAAAAGATGGTCAATATCACTATTAGAGAAATGTAGATCAAAACTACAATAAGGTATTACCTCACACCAGTCAGAATGGCCATCATTAAAAAATACACAAATAATAAATGCTAGAGAATGTGGAGAAAAGGCAACCCCCTTGCACTGTTGGTAGGAATGTAAATTGATACAGCCACTATGGGGAACAGTATGGAGGTTCCTTAGAAAACTAAAAATACAACTACTATATGACCCAGCAATCTCACAACTGGGCCTATACCCTGAGAAAACCATAATTCAAAAAGACACATGTACCCCAATATTCATAGCAGCAATATTTACAAAAGCCATGGTATGGAAGCAACCTAAATGTCCATCAACAAATAAATAGATAAAGAAGATATTTAAAATTTTAGGTGAAGATACCCTTTAAGTAGTATATAAAGCAATATACATTCTAAACATTCTTGTGAATAGAGACAGTCACGCTAATATTAGTCTGACACACCAAATGTAAAATTAATCACACAGTTGGGGAGAGGACAACACTGTGATCTCAAGGTAAGAAAGAGGGGGAATCTAATCCCAGGCCCTGGATTTCCCCTGCTTAGCTTCTCTAGTAATTAGTGAAGCCCAAGAGATGACCAGTGTGGTAAAGGGGAGGTTTGCATACCTGGGAAGGAATAATGCTTTTATTTGGGGCCCATGCTGCCAGAGGATTTCACCCAAGATCAATAAAAGCCAGGGGTTATTTAGACTGAATTGGAACAACCTGAACCACAGGGTGGGGATTCATTTCTAATCCCCTTACCCATCAATATAGAGATAAAATATTTAGCTAAAGCAATCTATTTAATAGACAATAGCCATGTATTTGCCAGGGGCTGATTTTCTGAATGTACAATCCTGGTTTAACTACCAAAATCCAGTACAGAGCAAATTAAGAGTCTTTATTCAACCTCTTCTCTTCAAGTAGATCTTTAAAATAATTACTCTAATTAATCCACAGAGTAAATGAGACTAAGACAATCAGTTAAGACATTGCTGAATTACTTTGGAAGCCCTAGTTTATCACACAGACTCATTATACACACCTTAGACTCTGCTATAATGGAGCAGATGACACAACTTTACCTGAATAAACTCCTAAGAACCAGTTCAGCACAAACATTACATCTGCAGCTTCTTCTACATATGTCCCTAAATACAGGCCACTTTGTACATTCGCCCTATGGAACAGGGAAGAAAAAATATTACACTATAGATTATACATAGAATTTATACAAATATCAAAAAATTTACCTCAATTCAAGAAATGTATTTTATGCTGCAAAGCGTTTCCCAGCTCACAAGGCCCTGTGTGTCTTCCTTTTAAAAATCTCAATCACGACTTTCAGTTTTCAAAACTGTCTGTGAAGACAGACTTAGAAAAGGAACTTATGGCTGCCGAGGAGAAGGATAGTTAGAGAGTTTGGATGCTCATGCACACACTGCTGGATTTAAAACAAGTAACCAACAAGGGCTTATTGTATAGCACATGGAACTCTGCCCAGTGTTATGTGGCAGCCTGGATGTGAGTGGGGTTTGGGGGAGAAAGGATACATGAATATGTATGGCTGAGTCCCTTTGAAGTTCATCTGAAACTATCACAACATTGTTGATCAGCTATATTCCAATACAATATTAAATGTTCAAAAAAAGAAAAAAAAAAACTTTCTGTGAAGCTGCTAAAAGGAGGGACATGGGAGAGATCACGGGGGATCACACACCACCCGCAGGAACTTTCATCTTTCTTCAGGGAAACTATGTGAGGGTCAGTCCCCCTGACTCTGTGGGAAAGTGAGGCTTCATGTAGACTTTCAGCACTTTCAGTCAGACCAGGAATCACTCACCAGTTTAAAAGCCACCAATCCTGCAGGACGTAGGCAACCTGGAGCAGGAAACAGCAGTCACTCAGACACAGACATCACTGAGCCTCACACCCCGCTCACCAGGATGGGGGATGGAAAAGCTCCAGAACACGGAGACGGTCCTTCTGGCTCAGGTCTTCACCAAGCCCCCTCCCCAGATGACCACAGGTCAGAGGAGGGCAACTTACAAGTTAATATCTTTAAAAGAATTCCCCTTTTCCCTAGAAGGCTTTGCTCCCCAAATATAATGTATGTCAATGCAAATCCAAGTGGACTGCAAAAGGCAGTAATAACAGTACAAATGTTGGGATTTTTCAAAGCAAAAAGCTTGACAGGTACAGTGATGGTCAGTTCCGGTGTCAGCTTGACTGGGCCAGTCTCCAGTGATTCAACCAAACACTCGTCTAGATGTTGCTGTGAAGGTAGTTTGTGGATGTGGTTCACATCCATCATCAGAAGTTAAGTAGAGGAGATCATCCTCAACA
Source organism: Ovis aries (assembly GCF_016772045.2). Classification (NCBI taxonomy): domain Eukaryota; kingdom Metazoa; phylum Chordata; class Mammalia; order Artiodactyla; family Bovidae; genus Ovis; species Ovis aries. Next base: position 70,791,009 of record NC_056063.1, on the reverse strand, counting down.
CTGTGGTGGCCTCATCCACTCAGGCAAAGGCCCCAAGAGCAAAACCTGAGGCTTCCGGGAGGAGGAAGAAATTCTGCCTCAAGACAGCAGGGTCAGCTCCTGACTGAGGTTCCAGCCTGCAGGCCTGCCTTTCTGATTTCACATTCACCAAGCTAGATCCCACGACCTCATGAGCTAATTCATTGAGATAAATCTCTTAATACACAAAAATAATCATAAAATACAGTATAAATAGTATGCAAATATCAACCTTTACATACCTGAGCTGCGATGTTTACCAGAATAAGGAAGATGATGACAGGCCAGGGAGCACCAGCTGTGAAGTAACTTGCATAGGTCTTAAACTCCACTTTTCCTTCCAATTGGTCCTCTAGAGGTAGTGTAACCTGTATGTTCTCAGTCTGGAAGGGAAACATGGCAGTGAGAGATGAAATTTTATATAATGAACCCCAAATTTCAAGAGTTCAACACTGCCCTCCACCGCAAAACTGTGGGGAAACAGACACATCACATGCATGGCAGGAGCGCCGGATGGTCCATCTCCTATGGAAAAGGGTGTGGGAATATCTGGGCAAACCACATATGCGTTTACTCCTGGACACAGCCATCCCACTCCTAGGACTCTATTAGAAATAAAAGAACATTTGCACGAGGTTATTCACTGTTGGGTAGCTTAAAACAGATCATGACTCTCAGCACACACACGACAAAATCAATTAATGTATAAATGCAGAAGTTTGCTCTAAAATAACACACAAAATGATATGGAGCTAATATATCCCTCTAGATGACTTGTGTCACTCAATGATAGAAACAGAAAACACAGGTTCAAAATACTAGCCAAATACAGTGAACTGAGATCACAGAGAGGGCTGGAGTAATCAGTTTGGATAGCACATTGCAAATGTACGATCTGAGTCTATTTGGTTCTGAAATTTCAGAGTGATTCTTGAGTCTAGAAAGTGAAGAGCTAATCCGAGTAATTATCAGAGTCATCCAGGCTCCTGGATTTGGATATTGAAGGTTTGGATATCAAAGACTATCTGTGTATTTTAAGGGAGATCTAGTACGTTTCTGCATTTCTGTCTGGAGGACTTAGAATGCATTATAGAGTCACGGGAGCCTAAAATGTCCTACTCTATCCTGCCCACTGGGATCCAAGGTCGATAAGATGTGGTTCTTGGTCTTGAAGGGTAAGGAGGACAGGAACTAACACTGAAGTGTCTACCGTGCGTCAAGTCCTTTGCACACATTACCTCTGACTTATCACAAACTATCTGACACCGAGGTAAAATACTACCATTAGTCATATGCAGTGCTAGAACATTCCAACATGCAGGATAAGTAGATGATTTACTGTGGCAAGAGCAGGACTCAGTCTAAGGCAGTCTTCACATTAAGCTTCTGGATGCATAAGGGAAGTTGGGAGCCATGAGAGCAAGTAGGACATAACCATGGTAAACTGAAGAGTTCTCAATCAGTGTGAGCCACATGTACCCAGAAATGCACAGCACACAGCAGTGCACCCACTGCTGACCTCCATAGGATTTTCCAACGACACCCAAAGGAGAACCACTAACAGGCTTGCTCCCTTCATGCTCTTCCATGAATTCCATGGAATAAGACTTTGGGAACTTTGGGGTCTACTTTGGGAAAAATGAAGATATCATATCATTAGAGAAGCAGACTGAAGGCCCATGAGGCCACCAAGAGCAAAAAGACCAGGGCACACTGATGGATAGAAACTCACATCTTCGTCTTCTGGAGCCGCATCTTTCAACGAGGGTCTACGAGACTGTAGAGACTGATCCAAAGACTTGGAGATTAGAGTGGGAGTTCCTGGAACTGGAGATGGTTCAGATTGCTTATTCCCCTTGTCGAAAAGGGAAAGAATATCTACCCTAGATTTCAGGAACTCAGAGTAAGTTCCCCTTTTCACTGTTTTGCCCTAAAATTAAAAAAAATTGAAAGGAATTTATTTACTTTTGATAATATTAAAACAACCTAAATACTAATCAAGAAAAATTATGTGGCCTTAAATTATGGTTTTAGTAAAAATTTTAAAAAAAAATGATCCCTGAGTCTAGAATTCTTGTTGAAAAATCTAGTTCAGTCAACTCAGTATAGAACTGAGCATTGTGTTCTCTGCCAAACCCTGTGTTAGGTGCTGGGAGATATGAAAGAAACATGTGCTTATGTGTTTAAAATGCAGGCCATTGACATAAGTACCCTGGGCACTTAGGGAAGCAAAAAGCACAGAGGTTAGTGGGAAGATCAGCGCAATCTCTGTTACAGACAACATGGGAATTGAGAGAAGCCTCCCTGATGGCTCAGACAGTAGAGAATCTATCTGCAATGCGGAAGACCTGGGTTCAATCCCTGGGTTGGGAAGATCCCCTGGAAGAGGGCACAGCAACCCATTCCAGTGTTCTTGCCTGGGAAATCCCATGGACAGAGGATCCATGGGGTCACAAAGAGTCAGACACGACTGAGTGACTAAGCACATATAGCACATCATGTCACAAGCAGAATTTCTTTTAAAAAAAAGTCAGTTGGGGAGGATATTCCAGGAAAGAAATTGAAACTTAACCCAGAGGTGGAGACCAGCACATCTGCATACAGGTAAGAGTCACTCATGAAATTTCCACTGACCACTGTCACTGTCACTGTGCCCGGCTGGGATAATAGGAACCAGCCCCAGACAGAAAATCCACGAGAGGCCTCTCCTTAGTCTCTACAACTGTCCCCAGACACTCAGCAAGTTCCCAACTGAAAATTCAATATTCCACCTTTTAAAGTAATTAAACAAGGAGGCCATGGGGCTGGGGTGGCTCTAAAGCTTTGGCAGTCTGTGTCCACAAACCAAAACCTAAGCCAGAATCAGTGCACTCAGATCCGAGAAAAAAAATTAAGACCAACCACCCACAAGCAGCCAACCAGCCTTCCCCAAAACAGGCAACTGCTTAAGCTACAGCCAATCTCATCATCAATTAGAGCTTAAGCTACTGCCAATCAATCTTCGAACACATGTGACAGATCTTTGCACAGTTTCCCTCCCTTACAAAGTCATATAAAATAATGTGCAGATGTTTCACTATTTTCTGATCCCTAAGCAAGACACACCTGAATCACTCAGTGGCAAACAAAACATTAGGAAAAAAATCCCAGGATGCAAAACTCATCAAGTGCAAGCAGCTCTGGTTAACACTGGTCAGAGAGAAGATGACTCGGGACCCTAGTTGGGACCCCTCTCACCCTATCCCCTGAGGTGAGCCAATGGGAGAAATGCAGTGAGGCATCTGGGTACCATCTGATACTGCAGAACTAGAAACGTATGTAGGATATAGCGTGTCTTGTTCCACTTGGGAGGCAAAATGCATACACCTCTTTAAGGAAATTAGTGCTCACGATTTGATATCTGTAATATACACAATGAAATGACTCATAGTACAAAGACAGCAATTTCACTCAGCAGCCAAGCACTGACAATTCCAAGGGGACAAGGGGGCAGCCATCCTCCCTCTGCTGTGAGAGACGGACCAGACAAACAGTAAGGATGGACCCCAACGCATGCAGGGGTATTCACTGGTGGACAAATAGTTGTTTTGTTAGTAGTAAAATTGGGGATAGTGTCCTCAAAGGAAGCAATAAGGGGACCCTAAAACATCTAGGGATGGAATAAATAGGTTATTCTCCTGCCCACTGATCCTGTGCTCATAACGCTGTCAACACTGGGATCTGCACACTAGAATTGCACTTTCTGCACATGAAATCAACAGCCCTCAAGCTCAAAAAACCTTAACCACCACCCCCTTCCCATTCCTAGAGGATCAGGTAGGAGTCAACACATGGAACTGCTTCCAGAGAGGCAGAGGGTCTGCATTCTAATAATGTTTCTTAGAGCAGAAATTCATTTCTTAAGTGAGGAATTTGACCAAGGGCTTGTGGAACAGTCAGGGGTTAATGACAAAGGTGCTGAGACACAGAGGCAAACAAGCCAAAGAGTGAAGCATCAAATGACCTCTAAGTCTGAACACTTCTCACTACTCTCCACCTAACCCCTCAACCATGCTAGGGGTTGGATGATGCCCCCTCCTCAAATAGATAAGTTCAAATATGACACCTGTGAACATGACCTTGTTTGGAAGCAGGGTCTTTGCAGATGTAATCAAGTTAAGATGAGGTCACTCTGGAGGAGGATGACCCTACATCCAATATGGCTGAGGTTCTTATGAGACTCAGACAAACATGGGGACAATGACCCTGTGACATCAGAGGCAGAGACCACAGTGGTGCAGCTGGAAGCCAAGGAACACCAAGGAAGGCCGGTGAAATAGGCTGGAGGAAAGGATTCTCCCCTGGAAAGCATGGCCCTACCAGCACCTGGGTTTGGGACTTGTAGCCTCCAGAACAGGGAGACGATAAACTTCTGTCGTTTTTATGTCACCCAGTTTGTAGTACTTGGTTGCGGCAGCTCTAGAAACTGATACTCTAGCCTGAGACCACACTTCTGTCTCCTCAGCTTTACTAAGATTCCTAATTACTTCTTCTGTCACCCCTTCAGTGACCATCAGAGGAATATTTCAAATCCACATCAGACCACATCCCTCCTCTGCTCTAGACCATCCGATGGCTTCCATCCTACAACCACCCATTGTCCACAGCTCGGAGATCAGCTCCCTCCCATCCCCTGCTCACTCTCCTCAGACACGCTGGTCTTCCTGACATTCCTCCAACCTGCCAGGTCAGCTCCTTCCTTAGGACTCCCTGCCTCAGACCCCCTCCCCCAGGTGGCCCCCACCTTCATGTCACTCAGACCCCGTGAGGCAGCAGCTCCTCAGGGAGGCAGCCAGGATGTCAGCCCACCTCTCTGTGTCACATCCTCCCCATAAGAACAGGAGCCCCGTGAGGGCAGGGCCTTGTCTTCCTGCTGCACAGGCTCCCACACGTATCAGGCACATAGAGACCTGGGCAGGAAGACCAGCAACTGGAGACATCAGCAGAGAGGGCATCTCTGACTCGGGTGCTCAGCTACCCAACCTCGCTTCTAGTGTTGATGGAAGATGCTCTTTAGGCAAACTATGTATAACAATCACTTAGATACAATCAGATGTTAGTATCTCTAATTTCTAAGTGATACATTTTGACTTAAGTTGTGAAAGAGGAAAATAAAAACTTCTAAACAAAATTGAATCATTATCCTTAACAGATTTCATCAGAACAGTGACCATTTAGTAATACTGTTGCACTTTTATATACTTTAGGGTTTATGTGGCTTAGAGTGTAGTAGTGCCATTTTTGGACTTCCCAGGTGGTGCCAGTGGTAAAGAACCTGACTGCCAATGAGACAGGATTCGATAGCAAGAGACTCGGGTTTGATCCCTGAGTCAGGAAGATCCCCTGGAGGAGGCCATGGCCACCCGCTCCAGTATTGTTGCCTGGAGATTCCCATGGACAGGAGCCTTGGGGGTTACAGGGCTTTGGTTTCATCCTCCAAGGCATGACCACCACCTGCTCTGAGAAGGGGGTGTTTACCATGAATCCAAGGAGAATGACCTGCGGGGAGGTCTGTTCTTCAACACACCTGAGAGGAAAGCAATTCCCCAGACTTCTAGAAACTACTCGCATCTTTCAGTATCAGAATCTGACTTGCATCTTCTAGGTACTGCAACTGATGAGTTACTAAGATTGTGACTTTCTCCTTCAAGGCCTGACGAATACACCTACAAATGCAAAGGCACAGTATGCAAATGCAGATTAATGGGGTGCTTCAAACTGGAAACTTATATTTTGAAAAAAATAAGACAAAGACTACATAGTAGTCAAAAATCTGCAGTTTAAATACCAAATCAATACTAAAAATTAAACATAAATCAATTAATCTGACTAGGTTCTTAACATTTATCCCCAGTAAATTTGAACCTAACTCTGACTATGCCAAAGCCTTTGACTGTGTGGATCACAATAAACTGTGGAGGGAGAGGGTGGGATGATTTGGGAGAATGGCATTGAAACGTATACTATCATGTAAGAAACAAAGTGCCAGTCTATGTTCGATACAGGATACAGGATGCTTGGGGCTGGTGCATGGGGACGATCCAGAGAGATGATATGGGGTGGGAGGTGGGAGGGGGATTCAGGATTGGGAGCTTGTATACACCCGTGGTGGATTCATGTCAATGTATGGCAAAACCAATACAATATTGTAAAGTAAAATAAAGTAAAAATTAAAAAAAAAAAAGAAAATTCTGAAAGAGATGGGAATACAAGACCACCTGACCTGCCTCTTGAGAAAGCTGTATGGAGGTCAGGAAGCAACAGTTAGAACTGGACATGGAACAACAGATTGGTTCCAAATAGGAAAAGGAGTACGTCAAGGCGGTATATTGACACCCTGCTTATTTAACTTATATGCAGAGTACATCATGAGAAATGCCAGGTTGGATGATGGAGAAGCTGCAATCAAGATTGCCAGGAGAGAAATATCAATAACCTCAGATATGCAGATGACACCACCCTTATGGCAGAAAGTGAAGAAGAACTAAAGGGCCTCTTGATGAACGTGAAAGAGGAGAGTGAAAAAGTTGGCTTAAAGCTCAACATTCAGAAAACTAAGATCATGGCATCTGGTCCCATCACTTCATGGGAAATAGATGGGGAAATAGTGGAATCAGTGGCTATTTTGGGGGGCTCCAAAATCACTTCAGATGGTGACTGCAGCCATGAAATTAAAAGACACTTACTCCTTGGAAGAAAAGTTATGAGCAACCTAGACAGCATATTAAAAAGCAGAGACATGACTTTGTCAACAAAGGTCCATCTAGTAAAGGCTGTGGTTTTTCCAGTGGTCATGTATGGATGTGAGAGTTGGACTATAAAGAAAGCTGAGAGCCAAAGAATTGATGGCTATTGAACTGCGGTGTTGGAGAAGACTCTTGAGAGTCCCTTGGACTGCAAGAAGATCAGTCCTGAGTGTTCACTGGAAGGACTGATTTTGAAGCTGAAACTCCAATACTTTAGCTACCTGATGTGAAGAGCTGACTCATTCGAATTGACCCTGATGCTGGGAAAGATTGAGGGCAGGAGGAGAAGAGGATGACAGAGGATGAGATGGTTGGATGGCATCACCAACTCTATGGCTGTGAGTTTCAGTGAACTCTGGGAGTTGGTGATGGACAGGGAGGCCTGGTGTGCTGCAGTTCATGGGGTCGCAAAGAGTCGGACATGACTGTGCGACTGAACTTAACTGAAAAACTTCTAAACAGTAGTTCAATTAAGGAGGCACCAACAGCTAAGTTTTTTTTTTCCCTAAAACTCAGCTTAACAATTATTTACATGTTTCATAAAGGAAAACAACTAAGAGTCCTAAATTTGACCGAACTAAAATACTATTTCATTGCTATGTGGGAATGAAAGAAGAGGGATCTATGTCATATAAAAATGTGTACATTCTAGGGCAACTTTCTACATGATTATAATCAATGATGTAAATATTAGCAACGGAAAAACTAATAGATTCTCTGTCATCTTTGCCACAGTGCATTTGCTAGACACTTGTTCCCAAAGAATGTTAGACAGAAACTGAATCCTAGCGTGGCCTCCATCAATCTCTGCAACATTCCCAGTCCCAATCAGGAAGCAAGACTTCTTTCATTAGGACTGAACACCTTCCAAACATGAAAATAAAAGAACAGAACCCAAAGGGCCCAAATCAAAATGGAAATCATCCAACAGCCCAGAGCACCTATCAGTTCTCTATAGTCAAGACGCCCCTCACTATTGAACCTTAAATTTTTTTCACAGAAAGAAAAAATTACAACTTCTCCTACCTTTTAAAAGCAGGACCCGAGAAACTCAGCCCCAGTCTCATCCCACAGGGTCCACAACCCCTCTAGGGAAGCGAGTGTCCAGGTCTGGCGCCCTGGTGACCACGGGCAGGGCTCCAGGCAGGTACTCTGGGAACCTGAGCCCCTCGCAGAGCAAATCTCAGGAGCTTGGGCCACAGCTCAGCCTGTGAATGAGTCAGATGGAGAATCTGGAGGCAGCAGGCTGCAGCTCAGTCCCTCTCATGAGCCTGACGATGTTAGACGAGCAACTAAACCTCATTTTCTTCATCTCAGAACGTCAATGACAACTTCATCCACACGTTCTGAGAAATCAAACCACCAACACACTCATTAAATGTCAGCCCCCTTCTCCGCTCTTCCCTAACCACAAGTGGCCCTGTGCTTTGGACTCAGGACAGAAAAGTCCTAAGGAGACACTCTGGACACTGGGTCTGTGATCAGAATCAGGACCCCAGGACATAGACACACAAACCATTGTTTCATTAAGTCCAAAAGGATTCATTTTTACCCTTTAGCATGTGTTAGTTCAGTGTTCATACTAAGTTTCTTAACTAACACTTTTTTCAGATTTAGTACTAAAGCTTTTAAATATAATTTTTTTCTCCTTAATTCATAATTACCTGCCAGTAGTCTAAGAAGGCATATGTTAATTAAATCTAATGGACTGTAAAGTCCAAAATAGACCAACACAAAAGTTTTTAAATTGTTTTCTTAACATTCCATCACAGATGAGGTAACATAAATAATTACAACAAAGTGATCAGTTGATGCTTTGAATTTTTCCTAGATAATGCTTTTATCCAAATCATTAGGAAAATACACTATTTTCCAGGTTTTCAGAGTAAAGATTTCCAAGTCATGCCAGAGAAATTACTGAGCAGCAACCAGTTGTTTAACTGTTATTCCTATATAAATGCTGTATTAATCCTATAATCCCACATATAATCCTATATAAGGGCTGTCCCTGACCGCTCAGCTGGTAAAGAATCCGCCTGCAATGCAGGAGACTCTAGTTCAATTCCTGGGTTGGGAAGATATGCTGGAGAAGGGATAGACTACCCACGCCAGTATTGCTGGGATTCCCCTGTGGCTCAGCTGCTAAAGAATCGCCTACAAAGCAAGAGACCTGGATTTGATCCCTGGGTTGAGAAGATCCCTTGGAGAAGGGAAAGGCCAGCCACTTCAGTATTCTGGTCTGGAGAATTCCAATGACTGCATAGTCGTGAAGTCACAAACAGTTGGACATGACTGAGACTCACTTTTCTGGGGAGACACGGGAGCCCTGAGACTCTCTGGGGAAACATCTGGAAGAAGACACAGCAAGTGCAGGGGTCCTGGGACAGAACATGCTGGGCTGAGGCGCCTTCCTGCATTCACAGCTTGGGGGCAGTTGGGGGACTCATAAATGGTCAAGGGCACCCAGAGAGGGCTGTGGGAAGACAGAGGGGCACTGGCGCCCCCTGGAGGAGTGGGAGGAAATGGCAGGTCCCATCTTCTCTGTGGGTCCTGTGCATTGCTCCCTGGCTCTGGGACAGAGGGACCAGTGTGCACAGACAGGCGGGGTGAGAAAGGACCCCACAGAGCCAGCACAGCCAGACACCGAGTCGGGGTGGAGCTGGAAAGGCTGAAGGGGGCAGACGGCAAGGAAGCCTGTTCTCTGTCTGAGGACCTGGAGCTGCTTCCTGAATGTGAAGAGGGGTCTGAGAAGGGCTGAAGCAGGAGGGTGAGCTGTGTAGACAGCAGTGTGGGAGTCTGATCAGGACAGACCCAAAGACTTGATAATGCAGGAGGCGGGGGTGTGGGATGTGGGGCTGAACCAGGACAGGATCCACAGCTGGACACAGGTGAGACAGCATTAGTTCACCTAAGGCCCCTCACCTTCTGAGGGTGACAGAACCCGTTTAGTATTCACAGCATAAACTGTAAAACTGACAAACCTTAATGACCTTCCTTCATGACTGAAGGAATCTGCTAATCATAAGTAGAAGTGTGATTCATTCACTTTTAATACAGAACCCTTCACATGACTAAGCTTCCACGTGACCACCATCTCTCACAGCATATTGTTCCGTCCAGTTCTCTAGCTTGAGAACACTCTCCAGCTGCTGCTGAGTGATTTCCTAAATTGCTTTCATGCTCTCTGCTTTTGCTTTAAATCACCCTAGAGAATGTGGTTCTGATTAGCAAACAACTGTCTTAAGCCTGCTTCTCTCAAGTATATATCCAAAGTCATACACCTAAAGTATTTGAGAGGATTTTATAAATATCTCCTGTGTTCAAAAAAGAACTCAGGAGAATTTCTGTGATCAGCACACTGTACTTCACTCCAATTACCTTCCCCTGTGACATGGATGCAACAGCCAGTAGGATCTGTTCCTGCCCTGATGGGGAACTTGTGCAGATGTTCACAAGATGGGATGACACACATTTGTGAGTTCAAGGTAGGATCCTGGGAATAAAGAGGCTGAGATACTCACGATGCCAGGAGGGTGGGGGTAGGGAATCACTGTCACAGCACTAGCTCCTGTCTTTGAACTCATGACAAGACACAGGCACTTCTCTAAGGAAAAATTCATCAAGTCATGAACAGGAGAAGGTGGGAGGTCAGATCAGAGAACTGGAGGCCATGCCATGTGTCATCTGCCCTGTTCTCTCATGTTCTCAAAGATTCAGTGCTACTATACAGTGCCAGGGTCCAGCCCCAGTCGATCCAGGGTAATTTGAAGGGGAGACAGTGTGGCATCTTAGAAAGAATTATTTAATTAGAAATATAAGAGGGATTAGGAAGAAATAGTATAGTGGGAAATTTAGTGGAGAAAAGATGCTGAATAACTTGGTTTACGTGGAGAACTAATAAAACCTCAGGACAAGAGATTTGCACCATCTACATTAGGCCACCAGTGCCCATTTGAATAGCGGAGGGTGCCCCACCTTAAGCTCCCTCTCTCGTGGATCTCAGAAGCCAGGGCAAGTAAGTAGACATGGCGAGCCTCCACACCCCAAATGGGAATTCAGCCTGAAAAGCAGAGAAGGAGAATAGACCACACAGGGGAAACCAGTCTTTCCAGTGACTGGCCCATCTTCTAGTGTCCAGAAAGACCTTTTATACTCTTTTTTTGTACATAGAGACCAATGGATAATATAAAATTATGCAGCATCAGCAGCCCTGACTCTTATTGAGACCAGGCTTTCTCTCTGCATACCTAGTTGTATACACAAGTCTTCGGTGATTTACATCATCTACTGGCCAGAGAGCCAATTAACATTTTACGGCCCTTTTCTGATAAGGGTCTGTCAACCAGAGAACTTATTTGTGCTGTTCTTCCCAAAGTCTGGTGCCACTCTCAGAAAGCACTAAATAAAGTTACATTCATAGCAAGGATACAACAATTTGTAACAATGAAAGAAGTACAGTGATTTATAACAAACAGAAGAGTAATTAACTCAAAAGTCTAGTGTTGCTAACATCAAAACTACTATATTCCTTTTTCTATATCCCAGTTACCTTGATTAATAACCTTCAGGTGCCTAAAAGATAAAGAATATGGAGGCCTGGCAGCAGTCATTGACTCAACAGTGAAACCTGTCACCAATATAATTTTTAGCTCTTTAGAAAAGGCTCTGTATCTTTAAGATGCCTTAAGCTTTGTGCCTCTCATAGTTGGGGGGCTGTAAGCAATTCACAAATTGTAAAAGTCCGGGCAGACCAGTCAGGTAAGTTAGAAAGCTATCAGAGGGGTTTAAACTGAGACATTCTTTTTATATGCAGGAGACTGTTAACTGAAGCCCTGAGTTAACTTTTTCCAGAGAATGTCAGAAGAGCAGAAAGCACAGTACAATAAAACAGGCAGATTCTGGTTTTGGGGGGTAGATGTTCAGGAAAACCCAGGGAGAACCCCTGAAGCCAGATCACGCTTTTGCGTTTTGTCAGGCTTCCTTCCTCATGACCTTTGCCACGGGTGGGATTCCTCACGCTGGCTCCCGGCAATGCAGGTTTGTATAAGTGTTAAATTTATATAACATGAAATTTACCATTTTAACAATTTTAAGCATACAGCCCAGTGGCACTAAGTACATTCACATAGCTGTGCAGCCATCACCACCATCCATCTCCACAACTCTTTCTTCACCCCAACACTCAGCACATTCTACACCCAGGCAGGTCCCACCAAAGACTAACGACCCCAGCTTAGTGGACATGGAATCCCAGCTCCTTGTGTCCAGAACTCAGAGTTCCTCACGTCTCCCTCTCACACACTGGACTCTGCTGAAGTCTCTTCACTTTGCTGTTTCTCAGATTCACTTGACACTTTAACCATCAGTTCCTTAGAATTTGGTGACAGAGACTTTAAAGAGTTAATCATTACCCTTAATTATACTGGACCTAATCTAATCTGACTGGTGTGCTTAGATGAAGTGGAGACTAAGACACAAGGACCAAGACACAGGATTGCAAATCAATGACATTGGAACACACCCTCCCACCATGCACAAAAATAGATTCAAAATGGCTTAAAGACTTAATCATATTAGAGGCAAACATTCTCTGACACAAATTATACCAACATTTTCTTAGGTCAGTCTCCTAAGGCAATAGAAACATAAGCGAAAATATATAAAAAGAGCTTTTGTGGTGGCTCACTGGTAAAGAACCCATGTGCCAATGCAGGAGACATGGTTTCAATCCCTAGTCCAGGAGGGTCCCACATGCCATGGAGCTTAAGTTCATGGACCACAACTACTGGGCCTGTTCTCTGGGGCCTAGGAGCCTCAACTACTGAGCCCACACACCCTAGAGCCAGTGCTCTGCTCAAGGGGAGCCACTGAGATGAGAAGCCCACACACTGCCACTAGCGAGAAGCCCCTGCTCATCACAATTAGAGGGAAAGCCCCACCAACAAAGAGCCTGCATAGCCATAAACAAACAATTATTTTTAATTTTAAAAAAGTAAACAAACAGGACCTAAGCAAATTTACAAGCTTTTGCACAGTAAAGGAAACCATAAACACAGTGAAGAGACAACCTACAGAATGGGAGAAAGTACTACAAGTAATGTGACCAACAAGGGCTTAATTTCCACAATATACAAACAGCTCATACAATTCAACAACAACAAAAAATCCAATCAAAAAATAGGCAGAACTAAATAGACATTTCTCCAAAGGACAGACACAGATGGCCAAAAGAAGCTCACCATTGTGAATTATTGGAGAAATGCAAACCAGAACTACAATCTGGTATCACCTCACACCAGTGAGAATAATAATCATTAAAATAACAGTGGCTGAGAGAGAATGGAGTAAAGAGAACCCTCCTAGACTGCTGGTGGGATTATCAGTTGTTACAGGCATTATGGAAAACAGTATGGAGATTCCTCAGAAAACTAAAAACAGAATTATCTTATAATCCAGTGATCCCATTTCTGGACATATATCTGGGGGAAACTATAAATCAAAAAGATACATGCAACCCTATGTTCATAGCAAAACTGTTCACAATAGCCAAAACATGGAAATAACCTAAATGTCCATAGACAAATGAATGGGTAAAGAAGATGTGATACTTATAGACAATGCAATACTACTCAGCCATAAAATAAAAAGAAAGAAAGAATACCATCTGCAGAAATGTGGATGGACCTAGACTTTATCATACTAAGTGAAGTAAGTCAGAAAGAGGACAGATATCACGTATCACTTATAGAGGAATCTAAAATATGGCAAAAATGAACCTACCTACAAAACAGAAACAGACTCACAGACAGTGAACAGACTTGGGGTCGCATGGGTGGAGGGGGTGTGGGGAAGGGATGGACTGGGAATTTGGGGTTAGCAGATGAGAACTATTACGTGTATAATGGACAGACAACAAGGTCCTATGGTATAGGGCAGCAAACTATATTCAGGATAGTCAATATCCTGAGGTAAACCATAATGGAAAAGAGTATTTAAAAGAATGTACAGCTGTGTATAACTGAGCCATTTTGCTGTACAAAGAAAGTAACACAATATTGTAAATTAACCATATTTCAATAAAAACTTTTTTATAAAGAAGGACAGAGACAAGGGGTGCTCGAGGACAGAGGGGAGACCATGTGAGGACACCGCACGGTAGCTGCCACCAGCGGGTGAGGAGACGTGCTCAGCAGAGACCAAAGCTGCCTGCTGCTGAATTCCTAGCCTCGAGAACCATGAGAGAATTAATTAATTTCTGTTCTCTAAGCACCTCCATCTGTGACAACTTGGTAGAGTGAATGTTTCTGTCCTCAAAATTCATGCATTAAAACCTAATCCCACTCTTTATTAGGAGGTGGGGCCATCAGGAGGGGATCAGATCATGAGGGTGGAGCCTGCATGAAAGGGATTCAGTTGAGTTCAGTTCAGTCACTCCGTCGTGTCTGACTCTTTAAGACCCCATGAATCGCAGCACGCCAGGCCTCCCTGTAGGGAACAAGGTATAAGGAAGGTTGAGAAGTGCTTGCAAACGAGACTCTCAACCAGGGCTGAACATTCTTGCAAACGAGATATTCAGCTAAGAATCCTGTTTGTTCCCATGGGAAAGAACATTGCTTGCACACAAGGATGTTTCTCTGATTCCTCAAAAGGAACAGACCTTGGGACAAAACGGATTCTAAGTTGATAAGGAAGTTCCCCAAAACAAAGTCTTAGCTGCAGTAAATAAGCCAAGGAAAAGGTTATCTCGCCCTGCGCCTGCGCACTGTATAGTCTCTGAATCGTAGTGCTTGGCAGCTTGCCCTGTAGGTTGTTGTGCAAGGGATATAAAATAAAGCAGCTGTAAGAAGCAAGTGTTAAAATATAAAGATTTAAACCACTCTGCAGTGTTGGTGTTTCATTCCGTCGCCAGCATCTGGCGCCCAACGTGGGGCTCGACGGAACCGAAAGGGTAAGCACCCCGGGGCAAAAGGCTAAAAGGGGGACTTTGGGGAAATAGAGAAAAAGAGAAAAGAATAAAAATCCGAAAGGGTAAACACCCCGGAGCAAAAGGCTGAAAGGGGGACTTTCGAGAAAAAGAGAAATAAAAATCCGAAAGGGAGACTTTCGAGAAAATAAGAAAAATAAGAGAAAAAGAACAGAAAAAAGAAAAAGAAAAAACTATGGGGAATTCCCCGTCTTTAAAGTCACAATATATGGAGCTGGTTAAGGGGCTCCTGCATTCTATAGGAATTAAAACGTCTACTCGCCGCTTGAGTGAGTTATTCTGTCTTATAGAGCAGCATTGCTATTGGTTTCAGTATCAAACAGAAGTACAGCTGAATTTGAAGGAATGGAAAGTGGTGCAGAAAGAGTTAAGAAGGCAGCATCAAAAAGGAAATGTGATTCCTTTAAGGCTGTGGACTCTATGTAGCACTATAACGCAGGCTTTAAAATTAATGGCTGCTGACAGTGAGGCTGCCTCATGTTATCTTGAGGAGGGGGCTTCACCTCGGCCTCCGCCCAAACCTCCGGATGATAGTAAAAATTCATCCACTGAGTCAGATAGAGATGTGAGTTCTGGGGAGGATTCAGATTCTGTAGAGACAATGACTGCTGCCTTTTGAAAGGTTTTATTAAATAAAAAACAAACTTCCAAGGCTGTTAACCCTTCTGCACCACCTTACGCATCCCTATTTCTGGTAGCTGCTGACAAGGCTGAGATAGGGAGAGAGAGTCAATAGTTTTAAAAGTACGGGAAAAAGTATATTTTGGGGAATGCTTATTAATGACTCTCGTCCTTTAATGTCACTGATTATTGAAGGTAAACAGTTTGAAGGATTAGTGGATACAGGAGCAGATGTTTCGGTTATTTCTCTCCAGCAGTGGCCTAATGACTGGAAAAAAGAAAAAATTCCTCTTGTTTTAACAGGCTTAGGATCAATAGCAGATGTGTGGAGAAGCGCTCAACCTTTGTCATGCCAATTGTCTAATGGAAAGAAAGTATCTATTTCTTTTTACGTTGTTAATATACCTATTAATATCTGGGGAAGAGATCTTTTATTTTCTTTAGGAACAACACTCACCATCTCGTTGGAAAACTTGTAGCCACTGCTCAGATTCCTCGAGCTCTCCCATTGAAATGGTTAACTGATGTCCCTAAATGGGTTGAGCAGTGGCCGCTTCCAAAAGTAAAGCTCTAGGCTTTAGAACAATTAGTAAAAGAACAGCTTCAATCTGACCATATTGAACCTTCTACGTCTCCTTATAATTCTCCTGTTTTTGTCATTAAGAAAAAATCTGGTAAATGGAGAACGTTGACTGATTTAACAAATGTATAGACACGTTAACAAATGTATAGAACCTATGGGAGCTTTGCAATTAGGTCTCCCTTCTCCTGCTTTGATTCCACAGGATTGGTCTTTGATGGTTTTAGATTTGAAGGATTGTTTTTTTTTTTTTAATATTCCTTTGCAAATAAAAGATAGAAATAAATTTGCTTTTACTATTCCAGTGTATAATCATGGGCAGCACGTAAAACGTTATCAATGGACAGTGTTGCCTCAAGGAATGATTAATAGCCCTACACTTTGTCAGGAGTTTGTTGATTGTGCTCTTATTACTGTGAGACAACAATTTTCTAATTGTCTTCTCTATCATTATATGGATGATCTTCTATTGGCAGCTCCTAGTAAAGAGGAACGAGATAAATTTTTTATTCATGTGAAGAAAGCTTTAAGTGATTTTAATCTTCAAATTGCTCCTAAAAAAATTCAAACTGAATTTCCTATTTCATATTTAGGTGCTATTTTGGAACGACAAAGAATAAAACCTCAAAAGGTCCAAATTAGACGAGATAATTTGAAAACTCTTAATGATTTTCAGAAGCTTTTGGGTGATATTAACTGGTTACGTCCCATGTTAGGGATTCCTACACATCAATTGCGTCATTTATTTTCTACTTTAGAGGGTGATACTGCTCTTAATAGTCCTCGATCTCTTACTTCTCAAGCAAAAGAGGAATTACACTTTGTAGAGCAATGGTTGAATGAAGGGTTTCTTACTTATCTACAACAGGATCAACCTATATATTTCATAGTGTTCCATACTCCCTATTCTCCTACTGGAGTTATTGCTCAATCTGCAGGGTTGATTGAGTGGGTGTTTTTACCCAATAACTATACAAAAAAGCTTACTACTTATATGGATAGAATTGTTTTCCTTATTTTGAAAGGTCGAGGCCATATTACTCAGTTAATTGGAAGTGACTCTCAAACAATTATTACTCAACTTACGTCCACCCAAATTTCTAATTGCTTACAGTTTAATGAAAATTGGCAGATAGCTCTTGCATCTTATTCAGGGACTTTTTCTAATCAATATCCTCAATCTAAAATGATAGATTTTCTTCGACATACATCAATGGTTTGTAAATCTCCTATATCTAATATTCCAGTTGAAGGAAAAACTATTTTTACAGATGCCAATAAAAATACTGCTGGCTATTGGACTGATACTACTTCTAAAGTTGTTCCACATTCCTTTTCTTCTGTGCAGCCTGCTAAACTTTGGGCCATTTGTTTGGCATTACAGGATTTTTTCAATATTCCTATTAATATTGTTTCTGATTCTAAATATGCAGTCTTTTCATGTATTTATCTTCCTGAAGCCACTCTACCAGTAACTTTAAAAACTAATATTGATAAATTATTTTTTTCAGGTTCAACAATTATTAATTAGGCGAACTAACCCTGTCTTTTTTACTCATATTCGAGCTCATTCTTCTCTCCCCGGACCATTATCTCAAGGAAATGCAAATATAGATGCCTTACTTTATCCTTTACAGTCTGCAACACAAGAACATTGCTTATATCATACTAATTCTAAAGGGTTACAAAAAACTTATTCGTTAACATGAAAACAAGCTCAACGCATTGTTCGTTCTTGTTCCATATGTGCACCATTTATTTTGCCCTTTGCCCCTCCTGGAGTAAATCCCAGAGGACTACAATCTAACCAAATCTGGCAAATGGATGTTGTTTTTATTTCTTCATTTGGTAAACAGAAATATGTTCATCATACTATAGATACTTATTCTCATTTTCAATGGGCTGCAGCTTTAAGTTCAGAAAAGGCAGATTCTGTTATTACTCATTTATTATTTTGTTTTGCTATTATGGGCATACCTATAGAATTAAAAACTGATAATGCTCCCGCATATCAATCCTCTAAATTATCTCAATTTTTAGAACAATATCATATTAAGCACACTTTTGGTATTCCTTATAATAGTCAAGGACAAGCTATAATTGAAAGAGCTAATCAGACTCTTCGAGAATACATTGAAAAAATAAGAAAGGGGGAGAAAGGTGTGATATCACCAAGGGATGTATTAAATAAAACACTATTAACTCTTAACTTTTTGAATGTCTGGGGAAAAAGTGAGATTACTCCAGCAGAACAGCATTTTGGCAATTCAGAAAAGACGACAAAAAGCTTTGAACATTCCTAGGTATGGTATAAGGATGAGATAAAGGGATGGGTTCCAGCAGTACTTCACTTCTTGGAGCGAGGGTATGCTTTTATTTCTGTGAATAATTCCAGGATCTGGGTTCCATTGAGATTGGTGAAGTTGCAGGATGAGCGACCCAATCGTGTGCCAGTTTCAGGAACTGTCAATGCAGAGGACTTTCACCTTTGCGACAAGAGAGGCAAGCCCACCGACATGGGGACAGTTGACGAAGCTGACTCAAGAAGCTGAGAAAACATTGCAGGGATCATGACCCTCGTCTAGTTATGAATTTCTGATTGTAACTTGACTCAATGTATAAATCGTTCCTGGTGGGAAAATGGTAAAAACAAGATGGTCCATTCCAGTAATTACTCTTTGGTCATTGTGAAAGCACGGACTGAACTCTGGTTACCTGTTAATCTTACTCGACCTTGGTCGGACTCTTTTGCTGTCACTCATCTTGTGAATGCTGTACAAACTCTTCTCCATCGATCTCGAAGAATGCTTGGCATTGTCATCGCATCAGTTCTCGCCGTGGCTTCAGTAACAGCAACAGCAACTGTAGCAGGTCTTGCTTTGCATCAGGGCATACAGACTGCTGATTTTGTCAGGGAGTGGCATAAGGATGCTCATTTATTGTGGCAACAACAGCATGATTTGGACGCTCAATTGGCTACTGATGTATTGAATTTACAACACACAGTTTCCTGGTTAGGAGATCAAGTGACTGTGTTAGCTACAAAGAGTGTGTTAAAATGTGATTGGAACTCATCTCACCTATGTGTAACCCCTGTTCCCTTTAATATGAGTGAGGGTTAAGAAAAGGTGAAAAGGTCTTTAGTGGGACACCAGAATTTAACTGCTGAAATTATGGAATTGGAACAAACTGTATTGTCAACTTTTAGTAAGACGCTGCCTGATATTCTTGGTTCTGATATACTGAAGAGTCTTCAAGAAGGATTAGATAACCTTAATCCTTTAGGGCATGTATCTACATTGTTAACAACATCCTTTGTGAATACTTTGTTAATTGTTGCTTTATGTTTTATTGCTTTTATAGTCTACCAGCGCTGGCGAAAAGGGAAACAATTGAAAGAAAAAGCTTTGCGTATTCAAGCGCTTATTCAGCATCTACAAGAAAAGAAAGGGGGAGATGTAGGGAACTAGGTTTAAGGAAGGTTGAGAAGTGCTTGCAAACGAGACTCTCAACCAGGGCTGAACATTCTTGCAAACGAGATATTCAGCTAAGAATCCTGTTTGTTCCCATGGGAAAAGAACATTGCTTGCACACAAGGATATTTCTCTGATTCCTCAAAAGGAACAGACCTTGGGACAAAACGGATTCTAAGTTGATAAGGAAGTTCCCCAAAACAAAGTCTTAGCTGCAGTAAATAAGCCAAGGTAAAGGTTATCTCGCCCTGCGCCTGCGCACTGTATAGTCTCTGAATCGTAGTGCTTGGCAGCTTGCCCTGTAGGTTGTTGTGCAAGGGATATAAAATAAAGCAGCTGTAAGAAGCAAGTGTTAAAATATAAAGATTTAAACCACTCTGCAGTGTTGGTGTTTCATTCCGTCGCCAGCACCTCCCTGTCCATCACCAACTCCCGGAGTTCACCCAAACTCGTGTCCATTGAGTCAGTGATGCCATCCAGCCATCTCATCCTGTTGTCCCCTTCTCCTCCTGTTCCCAATCACTCCCAGCATCAGAGTCTTTTCCAATGAGTGAACTCTTCACATGAAGTGGCCAAAGTATTGGATTTGTGCCCTGATAAAAGGGACCACAGGGCTCCCTCACCCTTCCACCACGTGAGGACACAGGAATCAGACCCTCACCAGACGCTGAATCTGTCAGCACCGACTTTGACTTTCTCAGCCTCCAAAACCAAGATAGATAAACTTCCATTATTTCTAAGCCACCCAGCTCTGGTCTCCTGTGAGAGCAGCCTGGATGGACACAGTCCTAGAAACTAACATAGGACCTGACAATGAGAATTCCCAGATGGCTTCTCTCTGCCAAAAACCCTGCCTCCTCCAGACGAGGACATGCCTGCTATTCTCACAGCCCTGCTTCCTCCTCCCTCCACACCTGAGCTTCTATCCTACCTTCAAAAAAGGACTGAGTCCTCTTCTCAGCCTCCACATACCCGCCCAGCCTGAAGACCCCCAGAGCACCACTCACCCAGCTCCGGGCACAGGGAGCTTTCCAACTTCAGGGAAAGCCTCCAGCTGACACTTCCACTTCCGCTTCCACTTAGTACTTCCTACCCTGTAGGGAAACTCTCTAAACTGTGACTCTGCTGAGCTTTCCCAGGCATCTTTTTTAACCAGCTCCATGTAGAGAGAGATTCCTCAGAGGAAGGAATAACAGCTGGGCATCCTAGTCTCCCTTATTCGGCCCAGTGTGGTCCTTCCCCTCTCCTGGCTCACCATCCTCCTTGTAAACTGAGAGGTTTTGTGTAGAAACATCTGTAAGGGCATCAATCTCAGTGTAAACAGCAGGACATTAATAAGTGCAGCTGGAAGGCTCATTGCCTTTACAAGGTGAACAAGAGCAAGGGGTAGATTGTGGAGGCTGTTTCAGAAACAGTGAATTCATGAGGCTTTCAAAGAGGCCAGTCTAGTCTCTATCAGAGGCCTTGGTCAGTGTGTGTTAGGACAGAAAAGCATCAGAGCCCTTCTCCTTCAGGAGTTCTGTGGCCAAGAAAGAGCCACTGATAACAAATTCCAGAAACAAAGTGAGAGTCAGGACTTCAACCAAGACACCAAGTTTCAAATTCAAGGTTACCCTACATGAGGGTCCAAGTATTAATTCTAGTAGGAATCCATGAAGCAATGTTAAATAATTGAGCCATATTCAGATGTGAAATAAATCATTTGTAAATTCTAGCCTTTATTATGTATTTCCAAACCAACAGATTAATCAATAAGCATAAACCAACAGTCTTTCCACAGAAGTCCTATGTCAGTACTGAAAATTTCACTTCTAATGTGTCTTCAACACATGATGGAGGAAAAGGACTGGCATCAAGTTACCAGGTTACCAAGTCCTACTCTCTGATTTACAATTTTTACATTGCCCTTTTTACCCCTGGGGTCTGGATCCATCAACTGCAAGTCATGGGGGAACCTGCCATCTATCCCTCATTCGCTAAAGCATGGACCCCACTCTCCTCCACACACTGGAAGCACCTGCTGTATTTTCCTGTCCTCCCCTCATCATGATGTAAGATTTCTCTACGATGAATCTTCTGTGGAGGGAAGGGAGGAACACCAGGGCAGCGGGAGCTAAGGCTCTTGGAGCACAAAGGCTTTCCTGAGCTCCCTTCCCTGATCCCTACAGGGTTCCTGGAAAGAAGAAATGATATAAAACAGGTGCAAACTCACTGTTCGAACAAGTGCCTGCTGACTTCTGTGTCCACTGCGCTGAGCAGATCGTCCAGGAGGTAGATGTCTGCGTCCTGATACATGGCTCTAGAAAATGTAAAGAGACACCAGGAGAGGACACTTCACACTCCCTGGGTCTCATCTCTGAATCATGACAGCGTCCAGAAACCCCATGCTCATTCCAAGAGCCCAAGGAAAAGACCAAGACCCTGCTTCACACAGGCCCTCCCGGTGAGCGGAGTCTGAGTGCTCACGTCCACTAGGAGCCGTGGAGGAGGAGGGGCAGGATGGCAACTGAAACCCCATTTACCTGGCAAGGCTGACCCGGGCTTTCTGTCCTTCACTCAGTGGGGTTCCTCCATCTCCTGTTACAGTTAGATCTCTTTCCTTCAAATTCTGCAAATCCTGTGTGGAGATAGAAAAGGGAAAAAAGAAAAACATTTAAAATGTGTTCCCCTGCCATCCTAACCTTTCAGCATCAGTTCTTCATACAAGTGTTTAAGCAACAGCAATGTGCTTATTTCATAGTGACTAAACTGTAACCAGGAAATTTTTAAAAAAATCTTGGGGCTTTTTACTTGTTTTCATTCTGTATTTTTTCAAAGCATTTATGCATTTTACCACTTTAACAGGTATTTATTGAGGACTGACTATACACCAGGCACCATTCCGGGCACAATGAATTCAGCCAGGAGGAAACAGAGCTCTTAGAATTTCTTTCCACAGTGGGAGATGGGTGATATGGAAAATTAACCTGAGCACAAGGACTGAGGACAAGAAGGAAAAGAAAGCTGGCCCAGAGGGATGGAGAGTGAAGAAGGGAAGTGAGTCCACGTTGGGGCGTGAGGGCTTTGCTCAGAGAGGGTGTGAGCAGATCTGGGGAGGGGGGAGCTCAGGCAGACCCGGAGAGGCTGCTCCTCACAGAGGGAGGGGCGGATGCAGGGACCATGGGGAGATGCCCAAGGTGTTCAGGACAAGGAGACAGGAGAGCAGAGTGAGAATGAGGGGGTGAGGGTGGAGACAGAGCAGGAGGAGCCTGGGGGCACTTCAGTAAAAGGGGAAGGGGGAGGGGAGGATTGACATGGTCTGAGGTTTACAAGGAAACTCCTATGCTTTGCAGAAACCAGGCAGTAAGTGGGGAAGGGTGAGGGCAGATACAAGTGAGGATGTTACTGGAATAAGCTAGAGAACAGTAGGATTGGAGAGACGGGGTCACACTCCAGACACATTTGGAAGACAGAGTTGTGAGACCTGCTGATGGGATGGGTGTGGGCTGTAAGAGGAGACTGTGGTGTCTGGGGTGAGGAGGGGGATGGACAGGGTCTCCATTTACTGAGCTGGGGAAGATGGTGGAGGCAGGTTTAGGAGACATCACTTGTGGACAAGCTGAGATGAGCTCTTGGTGATGTCACGGTGCAGCTGGACATGCAGGTGCGAAGGTCTGTGCTAGAGACACAGGTGTGAGAGCTGGTGGCCCAGGAGGCGAAGGCACAGGACTTGTTTTATCCCAAGTTACCAGTTGTCCTGATCTTGGTCTCTGCGTCTCACTTTCAGAGAAGGGATAACACCGCGCCAGTGTCTTCACAGTGATACTTAAGGCAAGTCATAGAGTGACAGACAAGGTCTGTACAAGAAATGGGAGCAGAAAGAGCAGGCTGGGCAGGAAAACCAAAAGGAAAGAAAGAGTGTGCTCGACGTACACCCAGCAGCTCAGCTGGACTAAGTAGATGCTTGTCTGTGAAAGCAGGATGTATGGCAAAACCAATACAGTATTGTAAAGTAAAATAAAGTAAAAATAAACATTAAAAAAAAAGAAGGATATGAAGCTTTGACTCGAGGATCTGGGAATCTACCATAAGTTATATTTGAATATTATTTAAGAAGTAAATGGACAAATCAGTCTATTTTCCCCAGAGTACCTGGGGAAATTAAAAAAAAAAAAAAGACAACAATATCCCCCAAATGGCAAGATAGCAATCAGGTTTAAGTTACACAATTATTATGTTAGAAATCTTTGAATTATCTACTAAACCCCTCAGGCACCAACCTAAGATACACAGCAGTACCTTTCTGCAGATGACGCCCTCACTCTCTGTCTCTACTTTAGCAAATTTGGGGGGAAAGCGGGTAGCACACTGGAGTCTGCATGATAAACAAGTCCTTTGATCTCCCTAGGTCTCCCATTCTTCTTCTACAGAATGTGCTACAAAAACCAGAGTCACTAAACTCAAAAGTGCCAACACTCTCTATAAATGGAAAAAGGACTGGAGTTGATTGTAACTTGCTACTGGTGGCTGATGCCTATTTTCCCATCAAATCCACAGTGGGACCACATTCACAGCGTGGGTCATAACATGCAAAGCACATGACCATAAAGAGAAGAAAGAATGTCTATCATAACCCTCCCTGACAGGCACACAGACACACAGGTTCCCTGCTCACTCAAAGCTTAACTAGGTTATATCCAATGAAAGGCAGCAATTGATTTGTTATGAAAATCCATCATTCTTTCATCTTCTTTCTTTGTTGAGTTCAGAAGTTATTACCATGTCTTAATTTGGTTTTCATGAACAACAATGAGCCACTTTAAACAGGTTCCCAGCCCTACATTCTCATTCTCTCATTCTCTCATTCTCTCACTCTCTCTCTCTCTCACACACACACACACACACACACACACACACACACACACACACACACACACACACACACACACACACACACACACACACACACACACACACACACACACACACACACCCACACACCCCTTAGCACAGTTAGGGCACAAGAAACAGGCTCTCTCTGAGTCTTGTAGCAAGACTGTGACTGTGTTGTTGACTATGAACATTATTTATCGACCAGCCCCAAATAGGAAGACCATTTCACAGGATTTGCAACAAAATCCAAGTCAGGCTAAATTCCTAGCCACCATTTTCCAATTAGGTTAAAGGGAAAAGACTGACTTAAGTATAGACTACAATTCCCTGCACTGACAGAATGGTGTTCTTATTCACGTTATTTTCCTTTAAGTTCAGTTCAGTCGCTCAGTCGTGTCTGATTCTTTGCGACCCCATGAATTGCAGCACACCAGGCCTCCCTGTCCATCACCAACTCCCGGAGTTCACTCAGATTCACGTTCATCAAGTCAGTGATGCCATCCAGCCATCTTATCCTCTGTCGTCCCCTTCTCCTCCTGCCCACAATCCCTCCCAGCATCAAAGTCTTTTCCAATGAGTCAACTCTTCTCATGAGGTGGCCAAACGACTGGAGTTTCAGCTTTAGCATCATTCCTTCCAAAGAAATCCAAGGGCTGATCTCCTTCAGAATGGATTGGTTGGGTCTCCTTGCAGTCCGAGGGACTCTCAAGAGTCTTCTCCAACACCACAGTTCAAAAGCATCAATTCTTCGGTGCTCAGTCTTCTTCACAGTCCAACTCTCACATCCATACATGACCACAGGAAAAACCATAGCCTGGACTAGATGGACCTTAGTTGGCAAAGTAATGTCTCTGCTTTTGAATATGCTATCTAGGTTGGTCATAACTTTTCTTCCAAGGAGTAAGCGTCTTTTAATTTCATGGCTGCAGTCACCATCTGCAGTGATTTTGGAGCCCCAAAAAATAAAGTCTGACACTGTTTCCAATGTTTCCCATCTATTTCCCATGAAGTGATGGGACCAGATGCCATGATCTTCGTTTTCTGAATGTTGAGCATTAAGCCAACTTTTTCGCTCTCCTCTTTCACTTTCATCAAGAGGCTTTTTAGTTTCTCTTCACTTTCTGCCATAAGGGTGGTGTCCTCTGCATATCTGAGGTTATTGATATTTCTCTTGGCAATCTTGATTCCAGCTTGCGCTTCTTCCAGCCCAGCGTTTCCCATGATGTACTCTGCATATAAGTTAAATAAGCAGGGTGACAATATGCAGCCTTGACGTAGTCCTGTAACAGACTGAGTCCTGTAACAGACTGGTTCCTTTAAGTTTCCTCAATTCTCACTGAATAGCAGACACACACACTAGAGGCAAACTAGAAGGTGACGCGAGCTTGACGCCATCCGCCCAGAAGCACATCAAGGGCCCTTCAGCAATGGTGGAGACTTACAGTAGAAGCACCAGGGAGCAGACTTCTGAAATGGTAAATGTGGGCCGGACGTGAGGCCCTGGCAGAGGAGGGCTGGACTCTAGAGTCAAGCAGCAGGAGCCCTGCTTCCTTCACAGCTTTTCTTTCTTGTGGAATCGCCCCTCCTCTCACGGCCTGTCAGCATCCTGCCCATCTTTCCAGGCTCATCCCAAGCACACTCTCCCATGAAACCATCCTGGACTCATCTCTACCTGGTGGGTTCCTAAGGCTCTGTTTACATCTCTCATATCTCACGAAGGACCATCTTATTCTGTTCCATCATTTGTACCCGTGTACATGGCTTCTCTCAGCTCCTGAGGGGTAAGATCTGTGCACCAAGCTCTGTGCTGGACCCTGACGCAGATTATCTCTAATCCTCACAACAAGCTCACAGGAAGCACTGGCCCCATTTCACAGATGAGGAAACTGAGACTAAGTGAGGTCATATCACTGGTCTGAGGATGGTCAGCTGTTAAACAGAAAAGCTGGAATCTGAACCAGATCATGTCCTTTTGAACCACTTGATAGCCTTTTGCTCTTTCACATCACATGGCCCACGGGGTGACCGAAGATTGTATCTGAAATGAAGACAACACTAAAATAACTCAAGTCTCGAAGGCCTCTATACCTAGACACAGAAGGATCTTATTATCTATGATTGTCAAGGCAACCTGAAAAGAAAATGTGCAAGTTGCCAGGAGTATGTAAATATGAGATGAAAGTATAAACTTACAGGCATCCAAGAGGGCGCTGTAAGGTCAAGCAATATATATGGGAAAATATCAAACTAGAATTTATCAATATGATACCTTTAACTAGGTAATGCTTAAAACTTTTTAAAATCCTTAAAAGTTTTATTTTTAATAAAAACTTGTTTAAAAAAAACTTAAGTTTTTAAAAGTGGTTAATGATAATATACAAATGTTACATACTATATTGCTTATGGTAACAGAATATGTTTATTGATGATTTATGTGGCATCTGCCCCCATTACTTCCTGGAAAATAGATGAGGAAAAGATAGAAACAGTGATAGATTTTATTTTCTTGGGCTCAAAAATCACTGCAGACATTGACTACAGCCATGAAATTAAAAGATGCTTGCTCCTTGGAAGAAAAGCTGTGACAAACCTAAACAGTATATTAAAAGCAGAGACATCACTTTGCCAACAAAGGTCCATATAGTCAAAGCTATGGTTTTTCCACTAGTCATATATGGATGTGAGAGTTGGACCATAAAGAAGGCAGAGTGCCAAAGAACTGATACTTTTGAATTGTGATGCTGGAGAAGACTCTTGAGAGTCCTATGGGAGATCAAACCAGTCCATCCTAAAGGAAATCAACTCTAAATATTCATTGGAAGGACTGATGCTGAAGCTGAATCTCCAATACTTTGGCCACCTGATACGAAGTGCCAACTCACTGGAAAAGACCCTGACACTGGGAAAGACTGAGGGCAGGAGGAGAAGGAAACAATGGAGGATTAAATGGTTGGATGGCATCACCAACTCAATGAACATGAGTCTGAGCAAGCTCCAGGAGATGGTGAAGGACAGGGAGGCCTGGCCTGCTGCAGTCCATGGAGTCAAAAAGAGCTGGACAGGACTTAGTGACTGAACAGCAACAACAATGAAATGTTTACAGATGAACTTACATGAGATCTAGGATCTGCTTTAGAATCCCAGGGGATGGGGCGGGGTGTTGGGTGGAGGGGTGGCACAGGGCAGGGGTAAAGACCCAGCAAGACTGGCCACCAGCTGACCCTGGCTGAACCTGGGGGTGGGAACATGAAGGTTCATTACACGGTGTTCTCTATTCTTACAAATTTTTGTAATTGTCCATTAAAAAAAGGATCTAAAAGTGAATGATACTTCACCAAATGAAACAAAGGTATTCTGTGACCATCATTATCACACCAGAATTAAAACAGCAACATATATGACTGCATACTTACGCAGAAGTCCAGCATAAAGCAACAAATAAGACCTCACAAATTCAAAAAAAAAAAAAAAGAACTTTTAACAAACCTTAGAGCTTAAATCAACGTTATCATTATTTGAAATTCGACTACATACAACTCAAGAGTCATTACTCACCTCTTCCAAAGCACAAGCTTTTATTACTTCTTTATATCGCTCTTCTTCATATTTCTTCCCAAATAAAATGTTACTCTTCACAGTTCCTGGAAACAACCAGGGCTGCTGAGAAACATATGCAATCTTCCCAAGCACGCTGACCTTCCCCTGGCTCGGGGGCAGCTCCCCCAGCAGAGCACTTAACAGTGAGGACTGAAATAGACGGCAACACACACACGTGAACAGGGTACACTCAGGACAGAATGTGCCCCGCAGCACAGCCGACCCCACCCGGGTGCCTGATACACGATATCAGAAGAGTATAGAAGTACAGCTTTGGATACTACAAGAAAAAAATGGAAAAGAGCATTATTGGTCACCGTAAAGGTTAATAAGGAATATTAACATGATAACAATCTACTCTGCCTGAGTTCCCTCAGATGAAATGCTCTACTCAGCAAAGACTAAGAATGTTTAATATCCTTCACTAGCAGAGCAGACCAGCAGGATGTGTATTTTCTGTATCTGATGTTTAATGCAGTTGTTCCTGCATCTGGGTATCTTTCACTTGACAAATAGTTGTTCTTAAAAAGCTATGTGGGGCTTCGCTGGTGGTCCAGTGGTTAAGAATCCACCTTCTAGGATGGGGGGAAGGGATAGTTAGGGAGTTCAGGACGGACAGGTACACACTGCTGTATTTAAAATGGATCACCAGCAAGGACCTACTGCACAGCTCATGGCACTCTGAGATTCACTGTTACGTGGCAGCCTGGATGGGAGGGGGTTTGGGGGAGGATGGATGCATGTGTACGTATGGCTGACATACGCCCTTCACTTTCACCTGAAACTATCACAACATTGTTAACTGGCTACACCCCAGCACAAAAGAAAATGCTAAAAGAACAATAATTATATCCAGATAATAAACACTGAAAAAAAGAAGAATCCACCTTCCAGTGCCAGAGGCTCTGGTTAGATCCCTGGTCCCCTGGTGGGGGAACTAATATTCCACATGCCCAGGGCAACTGAGCCCACATGCCACAATTAGAGATGCCATGCACTGCAACAAAGACCCAGTGCAGCCAAATACCTAAATAAGTATATTTTTTAAAAAAAATTAAGAACAATGTGTGAAGAATATATCCAAAGATTATTATTTAAAACAACTCTGCGATTGTTGTATTTGAAGAACAGAAGTCCACCATGCCCAGGGAACTCGAATCCTGGGCTCTGTGACAAATAGGGGGGTGGATGGGATGAGAGGCGGGAAAGAGGTTCAAGAGAGAGGAAACATACGTATACCTACGGCTGCTTCATGCTGATATATGGCAGAAACCAACACAATACTGTAAAGCGATTATCCTCCAATTAAAAATAAATTTTTTAAAAAGTCCTTCATGGAGGAAATCATCACCCCCTCGTGTGTACACCCCACATTTAGGTTTCTGGATTTTGTTGTACAAAACACAGGACACTAAGCGCACACGTACACGTCCTTCACATCTCCTGTAACACAGAGAAATGACATGCCTGTGTCCACGCCGTCAGAGCACTCGCCACACTGGGCTAAAATAGTCTGCCTTCATATCTGTCTTGCTCCAGAACCTGGTTACCTCTGGAGGGCAGAGGTGTCAAGGTCTGGTTCATGCCTATATCTTTAGCTCTAGCACGTGGTTGCACGTTCCCTACATGTGCACTGATGGGACCACATGAAGTCACATGAAGAAATGCTCAGAGCTTCCTGGAAGAGCCTTCACCACCTCCAGACTTCCTGGAGGGGCCACTGTGACAAAAAGAAGTCCCCACTGTCCCCGTCCATCCTGAACAGCTGCCACATAATCTCCTTCACTGAGACGTGCAAACTCCCCACGAGCAGTTCCCAAGTATTCACATGAGGCATCAAGAAGGAAAACACAATGTGCATTTATCCTGATGTATCTGGCCATGAAACCTTTTTGCAAAACGAATGTTCCTAGAGAAGCAGCTTTCTAGATAGACCCAATTCAAACTCAAACTGAGTCACACTCAGCTCTGGGCTCCACTCTGAGGACTGAATAGGGGCTGTGGCGTTACATCAGGCTGACAAAAGGCATCATAACTTACCTTTCCTGCTCCCACAGGTCCGACCACAGCTAACAGTTCACCGGGTCTGACAGTAAAGGAAAGGCCTTGTAGGGTTGGGGTTTCCGATTCCTGCAAATTAAAGTTTATAAAAATGTACCCATTTCAATAAAGTAATATACATTACTTTAAAAAGTAGAGAAAGTAACGTAATAGTCACTGATATCCTAACATTAACTCACATTTTTCTCCTTCCTATTTTAAGATACTGTGTCCCGAAGGCCTTTCCATCCAATACTAAGTCTTAGGGGGTTTGAAGTAGTTTTAAGTTGCCTTTAGGAAGCCTTCTTCTTTTACTAGATTTATATATGGACACAGCTCTAGACACCCACAGAATTTAGTAGCAGAGATGACAAGGCACCTTCCTGAAATGCAAACTGAATGATACACACTAGTTTATTAAAATAATGTACTTAATACAATATCCAGTGTGGAAGGTTTTTAATCATTTATAAGTTTTCATCAGGACCCTTGGTTTTAACTGTCTCATTAATCTCCGCAAAGTGGCAGCATAAGTACCTGGCATGCCTGGACCTTTACTAAATAAATAAATTGAAAGTGAAAGTCGCTCAGTCGCATTGCAGGAGGATTCTTTACCAACTGAGCCACAAGGGAAGCCCAAGAATACTTGACAGGTAGCCTATTCCTTCTCCAGAGGATCTTCCCAACTCAGGAATCGAACTGGGGTCTCCTGTATTGCAAATGGATTCTTTACCAACTGAGCTATAAGGGAAGCCCTAAATAATTTGAAATCTCCACTAATCTCTCCATTTTCATTTGATAGAATGAACCTCAGTAATGCTCAGCAAGCAAAGAGGCACTTTATATTAAGAAGTCACTCTTGGTAAATTAATTCTTATAAGTAATCTTCAAAACTCTAAAGAGAGCTTTAATTCAACACCTACAACAACAACAAAAAAAATGGGTAATAAAGAAATTAATTATGACACCATGGGTCAGAGTGATAAAGCCTCAATTTTATACATGATACATGCATTACATATCCTGGCTAAACAGGGCAATAAGGTACTTCTACTGTAAGAAAAATATAAAACATGAAGGTATGTGTGACAACACATAATCCAACTCAAAGGTGAAGGACAAAGTACTCCTCATGCTGGTCACAGGTCACGTTCCTAAGAGACTTAGGGTGTCTATGTGTCTTTACATATCCTGAGTGTTAAGAAAATAGTAACTTCCATGTTAAAAAAAAAAAAAGTTTATATGTGATTAAGTAAAACACTCAAAAGACTAAAAGCACACAGTCTGGATTAAAAGTCTGAATAACCTTCAAATGAAATTTTTTCTAGAAAAAACTGAACTGATTAAACAACATTCACATACTAAAAAAATGACAGTGATTTTTCATCACCCAAAAAACTAGTTTCAGATTTTAGGAATGAAAAATCTATCAAAAGAAACTGCATTTTAATATACAAGAAACATTTTTTAAGCCTTTTAAGCTTCTCCACTTTCCCCCTTAGTCAGTCTTTCCATCAAGAAGCTTCCATAAGCCTCTTATCCATCTTCATCAAAGGGCAGACAGACTGGAAACCACAATCACAGAAACTAACCAATCTGATCACATGGACCACAGCCTTGTCTAACTCAATGAAACTATTAGCCATGCCATGTGGGACCACCCAAGACAAACAGGTCATGGTGGAGAGTTCTGACAAACGTGGTCCACTGGAGAAGGGAATGGCAAACCACTTCAGTATTCTTGCCTTGAGAATCCCATGAACAGCATGAAAAGGCAAAAAGATAGGACACTGAAAGATGAACTCTCCAGGTCAATAGGTACCCAATATACTACTGGAGGTCAGTGAAGAAATAACTCCAGAAAGAATGAAGAGACAGAGCCAAAGCAAAAACAACACCCAGTTGTGGATGTGACTGGTGATAGAAGCAAGGCCTGATGCTGTAAAGAGCAATATTGCATAGGAACCTGGAATGTTAGGTCCATGAATCAAGGCAAATTGGAAGTGGTCAAACAGGAGATGGCAAGAGTGAATGTCGACATTTTAGGAATCAGCAAAATAAAATGAATGGAATGGGTGAATTTAACTCAGATGACCATTATATCTACTACTGTGGGCAAGAATCCCTTAGAAGAAATGGAGTAGCCATCATGGTCAACAAGAGAGTCCAAAATGCAGTGAAAGTGAAAGTGAAGTCGCTCAGTCATGTCCAACTCTTTGTGACCTAGGCAAGAATACTGGAGTGGGTTACCATTTCCTTCTCCAGGGGATCTTCCCAACCCAGGGACTGAACCCAGGTCACCCACATCGGAGGCAGATGCTTTAACCTCTGAGCCACCAGGGAACCTACTTGGATGCAATCTCAAAAATGACAGAATGGTCTCTGTTCCTTTCCAAGGCAAACCATTCAATATCATGGTAATCCAGGCTTATGCCCCAACCAGTAATGCTGAAGAAGCTGAAGTTGAACAGTTCTATGAAGACCTATAAGACCTTCTAGAAAGTGAAGTGAAATCGCTCAGTTGTGTCCAACTCTTTGTGATCCCTTGGACTGTGGTCTACCAGGCTGCTCTGTCCAAGAGATTTTCCAGGCAAGAATACTGGAGTGGGCTACCATTTCCTTCTCCAGGAGATCTTCCCGATCCAGGGATTGAACCCAGGTCTTCCACATTGTAGGCAAATGTTTTACCTTCTGAGCCACCAGAACTAATACCGAAAAAAAATGTCCTTTTCATTATGGGGGACTGGAATGCAAAAGTAGGAAGTCAAGAAACACCTGGAGTAACAGGCAAATTTGGCCTTGGAGTACAGAATGAAGCAGGGCAAAGGACAATAGAGTTTTGCTAAGAGAACTCACTGCTCATAGCAAACACCTTCTTCCAAAAACACAAGACAAGACTCTACACATGGACATCACCAGATGGTCAATACCAAAATCAGATTGATTATATTCTTTGCAGCCAAAGATGGAGAAGCTCTATACAGTCAGGAAAAAAAAAAAAAAAAACAGACGGGGAGCTGACTGTGGCTCAGATCATGAACTCCTTATTGCCAAATTCAGACTTAAATTGAAGAAAGTAGGGAAAACCAGTTAACCATTCAGGTATGACCTAAATCAAATCCCTTATGATTATACAGTAGACAAGAGAAATAGATTCAAGGGATTAGATCTGATAGACAGAGTGCTGAATGACCTATGGACAGAGGTTCATGACATTGTACAGGAGACAGGGAGCAAGACCATCCCCAAGAAAAAGAAATGCAAAAAAGCAAAATGGCTGTCTGAGGAGGCCTTACAAATAGCTGAGAAAATAAGAGAAGCAAAAAGCAAAGGAGAAAAGGAAAGATACATCCATTTGAATGTGGAGTTCCAAAGAATAGCAAGGAGAGATAAGAAAGCCTTCTTAAGCGATCAGTGCAAAGAAATAGAGGAAAACATTAGAATGGGAAAGACTACAGATCTCTTAAAGAAAATTAGAGATAACAAGGGAATATTTCAT
The DNA here is from genome assembly GCF_016772045.2 of Ovis aries. NCBI lineage: Eukaryota > Metazoa > Chordata > Mammalia > Artiodactyla > Bovidae > Ovis > Ovis aries. The sequence continues at coordinate 70,757,540 of NC_056063.1, read as the reverse complement.
GCAAAGATGGGCACAATAAAGGACAGAAATGGTACGGACCTAACAGAAGCAGAAGACATTAAGAAGAGGTGGCAAGAATACACAGAACTATAAAGAAAATATCTTCACTACCCAGATAATCACAATGGTGTGATCACTCACCTAAAGCCAGACATCCTGGAATGTGAAGTCAAGTGGGCCTTAGGAAGCATCACTACAAACAAAGCGAGTGGAGGTGATGGAATTCTAGCTGAGCTATTCCAAATCCTAAGAGATGATGCTGTGAAAGTGCTACACTCAATATGCCAGCAAATTTGGAAAACTCAGCAGTGCCCACAGGACTGGAAAAGGTCAGTTTTCATTCCAATCTCAAAGAAAGGCAATGCCAAAGAATGTTCAAACTACTACACAATTGCACTCATCTCACACACTAGTAAAGTAATGCTCAAAATTCTCCAAGCCAGCTTTAACAGTACGTGAACTGTGAACTTTCAGATGTTCAAGCTGGTTTTAGAAAAGGTAGAGGAATCAGAGATCAAATTGCCAACATAAGTTGGATTATCAAAAAAGCCAAAGAGTTCCAGAAAAACATCTATTTCTGCTTTATTGACTATGCCAAAGCCTTTGACTGTGTGGATCACAATAAACTGTGGAAAATTCCGAAAGAGATGGGAATACCAGACCACCTGACTTGCCTCTTGAGAAACCTGTATGCATGCCAGAAAGCAACAGTTAGAACTGCACATGGAACAACAGACTGGTTCCAAATAGGAAAAGGAGTACGTCAAGGCTGTATATTGTCACCCTGCTTATTTAGCTTATATGCAGAGTACATTGTGAGAAACGCTGGGCTGGAGGAAGCACAAGCTGGAATCAAGATTACCAGGAGAAATATGGATAAGCTGAGATACGCAGATGACACCACGCTTATGGCAGAAAAGCGAAGAAGAACTAAAGAGCCTCTTTACGGAAGTAAAGAGGAGAGTGAAAAAGTTGGCTTAAAGCTCAACATTCAGAAAACTAAGATCAAGGAATCTGGTCCCATCACTTCATGGCAAATAGATGTGGAAACTGTGAGAGACTTTATATTTTGGGGCTCCAAAATCACTGCAGATGGTGACTGCAGCCATGAAATTAAAAGATGCTTGCTCCTTGGAAGGAAAGCTATGACCAACCTAGACAGCATATTATAGAACAGAGACATCAATTTACCAACAAAGAACCATCTAGTCAAGGCTATGGTTTTTCCAGTAGTGATGTATAGATGTGAGAGTTGGACTATAAAGAAAGCTGAGAGCCGAAGAATTGATGCTTTTGAACTGTGGTGTTGGAGGAGACTCTTGAGAGTCCCTTGGATTGCAAGGAGATCCAACCAGTCCATCCCAAAGGATATCAGTCCTGAATATTCACTGGAAGGACTGATGTTGAAGCTGAAACTCCAATACTTTGGCCATGTGATGCGAAAAATTGACTCATTTGAAAAGACCCTGATGTTGGGAAAGATTGAAGGCAGGAAGAGAAGGGGATGACAGAGGATGAGATGGTTGGATGGCCTCACTGAATCAATGGACATGAGTTTAAGTAAGCTCCAGGAGTTGGTGATGGACAGGGAGGCTTGGCGTGCTGCAGTCCATGCGGTCACAAAGAGTTGAACATGACTGAGCGACTGAGCTGAACTTTCTTCCTGCCTGACACTTGGGATTCTTAGTTTACTGCCTTTTCATTCAGTTATGACAGCAAAATAGTGAACCACCTACAAACAGAAGAAGGAGGAAATGGCAACCCACTCCAGTATTCTTGCCTGGAGAACCCCATGGACGGAGGAGCTTGGTGGACTACAGTCCACAGGTCAAAAAGAGTCGGACACGACTGAGCGACTTCACTTACAAACATCAACGTCCTATCACAGCCCCTCAGTCTGTCAAGGACAGAGTTCACTCCGTGTTCACGCTTCAGGATCATGCACTGCTCCGGCATGACCAGAAGGGGGCAGCACTCGACAACTCATGGCTGCTGGGTCCCTCCCTGACTGGTTATCCAGGCTCAGGGAACACTAACTCAACAAACATCATCATCTAAGCCACTACTCTGTGCAGACACGGTTCAAAACCCCGCCCCGGGAGATCTGGAGGCTCCCACAAGACCGTTTGTTTTGCTTATTCTTTTTTTTATTATTTTGGCTGCTGCTCTGGGTCTTTGTTGGGGGTATGGGGGTTTAGTTGCTCCATAGCATGTGAGATCTTAGTTCCTCAACCAGGGATGGAACCAGAGTCCCCCGTATTGGAAGGTAGATTCTTAACCACTGGACCACCATAGAAGTCCCTGGAACCATTTATTTTAAACCTTAAAGATTGAGACCAAGTCCCATCATTCCATGAATGAGACCTGGGTCCCTGAGACCTTTCCCACCTGCCCACCTGGCTGTCTAGGGGAGCAGGTTACAGAGCTCACGTCTGTCTCTTGCCTCCCAGACCAGCAGGGGCTTCATTCAGACTCAGCTTCTCTCCAAAACCCCAACGTCTTCCCATTCCCCTCCGAGGGCTCTCTCACCCATGACCTAACCCGACAGCCCTAATTACTAAAGACCCCAGCAAGGGGCAGAGTCCTTCCACAGGCAAGGCCAGGACAACAGAACAGGGTGTTGTAGACTACAGTGCAATTTACACAGAAGTCTGTGACCATGTTATTAAGCTCTTGAAAGAACAAGATAGTTCATTTTAAAATGCTGCATAATTTGGTACAAAACCAAATCAGTGTGGTCACCTGCACACATTAGGGGGGAGGATGCACGGGACAGAAGGACAGACGCAGCGATGGGTCCACTTGAACATCTGCATGGAGGACGCGTTGTCGGGCTCTCCCACCCGCTGCTCCAGGCCGCAGGCTGCCTGGCCATGCTCTGTGTGATGACCAGGTCAGGACACCACCCTGGCCCCGACATGACTGTGGCCTGGCTTTACTGAGCACCAAGACAGCCCCAGTGTCGCCACTCCTCAGGGGCACCTCTCCAGCCCCAGAAATCTGGGAAACCACAACAGCTGTGTTTCCTGTTTTGATGCTAAGACTGCTAATACTACCTGCTTTTGGACTGAATGAAAGATAAAAACTATTGTTTACATAATTCAAAATTAGTGACTGCCAGGTGGTGAACACAGAAATCTTTCTCTGTCTGTGCCTGCTGTCACACCATTGCCAACCAATTCGAGAGCTAACACCACAACTCCGCCTTCCCCTCTGCAGCTCCCACCGCAGCTGCCACATCAGGTGTAACTAAAACCACTAACTCCGAGCTCACAACCTGCGCCAAAGACTGCCTCTGATGCAGCCAGGTTCTTTGGAGTAATTGTCCTTTCTTGGGTGTGTAGGCTGTAATTTTCTTTCTCCATACATTCTGCAAATCTAAAAAACAAAACTACCACACTCTGTGGACTTCCCTGATGACTCAAATGGTAAAGAATCTGCCTGCAATGTGCCAAGACCCAGGTTTGATCCCTGGGTAGGGAAGATCCTCTGGAGAAAGGAATGGCAACCCATGCCAGTATTCTTGCCTGGAGAATTCCAGGGACAGAGGAGCCTGGCGGGCTATAGTCCATGGGGTCACAAAGAGTTGGACCCAACTGAGCGACTAACACTAACCCCACCCTCTGAAAATTGACCTGCTCAATTAACAAGGGCTGGAATGTAACTCACTGAAACCAAAATATCATCTTTCAATATGCCCCCATGGAAGATGCTATTCTGGGGTCTTTAATTTTTCAAGGGATGCATATCGGAGCATCACTCTTGAAGAAAAATCAATTAAATCATTTTGCTCAAGGGGAATATTTAAAGTAGTCTGCATAAATATTTGTGGCTTCTTCTTTTACCTTAAATGGCTGCTGCTATGGGATTAGATTCTCTCTTCCTGACATGCCAAATGTAACTCTCTAAGTGATGGAAAACACTGTCCTGCTCAGACAACCTCATGACCCTTTTGCAGGTGCAGTGAAAGTCACTTAGCAGTCCCTAGGCAAGATTACTAGAGTGGGTTGCCATTCCCTTTTCCAGGGGATTTTCCCAACCTAGGACCCGAACCTGGGTCTCCTGCACTGCAGGCAGATTCTTTACCATGGATCCACCACGGAAGCCCAATATTGTAAAGTAATTAGCCTCCAATTAAAATTCTTTTAAAAAGTAGTCATTTTAAACCCTGAAAGATGCATTATTTTTATTCAAACTCAGGATGTACTTTAGTGACCAGAATTGAGAAGAAGGTGCTAAATGAGCATCAATCAGGTGAATTTTTAGCTATCATTTAAAAAGTGGAATCAATTTTAAAATTTAGTATCTTTAGAGTAAAATTTTGTGCTTGATAACAGTTATCTTTTCTACATGGAAAAATGATGCCACATCCCAGATTTAAAGAAATGAATGGAAAGAACACAAAAATAGTAAAGTTCAACAGATTATTGTTCATACTTAAAAAGCACTTTGTATCATTTAGAAGTTAAAGAACAATGCCTTAAAGTCTAGACTTAACCTAAAGTGCTGGTGATTTGCTATTTCACATTAAAGAAGGCAAAAGTTTGTCTGAGGATGTTAACTGTTGATGTGGAAGTAAAAAATCTGCTCTAAGTATAACTGAAAACTTACCTACTTTATTTCAAGCCTGAGTAACTTAAACAATTTATATGAAGTCAAAAGCCTTCATCTATTGAACCAACCTAAATTTTTATGGCTATTAAAAAGTATAAAGTTGATTTAGTTATATTTTCCTTTGTACTTCAAAAAGTATCCTAACTGTTGTACCTTAAGATTTCCACTGAGCTTTCTTAACATGTAACTTTTATAAGGCAAGAAAGAAGTTTTAGATTTACTAACTCTGTAATGAGACAATCATTTTAAGTTTTGACACAGAAAATGTGAACAGTGTAATTTCAGAAAAAAATTTTAGTTGATCGGATTACTGTCGATTTTTAATGATGATTGCCCTGGGTAACTTCTCACCCATCTTTCTCTTCTTAGTTTCAATCTGTGTGGTATGGTAAGCATGCATACTTTCATCTCTTTAGTTTCCTTGTGAATCACTACTTTTTCCAGGTTTAGAGGGATCCTTCTTCCCTGCCTTTGACACACAGGATTAGTTCAGGGGCTTAAGTCAGTTTAAAATGAGCTTTTGCTCATTAAGGCTCCAGGTCATTAAGCCTTTTTTGTTTTAGTTCCCTTACCCTACAATGGCTGGATTTAGCACTTGGTTTTCAATATTATATAGTAAGAAACAACAAGTTGCTCTTGACCATTTCTTAAGCCAAAATTCCTTACATTTAGATAATTAAAGATTCATAAAATGAAGATTTACTATTTCTTCATTGCTTGCTGGTACAGCTACAGTTTGTTTTACTCGCAAGTTTACACATATCCCTAATGTTTTCAAGTGCCTTAATTGTTAATATCTCTGGCTTCAAAGGCTTCTGGGAAAAGATATGCTTACCTCACATTTTTGTGTCTCCCTCAGTAGGGACAGTCTAGTTAACTCACAAAAAATGTTATTATGGTGCCAGGGCCATTAGTTTTTAGTGAGTGCTATTAGAGACTAGATTCAGTTGAAAATACTTAGAATTTCCATTCCATGGAAGTGGTAAAAAGTAGCTGCAATAGCATAATCATCATTTACCTAGATAGGAATACCTTTGTTTTGCTTTGCTCAGTCACTCTGCAACCCTATGGACTGTAGCCCGCCAGGCTCTTCTACCCGTGGGATTCTCCAGGCAAGAATACTGGCGGGAGTTGCCATTTCCTTCTCCAAGGAAACTTTGACACCCAAAAATGTTAACCTTGTATATATTTTTATGAAAATGTAGCTGATGAAGCCTCTCATCTCTGTAATTTTGAATTCTGCTCTAACAGAATCATAATATCCCATTAGTTAGATTTTACAAGAACCTTACAACAGAAGTCATAGCCTTTTCCCCTCTTCCTTCAGCAGTTCAGGATCTTGAGTTAGTAATAAGGTTTTTTTTAACTCTAGAAGCTATATAGAAACCTTTCCAGATTTTTCATCTGATTTATTCACATGGACTGTAGTACAGCTAAAATGCCTTATTCTACCTTATAGGCATTTGCTGCACAGGCAGACTGCTGCACACTGATATTTTTATTTCAGTTAATAACTGCAGAACATATACTGAACTGATTTAAGGTAAATCTCCTGGTGGTTCAGAGGTTAAAGCGTCTGCCTCCAATGCTGGAGACCCGGGTTCGATCCCTGGGTCAGGAAGATGCCCTGGAGAAGGAAATGGCAACCCACTCCAGTATTCTTGACTGGAGAATCCCATGGACAGAGAAGCCTGGTAGGTTACAGTCCACGGGGTCGCAAAGAGTTGGACACGACTGAGCGACTTCACCTTACCTTACCTTACCTTACATGTTTGCTGGGAACAAAAGAAATCAGCTAATAAGTTCATACAAAGTATGTGTTAGCATTTACATAAAATGGTCTTTATAATGGAATTTTAGTGGTGCTTTCTATAAATGCTTCAAGAGCATTACGACGAGAAACACCAACCAGAAGGTAAATCCACCGTATTAAGGTAGCAGAAGCTCTCAGGTTAGATCAGACACCCTGTGTGAGTTTCCATGGACAGAAGGTGCAGGGACATGGTTTCATGTATCTGGGAACAAACCACTGGTGGTCGGTGGGGACGGCAGCTGCTGAGTCAGAAGCAGGTGAACAGGATGCAGGGCGCACCACAGACTCACAGGCACGGAAGACAGGGTGAGTCTACAGTCAGGACGCGTGCTCTGTGGTCCCCACTCTGACAGCCCAGCTCCTGGGCTCTGCTCTGGAGGATGGACTCTCTGGTGGAGGTGCCACCTCCCTGAGTCCCCCCAGCCCTGGGGGTGGGCGCAGCTTCCTGCCTTTGATAACCCCTGGGTCATCTCACGCACCACCGTTTTGCCCTTACTGCTTTTTTCTCCCTCTTTCATCATCTGCGTAACTAATTCCCTGCATGGAACTCCCTCTCCTGTGGTGGGGTTCTATTTTCTTAATCAGTCCTCACTGATACAGGAGGGTGAGCACAGAAGATCACGGAACCGGGGAAAAGGTGGGGCACTTCAGTTGGTAAAGGGGCTGAACTGGGTGTGCGATACTGACAGCTTCTTGAGACTAGACCCTGTTTTTTCTGTTTGACTGAACCTAACAAATAAACCAAGTGTTGGAAATCACCAGCTCTCCCTGTCAGCTTCCACACAGCGTAATCCTTTAACTAGGAATCACTGGCGCTCGTTATGATCACCTGCTGTCTTCTCCTACCCTGCTAAGTTACTTCAGTCGTATCCGACTCTGTGCGACCCCATAGATGGCAGCCCACCAGCCTCCCCCGCCCCTGGGATTCTCCAGGCAAGAACACTGGCGTGGGTTGCCATTTCCTTCTCCAATGCATGAAAGTGAAAAGTGAAAGTGAAGTCCCTCAGTCGTGTCCTACTCTTAGCAACCCCATGGACTGCAGCCCACCAGGCTCCTCCATCCATGGGATCTTCCAGGCAAGAGTACTGGAGTGAGGTGCCATTGCCTTCTCCGCCTCCTGCCCTGGCTGCCACCAAAGTATCCAGAACCATCCAGAAGCTCAGGATAGGATAGCCCCCACTCTACCCAACAGCAAAGATCCAGATCATGGCCTCACTCTGTATATAATAAACTGGTCTGAAAATCAAGGCAAAAAATATATGCTGATTCTCCAAAGCCTCTTTAAAAACTAGTTGTGTATTTTTTCAGATAACCCATATCACTGTCCAATTCTGTAAATGCTAACATTACAAATGTATGGACTTTAAGTTCAAAATGTGCTAATACTTTGAAATCTCTCTTGAAAATGAGAGAGACAGCAACATGTCAAACATCTTAGGCTGATTTTATAATTAATCTCCATTAGATACAAACATTAGTCCCTATTTTGAAAAATTTTGTAACATACTTTTAGCAAATGAGCAAGTCACATTTTACACCATGGGTAAAATCTAAAAATTCTCCAATGAATCCTAGTCACAGTTGTCTGTTAGCAGTCATGATCTTGGAATGGAAGATCTGTTACCTCATCCCAAAAAGCAGTGAAATCTTGCATGTCCACCATCACTTCACCATCTGATGGCAGCTGAGTGTTGACCTGTGGTATTTCATCAAGTAATAAAAAATTCTACAGAAACAAGAAAAAAAAAACAGATTGTTAAACTGCAGGAAGAAAGCACAAACAAAAACAACTGTTTTCCTGGGATTTGCAAACTTTGAACAGTCTAAATACTGTTTTGCTCACTGTACTTAAAGTATTAGTTCACATCAGAACATATTATGCAATACATGAGGCCCCAGTTTGATTCCTGGGTCGGGAAGATCTGCTGGAGAAGGGATAGTCTACCCACTCCAGTATTCTTGGGCTTCCCTTGTGGCTCAGCTGGTAAAGAATCCACCTGCAATGCAAGAGACCTGGGTTTGATCCCTGGGTTGGGAAGATGCCCTGGAGAAGGGAAAGGCTATCCATTCCAGTATTCTGGCCTGGAGAATTCCACAGAATCTATAGTCCTTAGGGTTGCAAAGAGTCGGACACAACTGACCAACTTTCACTTTCACTCAGAACATATTAACTAATGTATGGAATAATACATTACATAATTACTATTATTACATAATTAATAATTACTATTACAGCTCATGCTACATATAAATATAATCATATAGTGTATTTGTTGTTCCTCAGTCACTAAGTCGTGTCTGATTCTTTGCAATCCCATGGATTGCAGCACTCCAGGATCCACTGTCCATCACTATCTCCAAAAGTTTGCTCAAACTCATGTTCGTTGAGTCAGTGATGCTATCCAACCATTTCATCCTCTCTCGTCCCCTTCTCCTCTTGCCCTCAATCTTTCCCAGCATCAGGGTCTTTTCTAATGAGTTGGCTCTTGGCATTAGATGGCCAAAGTATTGGACCTTCAGCATCAGACCTTCCAATGAATACTCAGGGTTGACTTCCTTTAGGATTGGCTGATTTGATCTCCTTGCAGTCCAAGGGGCTCTCAAGAGTCTTCTCCACCACAGTTCAAAGCATCAATTCTTCGGTGCTCAGCCTTCTTTATGGTCCAACACTCACATCCATACACGACTAATGGAAAAACCATAGCTTTAACTATAGGGAACATTTTTGGCAAAGTAATGTCTCTGCTTTTTAGTACACTGTCTAGGATTGTCATAGTTTTTCTTCAAAGAAGCAAGGGTCTTTGAAATTCATGGCTTCAGTCAGCACCTGCAGTGATTTTGGAGCCCAAGAAAATAAAGTCTGTTTCTGTTTCCATTGTTTCTCCACCTATTGCCTTGAAGTAATGGGATGAGATGCCATGACTAGTTTTCTGAATGCTGAGTTTTAAGTCAGCTTTTTCACTCTCCTCTTTCACCTTCATCAAGAGGCTCTTTAGTTCCTCTTCACTTTCTGCCATAAGGGTGGTGTCATCTGCATGTCTGAGGTTATTTATATCTCTCCCAGCAATCTTGATTCAAGCTTGAGCTTCATCCAGCCCAGCATTTCTCATGATGTACTCTACATATAAGTTAAAAAAGCAAGGTTACAATATACAGCCTTCATGTATTCCTTTCCCAATTTGGAACCAGTCCATTATTCCATGACCAGTTCTAACTGTTGCCTCTTGCCTTGCGTACAAGTTTGACAGGACACAGGTAAGGTGGTTTGATATTCCCATCTCTTTCATGATTTTCCATAGTTTGTTGTCATCCACACAGTCAAAGGCTTTAGAGTAGTCAATGAAGCAGTAACAGATGTTTTTCTGGAATTCTCTTGTTTTTCTATGATCCAATGGATGCTGGGAATTTGATCTCTGGTTCCTTTGCCTTTTCTAAATCCAGCTTGTATATCTGGAACTTCTTGGTTCACATAATGGTGGGAATTATAAATGTGAAAAGAAGAGGGCAGCTAGGGAGAGAGGATTAAGCAGTAAATAAAGAGGGGCCAGGGATGAAAAGGCAGACACAAAAGGTGGCTCAGATATCAACAAGCAAAACATCTGTGGAGGAAAGAACTCATTTTTGAACACAGAGAATTAAGTGAATCTGAGGCTACTCTTCCTGTCCAAGCAGCAGGGAGCTCTCAGCAAGCTCCTCCCCTCCCGGCCCAGAGAGGACCCCTATGCCCCAGGACTGCACAGTCGCTGCCTGGTCCCTGGAGTCAGCACAGGAGATGCACTCTGATGCTTCTCCTGCTTTTAGACATTTTAGTCACTCTGCAGGCACCACTACACTAGAGCCCTGTGCTATGCTAATTATATATACTACTGCCCCTACATGAGAACCAGTCTTACGACATCTGTAACACACTCTACCTAAGAAGAAAGGGGAGTACCTACAACATTCTGGGAAGACTGCCAGCTTTGGCACTGAGAGAGCTAAATATCTCCCAACTGGAACACAGTGATACCAAACAAATGGGCATTTTACAAAAAATCCACCGACAACTGAAAACAATTATTTGTCCCCAAACCTTGATTCTTCGGATGCTGACGACAGCCTCTGACACCTTCTCGACGGCCATGGGGAAGTAGAGGGTGCTCGAGAACCGCAGAGCCTCGATCAGCGTCACCACCACAAACACTTGGCTGGCTGAGATCCGGTTGTCAAGGAGCTCATTGGTGATGAAGGTGACAAAAATCATAATTTTGCTGATGGCAAAAAATGATGCCAAATTCATGCCCCTAAGGTAGGAACTTTTCAGAATCCTAGAAATTTCCTTCCTGAAAAGGAGAGTAGGAAAGAGGGTTTATTTTATTTTTTTATTATTACTATTTTTTACTTTACAATATTGTATTGGTTTTGCCACATATCAACATGAAGCCGCCACAGGTGTACACGTGTTCCCAATCCCAAACCCCCTCCCACCTCCCCCCACACACCATCCATCCAGGTCATCCCAGTGCACCAGCCTCAAGCATCCTGCACCCTGCATCGAACCTAGACTGGTGATTTGTTTCTTATATGATATTATACATGTTTCAATGAAAGAGGTTTTAAAAGAAGCATCAACATCCAAGGCATGAATTCAAGTCCTCACATGGAGACACTACACAGTGCACGCCCAGGGCTCCGTCCCAACACCAGGACACACACTTCATCACCACTTCACTCTCCCAACTAAAGAGAGGCTTCATGTCACCCTTTTAAACACTGTGGGTAAATTGGACTGGGTTTGAACATTCTTTCAACAAGCATTCATAACCACAAGTCCTGGGCCAGGCTCCCCACTTATGACAGAAAGACACAGCCCCTCTCCTCCTGGATCTCATGAACTTGTAGAGAAAGAGGATAAGACGCCCCAAAACAGTGAGACACCAAGACATCAGACAGAGGCAGGCACCAAGGCCTCTATGGAAGCACATGTCCTGGCTATCGTAACTAGTGCTGCAATGAGCATTGAGGTACATGTGTCTTTTTGAATTCTGGTTTTCTCAGGGCATATGCCCAGTAGTGGGATGGCTGGGTCACATGGCGGATTTATTCCTAGTTTTCTAAGGAATCTCCAGCCTGTTTTCCATAATAGCCGTGCCAATTTGCACTCCTACCACAGTGCAGGAGGGTACTGTTTGTAGACTTTTTGTTGATGGCCATGCCTACCAGTGTGAGGTGATATTTCATTGTAGTTTTAATTTGCATTTCTCTAATAAAGAGTGATGTTGAACATTTTTTCATGTGTTTATTGGCTATCTGTTTGCCTTCAGAAGCATACATAATTTTTCCTTTAAGAAGATCGTAAGTGGAACAGCAGGTTAAAATGACATCTCCCCTCTTCCACTTAACCCTTCTGCCACATGTTAGGTGTGGATTTCATAGTATTTAAGCTCATCTACATGTGAAAACTTGGTAAGACTTCTAATTTCAGTCGGTAAAAATAGAGGGGAAAATACAAAAATACGGTGTGATATGTACAAAAACTTACCTTCTCAGTCTGGTAATAAGGTCTATAAATGACTTTTCCCAAGCATTCATTTTTACTGTTCTGATGCCAGTTATGACTTCACTTATGATCCTGATCCTGTCATCTGTGAGAGCTGCAGTCTTACTCCTGAGGGGACAGACGTGAGATGAGCCTCAGTGACCACAGCCCAACTTTCCTCAGCAGCAGCAGCAGGGGGCACAGGGAGGGACCAGGGGATTGATGATTCCCTACAGCTCTTCTGTGCTGACATCACAGGCAGGTCCTTCTCAAAGTGCAAATGGAGAAAAAGACTTCTAGAAGTCAACCATTCAGCCTAATTCAAGGAGTAACTTGGAGAACTCGCAGTACTGGCTGAGGAAGACCCAAAGTAAGTCAGGTATAAACTCTCTGCCCAAGGAGGTCGCAGTTGGGCAGGGAAGGCAAAAAGACACTGAGTCTGATGGGAAGACAGTGTCTGTGCTGTGATAAAATAGGAGTGAAGTTCTGGGGAGCAGAAAAGATAGGGCTGTTAATTCCACTGGGAAAGGAGAACAGGAGCTTCAGAGACCTGGTACCATTGGAACAGGGCCTTGAAGGATAAGGAGCATCTCTCCACAGCAGACAGGAAAGGGAATTTCAAATAGACAAAAATATCACATGTAAAATCATGAAAAAAAAAAAAGAAAAATCTCAAGGAAAAAAAAAAAAAAACTACAAAGAGCACAACACCTCCATCACCTGACAGCCTGGACAACGACCCACCTCCAACCTTCTGGGACCTGCTTCAGGTCTATCCATTAGGTCCTTCATCACCAGCCACTGTTCTATCACATATTCCGCTGGGACTGTGGGGCTTTACTAAGACACAGTTAATTAAGGTTGACCTTGTCCTTGAGGCACTTATAAGTTAATGGAAACACTGATTTAAAAACAAGACATGAAAATAGGTACCTGAAAATTGCTCTAACATAAGAATAACAAAAATACATGCAGCTAAATTTAAGCCTATAGGATTATTACTATTTAATAAAGTTTACATAACATCAATGTAGGTACATTCTGCTTAAGGACACTCCACTTATTCAGCTATGGTAGTGAGAGGAGCCAGTGAGTGCCATCTCCTTTCCCTATTCAAGATCAGCGTTCAGCTTAAGGCTGGAGCCTCCACCTGCAAAGACTGAAGGGTCTATAACGCACTCAAAGAAGAGATCAGAGAAGGCATTGGTTTGAACACAAGCACCAAGCAGACGCTGCATGCTACTAAGCACATATCACCTATTTTTTAAACCAGTGTTTCTCTTACCGAAGTGATGAAAACAACATCCCGAAGCAGCTTTGCAAAAGCAGAAGAATAATGAGAACCGCCATCCCGGCAAGACACGACATTCCTATTTCCATCCAGAGCAGGGCAGTCACTGCGACAGCCTGCAGTGGTCCCATCCACAGATAGTGCAAGAACACTGTTACCTTAAAAGAGAAAGACAAAGCCTTCTTAGGACTGCATACAATAAGACCAGTCAGGACACGGTGTGGAAACAATCTACTCTGAAGGAACAGGCAGGAATCTAAACAGAAATGATCTCAGTGAGTTTTACACCTGCTGAAGCAGAAATCCAAGTGTCCACCCCAGATGACGCTGTTCCAGGGCAGCACAGGGCCGGCCTCAGGGACATCCAGGGAGAACACGACCAGCACCACTGACAGAAGACGTTGATTTTGTCCACAGCACAGATGAGCTCAGGGCTTCCCCAAACTCTCTCTGTCCCAAAATTCAGCCCCATCTCCCCAGAAGAGCCTATATTATGGCACCTACCACACTCTCCAACAACTGCTTGTGCATTTACCTTTCGGACAGGCTGTGGCCTTTCCAGGGCGGAAATTAAGGCTTATTCATCCTTCGAATTAAGTAGAGGCCTTACGTCATGTTTGATGAATGAATAATTGAAGGAGAAGTGAAAGTGTTAGTCGCTTAGTCATCCAACTCTTTGCAACCCCATGGATTATAGCCCACCAGGCTCCTCTGTCCATGGAATTATCCTGGCATGATAACTGGAGCAGGGTGCCATTTGCTTCTCCAGGGAATGTTCCTGACCCAGGGATCAAACCCAGGCCTCCTGCATTGCAGGTGGACTCTTTACCATCTGAGCTACCAGGGAAGCTCCCAAACTTAAAGGCAGGATCATCCAGGAAAGAGAACTGTTCTATGCAGATCTGGCCAACAGCTCAACACCCTGGTAATGTGATCTGTTCATAAGGTAAGTGTGAAATGGGTATGATGGGACAGCAGAGGGGAGGCTGTGCATGGCTTGATACCACCCACTTGGCATATTCCTCAAAGGCTCTCTGTGAAGCAGCACTGAACAGGGCACAGAGAAAGAACAATCCCTGCCCACCAGGCCTTCATCATCCAGAGGAAGAGGAAGACAATTCAGGCAGCAACACTGACACTGCAGGCCAAGAAGGGCCACTACGAAACTTCTATGGAGGACCCCTACGAACACTAACCAAGCTGTCCAAGAACACTACTGCCTGCCTATTACTGAAGTATATTGCAGACAATGTCAGAAAAATAAACTTCTCATCTACAGGACAAAACATATTATCACATCTAAGTTGCACACAGAGGAAATAAGCGTTGGATAAAGAGAACCCTTGTCTTATGTCCTCAACAGAACGCTGACTGACACCAAACCCTGGCACCTGGCATCCCAATAAGCTAAATCCAGTAAGAAGGATGGGAATTGGAAGAGGATCCCTCAGGGGCAGCTTACCTGATCAAACCTGTTCACATCGTTGGACATCAGGTTGACTATCTGGCCTGTGGTGGTCTTCCCCATGGCGGAGCTACTCAGGTGAAGTGACTGAAATGAGAGAAAGATACAGAGAATCGGATTCCTACAGTGATACCAAGTCATTCTGAGAAGATAGCAAAATGGAGTGTGTTTTCATGGGGTCTTGTGTGGTGTCAGGATGAGAATGATGCCTGAAAGCAGGGCTTTGGGGACCCATGTTCATCCTTAGACAATTCAATGCGGCGGCAGCCCTGCCCACAAGGACAGCAAAGTGGGGAGCAGGAGACAGAAGCAAAACCCTCCACCCTGTTTCTCAGTGAACTTGGACCTGCCTGAAGGATAAATGAATGTAGGTTTAGACTTACAAACCAACTAAGTAATTTTCAGCCAAAACCTAAACAGTATATTAAAAAGCAGAGACATCATTATGCCAAGAAAGGTCCATATAGTCAAAGCTATGTTCTTTCCAGTAGTCATGTACTGATGTGAGAGCTGGACCATAAAGAAGGCTGAGCACCAAAGAATTTATGCTTTTGAAATGTGGTTCTAGAGAAGACTCTTGAGAGTCCCCTGGACAGCTAGGAGATCCAACCACTCAAACCTAAAGAAAATCAACCCTGAATACTCATTGTAAGGACTGATACTGAAACTGAAGCTCCAACAGTTTGGCTGCCTGATGCCAAGAGCTGACTCATTGGAGAAGATCCTTAATGCTGAGAAACATTAAGGGAAGAAGGAGGAGGGGGCAACAGAGGATGAGATAGTTGGATGGCATCCTTGACTCAATGGACATGAGTCTGTGCAAACTCCAGGAGATAATAAATGACAGGGAAGGCTGGTGTGCTGCAGTCCATGGGGTCACAGAGTTGGACAGGACTTAGCAACTGAACAACAACAAGATGAAAGTGGAGAGGCCGCCTTAAGGAAAGAGATTAGGGGACTTGGACTATAAATCTGGTCAGTCATTAATACCAGGTGTGACACCATTTAAACACTCTGGTCTTAGTTTCCTCATTCTAAAACTAACCAGTATACTATTCAAAACACTAATCCTGTAAGGAACCTATGTTCTTAACGCCAGTCTGCTGACTTTACAAAAAGACACACACTGTGCTGTACAATCCCTTGATTTGATAAAAAGCTCTGAAAAATTCCCTAGAGAACTGAGAAACCTGAACAGACCACCTTGAGCTGTTTCAACAGACCATCAACTGGAGCCATGGATCCAAACGAAATATCATGGTTCATAAATTCTTTCTATTTAGTCTTCAAGCTAAACAGAAAAATCAATGCTCAAGAGAAAATGTAAAATGATGTAGCCACAATGGAAGAGAGTATGGCATTTCCTCAAAAACCAAACATGAAATTAGTACACAGCATACAATTTCATTTCCCAGAATGTACCCAGAATAACTTACAGCATGAATTTCACTGGTTATTTGTGCACCCTGTTCATAGCACCATTATGTACAACAGTCAAAAGGTAGAAACAACTCAAATGTCCACTCACAGATAAATAGATACACAGTCAGTCAGTCAGTACTCAGACTCAAGTCCATCAAGTCGGTGATGCCATCAAACCATCTCATCCTCTGTCATCCCCTTCTCCTGCCTTCAATCTTCCCCAGCATCAGGGTCTTTTCCAATGAGTCAGTTCTTTGCATCAGGTGGCCAAACTATTGGAGTTTCAACTTCAGCATCAGTCCTTCCAATGAATATTCAGGGTTGACTTCCTTTAGAATGGACTGGTTGGATCTCCTTGCAATCCAAGGCACTCTCAGGAGTCTTCTCAAACACCACAGTTCAAAAGCATCAATTATTTGGCACTCAGCTTTCTCTGGATTCCAACTCTCATCCAAACATGACTACTGGAAAAATCATAGCTTTGACTAGACAGACCTTTGTTGGCAAAGTAATATCTCTGCTTTTTCATGTCTATGCTGTCTAGATTGATCATAGCTTTTCTTCCAAAGAGCAAGCATCATTTAATTTCATGGCTGCAATCACCATCTGCAGTGATGTTGGAGTCCAAAAAAATAAAATCTCTTACTCTTTCCATTGTTTCCCCATCTATTTGCTATGAAGTGATGGGATCAGATGCCATGATTGTAATTTTCTGAATGTTGAGTATTAAACCAACTTTTTCACTCTCCTCTTTCACCTTCATCAAGAGGCTCTTTAGTTCTTCTTTGCTTTCTGGCATAAGGCTGGTGTCATCTGCATATCTGAGGTTATTGATATTTCTCCCAGCAATCTTGATTCCAGCCTGTGCTTCATTCAGCCTGGCATTTCTCATGATGTGCTCGCTATAAGTTAAATAAACAGGGTGACAATATACAGCCTTGATGTACTTCTTTCCCAATTTGGAACCAGTCTGTTGTTCCATGTCTGATTCTAACTATTGCTTCTAACTACTGCATACAAATTTCTGAGGAGGCAGGGTCACGTGGTCTGCTATTCCCATCTCTTAAAGAATTTTCCACAGTTTATGGTAATCCACACAGTCAAAAGCTTTGGCATAGTCAATAAAGCAAATGTAGATGTATTTCTGGAACTCTCTTCCTTTTTTGATGATCCAACGGAGCTTGGCAATTTGACCTCAGGTTCCTCTGCCTTTTCTAAATTCACCTTGAACATTTGGAAGTTCACAGTTCACGTGCTCTTGAAGCTTGGATTGTAGAATTTTGAGCATTACTTTGCTAGCATGTGAGAGGAGTGCACCTGTGGGGTAGCTTGAACATTCTTTGGCACTGCTTTCTTTGGGATTGGAATGAAAACTGACCTTTTCCAGTCCTGTGGCCACTGCCGATTTTCCAAACTTTCTGGCATATTGAGTGCAGCACTTTCAGAGCATCATCTTTTAGGATTTGAAATAGTTCACCTGGAATTCCATCACCTCCACTAGTTTTGTTCATAGTGATGCTTCCTAAGGCCCACTTGACTTCACATTCCAGGATGTCTGGCTCTCGTCCAGTGATCACACCATCGTGGTTATCTGGGTCATGAAGATCTTTTTAGTATATTTCTTCTGTGTATTGGTGCCACCTCTTCCTAATATCTTTTGCTTCTGTTAGGTCCATACCATTTCTGTCCTTTATTGTGCCCATCTTTGCATGAAATGTTCCCTTGGTATCTGTAATTTTCTTGAAGAGATCTCTAGTCTTTCCCATTCTATTGTTTTCCTTTATTTGTTTGCATCGATCACTGAGGAAGGCATTCCTATTTCTCCTTGCTATTCTTTGGAACTCTGAATTCAAATGAGTATATCTTTGCTTTTCTCCTTTGTCTTTAGCTTCTCTTCTTTTCTCAGCTATTTTCAGGGTCTCCTCAGACAACCATTTTGCCTTGTTGCATTTCTTTTTCTTGGGAACGATCTTGATCATGGCCACCTGTACAATGTCAAGAACCCCCATCCATAGTTCTTCAGGCAGTTTGTGTATCAGATCTAATCCCTTGAATCTATTTGTAACTTCCACTGTATAATCAGAAGGGATTTGATTTAGGTCATGCCTGAATCAGTTCAGTTCAGTTTAGCCTCTCAGTTGTGTCCAACTCTTTGCAACCCCATGGACTGCAGCACGCCAGGCCTCCCTGTCTATCACCAACTCCCGGAGTTTACTCAAACTCATGTCCATTGAGTCGGTGATGCCATCCAACCATCTCATCCTCTGGCATCCCCTTCTCCTCGACCTTAAATCTCTCCTAACATCAGGGTCTTTTCAAATGAGTCACTTCTTCGCATCAGGTGGCCAAAGTATTGGAGTTTCAGCTTCCGTATCAGTCCTTCCAATGAACACTCAGGACTGATCTCCTTTGGGATGGATTGGTTGGATCTCCTTGCTCTCCAAGGGACTCTCAAGATTCTTCTCCAACACCACAGTTCAAAAGCATCAATTCTTCAGTGCTCAGCTTTCTTTATAGTCAAACTCTCACACCCATACACGACTACTGGAAAAACCATAGACTTGACTAAATGGACCTTTGTTGGCAAAGTAATGTGTCTGCTTTTCAATATGCTGTCTAGTTTGGTCATAACTTTCCTTCTAAGGGAAAGCGTCTTTTAGTTTCATGGCTGCAGTCACCATTTGCAGTGATTTTGGAGCCCCCAAAAATAAAGTCTCTTACTGTTTCCCCATCTATTTGCCATAAAGTGATGGGACCAGATGTCATGATCTTAGTTTTCTCAATGTTTTCCCTACTTTCTTCAACTTATGCCTGATTTTGCCAATGAGGATATACACAATATTGTATATACATGTGAAGGAATATGATTCACCTTTAAAAAGGACTTAAATTCTGACATCTGTTCCAACATGGATGAATCTAGAAGATATTGTACTATATGACATAAAATAATAAACATTGTATGATTTCATTTAAATGAGGGACCTAGAGGAGTCAAATTCACAGAAAAACATAGTAGAGTCGTGATGACGAAGAGGAGGTGACTGGGGAGTGAGTATTTAATTAGTGCAGAGGTTATGTTTTGGAAGAAGAAAAAATTCTGAATATGCAGAGTGGTGATGGCTGCACAAGAATGTGAATGTATTTAATGTCACTAAATGGTGCACTTAAAAACAGTTAAAATGGTAAATCTTATGTTGTGTATATTTTACCACAGTTGTTAAAATTATGAACCAAAGCTAAAAGTAATTTTATCAAAAGGTAAATAAATGACAAATCATCTTTATATATGATACATCTCCCAAAATCATTCAAAATCACAAACTATGACTATGAGCTTAGCAGCCATCCCATTTTTAACACCGAATCTGATTTCTCCCCAGGACCAAGGGTTAGGAGGCGGAGCCTAAGCATGAACCACAGACGTTCATAGGGGCATTTCAGAGCTGTTTGGCAGCCCCAGCTTTGCCCTAAGAAATCAGCCCACCTGTTACCTGCATCTCAGTAGGAATCTAGATGCAAGGCTGTCCATGAGGAAATTCCCATGTTTCTGGAATTTCAGGTTATATACACAGTTTCTGACTTTGAAAGAAACTATTATTTTAGGCTAATTAAGCCAGTAAATGAACACTTAGGGAGATGTTGGCATTCACATAAGCAACATACAAGGTCAGATCAGATTTCCCAAAAGAAGCATTCCAAAGTGTTAGGGGGAAGAGGAAGAAAACCAGGTGGACACTGGCTCACCTGTGCAGCAAAGAAAGAGCTTTGTTTGACTAAACCATCATCTCAAATCTAAGTTAAGGTTTTCACAGCACAGTTCTGGTGAAATTTACTGCATACTTATGGGAGCTAAGCATGATCTGGAAAGATAAACATCTGGCTATTTTTTGAGGGGGTTGGGGGCTCCAAAATCATTGCAGATGGTGACTGCAGTCATGAAATTAAAAGACGCTTGCTCCTTGGATGAGAAGCTATGACAAACCTCAGTTTAGTTCAGTTCAGTCTGACAACCCTAGACAGCATATTAAAAAGCAGAGTCATTACTTTGCCAGCAAAGATCCATCTAGTCAAAGCTATGGTTTTTCCACTAATCATGTATGGATGTGAGAGTCTGACTATAAAGAAAGCTAAGCACCGAAGAATTGATGTTTTTGAACTGTGGTGTTGGAGAAGACTCTTGAGAGTCCCTTGAACTGCAAGAAGATCCAACCAGTCCATCCTAAAGGAAATCAATCCTGAATATTCATTGGAAGGGCTGATGCTGAAGGTGAAACTCCAATATTTGGCTACCTGATGTGAAGAACTGACTCATTGGAAAAGACCCTGATGCGGGGAAAGATTGAAGGTGGGAGAAGAAGGGGATGACAGAGGATGAGATGGTTGGGTGGCATCACCCACTCAAAGGACATGAGTTTGAGTAAACTCTGGGAGTTGGTGATGGACAGGGAGACCTGGTGTGCAGCAGTCCAAAGAGGTTCCAAAGAGTCGGACATGACTGAGCAACTGAACTGAACTGAACTTGTGGGGAAACCTGAGTATTTTGTCTACTAAATGGTACAACAAGGTGCAAAAGAATAACAAAGATGATGATGACTGACCATGAAGACCCTTAACTAGAGGGTATGTCACCCAAGGAGAATCTGGACTCATGCGCCATAGCCAAACACAGACAGTGAGATGCCAGGGCCCTGAGTTCACAGTCCCAAGATTTAACATTTTACTAAAGGAAAGATGGGGAAAACACATCCTACATTTTGCCCAGAAAAGTATTCCCAAGAAACAGAAGCTCTAGATAAGCAGCAAATAATAAGAGAAGCAAAACTTTTCATTTAAATTTTTTGGTTTTCGCTTTCAATGAGGGTTTTGTTTATTTGTAGTAAAAATTAAATATATTTAATATGTGCAATGTGATGTTTCGATGTAAATAAACATTGGGAAACACTACAGTAGAAAAACAAACAAATATACGCCATCATCACATGTAGTTACCCTTTTGTATGTGTGGTGAGAACACTTAACATCTACTCTCTCTGCAAATTTCAACTATAAAATACAGTTATATAATTTTTTTTTCTAAAAAAGTGTAAACAGCCCAGGGCAAAGAGACATCCAAGATCAAGTTTATAAAGAGCCCTTCAGCTCATAACACTGGTGTATCTGTGGCAATTCCTTTATAAAATCACCAAAAATCCTTATTTCTTTTAAACTAGTTAAGACCAGGGTGAACTATGGAATAATTCTGCAGCATTTCTCAATACAAAATCACTGAACACATTAAATCAGGTCTTATTAAAAGTGCTAAACTACATACTTAAGAAAAAAGAAACACTGAATTAAATAACTTGAATGAATAGCAACAAATTCTCACCAAAATACTAAAAACAGGATACAATTTCAAGTTTCAGCCCAACATTCAGCTCTACTCTTTAATACCATTATAAATAATCATAACTATAGAATATAGTGAGCGAGTCTATGTTTGGCATGGATTCCCTTTATATGCTTTTCTAGTTCACACAATTATATTCAATATGATTAGATGGGTCATTTAAAAATATAATCATTTCCTTTCTCAAATACATTTTTTGCTCCTGGATTTAATTTTATAAATCCAATCACTGAAGTTTACTTTTAAATACAACTTCAATGTAAAAGAAGGTTAATGAACAACAAAAGTTCCACAAATACAGCTATGAGATTTAAGTATGAAAACATTGAAAACCAGTTTGATAATCAGAATCCATTACAAGCTGAGTGGATATTATGCAACAACCTGTGGATAAAAGTTATCAAAGGCAGTCCTGACCCAATCTCAACACAAAACTTTTCATTATTTACTGGTAAAGTTTGCTTAAATGACAAGAACAAAATTGGCCTGATGCAAATAGCAAGCCTCTCTAGGAAGGTGTAAATGATCCCAGTTACAAATTTTTAGTTTTCAGACAACTTTCCCAAAATGTTTCTGATGCTCCAGGGGAGGTACACACCATGGTACCGAGTGACTCACCTTGCGGTAGATCATATGGCACATGGCTACCCTCAGCCTCATCCCCGCACGCTGAATGTGATAGAAGTACAAGTGGTGCAGGACGGCCCACACCAGCACGCAGGCGCTCAGCCCTGCCGCGTAGCCATAGGCTTCATGTAAAGCGGCAGAATCACTGGAATTATAGTTTTCAATATAACTAACCATTTTCCCCAAAAATATGGGTTGAACTACTCTGGTGCCTTCCTGAAAGAAAAAAACCTTAATTAGAAATACAAGTGATGTCAGTGTTTCTTAATACAAGCTTTACTTTTATTAAAGTTAAAATGTTAAAAAACCATCTTGAGAAAACGCTACATTCATGGCTAATCTAAAAGAAAAATGCACAGATCCACTATCTCAAAGAAGACAAGCACACAACAGTGTTAGTTTTAATGTAAGCCAAAATCTTACAAAGACAATAAAGCCTTAGTATTGGGTTGGCTGAAAACTTTTGGTTTTTAAGTAAAAATAAAAGGCACATTTTTCATTTTCACCAAGAACTTTGTTGAACAACCTTTTCAAAGTTCTGTTCCATTACCTTCTTCCATTTTTCAGGCAATTTTCTAATTTCATCTTCCCAAAACTTTGTATCTTTTTGAGGAAAACTCTGTATCTATTTCAGGTGCCTTTTACAGTCTTCTAGAGAATTAAAATTTTCTTCCAGTAAGAGAATTTTGTAAAAAACAAAATAAATGGAAATCTGAAAGTGCAATATCTGGTAAATATGGAAGATGAGTTAGATCCTCCAGGTCAGGCTGTAACAGTTTCTGCCTGGTCATAAAAGAAACATGCGGTCTTACATTATCCTGATGGAAGATAATGCATTTTCTGTTGACTAATTTCAGACACTTTTCATCAAGTGCTGCTTTAAGTTGATATAATTGGGAGAAGTACTCATTGGAATTAACTGTTTGGTTTTCCGGAAGAAGCTCATAATGGAGGACTCCCTTTCAGTCCCACAATATACATAACATCAACTTCTCTGGATGAAGACTGGACTTTGATGTGGCTGGTAGTGGTTCATTTCACTTATCCCATGATCTCTTCCATTCCAAATCGGTGTACAGTATCTACTTTTTATCGCCTATCACAATTTGTTTTTTAAAAAGGAGCATTTTATTAATAGTTACATATCAGTAGAGAATTGAGCATGGAAATATGGTCAAGAAGGGTTTTTTGCCCCCAGCTTAACTTAGGTGGAAACCAAACCACAAAGTGATTAACATAAACAAAATGGTAAAATGACTTTCAACTTTTTTTTTTTTTGGATATTTGGAGTATGTTGACTATCTCCCACATGATATAACATTGATTGCTCTCAATCAATGTCTGGATTTGATCTCTATCAACTTCTACTATCAACTGGTCTACTCAACTGTGGAGCATCAGCCACAAAGAAACCTCCAGCACAAAACTTTTCTCTTTTTTTTTGGCTGTGTTGAGTCTTCATTGCAGTGCGCAGGCTTCTCTTGTTGGGAACTGCCAGTTTAGTTGCCCTGAGGCATGTAATATCTTACTTCCGTGACCAGAGATCAAACTTGTGACCCCTGCATTGAAAGGCAGACTCTTAGGACCACCAAGGACGTTCCCAGATGGGTTTTCTTTTGAGAGCTCTCTACTGTCTGTATAAAGTTGAGGCACCCACACACAAGAGGAAAGGAAGGAGAATTCAAAGCTGAAAATGTTAAGCATAACTAAAAAGCATTTTCTGCTCAACCAACTAGTACCTGCTCAAATTATTTACAGCAAGCTGACCCCATCTCTCAAATGGATGAGGCACTCAAATGAATGAGGCACTCAAATGGATGAGGCCCTCCTGTATTGCTCTACATATACACGTTCATAGGCTGTAACACCTGCCTTACCTTCCACAAGGTAACGGGAGATTTCATCTACTCCAGAGAAGAGAAGACCATGTTGTGGAAGAATTATGAGTAAGATAACCATATCAGAGTAAGATGACCAGTTTTCAAGAACACAAAGGCTTACTGCTGCATTTCCAGAAAGCCCCATCATTCACCCCTAGAGGTGCTAAAAGCTTAAGAAGATTCCCTCACATCATAGATTATAAAACACACTGTTAATAGAGTTTACTGAGATAGAAGTCTGGAGGCTTACACAGAGAAGCAAGAATGTCAAACTACACAAGGCAGTCCCAGCCCAGATATGATCAAGGGAAGCCCAGTGCTACAGGCTACAAACCTGGGGCTCTCCACCAGAAGCCCAGCAGTAAACCTGCCATCCCAAAGTGTCCTAAAACTGTGATTCTCTTTGGGAATCACTGCTGTTACTTAGCTCTCTATTTGGTCCTAATATCGTAATTACAGGAAAAGTAAGAGTAATGTCACCTACTTAAAGAATAATATAAATGCAACAAATCAAGCCAAAAAAAAAAAAACTACAAAATAAAGGCAGGTCATTACTGCCTAAATGTCTCAATTTTTCTGCTGAGAGACAGAATTTAATATGCCAGTTGAGCAAACAGCCTCACTAAGGAGTAATGCCAGTCCGGGACCTATAGCTTCTAATCTTCTGTCTGTTCCTAATCCTAACCCTCAATTAGTGAGGTAAAAAACAACTGAGAAAGTATTCACTATCAAACTTGAAACTGGGGGCTCTCCTGATAGCTCAGTTGGTAAAGAATTCACCTGCAATGAGGAGACCCCTGTTTGACTTCTGGGTCAGGAAGATCCACTGGAGAAGGGATAGGCTACCCACTCCAGTATTCTTGGGCTTCCCTTGTGGCTCAGCTGGTAAAGAATCCACCCACAATGTGGGAGACCTGGGTTTGATCCCTGGGTTGGGAAGATCCCCTGAAGAAGGGAAAGGTACCCACGCTGTTAGTCTGGCCTGGAGAATTCCATGGACTGTATAGTCTATGGGGGTCGCAAAGAGTCAGACACAATTGAGTGACTTTCACAAACTTGAAACTAACTAAATTAAAACTTTCTGGATAAGCAGGGAGAAGATCAAAAATTGTTCCCAAAACCTTTCATCTTTGACGTCAGTCTAAGCTTGATCTGGAAAGACTCTTGAGAGTCCCTTGGACTGCAAGGAGATCCAACCAGTCTATCCTGAAGGAGATCAGGCCTGGGATTTCTTTGGAGGGAATGATGCTAAAGCTGAAACTCCAGTACTTTGGCCACCTCATGTGAAGAGTTGACTCATTGGAAAAGACTCTCATGCTTGGAGGGATTGAGGGCAGGAGAAGGGGACGACAGAAGATGAGATGGCTGGATGGCATCACGGACTCGATGGACGTGAGTCTGAGTGAACTCCAGGAGTTGGTGATGGACAGGGAGGCCTGGTGTGCTGCGATTCATGGGGTCACAAAGAGTCGGATATGACTGAGCGACTGAACTGAACTGAAGCTTGATCTGTGAATATTCTTTCCACAAACCAATTGAGATTAGAGTTCTTATTCCTTCACAGGAATTCTTCACAACTGTGAAACCATAAAAGATTTTTAAAAGAGTCCAATACAATATGACAACATTCGTTCAAGTTTCCACAGGAATCTCACAGTATGAGACAGACAGACAGACATTTCATGGTGCAGTCCCTAGTATTCAACCTTCTGAAAGTACCTGACTTTCGGGCCCCATTTCCTGCTTCTTAGGGGAACTTCTCAGAGGGTTAAGTGCTAAAATTTCCTTAGTCAGTATAGTTTCTCCATTACATTTTTACATGTACTTAAAAGGTTTCTTACCCAACTCCACCATCTCCACTTCATAAGAAAAATTAAGGAAACACAGAAAATAGAAACAAGCTATCAAAGAAAAAAACGCTTGAGTGAAATATATAAGCAGAAAAGAATGAGCTTATAGAAAAAATGAATAGAAAGTTTATCTTCAGAAATGGGGGAATAGGTGACAAAGAGTAGAGCTGAGAAAGATCCAGAGCTAAGGAGGAAAAGCAGTGAATCTGGGAAAATAATAACCATTAGGATTCTAAATATAACTTCACTCCTCCTGATACAGTGGTCTTCATCCTGACTGCAGCTTAGCATCACCTGGGAGGGGTTAGGAGCACTCTGAGGCCTGAAACCCAGCCTCCAAAAACTGATATAGGTTCAAATGATTAGAGACGGAGCCTGAAGTTCCCCCTGCCTAGAAGATGCTGGATGCAGAAACTAATCCCATGTAAGCATCTGCTATTCTCCTGCATCATCCAGGCATCTGGACGTGGAGGGGTCATGAATCTGCTCTGAAGGATTTACAAGTGCCACAGAGGGTTTTAACCAGAGTCCCATGTTACATATCATCCTTCTAGGACAATTCCTTATGAATCCAAACTCTTGAGACTCCAATGATGAAATTCAGACCTTTCATTTGACACTACAGAAAAATAGTAAATGTTTATAAAATACTAAATCTACAAAATAAAAACATGAATCAAAATTTGTAATATTACCTCTAAAAGGGAAGGGAGAATTAGAATGGAGCCAACAAGGATATCAGTCTTCCTTAAAAATAGCCTCTTCTGTTGGTAGAGTTTGAAAACATTATCAGTTCAGTTCAGTCACTCAGTCGTGTCTGATTCTTTGCAACCCCATGGACCACACACGCCAGGCCTCCCTGTCCATCACCAATTCCCGAAGTCTATTCAAACCCATCTCCACTGAGTCAGTGATGCCATCCAACCATCTCATCCTCTGTTGTCCCCTTCTCCTCCTGTCTTCAATCTTTCCCAGCAAATCATTATACAGAATTATAATTATAAAACAATAAAGTTTTAAAAAGCAATTCCTAAAATTTCAGAGTAAAATGAAACAAAGGTTATATCCATCCAGTAGGCTGAGTTATACAAAAAAGAATTATTAAAAGCAGGTGTAAAAAAATAATTTGAAAACACATTCCCTGTGTGATATGCCTAAGGACAATATGAACAGCAAAAAAAAAAAAAAAAAGCTTCCAAAAGTCACATTATGGTTACTAGTGTTGATGCTATAAGATTTTTAAAGGATTAATTATGTTGATATTGAGAACTGAGATTAGGCATGACAGAAAAGAGAACAGATGATGAAAGAAAACAGATACCAATCTAAGAGTTAAAAGATAAAGTAAAAACACTACTGTCCTGAATCTGATTCAGATTGAAAATACCCATATAAACTCAAGGTTTGTTTACTACAAAAAATGTATACTAGCTTTGTCCAATGACAAAGCTGAGAAACAGTAACCAACTCAACAGCAATGAGCACCCCTAGTGCCCAGACCATAGTCTCTAAATACCACTTCCCGCTAGAAGGAGCCATGGCTGCTTGCAGAAATAGAGACTCCAGGGCTGGGGCAAATCTGTACTTAAGGGTGAGCAGCTTTTTTTGTGTAACGATAAACTAGAAATATTTTGTCACATCAGAAAGCAAAAAATTAGCAAGGATTTCTACAGTATGCACAAAAGACAGGAGTCCTGGGAAGAGATGCATTCTATCCTTAATGGCAGAGGCTGGTTTCACAAAGGGCTTAGAAAACTCATTGCTGTTTATAGGCCATTATGGCTGAATGAGATCTCTTGAGAAAAGTCACTTCTGAAAGCCAACTTTTCTGGAAAGTAATTAAAAGTTTCACTTCTAAGCAGGATTTTTATTTTTTCATCATTACGAGAGTAATCTATTTAAAAAGGAGTCATCTATATCCTTGATTTTTTTAAAAAAATGGATTGAGGGGAATTGGAGGATGAGTGAAATAGGTGAGGGAGATTAACAGACACAAACCAGTTATAAAATAAGTAAGTCGTGGAAATGTAATGTACAACATAGGAAATACAGTCAATAACATTGGAAAAATTTATATGGTGACAGAGGATAACTAGACTGATCAGAGTGATCATTTAATAATGTACAACAATACTGAGTCACTACACTATACACTTGAAACTAATATAATATTGTAAGTCAATCATACTTCAATTTTTAAAACTTTTTTTCAA
This sequence comes from Ovis aries, assembly GCF_016772045.2. Classification (NCBI taxonomy): domain Eukaryota; kingdom Metazoa; phylum Chordata; class Mammalia; order Artiodactyla; family Bovidae; genus Ovis; species Ovis aries. Next base: position 70,729,455 of record NC_056063.1, on the reverse strand, counting down.
TGAGACAATAAAAATAGTTTTTTAAAAAATGAATTGAAAAGCATTACCCTCATATATGTCTCAAGGTCATCACTGTGGATATTACTGAAATCTGATGGCTAATGCTATGCTGTCAAGAATCAGTAGGGTAGGTCTGCTCTGCAAGTCCCTGGCTGCTTGGTTCAGTGCCCCCATCCTCCTCTTCCTTGCTGTGTGGTCCTCAGTGGTTGCTCTGAGCCCACATATCTCTGCCACAAGCAGCCACTCCTCAGCCTCCTGGGTGGAGCAGAAGTGAGGGACACATGGAAGGAAGGGTTGGGAAATAAATACAAAGACCACTCAGCTCTCAGGGAACCAGCCCTGAGTCGAGGCACAAAGCCCACTATGGGACTCAGAGGATTCTGCTTACTTCCTGATCATCAGTTGAGCTCCAATGTAAAGATTTACACAAATATGTGCTTCCTACATTCTCCACCTAAAGCAGAGACAATCAGCAAAAGTGGCCTTGGACAAAGGTCAGTAATTAGACAAGGCCAGGCCATTTCTAAGATTCCGGGAAGAGGACATAAACCCTTGTCACTCCGCCCCTCTCAGGGGAAGGGACTGGGTGAACCCTGTCTGGTTCTCTGAGGTCACCCCACTTACACACCAGCAGGTGGAGACCTCATCTCTCACAGAGAAGCCCTGATGACCTGGGGAGGTGGTCTCTGTGTCTCTGGTCCAAGAAGAGTCTTCAGGCCCCTCCTCTCCACCCTGAGGGCCCCGGGCAGGTAGAGACCTGTTCTCCTCACCCAAGGTCCCCATGGGGGTGCACACAGGGGCCAAGGTACTGGGAACTCACTGGCTGTTCTGTTCTAATTAGGGGTGACCTGCACATGCTCCAGGTTGGACATTAGCCTGGTACCGGCTTCCCCAAGCATTATGATCACTCCTCAATTCTCACAGGACAGAGGTTTCACACGTAAATCCTAACCCCAGAATCCTCGCCCTGGACTGGCATCACCTGCCTCTTCCCACTGTGTGCCGGGAGTGCCTGTGCTGTGGTTGGTCACAGCACTGTCTGGGAACCACGGGTAATCCATGAGTCATCTGTGAACCAGAGGAATTAAAAGAGGGCAGGAGGTCACAAAGTAAATGTGTTCATGTTTTAGAGAATCCAGAGCTGAGTTTAGATCTTCCACTACCTAAAATTATCACCACTTAGGGATGGTAACGACTGAGCAACTTCACTTTCACTTTTCACTTTCATGCATTGGAGAAGGAGGTAGCAACCCACTCCAGTGTTCTTGCCTGGAGAATCCCAGGGACGGGGGAGCCTGGTGGACTGCCGTCTGTCTATGGGGTCGCATAGAGTTGGACACGACTGAAGCGACGTAGCAGCAGCAGCAGCAGAGGTGGTAATGAGGGGAAGCTGGCTTCTTAAGAGGCTCCCAGTCCATCTGACCACAGCATGATGTTGCCGGCATCAACATCCTAGTCAAATCTGGCACCCAGGGTACATGGTCACTTGAAATCTACTCACAGTTATGATCCCAAATCTGTCTTCCTGCTCCAGGAAGTTCTTAGCATCCTATTTATTGTATTAAAGTTCAAGATGCATGTGTCTGAGACCCTGAAGACAAAGCTCTAAAGACAAGCCTTCCTGATCCTGGATGAGCTCTTAATCATTGAGATGATCAAGCTTGTAAGTCAGAGTGCCTGAAATGAAACCTCACTTTGTCCTTTAAGCTCCCTGTAACCACAGGCAACCTATGTAATTACTTGGGTTCAGAGTCCTTTCTTCTACAATGAGGGTAATAGGAAACCTACAACTTTGCTGAGTTAGCCAAAGGAATAAAAATGTTATTACACATAAAGTGCTCGTAGCAGTTCCTGATATATACCTTATTTCGAGTAATTGCTATTGCTGCACTACTAATAGTATTGTGGCTGCCACCACCAGTACTTCGCAGTGTGACCCCTTGTTACTGCCACTAGTACTTGTAGTACTACTACTGAGATGAGCCCCGCCATTTACCAGGTCCTCGACTCCCCACTTCTCCGCCATGACTGCTCAACAACCAGCTCCTGAAAGAGGGGCCGGGGCTCTACCAGTTGCACTTTATGCAGCCCCCAGGCCTGGCCTTCCCGGATCCCCAGCAGGAAGTGTTACTGGGGCTGGACAACTGTGAGATCAACACTCCACCCCGCCCTTCACAAGGCACTGCAGTGCCTCGGTGGTCAGAGCCCTCTCTAAGGCGGCACTCAGCCCCACATTCCTGTCACCACCCTCTGGCACAATAGTCAACACACCTTTGTTATCAACGAGAGCTCTATCTCCCAGGACCACCCAGTCACCTGGGAGCTGACAGATTCTCTGTCTCTCCAGTTGTGTGGGTCAGACTTCACCTGCCCAGCTGCCCACTGCCCGCAGTGCCCTTCAATATAACACAGCCTTTAAACAAGAGCCACGCCGCTCACCTGTAAACCACCTGACCCATCACCTCACCCCAACACGATGGACTGAGGAGAGCACACCCCCTTCCCCACCTAAAATGCCCCTTTCAGAGCAACTGCATCTTCCATCCCTCCTGGTCCCACACACTCACAGGCCACCCGTGTCCCTAAGGCAGCACTAAGGGACCACGGAGAGCACAAGCCCCCCAGGGGCGTCTGCAGCAGACCTCCAGCAGGCTCAGCCAGGACAGGGGGATGACGGCACTGTGTCCCCAAGTAAACTGTCCTCTGGGGGATCTTGACCCAGGATCTTTAGGGTCATGGAGGTCATTGACCTCACAGCTTTCTGTCTCCGGTTTTCTCCTGCACATCCCCTCCTCCACCCTCCTCCAAAGCCAGGATACCAAGACCCTCCCTTCAACCAGCAAACCATCCCCACAGCCAGAACAGATACCAGCATGGAGGGTGCATGAATTCATGGTGAAGCTGGAGCTCCTCCACACGGGGTTTCTGACCTGGGTGACCTGGCCCACGGGGAGGGCGCAGCCGAGGGAAAGGCGTGCTCTTGGAGCTCTGGCAGCTCCCGCCCAGATGCAGGGCCCAGAGTTCTGTTCCACAAGAAGAGAAGAAGCAAGGACCCCTTTTTAGGAAACCATTTATCAGATGTGACCTGGGCAAGTTAACAATTACTTGCTTGAGCACCTGTAAAATGCTTCATGTTACTGGGCTCTGATCCAAATATGAGCCTCCAAACCAGGAGGCTCACATTCCTTGAGGTTGTAGGATCTTTTTCTCAAGGATCACTTTCAGCATTTATATCAAGTACTAAGCACTAAAAGTGTCCTAATATGGTATAAAATGTCTTGTCTTGTCAGTGCCATCCTTTCCCATAAGCTGTTATGGGAAAACCTGAAAGAACTTTCAGCCAACTTAGTACTAATCCCCTGGAGGCTCACTCCTTTAAGCTCTGTCCATTCCAAAAATAAACACAACCACTGGGCTACATCATGATGAGATTTATCCTGTGACAAACCGCTGTCCTCTCTCCCCACCATCACATCCATCTCGGTACTGATCTGCATACACTTAAAAGCAACGCACAGCATGTAAAAATTTTTACCTCAAGAAACGTAAATATTCCCAAAACTAGACAGGATTTCCAGTAACACTTTACGATCGCTTTCGTTAAGGAAGGCTCCCGTGCATCCTTCTGGGCTGTCTTCACTTCCTGATCCCAGTGCCTGTGATGAGAAAGAGCACAGTGAAGAGCAGCGTGTCCACCAAAGGGGAAAGGGGGCGGGGCGGAGTGCACCAAAGGGGAAAGGGGGAAGGGCGAAGTGGGAGACGAGCCGCACTACAGGGCGCTCTGCAGTTGCGCAATAGATGCTGGCTACCTGCTCACAGGCTCCTGAGAGATAAGCAGTGCAGACCCTGAAGCACCAAAATAAAAGGCTTTGAGGCAGAAAAGTCCCAATTCTGGAAATAAGTTCCTTCCTAGCTTTGCTGGATTCAGAGGTCATGAGCAGCTCAGAAGGGCAGACACCATTCTCAGGGACCCCACCTCCAGGGACAGAGCTCGGCCTCCAGGGCCATGGATGCGGGCTCCCTCCATGTCCACAGATGCACAGGAAACACGGGCTCCCCCAGCCTCCAAAGTGGGCTAAGCCCAGGGTCAACCTGAGTGGGTGAGTGAGCAGTGTCAGGGGAGGAGGCTCAGAAGAACCCAGAGGAAACAAAGCCCCCCCAACAGGCACCTTTAGCCCCACGTGGAAATTCTCACTCTCCCTCCCTTACTCCCTGCTGCCTGTGCTCACCCTTGCAGCTCTTCTCCGAGGTGCTGGGAGCGATCTTCCGGAAGCACTGAGTACATGTCATCTTGTTTTAATTTCTGTTCGTGACCAATTTTAAACAAGGGGTTTAGCCACCTGCTAAAAATTAAAAGGACAGTGACATATATCCAAATTCTTTCTGCTTTGCTCAGGTGCTCAATTGTACATCCAAATTATATATCCCTAATTAGAATCCTACATTTATGGGCTTTGTTAAATAAAAACAAAAAACTACATTTTAAATATAAAGAGGAACGGGGGAATAATTAGATATGTGTTTACACACTCACACACATACATACACAACAGTCCCTAACTCTGTAGTCTGAGAGGCCCTGGAAGCAATGGCACACTGGTAGCATTCTAGCCCCCTGATCTTGGGGTTTGGGGTAACATACACAATCACAATTTTTTTCTTGTTGTAAGAAATGTTAAGGTCTCTTGTCAGCTTTCAAATATTCAGAACAGTAGGATTAACTACAATCACCAGACTGCACATTACATCCCCACAACTGACTCATTTTATAATAGAAGTTTGTGCCCTTTGGCCCCCTTCACCCAGACCTTGGCTTTTTAATATCTTCTTCCCTAAAAGGAGACTTCCCTGGTGGCTCAGACGGTAGAGCATCTGCTCACAATGTGGGAGATCTGGGTTCAATCCCTGGGTCGAGAAGATATCCTGGAGAAGGGAATGGCAACCCACTCCAGTATTCTTGCCTCCCACCCACCCCCCCAAAAAAAGGGGCAAATGTCTGGTTCTAAAATTGGGGCAGTGTATGTCAGCATGTGATAATTCTTTTTTTTTTTTTTTTACTGTAATATAAGTGCCTGACATGAAGCTTTGAAGACATCCATGTCAAAGACATCCATCTCCAGTGAACACGTGACAGCTACACAAAGAGATAAAGAGCCAGGCCACCCCACCCATGAAGTTCCCGCTTTAGAAAGCTCTGGCTGACCTGATAACAGACCATCTCATTGCCTGTATGATTCTCCCTTCCTGCACTTTAATTCCCGCCCTTATTTTTTAAATTCGCCAATAAAGAGTGAAACTTTAAAATCCTAGACACCCACTCTCAACCTCAAAAAGGCAGAACCCCAAGGCCAAGCTTGCTCATGAGCTCTCTCTCTCTACTCAGGACCTCGCTGTGTCACCCCAGGGGTGCCTTGTACCCTCTAGGACATGTGAGTGATACACCTTGGCATTTCAAAGTTCCCTGATGGTTGTTGCTGAGACGTGTCTCACAATCCTATGAACCACAAGGGCCAATCCAGCCACAACACTGACTGCAAAAGGAGAATTTCTGTGGGGGCTGCTCATAACTAGTATGAGCCCTGGTGAGCAGAGCCCCAGGCAATCCCAGCAAAAGCCTCACCATCTACAGGCCAACACCAACAGGCAGAGAAAGTCCAAGATGGGTCTGGGACATCTTGTGCCATAAAATAAGGAATCATAAGGATGTGTAGGAAGAACAGAGAAGATTGAATGGCTCTTGCTAGACAAATCTGAGATACTTTGAACACCAAAACAAATAAATGGCAATGAACCTTAACCCAGTAAATAATTAAAGAATCCATGAATCAGTACTGCTACATAAACAGGAGAGAAAGGAAAGCTCTTGCAAACAAATGCAAACACATATAAAAGGAGTAATCAATTACTTTTTACCTGTGTACATAACGGAAAATGTACTATATGAATAATTTTTAAGTGCAAGGTATTTTTTATCTTTATATGAGGAAAATCACTTGGGAACCTGTTTTCTGATTCAATCTATAAACTATGTATTCCAAGACATGTCTGTTCTAGATAGATGCTTAGTCCCTTGTGCAAATCAAGTGCTGGTCCAAAAGACTGCTGAAATTTTATATGCTTACTGATATTTTATACTTCTTTATCCTTCAAGTCCTAAAAAGTTATAAGTCAGCACAATAAAAGTGTTTAACAATTCAAAAAAATAAAAAAGGAAAAATCAAGTCAAGAAAATCATCAATGGAAAATAAAAACTGGCTAAAAGTTTGAAGCAGAAGATGATATTTACATAATCTCAACTTATCTCTCTGCAATTATTTATTACAAAGGGAAAAAACAGTAACTGTACAGATGATCCCACCAAAAAACCTATTCAGATCAATCATGCATTATTTAAATGATAATAGTTAGTATGCAGAGACAGCCCATAAGTAAACACCTTTTTACTGATTTTGCCAGGGTAAGGAAATTTCCAAGGCCAGACCATAATAACCCATGGATAGAGATCAAACCAGTCAGTCCTAAAGGAAATCAACCCTGAATATTCATTGGAAAGCCTGATGCTGAGGCTCCAATACTTTGGCCAAGCTGATACAAAGAGCTGACTGATTGGAAAAGACCCTCATGCCAGAAAAGGTTGAAGGCAAAAGAAGAGGCGAGCAGAAGATGAGATGGCTAGATAACATCACCGACTCAATAGACATGAGTTTGAGCAAACTCCAGGAAAGAGTAAAGGACAAGGAAGCCTGGTGTGCTGGTCCATGGGGTCGCAAAGAGTCAGACACAACTGAGTGACTGAATAACAGCAACGACAGGGATCATATTTCTTTTATCCTGTTATTCCTACGACAACATGGGTACAGATGCTCAAGAAATATTTGCTGAATGTATGAATATCCATGACTCATTAAAGAAGCAATAAGACTGAACCTCAGATTTTGCTAATCCGGGTACCTTGGCACCTCTAAAGAACCCCAATCCAGGAATCAGAAGACTGGATTCTAGTCCCAGCAGTGGTGCTGAGCACCCAGGGCCTCAGCTGTCCTCTGCTCCACGTCTCCACTCCAGTTCACCAGCTCCACCACCTTTAACATCTCTAGGTCTCAGTTTCCTTCCAAAACAAAGGTGTATATCTAGGAGCTTTACCACTAAGCACATTTGAAACATGTTGGGTGATTTATTCCACACTTGTCCCCTCAGAAAATGCTCAGGGTATTAGCACTGGGACTTACCCAGATGATGACACCCTGCCCCCAAAGTGAAAGCATTAGTCACTCAGTTGCGTCTGACTCTTTGCGACCCCATGGTCTGTCCACAGAATTATCCAGGCAAAAATACTGGAGTGGGTAGCCATTCCCTTCTCCAGGGGATCTTTCTGACCTAGGGACTGAAGCAGGTTCTCCTGCATTACAGACAGATTTTTTACCATCTGAGCTACAAGGAAAGCCCACAAAAGACCCTCTTTAAAATTCTGCTTGAAGAGGAAAAGATGCTCAGCATCACTAATCATGAGGGAAATGCAAGTGAAAACCACAATGAGACATCAGCTCACACATATTAGGAGGTCTACCATGAGAAAAAAAGAAAAAAAAATAGTGTTGGCAAGGATGTGGAGAAACTGGAAATCTGCACAGTGACAGTGGGATTATAAAATGGTGTATCCCACACACAAAAATAAACTCAAAATGGATTAAAGATCTAAACCTAAGACCAGAAACTATAAAACTCCTAGAGGAGAACATAGGCAAAACACTCTCTGACATTAATCACAGCAGGATTCTCTATGATCCACCTCCCAGAATACTGGAAATAAAAGCAAAAATAAACAAATGGGATCTAATTAAAATTAAAAGCTTCTGCACAACAAAGGAAACTATAAGCAAGGTGAAAAGACAGCCTTCTGAATGGGAGAAAACAATAGCAAATGAAGCAACTGACAAACAACTCATCTCAAAAATATACAAGCAACTTATGCAGCTCAATTCCAGAAAAATAAACAACCCAATCAAAAAATGGGCCAAAGAACTAAATAGGCATTTCTCCAAAGAAGACATACTCTAACAAACACATGAAAAGATGCTCAACATCACTCATTATCAGAGAAATGCAAATCAAAACCACAATGAGGTACCATTTCACACCAGTCAGAATGGCTGCGATCCAAAAGTCTACAAGCAATAAATGCTGGAGAGGATGTGGAGAAAAGGGAACCCTCTTACACTGTTGGTGGGAATGCAAACTAGTACAGCCACTATGGAAAACAGTGTGGAGATTCCTGAAAAAATTGCAAATAGAACTGCCTTATGACCCAGCAATCCCACTGCTGGGCATACACACTGAGGAAACCAGAATTGAAAGAGACACGTGTACCCCAATGTTCATCGCAGCACTGTTTATAATAGCCAGGACATGGAAACAACCTAGATGTCCATCAGCAGATGAATGGATAAGAAAGCTGTGGTACATATCCACAATGGAGTATTACTCAGCCATTAAAAAGAATACATTTGAATCAGTTCTAATGAGATGGATGAAACTGGAGCCGATTATACAGAGTGAAGTAAGCCAGAAAGAAAAATACCAATACAGTATACTAACACATATATATGGAATTTAGAAAGATTGTAATGATGACCCTATATGCGAGACAGCAAAAGAGACACAGATGTACAGAACGGACTTTTGGACTCTGAGGGAGAGGGCGAGGGTGGGATGATTTGAGAGAATGGCATTGAAACATGTATACTATCATGTAAGAAACGAAGTGCCAGTCTATGTTCGATACAGGATGCTTGGGGCTGGTGCATGGGGATGATCCAGAGATGATATGGGGTGGGAGGTGGGAGGGGGATTCAGGATTGGGAGTTCGTATACACCTGTGGTGGATTCATGTCAATGTATGGCAAAACCAATACAGTATTGTAAAGTAAAATAAAGTAAAAATAAAATTAAAAAATAAAAATAAAATGATGTATCACAAAGGACAAAGATTTTATGATTTGATTTACATGAAGTCCTCAGAGCAGTCAAATTCAAAGAGAAACAAAGTGGCCCTGTGGTTGCCAGAGGCTGGGAACAAGGGAAGTGGGCAGTTAGTGCTTTAACAGCACACTAGCACAGGATGAGAAGGCAGTGGCACCCCACTCCAGTACTCTTGCCTGGAAAATCCCATGGGCAGAGGAGCCTGGTGGGCTGCAGTCCATGAGGTCGCGAAGAGTCGGACATAACTGAACGACTTCACTTTCACTTTTCACTTTCATGCATTGGAGAAGGAAATGGCAACCCACTCCAGTGTTCTTCCCTGGAGAATCCCAGGGATGGCGGAGCCTAGTGGGCTGCCATCTATGGGATCGCACAGAGTCGGACACGACTGAAGCAACTTGGCAGCAGCAGCAGCAGTACAGGATGCAAAGAGTTCTGGAAATTGGCTGCACAATAACGTGAATGTACTTAACAATATTGAACTGCATGCTTAAAAATAGTCAAGATTGTAAATTTTATGTTGTGTGCATTTTCCACAATTTAAAAAAAATTTAATCAGAAACAAAAATGGCACCTGATGTGCCTCATTTGGAAGTGTTCCTGTGTTAGAGTCTAGACTTTGTCACTTCCTGGTTACATGACAGTGGACCAGCCACAAAACCTCTCAGTATTGGCCTCGGGAAAGTGGGGAGAAGACCTGGAGAGAACAACTCCCTGGGATGTTGAGAGGGTCAGTGATGCTCTGAACAGGACAAAGTCCCTCCAAAGAGCAGTCATCACCTTCCACAAAGTGCTCGAGTAATCCCACGTGGTCCCTAGTAGAAAGCCTCTGAAAGTTTGATACATGAGATTACAACAGCAGTGCCCAACAGGAAGAAGAAAGACTCCTCTCCTTTCCTGGCAAGGATTCAGGCAATGAAAAGCCATGACTCTGAAAGAGCCCTCCCAACTTCTTCCCCTCTATAAAAGTGCTCTCCAGCCTTGGCACTTTGGGGACTTACACTTGGCTCTTCACAAATGCAAACCTCAAACTGCAATTCTCTGCTGATTCTGAATAAGCCCATTTTTGCTGGAGAAATATCTGACACTCTATTTGTTCAAGTGAACAGAGGGAAGGGAATCAACATGATTGGGGGACCCGTGGGATACTCCAAAGGGCAAATTATCCACTTGACACATCTGAAAGGACACTTGTCTCAGGCTGATCAGATGAAGAACTATTAAGACCAAAAAAAAAAAAAAAAAAAAACAAGAATAAACTACAGGAGATAAACTTAAATTTGTTAGGAAGTTTATTTTGCCATAAGGACATACCAGTAAATTTGAATATACCATTGGGATGTTCTACCTCTTGCTTGAGGCTGTGGATATTGCATAAAATTATCAAAACTCATCAAACTAAACAGTTATTGAGAACAGGTCAAGGCCAGAGAAACAGCCCTGCAGAGCTCACCAAGCCTCCTTCTCCAACATGTGGATTTCTGACTGTTAATGAAGAATAACAAGTGGTATTCTGAAAATGGTGCAAAGAGTCCTAGTTTGAAATTTAACATTTCTATGTATTCACAATTGATAGTTACTGAGGGCCTTACAGGACCAACCTCCCTAAACCATCTCAGCACTCAGCCAGTTCACACCCCCCTCCTGTCATCAGCTTCTCTGACAAGAGTCTCTGGAGAGTCTGTCTCAACATCAGTGACAGTTTTCACATCCACACTCACTCTGCAAGGGGACAATTCACTGACTGATATGTGGCCAGTATCAGGGGAGCAAGCATGTAACCACTCCCTGAAGGGTCAAGTGCATCTGGTCCAAGACCCTGCTCCACCTCATCCCTGGGGACAGGTGCTGCACTCGCCCCCAGCCTGCTGGGCTCTGGGACGAGGGTGGAGGGAAATGCAGAGCTCACCCCAGAGGCTGCAGTGAGGACAGCGGGAAGAGTCTCAGCAGACTGGACAGTCCAGTGCCCAGAGGGACACAGTTCACAAACTAGGCCACTGATTTCCAATAATGGGGAAGAAGAATCATTCAATAAATCATAATGGGGAAATGGGCTGTTTTAGAAAAAAAAATGGGGCCTATGTTACACCAAAAACTAAAAAAATTCTAGCTGCTTTTACTGTTAAAATAAGAAAAAGGCTAAAATTAAACACAGAGATTTAGATGATGTTAGGATTTTTAAAACACATACTACAAAAGCAGCAGGAGAAATCAAAAAGAAAAGCTTGATTTTATTTAATGATATATAATTTAAAACCTCTAAAGAACAAATGAAAATCTGAAAAAGTATTATATGCACAATTACAAGTTATTTCAAAAATATAAATGCCCTATAGGGAAAATAATCTATTAATAGACATTTGAAGAAACACAAATAAATGGTCAGTAGACATAAAAAATCTTCCATCTCTACAAATCAAATGGCAATCCACTCCAGTATTCTTGTCCTGGAAATCCCATGGACAAAGGAGCCTGACAAGCTACAGTCCATGGGGTTGCAAACAGTCAAACTGGAGTAGGTGACTGAGCACACATAAATCAAATAAATTCAAATTAAAACTCTTTTAATTATTTTTAACTTTAGGCCCAGGGAAAAAAATGTAATTCAGGTACTCAAAGTTGACAATGAAATAAGCTCACAAACAGCTGTTAAGAGGGCAAATTGACCTGAACCTACTGGAAAGCAATTCAGCCTTTCACTAATATTCTACTTCTGGGAATTTGGAAAAAGAAAAGATGCACCAAAATATATGGTCATAAATATGCATCACATCCTAATTAGCAATAAACTCTACTAAATAAAAGTGAAAGACTGCATACATTTCAATTAAATACCACATTTTGACAGAAACAGATTCACAGACTTAGAGAATGAACTTGTGGTTGCCAGGGAGAGTGATCGGAGAAAGGGATAGTTAAGGAGTTTAGTAGGAACATGTACACACTGCTGTATTTAGGATGGATAACTAACAAGGACCCACTGTATCGCCCAGGGAACTCTGCTCAATATTATGCACCAGCCTCGATGGGACGGGGGTTTAGAGGAGAATGGATACGTGTTTATATACGGCTGAGTTCCTTTGTTGTCCACCTGAAACTATCATGTTGTCAGTTGGATATATTCCTGTACAAAATAAAAAGTTTAACTAAAAAATAAATGCCACATTTTGAACATTATTTAATGCTATAAATGTTATTGATAGAAAATTAAGAAGGAATCAGGATCCAAAGATATTTAACTTTATAGAAAAGTGTGCATAACACAGCATTGTTAGCAGCTATGCTACAATAAAAATTAACTCTAAAAAAACATGAGCTATAATTTTTATTTAAAAAAAAATGCATGTGCAGATATGCACAAAAATTTCATGGGGAAAGACTAAGAAATAACCAAAGTATCAGCAAGTATACCTGGCTAAAACACAACAAATCCTTGTTCCTTTCTTCTATGTGTTCAGTCGTGTCTGACTCTCTGCAGAGTAGCCCACCAGACTCCTCTGTTCATGGGATTCTGCAGGCAACAGTATTGGAGTGGGTTGCCATTTCCTACACCAGGGGATTTTCCTGACCCAGGGATCAAACCCATGTCTCTGTGTCTCCACATTGGCAGGTGGGTTCCTTACGTCTGGGCCACCTGGAAGCCCTTCTTCTTCCATGAATTTTTTTATAGAAATAGAAAAATATATATTCTTTTCTAAAATTCACAATTACAAATAGCCGTAATGTATGCCTTCCCTTAGACTCTAAGTCCTACCTGTGCTGTGAAAACACAAAAACCCCTGTGAGGACATTTGTATAAAGACAATAAGCTAGTTATTGGCATTATTTACAAGTTGAGAAAGCAGACGAAATGTAAGAAAAGCAAACACCCAATGAGAAGATGAAAACTCAGTTTCTCTACAAGGTAGATCTTGTCTCTGAGCAGCACTTCCTGCCTGGGCTCATTTCAATTTCCCAGGACAACAGCGGGGGACACGAGGAAATCATGAGGATACCTTGGACTTTACAAACAGGATGGTAATCATGGTCACCAACTAACTTCACAAAGTCTGGACCCCTTTTAAAAGTTAACACTGAAGGAACAATGCCAATTGGAGGAGTGGCTTAAAGCAGAAACCAGCCCCTACCTTCCATCAGAATCTCCTGGAGCTTGTTTAACCTCATTACCAGGGTTTCTAACTTTACAGAATTGGTCTAGGTGGAGCATGGGGCAGGGGTGGGGTGGGGTGGGGGTGGGGGTGGTGATTTGCGTTTCTAACAAGCTCCCAGGTGAGGGGGATGCTGCAGGTCTGAAAGCCATATTTGAGAACAGCCACCCTAAAGCTTGTTTATAGAGACGTTTCACATGCATCATCTCCAACAACAAGATCTTTAAGAACTTCCCTTGAGAAACTCCACTTAGCAGACCAAAGGTGTGTTTGGAATCACCTTCTCCCTCCATTTAAGAACAAGAATCTCAACAGAAGCAGCTCAGTACTACAGTTACATCCACAACAACACAGGCTCAGAAGCCAGACTGACTGGTTTGGTATCCAACTCTTACTAGTAGCTGTGTGACTGTAGGCAACCTGGTCAACCTATTGGAATCTGGGGCAGAATGGATACATGTTTACATATGGCTGAATCCCTTTCCTGTCCACCTGAAACTATAACAACATTGTAAATCGGCTGTGAAAGTGAACGTCATTCAGTCGTGTCCGACTCTTTGCGACTCCATAGATTATACAGTCCGTGGAATTCTCCAGGTCAGAATACTGGAGTGAGTACCCTTTCCTTTCTCCAAGGGAATCTTCCCAACCCGGGGATCGAACCCCGTTTTCCTGCATTGCTGGCAGATTCTTTACCAGCTGAGCCACAAGTTTATAAAATAAAAAGTGTTTAAAAAAATTACTCAATCTCTCTGCTTCAGTGACTTCACATGTTAAATAAGAGGTAATAGCTCCTTCCACTCCAGCAGAAAAATTGGAAATGGGTGCCCACCCAAATCAATAAGAAGTCCTCACATTCCCATTTCCATTCACATACATTTTGAAAATCCACAAATAGAACATGCCTTGCCCTGAAGAGTTCCTTGCCCTGTCTGAAGTTAAGGAAGGTGTCCCTTAACTTTGTTATTATTTATTGTGGTTGTTGTTTAGTCACTAAGTCATGTCCGACTCTTCTGCAACCCCATGGACTGTAGCCCACCAGGCTCCTCTATTCATGGGATTTCCCAGACAAGGATATTGGTGTGGGTTGCCATTCCCTACTCCAGGGGATCTTCCCCACCCAAGGAACAAACCCACATCTCTTGGTCTTCTGCTATGGCAGGTGAATTTTTTACCACTGAGCCAACAAGGAAGCCTACACCCATATTTTCTCTTCTTGACCCTCTTTCCTTAAGGGCCACCAAATGGCCAAGAGATGTAGTTTCACACACTGAATACACCATCAGAACAAGCACAGAAGCTTGTTTCCTGGGAATCCCCAAGGACCTCCCATATGAAGAAAAGGAAATATCAGAATTTGTGGGAAAGATGGATGGTTTCGGGTCCAGGAAAGAAAGATATAATAATCACTCAGGTGTGATTAAACCCAAAGGTTCCGGCCCACCTAATTAGTGGTCGCAACTACCAGATGGAAAACTTTAGTTAAGAGCTTCACCTCTCTGAGATGCTTTTCATCTGTGTGTTTCCTCCCAGCTCAGGGTCCCCTCAGTGGTTTTAAAACCATAGGACTCTTGGGCAGGACCTCCTGCATCAAGACCATGCACTGTTTCTGGAAAGGCTAGAGATGCAGATAAGACCCCACAGGCTTCAGGGACCCCATCCCCAGGGTGACTCTCAAAAGTGGAAGCAGAGATTCACAGCAAGAGAAGGGGCTGCTATCCCAGATAAAAGCAAAATGGGTTCAAGAGTCATGTCCCCGTTCATTTCTTAAAAAGTGTTCTTTACACACATGAAATTTGTCACAACTAGATACTGGAATATAGTGAGAGATGCACACACACAGAGGGAGGCAGGGAGACATGGTCACAGACACAGTGACAAGGGAGCCCGGTGCAGTTGGAACTCAGCTGTCACCTCAAGAATATGGAGAAAGCTGGGAGTATTATTGGAAAATGGCAACAGAAGCAGAGCACTAATTAGATTAAGGAAGCGGTTCAGGGCTGTTTGCTTAGTGGGGAAAGTAGGAATTAGTTCAGAACTATGAATCCGGAGCTGTCCTGGGGAAGCCGGCTAAGGATGGAGGTCAGGGGTCCGGTCCTTCTCCCGCTGGCGGTGACCCTCCTAGGCAGCCTGGGTTCTCAGCCTCCCTGCCTCCTGCTCCCGGGACGAAGGAGGCTGACGGGGCAGCGAGCTGCTAGGCAGGGGGACCCTGCGCCCCACCACCAGGTCCCTCTTCCCCTTCCTGCTACTCCTTCCCGCCGCCTCACCCAGAGGGCGCAGACAAGGACCCCCGCGGCCGGCGTGGGGAGACCCCACCCGCTACAAGCAGCCATCGGAAAGGTCCCTCGCCCTGACCCTCGACCCTCAGCCCCTGAGAGGCGCAGCTCAGGCACTGGCCTGAGGCGGCGGGGTGTCTCAGCCCAGGCGGGCTCTCACCAGAACAGCCGGGAGCAGATGTTCGCATCCTGCATCGCGTTGGGCTTCTCCTCCGGGGACACCGGCCGCATCTTACCGGCCTGTGGGGTGAGGGCAGCCGGGGGCCACACGCAGGTGTGAGGCGAGGCTGCAGGCGCCGCTGGTGGTGGCGGCGGGGGAACCGTAAGGCTCAGGACTCCAGGCGCCCTCGCTCCCACCCTGGCTGCAAACGCTACCGCTACCGGAGGGCGCGCGCTAAGGCTGGACCCCCACACAGAAGGTGGAGAGGGAGGGGCAGGCTGCAGCAGAAACGCCCCTCAGCTGTGGTGAAGACCTGGAGAAAGCTGGCAGAAGGAGATAGCAGCCCGCCCTCTGGGCACGCTGCCCTCATCAGGACCAAACCAGGGCTCTGTGGGAAGGTCTTCAACTGGAATGGAGCAGGACCCTGGGGGGCCTTTCCGGGAGAGACCCCACCCCACCACAAGATACCCTGAGCTAGTGGCCAGTACTGGACGGTGGAGGTGAGCACAGATGATGGGCACAAAGCTTCCAGGCTACTGAGATGACAGCCCCAGACTCCCTAGTGTCTGTCCTACTGCTAGGCTGGCCCTGAGGAATCCTGTTTTGATAAGTGGAGGGAAAAGGAAAGACCACAGCACATCCTTCTTGTGGCATGAAAGACAGTTACTCAGCAGTGATCTGAGCACAGAGAAAAAGACATAAGCAAGAAGTCAAGGTTTACTTTGTTTATCCCTCAAATAAATAAATTTTGAATCAGCCAATAAGCAGGTATCAGTGCAAGAGGGAAATAAAGAACTTCAAACTTTTTTTCCATAAAGCCCATATGAATATATATGAAGAAAATAAGTGTATTCAAAACTATTATTTCTGGAATGAATAAACAAAGTGTGGTATACACATACAGTGGAGTATCATTCACCCTTAAAAAGGAAGGGAACTCTGATACGTGCTACAGCGTGAATTAACCTTGAAGACTAAGTTGTGACTTATAATTAGAATACCTATTTAGTCTTCATGCTGTTGCTGGCACAGAACTCCTAAAACCCTTAGGTGCTCTAAGGTAAGAGTGAAAAAGTATCTTGATAATTTTAACAAGCCCCTTTCAACTACACCTGAGTTTTACTGAATGCATTTGTTTGTCAGAAAAACCAAACATCTAATTAAAGGGTTGGCAGTTTCAGCCCACCCCCCATGTCCAGGGAGGAGAGGGACTGGAAACAGTTCAACCAGAGTCTGTGAGCCAGGATTACAGAATGCCATAGAGGGTGATGAAGCGTGTGCCATCCAGCTGGAGAGCAGATGAGAACCAGTTACATCCTTCCTTTAAAATCCCACAGCAGAGTTGATTTTAAAAACAGAATACATTTTTAAAAACATTTGCCCAGAAAAGTGGAAACCAGACTTTGCAAAGTTTAAGAAACACCAGGAAGATAAATAAAAACTCTTCCTAAAACCAGATCATCTGCTTTATAATCAGGTTAGATTTATAGTCCCTATTCTTCATCCTCCACGTTGCAAGTGGTGCAGGAGAAGGAAATATCTCATCCTGGGAGACATGGGAGTACCAGGGACCAGCTTCCAAGTGAGGGGCTTTGGCTTCCTGTGGGAGAGAACTGAATAGGGAGCTGAAATAGAGTGGAAATGGACTTATTCAGGGAGACACACACTCCATAGTCAAAATATGGACCCTCTCAGAAGGTGAGAGGACCCAGATTGTTAGTTGTCATGGACAGGGTAATTTCACACAATAATAAGTGGGATAAATACTCTTATTATTCCAGGGAAGGAACAGAACCAAGAACTGTACCACTGCACACTTTTGAAATGGAGCAGGACCCAATGGTCCTTGCCCCCTGCCCGGTCCTCTGCCTGCCTTTTGTCTGTTAAAAATCTTTAGCCAAAAAATAAGTTTAATCCCAGAGTGAGAACATGCAGAAGCAAAAGAAAACAGTTAAATGAGACCAAATAATAATAATGTAGTCATTAAGCATAGTCAAAGACCTCTTAATTCCTTCCCAAGGGCTATAGATGATATTCTGAGCCGTATCATGTGAGCTGTCTTATAGTTACTGAAAACCCCTCCAGGTAAAAGAACTACATGATGACCAGACTATAGTCATGATATAAGCTACCACAGTTCTGAGAATGGACCTTGAGAAATGGGAACAAACCAACCCTGGAGCTGAAGAGTAACTATACTTAATAAAGATGAAGCTGATCAGACCACCAGTGACCAATCTCACGATGACTGTCAGTGCTGACTGATATTTCTACACGTAAACCTCTCCCTCTGTCTATAAAATCTCTTGTCCATTCGTTCTCAAGGGAGAGGGCAGTCAGCATTTGGACAGATGCCCACCCTCCCCCTCACCACAAACTGGCATCCAAAATAAAGTAACTGTTCCTTTCTACCAATCTGGCCTCTTTATTCACTTTTGAGCGTGAGGAAGCCAGACCCGCCCCTTTGGTATCACTGTTTGGCTTTCTATGGTCAGCCTGGGAACTATCACAGCACCTGTCACGGTGAGAGGGGTGTGAATTTTAGTGTTATAATGAAGGTGTAACAAGTTAGAGGTTAAAGGCCAGACCGTACTCAACACCATCTTGATTTTAGCTGGTCCAAGCCAGTTTTTGTGGGATCCTGATTTTCTCAATATCTGTGCCCCTCTTCCATCCTGTCTCACAAGCATAGAAACACTATTTCCATAGTGATGAGGCCATCTTAGCCTGTCATCTGGAAGTCCAGACCTGGTACCCTGATGCCTATGTCCTTCCCTTGCCCATTTAAGCAATACCAGGTTGCCTTCCTCAAATGAAGGGCACCACCGACTCCCACTTATTTCAGGAGCAACATCAAGCCCCAGCCAAGAGGGAGTTAGCTCATAAGTAAAAAAAACAAAACTGATTATATCAATACCTTCCCTTTTGGATCTTCAGGCATAGAAGAGAAATTTGTCTCTCTCTCTTCATCAAGATTATCTCCACAGGTAACAAAGGAAACAGTCATTTAAGGTAAGCTGGGACCCTTAATATTCAGGGAGGCTGGGCTGTGACGGAACAGTCACACTGATAAAGCCCATCAACCATTTCCTGGGAGTAAAGTTAGAATCTGGATAATGAAGTTTACCTTTTATCTCTCCCTTTGTGTTGAGTCTTGTTTCACTTGCTTACAGGGCGCCTCGTGCAGAAGCCTCGCACCTGGTCCTTGCACCAGATGAGACTCTCTGGTGTGAAACAGCTGTGCCGACACCTCAGCTCCAAGGACTGTGTGCGGAGTCTCTGTGCCCGGTACTGTGATTCAAGATGGCGGCCAGGGGGCCGTGGGCAGAGATGCTGACCCAGCACTGTGATCTGGAGCCACAAGCAGCACAGCCGAGCCGGTCCTGTGAGAACCCACCCATCCCCCAGCTGACAAGAATCACACGCAGCAGTCCCAGCGGTGCTTTTAGGAGAAAGTCTGTCCTCTACAGCACATTCTATGGACACAAGCCATACCTGACAGAGGGGCTTCCCAGGTGGCTCAGCGGTAAAGAACCTGCTTGCCTGTGCCGGAGACTCGCATTGATCCCTGGGTCAGGCAGATCTCCTGGAGCTGAAATTGGCAACCAGCTCCACTATTCTTGTCTGGGAAATCCTATTGACAGAGGAGTCTGGTCGGCTGCAGTCCACCGGGTTGCAGAGAGTCAGATGTGACTGAGTGACTGAGCACACACTCACCTGGCAGAAGGAATCCCCTGGCCTTTGGGGTCTGACTGGGGAGGGTCGGTAACAAAATAGGAAGAAATCAAACCGTCTTTGGTTTTCCTGGCGGCTCAGATGGTAAAGAATCTGCCTGCAATGGAGACGACCCAGGTTCGATCCCTGGGTTGAGAAGATTCCCTGGAGAAGGGAATGGCCTCCCACTCCAACATTCTTCCCTGGAGAAGTCCATGGAATTCTGGTGGGCTATATATAGTTCGTGGAGTCACAAACAGTCAGACACAACTGAGCAACTTAAACTTATTCACACTTTCCAGCAGGGAAAGCAGCTGCCATTTGGGAAGACATGAGATCTTTTGCCTCCAACAATGGTTCTCACTTGGCTGCAGGGTGGAATCACCTGTGGGGTTTTAAAGTGTTGACGCCTGCCTCCCCTCCCCCCGAGATTCTTATTCAACTGAGATGAGGCTTCAGCACTGGGATTTCAAAGAGCTCCCCTGTAGCCAAGTTTACAACCCCCTGGCCTTTCCCATACTGACGATATAAAGAACTGTACCTGTATGAGGAAACAAAGTGAACAGATAGAGTGATTCTGCAGGAGTGTGCGTTTCTGTGTATAACGTGTAGATGAGGTGGGTGAAGTGGGAGCCTGTGACCACTTTTGCCCCGTGCAAGGCATTCCTGGCCCTTCTTTCCACGGGCTTTGCACACTGCTCACCTGGTCACGTGGATTATGCTGCCCCCTGCTGGTGATCTTCAGTGTGGCATAGTTTTCCCTGGAGGTTTCACACAAGCCCCACCTTCAGTTCGGTTCAGTTCAGTTCAGTTCAGTCGCTCAGTCGTGTCCGACTCTTTGCGACCCCATGAATCGCAGCACGCCAGGCCCCCCTGTCCATCACCTTCTCCCGGAGTTCACTCAGACTCATGTTCATTGAGTCCGTGATGCCATCCCACTATCTCATCCTCTGGCGTCCCCTTCTCCTCCTGCCCCCAATCCCTCCCCACATCAGAGTCTTTTCCAATGAGTCAACTCTTCGCATGAGGTGGCCAAAGTACTGGAGTTTCAGCTTTAGCATCATTCCTTCCAAAAGAAATCCCAGGGCTGATCTCCTTCAGAATGGACTGGTTGGATCTCCTTGCAGTCCAAGGGACTCTCAAGAGTCTTCTCTAACACCACAGTTCAAACGCATCAATTCTTCAGCGCTCAGCCTTCTTCTCAGTCCAACTCTCACATCCATACATGACCACAGGAAAAACCATAGCCTTCAGTTCAGTTCAGTCACTCAGTCATATCCGACTCTTTGCAACCCCAAGAAGCAGCACGCCAGGCCTCTCTGTCCATCACCAACTCCCGGAGTTCACTCAAACTCGTCCATTGAGTCAATGATGCCATCCAGCCATCTCATCCTCTGTCGTCCCCTTCTCCTCCCGCCCCCAAACCTTCCCAGCATCAGAGTCTTTTCCAATGAGTCAACTCTTCCCATGAAGTGGCCAAAGTATTAGCGTTTCAGCTTTAGCATCAGTCCTTCCAATGAACACCCAGGACTGATCTCCTTTAGAATGGACTGGGTAGGTCAGCACAAACCTATGAGCACCTCATCTACACGCTGCACTCAGAAACACACACTCCTGCTCCTGAAGAATCACTTTGTTTACTCTGTTTCCTCATCCAGGTACAGTTTTTTACTACCCTCAGTATGTGCTAGTTCAGTACAACCTATGAGTTTGCTGGGAGGGAAGCCCTGGGAACTGTAACAGGATGAGCAGCTCAGCAGTAACTTCAGGATCTGCTCCTTCGCAGGGAAGCTCAGGGAGCTCCAAGCCACTGGCCAAGCACAGGTCTGGCACATGCCTGTGACTGGAACATTCCTGTGCCTGGGGTTTGAGGTGTGTGTGTGTGTACTCAGTCGTGACGACTCTCTGGGACCCCGTGGACAGAAGATGGAATTTCCCAGGCAGGAACACTTGGAGTGGGTTGCCATTTCCTCCTCCAGGGACTGTTCCCCTACTTAGATCTCCTGCATTGGCAGGCAGATGCTTTACCACTAGCGCCCCCTGGGGGTTTGAGGAAATTGGTCTTATCGTCCAGTGACAGGTGCTTCCCAGGCTCAGTGGTAAAGAATCCACCTGCCAATGCAGGAGACACAGGAGACGTGAGTTGGAAACCTGGGTCCGGAAGACTCCCTGGAGGAGGAAATGGCAACCCACTCCAGTATTCTTGCCTGGAGAATCCCATGGACAGAGGAGCCTGGCGGGCTACAGTCAAAAGGTCGCAAAGAGTCACGCATGACTGAGCACAGCCCATGACAAGTGCCTATGATATCAAGCATCCAAAAGTACAGAGATTTAAGGTAATGCGCGTCCCAATAAACAGCTGCTGCTGCTGCTGCTGCTGCTGCTAAGTCACATCAATCGTGTCCGACTCTGTGCAACCCCATAGACAGCAGCCCACCAGGCTCCCCTGTCCCTGGGATTCTCCAGGCAAGAACACTGGAGTGGGTTACCATTCCCTTCTCCAATGCATGAAAGTAAAAAGTGAAAGTGAAGTCACACGGTCGTGTCTGACTCTTAGCAACCCCATAGACTGCAGCCTACCAGGCTCTTCTGTCCATAGGATTTTCCAGGCAAGAGTACTGGAGTGGGGTACCATTGCCTTCTCCGTGACTCCAGGCTGATAGGATTCTAATTGTCATGTGATTTACCTAAGACCACTGGGCCATTTGTGTGAGATGAGGGTTTTTTGACTCCAGGCTGACAGGATTCTAATTGGACCTGAGGGTTTATACTTCACATGCAGTGCTGATGTGTTCAACACACTGCTTTTTAAAACAAGTTAAAGTTCTTGTTGTTTTAAAGTCTTTAAATTATATTTTTTTCTCCTGCTTGTTACTGGACTATAATATTTTTTTCTAATTCCCATCCCTGTATCAAAAGAAAGCCCCGTCAGAAAATTTAACAATCCCAGTTTTAAACTAGCAGTTGAGGGCCTTGAACATTGTTTCTCAAAGCCTGAGAAACTCTTCCAAACTACTTGGAGAATATGGGAAGTCCTACCCAGACAAACTGAATCAGAACTCCTGGGGAAGTTGAAGCAGGAATCTTAATGGTAACAAGCATCCTTCTTCCCCACAATTAGCAGTGCCATCTACTGGCGAAATGTAGTATGACAACATTTACAGAGTGCTGGACTCAGCTACTGTGGAACAAGTAAAGGATAAAAGGACAGATTAGACAGTGATTATACATTAAGGCGATGGCGAATCTATCTTCTATGAAATAATTATAAATTCAAATTATTATATATAATATATATTCAAATTATTATATATATAAAAGGGTATTTGATAATATTAAAAATTATTGCTAATTGTTTTTAGGTGGGCATTTGATATTGTGGTTATTTTAAAACACCCTTGTGTTTTAGAGATTTGCACAGAAAACCATTACATTGCTGTGAGATTTCATAATGTGATTTCAGTTGGCTGTTAGCTGAGGAGGCTCAACTAGATGGGCTTAAAGATTCCATCCAAATCCCACATCCTGAGTCCTTGTTCTTCACAACAAGCTGGAGCAAGTTTGAAAAAAAAAAAAAAAAGCTTTTACTCAGATAGTACATTTAAAATGAGTTTTAACTGCTAAAGTGTGAATTTTATTTCATCTAGAGTTGAAATAAAATTCAGTGAAATAATGAATGTGAATCTGCTTGGTACAGGGTTTCCCAGACTGAGCCATGATCTTAACAGTCAGTTCTTTAACAACAGCAGCAAAAAACCTATGCAAGGATATATGTTCTTAAATGTAGTTTTTAAATATATGTAAGAACAATGTTCGGAGAAGGTAATGGCACCCCACTCTAGTACTCTTGCCTGGAAAATCCCATGGATGGAGGAGCCTGGTAGGCTGCAGACCATAGGGTCGCTAAGAGTAAAAAATGGCTGAGCAGCTTCACTTTCACTTTTCATTTTCATGCATTGGAGAAGGAAATGTCAACCCACTTCAGTGTTCTTGCCTGGAGAATCCCAGGGATGGGGGAGCCTGGTGGGCTGCCGTCTATGGGGTCGCACAGAGTCAGACACGACTGAAGTGACTTAGCAGCAGCAGCAGCAAGAACAATATTAAATATGTTCATAAGAGGTTATTACTAAAACAAGACAATGGTACAGCACACCTGGGGAGATCAGGGAATAAGGGCACCTCATGTGTCCATGTACGATGCCCATGGACAGGTAAGCAACATGCTGTCTACTCAACAGTCATCAGCCTGCTATGAGTCATAATTTCAGCACATATTTGTGAGAGTTTCAGTGTTCCTTGTGTATTAAAAGATTAATTTACTTGTCTTATGAATGGATCTGAAAGACCTGCAGTTTTAAACAAAAAGTCAATTTTGTGGCTCTGAAAACACAAAAAAATTGAACAATGCAGAATGAAGATGAATAATTTTAGCCTTCAGATCCTGAAGAGCAGCCCATTGCAAAAATGCCCCAATATTGCAAAACATGCCATTTATGGTCTTCTCTCCATTGTCATTACACCTTCTGTGCTCCAACAGAAACAGAATAAATGAAGAAACTTGATGTTGCACCTGATATGAAGTCTGACACAGCCCCATTGCTCCAAATATTAGTGCCTAATAAAGGGACATACAATAGAGTTCATTAAGAATGTATTCAGTATATTGTTTTATAATACAAAGTATAAACTGAAAAGTGCTTTGCTTTATTGTTATATAGATTTTTACAATTTGTTTTCAACAAAATAGTTAAATTTTTATAAATTAATTAATTATCCATTATAGTTAGTTCAGTCACTCAGTCATGTCCAACTTTTTGCGAAACCATGAATCACAGCACGTCAGGCCTTGGGGTCCATCACCAACTCCCAGAGTTCACTCAAACTCACGTCTATCGAGTCGGTGATGCCATCCAGCCATCTCATCCTGGGTAGTCCCCTTCTCCTCCTGCCCCCAATCCCTCCCAGCATCAGAGTCTTTTCCAATGAGTCAACTCTTCACATGAGGTAGCCAAAGTATTGGAGTCTCAGTTTCAGCATCATTCCTTCCAAAAGAAATCCCAGGGCTGATCTCCTTCAGAATGGACTGGTTGGATCTCCTTGCAGTCTAAGGGACTCTCAAGAGTCTTCTCCAACACCACAGTTCAAAAGCATCAATTCTTTGGCGCCCAGCCTTCTTCACAGTCCAACTCTCACATCCATACATGACCACTGGGAAAACGATAGCCTTTACTACATGGACCTTTGTTGGCAAAGTAATATCTCGGCTTTTGAATATGCTATCTAGGTTGGTCATAACTTTCCTTCCAAGGAGTAAGCGTCTTTTAATTTCATGGCTGCAGTCACCATCTGCAGTGATTTGGGAGCCCAAAAAAATAAAATCTAACACTGATTCCACTGTTTCCCCATCTATCTGCCATGAAGTGATGGGACCACATGTCATCATCTTATTTTCTGAATGTTGAGATTTAAGCCAATTTTTTCGCTCTCCTCTTTCACTTTCATCAAGAGGATTTTTAGCTCCTCTTCACCTTCTGCCATAAGGGTGGTATCATCTGCATATCTGAGGTTATTGATATTTCGCCTGCCAATCTTGATTCCAGCTTGTGCTTCTTCCAGCCCAGCATTTCTCATGATGTCCTCTGCATATAAGTTAAATAAACAGGATGACAATGTACAGCCTTGATTACTCCTTTTCCTATTTGGAACCAGTCTGTTGTTCCATGTCCAGTTCTAACTGTTGCTTCCTGACCTGCATACAGGTTTCTCAAGAAGCAGGACAGGTGGTCTGGTATGCCCATCTCTTTCAGAATTTTCCACAGTTTCTTGTGATCCACACAGTCAAAGGCTTTGGCATAGTCAATAAAGCAGAAATAGATGTTTTCTGGACTCTCTTGCTTTTTCCATGATCCAGCGGATGTTAGCAATTTGATCTCTGGTTCCTCTGCCTTTTCTAAAACCAGCTTGAACATCAGGAAGTTCACAGTTCACGTACTGCTGAAGCCTGGCTTGGAGAATTTTGAGCATTACTTTACTAGCATGTGAGATGAGTGCAATTGAGCAGTAGTTTGAGCATTCTTTGGCACTGCCTTTCTTTGGGATTGGAATGAAAACTGACCTTTTCCAGTCCTGTGGCCACTGCTGTGTTTTCCAAATTTGCTGGCATATTGAGTGCAGCACTTTCACAGCATCATCTTTTAGGATTTGAAATAGCTCAACTGGAATTCCATCACTTCCACTAGCTTTGTTTGTAGTGATGCTTTCTAAGGCCCACTTAACTTCACTTTCCAGGATGTCTGGCTCTAGATGAGTGATCACACCATCATGATTATCTTGGTCGTGAAGCTCTTTTTTGTACAGTTCTTCTGTGTATTCTTGCCACGTCTTCTTAATATCTTCTGCTTCTGTTAGGTCCATACCATTTCTGTCTTTTATCGAGCCCATCTTTGCATGAACTGTTCCCTTGGTATCTCTAATTTTCTTGAAGAGATCTCTAGTATTTCCCATTCTGTTGTTTTCCTCTATTGCTTTGCCTTGATCACTAAGGAAGACTTTCTTATCTCCTCTTGCTATTCTTTGGAACTCTGCATTCAGATGCTTATACCTTTCCTTTTCTTCTTTGCTTTTCACTTCTCTTCTTTTCGTAGCTATTTGTAAGGCCTCCCCAGACAGCCATTTTGCTTTTTTGCATTTCTTTTCCATGGGGATGGTCTTGATGCCTGTCTCTGTCCATAGTTCATCAGGCACTCTGTCTATCAGATCTAGTCCTTTAAATCTATTTCTCACTTCCACTGTATAATCATAAGGGATTTGATTTAGGTCATACCTGAATGGTCTAGTGGTTTTCCCTACTTTCCTCAATTTCATTCTGAATTTGGCAATAAGGAGTTCATGATCTGAGCCACAGTCAGCTCCCAGTCTTGTTTTTGCTGACTGTATAGAGCTTCTCCATCTTTGGCTGCAGAGAATATAATCAGTCTGATTTCAGTGTTGACCATCTGGTGATGTCCATGTGTAGAGTCTTCTCTTGTGTTGTTGGAAGAGGGTGTTTGCTATGACCAGTGCATTCTCTTGGAAAAACTCTATTAGCCTTTGTCCTGCTTCATTCTGTACTCCAAGGCCAAATTTGCCTGTTACTCCAGGTGTGTCTAGACTTCCTACTTTTGCATTCCAGTTCTCTGTAATGAAAAGGGCATCTTTTTTTGGGTGTTAGTTCGAAAAGGTCTTGTAGGTCTTCATAGAACTGTTCAACTTCAGCTTCTTCAACATTACTGGTTGGGGCATAGACTTGGATTACTGTGATATTGAATGGTTTGCCTCAGAAATGAACAGAGATCATTCTGTCGTTTTTGAGACTGCATCCAAGTACTGCATTTTGGACTCTTTTGTTGACCATGATGGCTACTCCATTTCTTCTAAGGGATTCCTGCCTGCAGTAGTAGATATAATGGTCATCTGAGTTAAATTCACCCATTCCAGTCCATTTTAGTTGGCTGATTCCTAGAATGTCGCCGTTCACTCTTTCCATCTCCTGTTTGACCACTTCCAATTTGCCTTGATTCATGACGTTTATTCATGACATGTCATTCATACCCGACATTCCAGGTTCCTATGCTATATTGTTCTTTACAGCATTGGACCTTGCTTCTATCACCAGTCACATCCACAGCTGGGTATTGTTTTTGTTTTGGCTCCATCCCTTCATTCTTTCTGGAGTTATTTCTCCACTGATTTCCAGTAGCATATTGGGCACCTACTGACCTGAGGAGTTCCCCTTTCAGTATCCTACCATTTGGGATAATGGATAATCCAACAAATTATCCATTATAGTGTATGCTAAATCATATAAACTATAATAAGAAACAATTCAAAAGAAAATCTACATGGCAAACAAAGGCAAAGATGTTCAACATCACTAGCCATTAAGGAAATTCAAACTAAAACTAAATGAGATACCACTACACATCCATTTGAATGGCTATGATTAAAAAGACTGACAAAACCAAGTATTGGTGAGGATGTCAGGAAGATGGAATTCTCATTTATTTCTTAACACAAGAAACATTTATTCTCTTACAGTTCTGGAGGCCAGAAGTCTGAAATTAGGGGACAGGCAGGCCCACACTCCCCCGGGAGGCTCGACCAGAGATCCTCCTCTTCCATCTTCCAGTGGCTGTTGGCTTTCCTTGACTCCTGGCTGCATCTCTCTCTTCTCAACCATCACATCACCTCTCCTCCACTTATCTACCTCTAAAGTCTCTGAACCTCTCTTACAAGGATACATGTTATGGTGTTATGGCACTTAGGATCTACCGAGATAAGCTAGGATGAATTTCTCCTCTGGAGATCCTTATTTACCCACATCATTTACTGTATTAGGCAATTTTAACAGGTTCCAGGGATTAGGATACATGTGTATCTTTAGACCACTCTTGTTGTTGCACCTCATTTTATGCTGATTGGTTTAGGTCTCATTTCACTGCTATCTATAATCAATGTGTCCAGAAGATGAGAGTCCTCGGATGGACCAGGGGTTTGCCACACCCCTCTGCCCATCAGGATCACCTCTCCCTCTAGTGATCCTGATTCCATAGTTATAGGAGTGGCTGGGCATTAGAGAAACTCCTGAGGTGATTCTACCGTGTAGCCAGGCTTGTAAACCAGTGATTGGCAGATCCAAAGTGGAGGCTGTTCTTAGAGCAGGGCAAGAGGCCTCTTCCCTGAGCCTCACACATTAGAGAACCCCAGTCTAGTCCTCCACTGACACCCCCCTCCCAGTCCTCATAGGGTGAAGCCTCTGAGAGCCAAGGGGACACACCCAGTCCAGAGCCCTCTCCTCCAGGCACTCGCTTGGCAAAGTGTGGTCCACAGAGCACCAGCATCAGCATCCCACATGCCCACAGCAATGAAGGTGCAGAGTTTTAACCATTCGACTGACAGGGAATTATCACTATGGTCTACTTTTAAATATAAATATGGTAACAGTAAAGAAGGTAGTTGAGCTAACCACATATCCAGTATTGTTCTAAAGCAGTGCTTCTCACATCTCAGATTAAGAATCAACTTTATTTAATTTTACATTTTCAGCCCATTGCAATCTCATCACTGATCCACTGTGCACAGCTAGTGTGCTGCTCAGCCAATTTCCCCTACCCCTGCAAGTGCAATGCTCACACTGGTCTCTGGGCTGTTCAAGATCCCACCCATCCTGAGCGTGGACGTCACTTCAATAGCAGATGGCTGTGAGTTTCTAGCTTTCTTGAATTTTCTGTACTTATTTCAGACTTCATTACAAACAGGTCATGAACTGGCACTAGCTCACAGACCATATTCTGTGAGTGCAACTGCTCTCTGAGAAACATACTATTCCCATCTCAACGTTACAAAGAAACTGAAGCACAGTGGCCTTCCCAACCTTAACAGCTCACAGTTAACCGGTAGCAGAACTTGTATGCAAACCCAGTCAGCAATGCCCAGAGGAGCCAGTATTTGTCCTTAGAAGGCTTACTCCAAAGCTTGTGCTCCTCCCCATGTGCTTATATCATTTTAACTATATGTTAAATAAAGAGGAACAGTTATAACTTTGGCCATCAGATGAGAACCTACTCAAATACACCCTTTAGTCTCTTACCTACTTTCATCCATATCCATCTTGCTCTCTTCTCTTGGTGATTAAGAATCACCAAGGTCAGTGATTCCATCCTTTGATTCTTTGGATGCTTTTGGTCCACCCATCATCCAACCAAAGCAACTGCTCAAGAGCAGAATTTATATTCACTTTCCAGATGGAGAAGCTGAGATTCAGAAGTTGAGACTTACCTATGCAAGTAATTAAGGCTACATGGCTATATGGTATCCAGAGCCCATGTTGTCAAGGTTGGTGCCAGTTTATTATGTTGGTAACTTAGCTAGTTATTTCCTTTCACTCCCAAGTGTCCCAACTGGATGCTACACTTTTTGAACACCCACACTGCTAGCAAGTAACAGATAAAGAATTAGCATGCAGATCAATGTGACTGACTCCAAACCCAGGACTTTCTGTTATCCCAAGCTGCTGCTGCTGCTGCTAAGTTGCTTCAGTCGTGTCTGAGTCTATGTGACCCCATAGACAGCAGCCCACCAGGCTCCCCTGTCCCTGGGATTCTCCAGGCAAGAACACTGGAGTGGGTTGCCATTTCCTTCTCCAATGCATGAAAGTGAAAAGTGAAAGGGAAATTGCTCAGTCGTGTCCGACTGTTTGTGACCCTGTGAACTGCAGCCTACCAGGCTCCTCCGTCCGTGGGATTTTCCAGGCAAGAGTACTGAAGTGGGTCGCCATTGCTTTCTCCAGGGTACCTCTTAAAATTTCAAAATCATAACATTCAGAAAGACTATTTGTTTTCGGTCAACATTCATTCAGCAATGAGTATCCCTTATGTGACACTGTGCTGCAAGGCTAGCCAGGTGACTCAGTGGTAAAGAATCTGCCTGCCTATGCAGGAGACGTGGGTATGATCCCTGGGTCCAGAAAATCCCCTGGAGAAGGAAATGGCAACCCACTCTGGTATTCTTACCTGGGAGATCCCGTGGACAGAGGAGTCTAGTGGCCTACAGTCCATGGGGTTGCAAAAGAATTGGACACTATTTAGCGACTAATGAACAACAAAAATGTGATACACATTGTGCTGTAAGATGTAATTAAAAAGTAAACAGGGCACAGTTTAAAGTTTTTAGAAGCTCATGGTTTAGTAAGAAAACAAACCACCTATGAATACTCATAGTCAGGGTAGGCTACATAATTTATAGAACCCAGTGCAAAATGGAAAAAGAAGGGACCCTTGTTCAAAAATTAAGTATTTCAAGATGGTGAGAACAGGCACTAGCCAAGCATGATTGGGTTTAACAAATGAGAGGTGACCAGGATATCAGAGAAACAAGCAATCACCTGACCTGCCTCTTGAGAAATCTGTATACAGGTCAGGAAGCAACAGTTAGAACTGGACATGGAACAACAGACTGGTTCCAAAGAGGAAAAGGAGTATGTCAAGGCTGTATATTGTCACTCTGCTTATTTAACTTATATGCAGAGTACATCATGAGAAACGCTGGGCTGGAAGAAACACAAGCTGGAATCAAGATTGCCGGGAGAAATATCAATAACCTCAGATATGCAGATGGCATCACCCTTATGGCAGAAAGTGAAGAGGAACTAAAAAGCCTTTTGATGAAAGTAAAAGAGGAGAGTGAAAAAGTTGACTTAAAGCTCAACATTAAGAAAACGAAGATCATGGCATCCGGCCCCATCACTTCATGGGAAATAGATGGGGAAAGAGTGGAAACAGTGCCAGACTTTATTTTTGGGGGCTCCAAAATCACTGCAGATGGTGACTGCAGCTACGAAATTAAAAGACGCTTACTCCTTGGAAGACAAGTTATGACCAACCTAGATAGCATATTCAAAAGCAGAGACATTACTTTGCCAACTAAGGTCCGTCTAATCAAGGCTATGGTTTTTCCAGTAGTCATGTATGGATGTGAGAGTTGGACTGTGAAGAAGGCTGAGCGCCGAAGAATTGATGCTTTTGAACTGTGGTGTTGGAGAAGACTCTTGAGAGTTCCTTGGACTGCAAGGAGATTCAACCAGTCCATTCTGAAGGAGATCAGCCCTGGGATTTCTTTGGAAGGAATGATGCTAAAGCTGAAACTCCAGTACTTTGGCCACCTCATGCGAAGAGTTGACTCATTGGAAGAGACTGTGATGCTGGGAGGGATTGGGGGCAGGAGGAGAAGGGGACAACAGAGGATGAGATGGCTGGATGGCATCACTGACTCGATGGGCATGAGTCTGAGTGAACTCCAGGATTTGGTGATGGACAGGGAGGCCTGGCGTGCTGCGATTCATGGGGTCGCAAAGAGTCAGACACGACTGAGCAACTGAACTGAACTGGACTGAGGATGATGAATGATCTTGAGATTGCTTCCTAGAAGAGGTGACAACTGGGCTGACCCTACAGAATGAGGATTTCTCCCCTACATGGACTTCCTCCTTTATTTTTTAAACCATAAGTTATTGAGGAGAATCAGTTACTCATTTTAGTTAAACATCAATCACCAAGAGTTTCTGTCACAGTACACACTCAATACCTACCTCTGGAGCTGTGACACACCCATGAGGGGCATGCAGATGTGCTGCTCAGACCTCCCTTCATGGACTCACTGCCCAGCCACTAGAAGTGCTGCTAGTGGGCAACCTTAAGCCATCAGCCACCCTGGGCACCGCCTCTGTACAATGGCCCATCCGGATGGATATATGAAGGCCTGGCCAGTGGATATGTCACAACAATCCCAAAGGGTCATCACATCACAGCTCCCATGGGGTTAGCTAAGGTCATCTGGCCAGTGCTCCACCTTGATTTTTTCCTCTACCCTATCCCATTTCTTCCCTCTTGATTCCACAAGTGCTGATCCTAATGGCACCTTTAATACATATGCCAGTACTGAACTCCATCCAAGTCTGCATGTCAGAGAACCAACCTGTAGCACATATCAAAAAACATTCAGTTCTTGGACAGGATTTTTATTTGAAAACACTGTTTACATACATACTTATAACATTTCTAAATCAACAAGTAAAATATAAAATTGAAACAAGGACTCTCTGTGTGAGTGTGGTTACCTTTGGTTTAAAATCCTCAACCTAATGTCTGACTAAAACAAAATTAAGTTTTAGGTTAATAACTAAAGAAAATTAGTTAACATATTAAAGAAAATTTATATGTTGAACCATATGAAATTGCCATTTTTTAATGGTTAAAAAAAAGGTTGGGTGTGATTTTCACACGGTTTAATGTCATAGTAAAAAGCAATTAGCATTTGAAATTTAGAGAACATTACACTTATGGATAACTCATGGGTAAAAGATATAGTGAATAAAATTAAAAATTAGAAAATACCTAAATACTACGGTTATTGATCAGTGCTAGGTACCAAAACTTGTAGTTGCAGCTAAAGTGAGTCTTGGGAGAAAAATGTGGGTTTTACATACTTAACTTTTAACTTAATCACTTTTCTAATATAAGTTTCTAATTTAAGAATTTACTGAAAAAATCACAAAGTAAATGAAGAAAAGTTAAAGGAAAGAAAGAATAATATAGTGAGATTACAAAAAAAAAACCAACAACAAACAACCCACCAAAGGATCAATCAAGCAAAAAAAAAACTTATTCTTTGAAAATTAATAGGAAAAAGTCATTCAAGATTTTTCGAGGGGGAAAAAAAAAAAAAAAACAAGGCAGAGTCACAAAGTTAAAAAGCAAAGGACAACATAATTATAGATGCTGCAGAGATTAAACATTTAAGATACTATGAATAATTTTATGCCAGTCAAGCTCAAAACTCACAGAAACAAATCCACTCCTAAAGAAATAAAACTTAACCAAAAATGACTGTAGAAATAACACACTGAAAAGTACTAAAATAATTAACCAAAAATTAAGTAGATGATGATTGTTGTACAATATTGTGGATACAATTAATGCTACTGAATTGTATGTTTAAAAATGGTAATATGACAAATTTTATGTTATCTATACTGTACCATTTAAAAAATGTAAAAAAAAAAAAAAAAACCCCAATCTAGAAGACAATCAATTATCATGTTCTTCATTATCAAATGCCCTCAGAGAGCTCCTATTTTAGAAAGCATGTTTTCTCTCTCTTCTCTTTTAAGATATAAAGTTAAATATTGTCCTTCTGTATCTTAATCACATATCTTCTTTTTGGGGGCCACAACTCTCCCCTATAATATCACTTAGAGTATATTTTTTGTTTTTTTCCTATCAGTTTTCTCTGAAGTATTTTAACCAGAGGTCTTTGGGTGGAATAATTGATCCTACTTATATTAAAGGCAGTTGTGAAACAAAACAGCAACTTCACAGTCTTCAAGTAAACAGAATCCTTGATATAACTGGAAAGTAATATGTAATTCTGGAAACAGTAAAAAAAAAATCTGTGACAAATTTGCTTTATAACTTAGAAAATGAGCTTTAGCTCTGGACTCTCTCAAGGCACAAAACCTGGGAGACAGCTTTTATTGGTGGCTTGCTTCTCTGGTTTGGATAAGGAAAAAATGAATAGTATAACCTGTAAAAATAGTGTCATTTTGTAAGAATTTGAAATCATTGTGTGAAGTTGGAGAGAGATAAATCCAAATAAACTAACATCTTGTATGTGTAAATATTTGTTGCTGGTATAAAGAAGTACAATATAGTTTATGCAATGGAAATACTATTGAAGAAATGCCTTCAAAATAGGCTTGACGTCACAGGAGGATCACAATGCTATCTCAAAAACTGTTGATTAAGATCTGTCCATTGGAAGCATTCATAACCACATGGTCACTGAGCATCATCTGGATATTTCCTTCTGAAGTACACCTGAAAAAAAAGAAATAAAAACAACATGATTAAAAGCTGTAAATTCCTCCTAAAGCAATGCATTTCTAGGGTCACTTCTTCATGTGAAGCAAATCATAACACTAATGGAGGCACAATTTTTAAACCCAGTGATGTGTTTATTCTATGAAGGATGTAGCCCCATTAAAACCCTCAGTGGGACTGGGCTGAATGCCAAATGTGATTCCCTTGAGTTCTGATCATTCTGACTCACAGATAAGCTTTAATCAGTAATTGATAACCAAAATCATTTTATACAATTAAAACATGGAGATAAATTATAAACAAGATGACAAAGAGGCTGGGAAATCTAATGTCTGCATGAGGGTTTCTCACTTTTACACAAAAATGAGCACCATCAATCTGGATGTTAATATCAGGTTTGCCAGTCCTTTGAATTCTTGAATTTTACCAATTTCTAGCTGAACTGGAAGAGACAGAGGTTTTCTGATAAATGTATAATCAGAACATAAAGGAAGTGAAACTCTGTCAAGTTTGTCTGTTCCACAATCATCAGTTTTTGTAGCTGCACCATATCTTGGTTTCTTGACGAATGCACATAAGAAAATGAAATAATGTCAAGGCTTGTGAGCTCTTACCTCTAAATGTGTTTAGGTGAAAAAGGACTTCAAATGTCATTTTTTTCCCGAATAAGAATGTGTAAAGTTTTGTTTGAGTGTCTAAAACAGAAAATGTGCCATCTATCTGAAGCTGACTCATGTCATGAGCTAGGTTGCCAGGTCATGTGATTCCAGAATCATTTTATAAAACTTGATTCTAAGTCCATTTGTAGATGCTATCAGCAAAGTTATCATGAGAGATAGTGGGCTTCACATATGAAACAGAAAAGCTCTGAGACACCTACCTTTATATTAGGTGTACATTTTCTCTTGTAACTTGCACATTTGCTGCTCCCTAAACAGCAATGCATATGAAATGCTATATACCAAAATGTCCCTTAAGTTAAGGAGAAAACAAGAAATTCTCCAAGAATGTTTAGGACCCATGGATGAAATCTGAGGCTAGTTCCATTACAAATGCAAGGATTTTTTTTTTAAGTGTGGGGGTGGCGGGGGGTGGGGGGGGGGAGGTTGGTGCTTTCTATCCAGTGGTTCAGAATCCACCTGCCAACGCAGGGGACATAGGTTTGATTCCTAGTCCAGGAAGATCCACATGTCATAGGGCAATTAAGCCTGTGTGTCATAACTACTGAGTCCACATATCTCTACTATGAATCCCGTATGCCACAACTACTGAAGCCAGTGCACCCTAGAGCTCATGCTCTGTAACAAGAGAAGTCAGAAAAGCCTGCACACCACAACTATAGAATAGCCCCCCTGCTCACCACAACTAGAGAAACCTTTTGTGCAGTAATGAAGACCCAGCACAGCCAAAACTAAATAGATAAATGAAATAAATAAATAATTTTAAAGTAACAAAAGTAAGCCCTTCTGAGATGGCATTGTTGGGGGCACTCAAGTTGAGGGGCAGGCCCCCATAGGAGCTTCTTTGTCTGTGTACTCTGAGGTGGCAGGATACTGCCTACATGAGCTCCAGGGGTGCGTGTAAGCTGATGCTGCCACCTCAGACTCCAGAGGCAGGCACAGACAGATGCCACTACCACCTCCAAGGGTCCTGTGAGTTGGTGCAGGTCACTTCCCCCACCTTCCTTGAAGTATACATGGCTCATCACCACTGCCGAGGCACTCGTGACTGGGAGCCAAGTGCCTTCCTGGGAGAGTACACATGCCATCAGTTCAGTTCAGTCGCTCAGTCGTGTCTGACTCTTTGTGACCCCATGAATTGCAGCACGCCAGGCTTCCCTGTCCATCACCAACACCCAGAGTTCACTCAAACTTATGCCCATCGAGTCGGTGATGCCATCCAGCCATCTCATCCTCTGTTGTCCCCTTTCCCTCCTGCCCCCAATCCCTCCCAGCATCAAAGCATTTTCCAATGAGTCAACACTTCGCATGAGGTGGCCAAAGAATTGGAGTTTCAGCTTTAGCATCAGTCCATCCAAAGAACACCCAGGACTGATCTTCTACACCCATGACTGATCTCCTATACCCACGACTGATCTCCTACACCCACACAACTGCACGCCCCCTATCAAGGGGAAAACAGCCAGTATATGCTGAGGAAATAGATGGCAAGCATCAAAACCTAAAACAGTCCTTCTACCAATAAATAAATAAATAAATAAATCCACAAAAGCTACAGAGGGACACTCCCACATATAAATAACCCTCTAAGACAACAGTAGATAATTGTTTCACCTAAATTCAGAGGAAGAGAAACATAAGAAAAATGAAGAAGAGGAACCACTCTCGGTTAAAAGACCAAGAGAATTCCCCTGAAGGAATAATGAAACAGATCTCTTCAGTCTAATAGACAGAAAGCTCAAAAGGAGGCAATTAAATACTGAAGGAATTAAGAAAGCCTATCAACAGAAATGCAAATTACTGGGGAAAGGAACTAGAAACTATAAGGATTCAGGAGAATGCATTTGCTGAAACTAAAACTGAGCTCAAGGCAATGAAAAGCAGAATGAATAATGCTGAAGAAAGAATAAGTGACCTGGAAGATAGAATAATGGCAATTATTCAATCAAAATAGCAGACAAAAAGTCAAATGAAAAATTAAAGCAATATAAGAAAGCGATGGGATAATATAAAGCAGGGCATTCTTTATATAATAGGGATTCCAGAAGGAGAAGAAAAAGAAAAGAAAATTGAAAATGTATTTGAAAAAAATATGGCTGAAAACTTCCTAGATACAAGATGCACAGAGAGCCCCAAACAATATGAACCCAAACAGTCCTATACCAAGACATATTATGATAAAAATGGTAAAGTTAGAGATAAAGAGAAGATTCTAAGGACAGCAAGAGAAAAACAAAGAGCTCATTTAAGAGAACTCCCATAGGCTATCAGCTGATTTCTCTACAGAAACACTACAGGCCAGAAGGGAGTTGAAAAGTATATTGAAAGTATTAAAAGATAAAAAAAAATCAACTCAATGGACATGAATTTGAGCAAAGTCCAGGAGACAGTGAAGGACAGGGAAGCCTGGCTTCCTGCAGTCCATGGGGTCACAAGGAGTTGGACATGACTGAGTGATTGAACAGCAATACTCTACCTGGAAAGATTATTTAGAATGGCAGAAGAAATAATTTCTCAGATAAGCAAAAACTAAAGGAATACAGCAATGCTAAAACTATCCTAAAAGAAATATTGAAAAGTCACCTCTAAATAGAAAAGCAGCAGGAAGATCTAGGAAGGAGGAAATCACAATTGAAAAGTAAATCACTTAAATTAGGGAGAATACAGGTCAAAAAAAAAAAAAACCTATTTGTGAAAGCAATGATAAACACAAGGAGCAGCAAAAAGATAACCATGAAGATGTAAAAAGGGACATTAAAATCATATTATGTAGGGAAAGGTGTGAAAGTATTAGTTGCACAGTCATGTCTAACTTTTTGCAACCCCATGAACTATAGTCCACCAGGCTCCTCTGTCCATGGAATTCTCCAGGCAAGAATACCAAAGTGGGTTTCCATTCTCTTCTCCAAGGGATCTTCCCAACCCAGAGATCGAACCTGGGTCTCCCAAATTGCAGGAAGATTCTTTACCATCTGAGCCACCAAGCAAGCCCAAATATGTGGGGATGGAGAATAAGTAAATGCAAATTTTTTTCTTATTTTTAGAATGTGTTTGAGCCTATCTGACTAACAGTCTAAAGCAAGCAGATACATAAATGGGTTAACATACTTGAAACATGGGGCAACCACAAGTCAAAAACATACGATATAATGACAAAAGACAAAAAGAAGAGAATAAAATAAAGCATAAAGTTAAATCATTAAACTATGAAAAGAAAGACAAAAATAAAAAGAAAGGAACAAAGAAACAAAGAATCAACTCAGATAAGCAAAAACTAAAGGAATACAGCAATGCTAAAACTATCCTAAAAGAAATATTGAAAAGTCACCTCTAAACAGAAAAGCAGCAGGAAGATCTAGGAAGGAGGAAATCACAATTGAAAAGTAAATCACTTAAATTAGTGAGAATACAGGTCAAAAAAAAAAAAGAGAGAAACCTTGGAAAACAAGGTTTGAAATAGAAATAAATATATATGTATCAATAATTACCTTAAATGTCAATGGGTGCAGAATCAAAAGACACACAGTTGCCAACTACATTAAAAACAAGAACCTAGACTCAGGGAACTCAAACAAGGGCTCTGTGACAATCTAGAAGGGTGGGATGGGGAGGAAAATGGGAGGTAGGTTCAGGAGGGAGGTTCACTGGCGTACTTATGCCCGATTCTTATTGATGTATGATAGGAAACCACAAAATTGTGTAAAGAAATTATCCTTCAATTAAAAAAAAATAAATTAAAAAAAATTTGGAAAAAGAAAAGTACCAAGAGCCTACAAGAGACCCATGCTGCCTACAATACTCAACTTAGGCAAAAGATACACACAGATTGAAAGTGTGGAGATGAAAAAAGCTATTTCATGCAAACAGAAATGACAGGAGAGCAGGAATTGCAATACTGTACTCATCAAAAATAAATAAATAAAAAAGACTTTAAAACAAAGACAATAAAGAAAGATAAAGAAGGACATTCTATAATGATTAAGAAAAGGTCATTACAAAAAGAGGATTTTACATTCAGCAACATATATGCACCTATAGGAGCATCAAAATACATAAAACAAATACTAACATACATAACAAGAGAAAGCAATAAAATACAATAATAATAGAAGACATTAACACACATTCACATCAATGCACAGATTTTCCATACAGAGAATCAATATGGCAACAGAGGTCCTAAATGATACAATAGAAGAGTTAGACTTAATTGATATTTTCAGAACACTACATCAAAAAAAAAAAAAAAACACCCAAAGTATACATTCTTATCAAGTAGACACAGAACATTCTCTAGGATTTACCATGTATTAAGGCACAAAATTAACCTTAAAAAATTTGAGTATAGAAATTATTTCAAGCATCTTCTCTGACCACATGGCATGAAACTAGAAATCAACTACAGGAAAATAAACAAGAAAAAAAAATTACATGGAGACTAAATAACACACTACTTAAAAACCAGTGGGTCAATGAGACAATTAAAAAGGAAATTAAAAAATATCTTGAGACAAACAATGAAAATGTAACTATACAAAATCTATTTGGGAAAAGATGGCGGAGGAATAGGACGGGAAGATCACTTTCTCCCTCACAAATTCCTCAAAAGAACATTTCAACGCCGAGCAAACTCCACAAAACAACTTCTGTAGGCTGGCAGAGGACATCAGGCAACCAGAAAAGCAGACCATTGTCTTCAAAAACAGGTAGGAAAAAATATAAAAGACAAAAAAGGAGACAAAGGAGGTGGGGAGGGAGCTCCGTCCCGGGAAGGGAAGCCCGTCCCGGGAAGGGAATTTTAAGAAGAGAGGTTTCCAAACACCAGGAAACACTCTCCCTGCCGAGTCTGTGGCGAGCCTTGGAAACACAGAGGGCAACATAACAGGAAGGAAAAATAGATAAATAATTAAAACCAACAGATTACAAGCCCAACAGTAACTGCCCCAGCGGAAAAGCAGCACAGACGCCTGCATCCGCCATTGGGAAGTGGGGGCAGGGCAGGGACGCGCGGGAGGCGCAGGCTGCAGAGCTTTGCAAGAATCGGGCAGGAACGCCCCACCCGCAACCAGAATGATCTAACTTGGGCTAGCAAACCAGACTGTGGGATAGCTACCACGCAAAAAGCTCGAACATAAGATACCACCAGGACCGAGCACAGAACAAAGGACGGAATGGAAAAAGCCGGCTGCAGACCATTCCCCGCCGGGGACAGGCAGCCAGAGCCGTAAGGACTGGAAAGGGGCAATTGCAGACCCGGAGAGACTTTACTTACCTAACTGCAAGCAGGCTCCTTTGCTAAGACTTCTGGGGGTGCTGGACAGTCACAGTCTGCCTCACGGGGTGCGCCAGCGGTCCACCCAGAGAGCTGAGCGGCAGCGGCGGAAAAGGTGACAAGCCACAGCGATCACGCTCGCCAAACTCCTGAGCTACTCGGACCTGGGAAGGGTACAAAGCGCAGTCCCAGCCGCATTTGTGCCTCTGAGGGCTGCCTGAGCGCCGAACCTGAGCGGCTTGGACCGGGGAAGTGCACACAGCCTAGGACCGGCCCCAGACGGTTCCCGGCTGAGCATCATAGAGCCGGAGCGGTTTGTGCGAGAAAGGACAGGTCAAGCGGAGCAGAGATACTGTGTGCACACGACAGTGCTATTTGTTTGCAGCATCCCCCCTCCCCGCAGCGCGACTGAACTAGTGAGCCTTAAAAACCGGCAAACAGAAGAAGTTAAACAGAGGGAACCACCTTGGAAGTGAGCCCACACGGCCCATAACATCAGAGAAGGGCCAGTTATATTTTTAATATTTTTAAAATCATTCCTTTTTTTTTTTTTTTTTGCTTTTTGCTTTTTTGTGTTTTTTTTTTTTGTTTTGTTTTCTAGCTTTTTTTAATTGTTAAGTCTTCTATTTCTCCTCTAACTTTTATTTCTATAACCTATTATTACTATTTTTTTAAAAAAAAGACTTTTTTTTAAGGCAAACACCATATATACTCTTTGGATGGTTTTTGGTTTTTTTGTTTTTTTTTTTAAATAATTCTTTTTTTTTTCTTTCTTCCTTTTTCCTTCTGCTTTTCTTTAATATTGTTCTTTGAAAATCCAACCTCTACTCTAGATTTTTAATCTTTGCTCTTCAGTTTTTTTGTCAATTTTGTACATTTAAAAACCCAAACTTCACTACCCAAGTTTACCTGAGAGCGAGATTACTGGCTTGACCA
Source organism: Ovis aries (assembly GCF_016772045.2). Lineage (NCBI taxonomy): Eukaryota > Metazoa > Chordata > Mammalia > Artiodactyla > Bovidae > Ovis > Ovis aries. The sequence continues at coordinate 70,688,876 of NC_056063.1, read as the reverse complement.
CTCTCTCCTCCTCTGGACTCTCCTTTTTCTCCACCAGGTGGCCTCTGTCTCTTTTCTCCCCCATCTCTTCTCTATCCAACTCTGTGAATCTCTGTGTGTTCCAGACCGTAGAGAACACCTAAGGAACTGGTTACTGGCAGGATTTGTCTCTCTCCTACTCATTCCTCTCTCTTATCCTCCTGGTCACCTCTGTCTACTTCCTCCCTCTCCTCTTCCCCGTATAACTCTGTAAATACCTCTGAGCGGTCCAGACTATAGAGCGCACATAAGGAAGTTACTACTGGCTAGCTTGCTCTCTCCTCTTTTGATCTCACCGCATCTCATTCCAGTTACCTCTAACTACCCCCTCCATCTTCTCTTCTCCTTGTAACTCAGTGAACCTCTCTGAGTGTCCCTCAATGTGGAGAAACTTTTCGTCTTTAACCTAGATGTTTTATCATCGGTGCTGTATAGATGGAGAAGTCTAGAGGCTACTGTAAAAATAAAACTGAAAACCAGAAGCAGGAAGCTTAAATCCAAAGCCTGAAAACATTAGAGAACTCTTGAATTCAGGGAACATTAAGCAATAGGAGCTCATCAAATGCCTTCATACCTACACCGAAACCAAGCTCCACCCAAGGGCCAACAAGTTCCAAAACAAGACATACCACGCAAATTCTCTAGCAACACAGGAACACTCCCCTGAGCTTCAATATACAGGCAGCTCGAAATTATCCCAAAACCTTTGATGTCTCATAACCCATTACGGGTCACTCCACTGCACTCCAGAGAGAAGAAATCCAGCTCCACCCACCAGAACTCCAACACAAGCCTCCCTAACCAGGAAACCTTGACAAGCCACTGATAGAACCCCACCCAAAGTGAGGAAGCTCCATAATATAGAGAACTCCACAAATTACCAGAATACAAATAGGCCACCCCAAACGCAGCAATATAACCAAAATGAAGAGACAGAGGAATACTCAGCAGGCAAAGGAACAGGAGAGTTGCCCACCAAACCAAACAAAAGAGGAAGAAGTAGGGAATCTACCGGAGAAGGAATTCCGAATATTGATAGTGAAAATGATCCAAAATCTTGAAATCAAAATGGAAACACAGATAAATAGCCTAGAGACAAGGATTGAGAAGATGCAAGAAAGGTTTAACAAGGACCTAGAAGAAATAAAAAAGAGTCAAAATATAATGAATAATGCAATAAATGAGATCAGAAACACTCTGGAGGCAACAAATAGTAGAATAACGGAGGCAGAAGATAGGATTAGTGAAATAGAAGATAGAATGGTAGAAATAAATGAATCAGAGAGGAAACAAGAAAAACGAATTAAAAGAAATGAGGACAATCTCAGAGACCTCCAGGACAATATGAAACACTCCAACATTCGAATTATAGGAGTCCCAGAAGAAGAAGACAGAAAGAAAGATCATGAGAAAATCCTTGAGGAGATAATAGTTGAAAACTTCCCTAAAATGGGGAAGGAAATAATCACCCAAGTCCAAGAAACACAGAGAGTTCCAAATAGGATAAACCCAAGGCGAAACACCCCAAGACGCATATTAATCAAAGTAACAAAGATCAAACACAAAGAACAAATATTAAAAGCAGCAAGGGAAAAACAACAAATAACACACAAGGGGATTCCCATAAGGATAACAGCTGATCTTTCAATAGAAACTCTTCAGGCCAGGAGGGAATGGCAAGACATACTTAAAGTGATGAAAGACAATAACCTACAGCCCAGATTACTCTACCCAGCAAGGATCTCATTCAAATACGAAGGAGAAATCAAAAGCTTTACAGACAAGCAAAAGCTGAGAGAATTCAGCACCACCAAACCAGCTCTCCAACAAATTCTAAAGGATATCCTCTAGACAGGAAACACGAAAAAGGTGTATAAACCCGAACTCAAAACAATAAAGTAAATGGTAACAGGATCATACTTATCAATAATTACCTTAAACGTAAATGGGTTGAACGCCCCAACCAAAAGACAAAGACTGGCCGAATGGATACAAAACAAGACCCCTCTATATGCTGCTTACAAGAGACCCACCTCAAAACAAGGGACACATACAGACTGAAAGTGAAGGGCTGGAAAAGATATACCATGCAAATAGAGACCAAAAGAAAGCAGGAGAGGCAATACTCATATCCGATAAAACAGACTTTAAAACAAAGGCTGTAAAAAGAGACAAAGAAGGCCACTACATAATGATCAAAGGATCAATCCAAGAAGAAGATATAACAATTATAAATATATATGCACCCAATATAGGAGCACCGCAATATGTAAGACAAATGCTAACAAGTATGAAAGGGGAAATCAACAATAACACAATAATAGTGGGAGACTTTAATACCCCACTCACACCTATGGACAGATCAACTAAACAGAAAATTAACAAAGAAACACAAACTTTAAATGATACATTAGATCAGTTAGACCTAATTGATATCTATAGGACATTTCACCCCAAAACAATGAATTTCACCTTTTTTTCAAGTGCTCATGGAACCTTCTCCAGGATAGATCACATCCTGGGCCATAAATCTAAACTTGATAAATTCAAAAAAATCGAAATCATCCCAAGCATCTTTTCTGACCATAATGCATTAAGATTAGATCTCAATTACAGGAGAAAAACTATTAAAAATTCCAACATATGGAGGTTGAACAACACACTTCTGAATAACCAACAAGTCACAGAAGAAATCAAAAAAGAAATCAAAATATGCATAGAAACTAATGAAAATGAAAACACAACAACCCAAAACCTGTGGGACACTATAAAAGCAGTGCTAAGAGGAAAGTTCATAGCAATACAGGCATACCTCAAGAAACAAGAAAAAGTCAAATAAACAACCTAACTCTACAACTAAAGCAACTAGAAAAGGAAGAGTTGGAGAACCCCAGAGTTAGTAGAAGGAAAGAAATCTTAAAAATTAGGGCAGAAATAAATGCAAAAGAAACAAAAGAGACCATAGCAAAAATCAACAAAGCCAAAAGCTGGTTCTTTGAAAGGATAAATAAAATTGACAAACCATTAGCCAGACTCATCAAGAAGCAAAGAGAGAAAAATCAAATCAATAAAATTAGAAATGAAAATGGAGAGATCACAACAGACAACACAGAAATACAAAGGATCATAAGAGACTACTAGCAGCAGTTGTATGCCAATAAAATGGACAACGTGGAAGAAATGGACAAATTCTTAGAAAGTACAATTTTCCAAAACTGAACCAGGAAGAAATCGAAAATCTTAACAGACCCATCACAAGCACGGAAATTGATACTGTAATCAGAAATCTTCCAGCAAACAAAAGCCCAGGTCCAGATGGCTTCACAGCTGAATTCTACCAAAAATTTCGAGAAGAGCTAACACCTATCCTCCTCAAACTCTTCCAGAAAATTGCAGAGGAAGGTAAACTTCCAAACTCATTCTATGAGGCCACCATCACCCTAATACCAAAACCTGACAAAGATGTCACAAAAAAAGAAAACTACAGGCCAATATCTCTGATGAACATAGATGCAAAAATCCTCAACAAAATTCTAGCAATCAGAATCCAACAACACATTAAAAAGATCATACACCATGACCAAGTGGGCTTTATCCCAGGGATGCAAGGATTCTTCAATATCCGCAAATCAATCAATGTAATTCACCACATTAACAAATTGAAAATAAAAACCATATGATTATCTCAATAGATGCAGAGAAGGCCTTTGACAAAATTCAACATCCATTTATGATAAAAACTCTCCAGAAAGCAGGAATAGAAGGAACATACCTCAACATAATAAAAGCTATCTATGACAAACCCACAGCGAACATTATCCTCAATGGTGAAAAATTGAAAGCATTTCCCCTAAAGTCAGGAACAAGACAAGGGTGCCCACTTTCACCGCTACTATTCAACATAGTTCTGGAAGTTTGGCCACAGCAATCAGAGCAGAAAAAGAAATAAAAGGAATCCAAATTGGAAAAGAAGAAGTAAAACTCTCACTGTTTGCAGATGACATGATCCTCTACATGGAAAACCCTAAAGACTCCACCAGAAAATTACTAGAGCTCATCAATGAATATAGTAAAGTTGCAGGATATAAAATCAACACACAGAAATCCCTTGCATTCCTATACACGAATAATGAGAAAGTAGAAAAAGAAATTAAGGAAACAATTCCATTCACCATTGCAACGAAAAGAATAAAATACTTAGGAATATATCTACCTAAAGAAACTAAAGACCTATATATAGAAAACTATAAAACACTGATGAAAGAAATCAAAGAGGACACTAACAGATGGAGAAATATGCCATGTTAATGAATTGGAAGAATCAATATAGTGAAAATGAGTATACTACCCAAAGCAATTTACAAATTCAATGCAATCCCTATCAAGCTACCAGCCACATTTTTCACAGAACTAGAACAAATAATTTCAAGCTTTGTATGGAAATACAAAAAACCTCGAATAGCCAAAGCAATCTTGAGAAAGAAGAATGGAACTGGAGGAATCAACTTGCCTGACTTCAGGCTCTACTACAAAGCCACAGTCATCAAGACAGTATGGTACTGGCACAAAGACAGACATATAGATCAATGGAACAAAATAGAAAGCCCAGAGATAAATCCACACACATATGGACACCTGATCTTTGACAAAGGAGGCAAGAATATACAATGGAGTAAAGACAATCTCTTTAACAAGTGGTGCTGGGAAAACTGGTCAACCACTTGTAAAAGAATGAAACTAGACCACTTTCTAACACCGCACACAAAAATAAACTCAAAATGGATTAAAGATCTAAATGTAAGGTCAGAAACTATAAAACTCCTAGAGGAGAACATAGGCAAAACACTCTCAGACATAAATCACAGCAGGATCCTCTATGATCCACCTCCCAGAATGCTGGAAATAAAAGCAAAAATAAACAAATGGGATCTAATTAAAATTAAAAGCTTCTGCACAACAAAGGAAAATATAAGCAAGGTGAAAAGACAGCCTTCTGAATGGGAGAAAATAATAGCAAATGAAGCAACTGACAAACAACTAATCTCAAAAATATACAAGCAACTTCTGCAGCTCAACTCCAGAAAAATAAACGACCCAATCAAAAAATGGGCCAAAGAACTAAATAGACATTTCTCCAAAGAAGACATACGGATGGCTAACAAACACATGAAAAGATGCTCAACATCACTCATTATTAGAGAAATGCAAATCAAAACCACAATGAGGTACCACTTCACACCAGTCAGAATGGCTGCGATCCAAAAATCTGCAAGCAATAAATGCTGGAGAGGGTGTGGAGAAAAGGGAACCCTCCTACACTGTTGGTGGGAATGCAAACTAGTACAGCCACTATGGAGAACAGTGTGGAGATTCCTTAAAAATTGCAAATAGAAGTACCTTATGACCCAGCAATCCCACTTCTGGGCATACACACCGAGGAAACCAGAATTGAAAGAGACACATGTACCCCAATGTTCATCGCAGCACTGTTTATAATAGCCAGGACATGGAAACAACCTAGATGTCCATCAGCAGATGAATGGATAAGAAAGCTGTGGTACATATACACAATGGAGTATTACTCAGCCGTTAAAAAGAATTCATTTGAATCAGTTCTGTTGAGATGGATGAAACTGGAGCCGATTATACAGAGTGAAGTAAGCCAGAAAGAAAAACACCAATACAGTATACTAACACATATATATGGAATTTAGGAAGATGGCAGTGACGACCCTGTATGCAAGACAGGGAAAGAGACACAGATGTGTATAACGGACTTTTGGACTCAGAGGGAGAGGGAGAGGGTGAGATGATTTGGGAGAATGACATTCTAACATGTATACTATCATGTGAATTGAATCGCCAGTCTATGTCTGACGCAGGATGCAGCATGCTTGGGGCTGGTGCATGGGGATGACCCAGAAAGATGTTATGGGGAGGGAGGTGGGAGGGGGGTTCATGTTTGGGGATGCATGTAAGAATTAAAGATTTTAAAATTTAAAAAATAAAAAACTAAAACTAAAAAAAAAAAAATTCCAACATATGGAGGATGAACAACACACTTCTGAATAACCAACAAATCACAGAAGAAATCAAAAAAGAAATCAAAATATGCATAGAAACTAATGAAAATGAAAACACAATAACCCAAAACCTATGGGACACTATAAAAGCAGTGCTAAGAGGAAAGTTCATAGTAATACAGGCATACCTCAAAAAACAAGAAAAAAGCCAAATAAATAACCTAACTCTACAACTAAAGCAACTAGAAAAGGAAGAGTTGGAGAACCCCAGAGTTAGTAGAAGGAAAGAAATCTTAAAAATTAGGGCAGAAATAAATGCAAAAGAAACAAAAGAGACCATAGCAAAAATCAACAAAGCCAAAAGCTGGTTCTTTGAAAGGATAAATAAAATTGACAAACCATTAGCCAGACTCATCAAGAAGCAAAGAGAGAAAAATCAAATCAATAAAATTAGAAATGAAAATGGAGAGATCACAACAGACAACACAGAAATACAAAGGATCATAAGAGACTACTGGCAGCAGTTGTATGCCAATAAAATGGACAACGTGGAAGAAATGGACAAATTCTTAGAAAAGTACAATTTTCCAAAACTGAACCAGGAAGAAATAGAAAATCTTAACAGACCCATCACAAGCACGGAAATTGAAACTGTAATCAGAAATCTTCCAGCAAACAAAAGCCCAGGTCCAGATGGCTTCACAGCTGAATTCTACCAAAAATTTCGAGAAGAGCTAACACCTATCCTCCTCAAACTCTTCCAGAAAATTGCAGAGGAAGGTAAACTTCCAAACTCATTCTATGAGGCCATCATCACCCTAATACCAAAACCTGACAAAGATGTCACAAAAAAAGAAAACTACAGGCCAATATCACTGATGAACATAGATGCAAAAATCTTCAACAAAATTCTAGCAATCAGAATCCAACAACACATTAAAAAGATCATACACCATGACCAAGTGGGCTTTATCCCAGGGATGCAAGGATTCTTCAATATCCGCAAATCAATCAATGTATTCACCGCATTAACAAATTGAAAAATAAAAACCATATGATTATCTCAATAGATGCAGAGAAGGCCTTTGACAAAATTCAACATCCATTTATGATAAAAACTCTCCAGAAAGCAGGAATAGAAGGAACATACCTCAACATAATCAAAGCTATATGTGACAAACCCACAGCAAACATTATCCTCAATGGTGAAAAATTGAAAGCATTTCCCCTAAAGTCAGGAACAAGACAAGGGTGTCCACTTTCACTGCTACTATTCAACATAGTTCTGGAAGTTTGGGCCACAGCAATCAGAGCAGAAAAAGAAATAAAAGGAATCCAAATTGGAAAAGAAGAAGTAAAACTCTCACTGTTTGCAGATGACATGATCCTCTACATGGAAAACCCTAAAGACTCCACCAGAAAATTACTAGAGCTCATCAATGAATATAGTAAAGTTGCAGGATATAAAATCAACACACAGAAATCCCTTGCATTCCTATACACGAATAATGAGAAAGTAGAAAAAGAAATTAAGGAAACAATTCCATTCACCATTGCAACGAAAAGAATAAAATACTTAGGAATATATCTACCTAAAGAAACTAAAGACCTATATATAGAAAACTATAAAACACTGATGAAAGAAATCAAAGAGGACATTAATAGATGGAGAAATATACCATCTTCATGGATCGGAAGAATCAATATAGTGAAAATGAGTATACTACCCAAAGCAATTTACAAATTCAATGCAATCCCTATCAAGCTACCAGCCACATTTTTCACAGAACTAGAACAAATAATTTCAAGATTAGTATGGAAATACAAAAAACCTCGAATAGCCAAAGCAATCTTGAGAAAGAAGAATGGAACTGGAGGAATCAACTTGCCTGACTTCAGGCTCTACTACAAAGCCACAGTCATCAAGACAGTATGGTACTGGCACAAAGACAGACATATAGATCAATGGAACAAAATAGAAAGCCCAGAGATAAATCCACACACATATGGACACCTGATCTTTGACAAAGGAGGCAAGAATATACAATGGAGTAAAGACAATCTCTTTAACAAGTGGTGCTGGGAAAACTGGTCAACCACTTGTAAAAGAATGAAACTAGACCACTTTCTAACACCGCACACAAAAATAAACTCAAAATGGATTAAAGATCTAAATGTAAGGTCAGAAACTATAAAACTCCTAGAGGAGAACATAGGCAAAACACTCTCAGACATAAATCACAGCAGGATCCTCTATGATCCACCTCCCAGAATGCTGGAAATAAAAGCAAAAATAAACAAATGGGATCTAATTAAAATTAAAAGCTTCTGCACAACAAAGGAAAATATAAGCAAGGTGAAAAGACAGCCTTCTGAATGGGAGAAAATAATAGCAAATGAAGCAACTGACAAACAACTAATCTCAAAAATATACAAGCAACTTCTGCAGCTCAACTCCAGAAAAATAAACGACCCAATCAAAAAATGGGCCAAAGAACTAAATAGACATTTCTCCAAAGAAGACATACGGATGGCTAACAAACACATGAAAAGATGCTCAACATCACTCATTATTAGAGAAATGCAAATCAAAACCACAATGAGGTACCACTTCACACCAGTCAGAATGGCTGCGATCCAAAAATCTGCAAGCAATAAATGCTGGAGAGGGTGTGGAGAAAAGGGAACCCTCCTACACTGTTGGTGGGAATGCAAACTAGTACAGCCACTATGGAGAACAGTGTGGAGATTCCTTAAAAAATTGCAAATAGAAGTACCTTATGACCCAGCAATCCCACTTCTGGGCATACACACTGAGGAAACCAGAATTGAAAGAGACACATGTACCCCAATGTTCATCGCAGCACTGTTTATAATAGCCAGGACATGGAAGCAACCTAGATATCCATTAGCAGATGAATGGATAAGAAAGCGGTGGTACATATACACAATGGAGTATTACTCAGCCGTTAAAAAGAATTCATTTGAATCAGTTCTGATGAGATGGATGAAACTGGAGCCGATTACATAGAGTGAAGTAAGCCAGAAAGAAAAACACCAATACAGTATACTAACACATATATATGGAATTTAGGAAGATTGCCTTGACGACCCTGTATGCAAGACAGGGAAAGAGACACAGATGTGTATAATGGACTTTTGGACTCAGAGGGAGAGGGAGAGGGTGGGATGATTTGGGATAATGACATTCTAACATATATACTATCATGTAAGAATTGAATCACCAGTCTATGTCTGACGCAGGATGCAGCATGCTTGGGGCTGGTGCATGGGGATGACCCAGAGAGATGTTATGGGGAGGGGGGTGGGAGGGGGGTTCATGTTTGGGAACGCATGTAAGAATTAAAGATATTAAAATTTAAAAAATAAAAAACTAAAAAGAAAAAAAAAAAGAAAGTGAAAGAGGAGAGTGAAAAAGTTGGCTTAAAGCTCAACATTCAGAAAACGAAGATCATGGCATCTGGTCCCATCACTTCATGGCAAATAGATGGGGAAACGGTGTCAGGCTTTATGTTTTGGGGCTCCAAAATCACTGCAGATGGTGATTGCAGCCATGAAATTAAATATTGTAAAGTAATTAACCTGCAATTAAAATAAATAAATTTATATTTTAAAAAATTAAAAAAAAATAAAATAAAATTTAAAAAATAAAAAACTAAAAATAAAATAAAATAAAAAACAAAATCTATTTGGATTCGATTGCTCAGTCATGTCCAATTGTCTGTAGCAGTATGGACTGCAGCCCACCAGGCTTCTCTCTCCATGGGATTTTCCTGGCAAGAATACTGGAGTAGGTTGCCATGTCCTCCTCCAGGGACATTCCCAATCCAGGGGTTGAACCTGCATCTCCTGTGTCTCCCGCATTGCATGCAGATACTTTACCACTGTATGGGGCTTCCCTTGTGGCTCAGATGGTAAAGATTCCACTTGCAATGTGGGAGACCTGGGTTTGATCCCTGGATTGGGAAGATCCCCTAGAGAAGGGAAAGGCTACCCTCTCCAGTATTCTGGCCTGGAAAATTCCACGGACTTTATAGTCCATGGGGTCCCAAAGAGTCAGACACAACTGAGCATGTTTCACTTTCACTTTACCACTAAGCAACTGGGGAAGCCCCACAAAACTATGCTACGCAGCAAAAGCAATTCTTAGAGGGAAGTTTATAGTCATACAGGCCTTCATCAACAGAAAAATCTCAAGTAAACAACCTAACCCACCACCTAAAAGAATTAGAAAAAGAAGAACAAACAAATCCTAAAATCAACAGAAAGAAGAAAATAATAAAGATCAGGGGAAAATAAATAAAATAGAGATTTTTAAAAATTGAAAAAAATCAACAAAACCAAGAGCTAGTGCTTCGAAAGAGTAAACAAAATCGACATACTTCTAGCCGGGTTCACCCGGAAGAAAGAGAGAACCCAAATAAACAAAATAGAAACTCAAAAAGGAAAAATCTCAACTGATATCACAGAAATACAAAAAACCATAAGAGAATACCAATTATGTGCCAACAAATTTTGCAATCTAGAAAAAATGGACAATTTTCTAGAAACACATAACCCAACAAAACTGAAGCAAGAAAAAATAGATAATTTGAACAGAGAAATCACTAGAACTGAAATAGAATCTATATTTTAATAACTCTCTACAGACAAAAATCCAGGACCAGATGGCTTCACAGGCAAATTCTACCAAACATATGAAGAAAAACGCATAGCAATTCTCCTCAACCTCTTCCAAAATATTAAAGAGGAGGGAATACTCCCAAAATCATTCTATGAAGCCACCATCACCCTGATAATAAATCAGACAAAGATAATACCAAAAAAAGAAAATGACAGGCCAAAATCTCTGATGAATCTATTGATAGATGTGAAATTTATCAACACAATGTTAGCAAATTAAATAAACCTACACATAAAAGAGATACACCATGACCAAGTGGGTATGGATATGGTGACCAAGTGGGTATTCATCCCAGATTCATAAGGATGGTTCAACACATGCAAATCAATGTAATATACCACATTAACAAAAGAAATTTTTTTAAAACACACCTGATCATCTCAATAAATGCAGAAAAAAGATCTGATAAAACTCAACACCTATTCATGATAAAAACTCTTACTAACATGGGAATAGAGGGAACGTATCTCAACATAATAAATGTCATTTATAAAAACCCACAGCCAATATAATACTCAATAGTGAAAAGCTAAAAGCCTTCCTGCTAAAATCTGGGAAAAGACAAGGATGCCCATTCTCACCACTTCTTTTCAACATAGTATTTAAAGTCCAAGCCACAGTTAGAAGACAATTAAAGAAATAAAATTTATCCAAATCAGAAGGGAACAGGTACAACTGTCAGTATATGCAGATTCCATGACACTGTTTAAAGAGAACCTTAAAGACTCCACACCATAACTGCTAGATCTAATAAATGAATTCAACAAAGTAGCAAGATACAAGATTAACGTTCAGAAATTGTTTGCAATCCTTTACACTGACAGTGAAATATTGGAAAGGGAATACCTTTTAAAACTCATAGCAAAAAAGAAAAAAGAAGAAAACCTTGGAATAAACCTAACCAAGGAGGTGAAAGACATATGCTGAGAACTATAAAACACTGAAAAGGAAATTAAAGATGACTGAAATAAATTGAAAGATATTCTATGTTCTTGAATTGGAAGAATCAATATTGTTAAAATGGCAATACTATCCAAAGAAATCTAAAGATTTAATGTGATCCCTATCAAACTACCCATGACACTTTTCTCAGAACTAAAACAAATAATCTAAAAATTTATATGGAACCACAAAAGATCCAGAATTGCCAAAGAAATCTTGAGAAGGGAAAAAAGCACTGAGAGGCATAACTCTCTCAGACTTCAGGCAATACTGCAAAGCTACAATAATCAAAGCAGGGTGGTACTGGTGCAAAAATAGCATAAAAATCAGTGGAATAGAATCAACAACCCAGAAATAAACCCACATACCTACTGTCAATTAATCTTCAACAAAGGAAGTAAGAATATAAAATGGGGAAGACAGTCTCTGTAGCAAGTGGTGCTAAGGAAGTTGGACACCTGCATGTTAAGCAATGAAGGTAGAACACACCCTCACATCATGTGCAAAAATAAACTCACAATGACTTAAAGACTTAAACATAAGACATCACACCATACAATGCCTAGAAGAAAGCATAGGCAAACATTCTCTGACACAAATCATACCAATGTTTTCTTAAGTCAGTCTCCTAAGGCAATAGAATAAAAAATAAAAATAAACAAATGGGGCCTAATCAAACTTACGAGACTTTGCACAGCATGGGAAATGATAAAACAAAACAAAAAGACAACCTATAGAATGGGAGAAAAATATTTGTAAATGATGCAACAGACAAGGGCTTAATCTCCAAAATATACAACTGATAGAGCTGATACAACTCAACAAAATAAAAACATACAACCCAACCAAAAAATGGGCAGATCTTAACAGATATTACTCCAAAGAAGGCATGCAGATGGTCAGGAGGCACCTGCAAAGATATTTGACATCACTAATTATTACAGAAATGCAAATCAAATCTACCACCTCACACTGGTCAGGATGTCCATCATTAAAACTCTACAAATAATAAATTATGGAGAGGGTGTGGAGAAAAGGGAACCCTCCCACACTAATGGTGGGAATGTAAGTTGGGCTTGATACAGCTACTATGGAAAACAATATAGAGGTTCCTCAGAAAACTAAAAATAGAATGACTTTATGATCTAGCAAACTCATTCCTGGGCATATGCCCAGAAAAAACTAGAATTCAAAAAGATGCATGCATGTTTATGTTTATAGCAGCAGTATTCACAATAGCCAAAACATGAAAACAACCTAAATGTCCATCAACAAGGTAATGGATAAAGATGTGGTATTGTTGGGCATACACACCAAAAAAACAGAACTGAAAGAGACACATATATGCCAATGTTCATTGTAGCACTGTTTACAATATCTAGGACATGAAAGCAACCTAGATGTCCATTAGCAGATGAATGTATAAGGAAGTTATGGCACACATACATGATGGAATATTACTCAGCTATAAAAAAGAACACATTTGAGTCAGTTCTAATGAGGTAGATGAAACTGGAGCCTATTACACAGAATGAGGTAAGTCAAAAAGAGAAACACCAATATTAACAAATATATATGGAATTCAGAAAGATGGTAATGACAATTCTATATACAAGACAGAAAAAGAGACACAGATGTAAAGAACAGACTTTTGGACTATGTGGGAGAAGGCGAGGGTGGAATGATTTGAGAGAATAGCACTGAAACATGTATATTACCATATGTGAAATAGATAACCAGTGCAAGTCTGCTGCATGAAGCAGGGCACTCAAAGCGGGTGTTCTGCAACAACCCAGAGAGGTGGGGTGGGGAGGGAGATGGAAGAGAGGGTTCAGGATGAGGGGACACATGTGCACCTGTGGCTGATCCATGTTGATGTATGACAAAACCATCACAATATTGTAAAGCAATTAGCCTCCAATTAAAGCAAATAAAATTTTTTTTAAAAGACGTGGTACATAGTGCCAAGGAAAGATACTACTCAACATGGTCTTCATTAAAAAAAAAAAAAATGTTGTACATATATACAATGGAATACTACTCAGCCATAAAAAGAATAAAATAATGTCATCTGCAGCATCACGGATGCAACTAGAGGTTATCATACTAAGTAAGTCAGAAAGAGAAAGACAAATACCATATGATATCACTTACATATGCAATGCGAAATATGGCACAAACTAACGTATCTACAAAACAGAGACAGACTCACAGTCAAGAGAACAGACTTATGGATGCCAACGGGGCAAGGAGAAGGGAGTGGAAGGGACTAGGAGTTTAAGGTTGGTAGATGCAAATCATTACATTCAGAACGGATAAAAACAAGGTCCTGGGACTTCCCTGGTGGTCCAGTGGTTAAGATTCTCCTTGCAGTGCAGGGGGCATGGGTTTTGATCCCTGACTAGGAAAATAAGATCCCACATACTGTGGAGAAACTAAGCCTGTGTACCACAACTAGAAAGTCCATGTCTCTCAACAAAAGATTCTGCATGATACAAGGAAGATCCCACATGCCGCACCTAGGACCCAACAAAGCCAAATAAATAAATATATTACAAAAAAAAAAAAAAGCAAGGCCCTAATGCATAGCATAGGGAACTATATTCAATATCCTGTGATTAAACCATAGTGGAAAAGAACATTAAAAAAAAGAATGTATCATCAGTTCAGTTCAGTTGCTCAGTCGTGTCCGACTCTTTGCAACCCACGGACTGCGCACGCCAGGCTTCCCTGTCCATCACCAACTCCCAGAGCCTGCCCAAACTCATGTCCATCCAAATGGTGATGCCATTCAACCATTTCATCCTCTGTCATCCCCTTCTCCTCCTGCCTTCAGTCTTTCCCAGCATCAGGGTCTTTTCAAATGAGTCAGTTCTTTGCATCAGGTGGCCTAAGTATTGCAGTTTCAGCTTCAGCATCAGTCCTTCCAATGAATACTCAGGACTGATTTCCTTTAGGATTGACTGACTTGATCTCCTTGCAGTCTCCCAAGGGAATCTCAAGAGTCTTCAACACTACAGCTCACAAGCATCAGTTCTTCAGCACTCAGCTTTCTTTATGGTCCAACTCTCAAGCCATACATGACTAGTGGGAAAACTAGAGCTTTGACTAGATGGACCTTTGCCTGCAAAGTCATGTCTCTGCTTTTAATTTTTTTATTATTTTTATTTTGTTGTTATTGTTGTTGACTGTTTTATTGTGGTCAACCTTGAATGGTACAATGTTACAAAGCTAGGAACAAGAATAGCAGCCAAGCTGCCAAAAGGATTATGAATACATTCTTTGCTCACCATACTTTTAAGACTCAAAACAGTCAAGTTAGCCAAAGAAATTTTACAAGAGAAACTATTTTAATCATTTCGGGGGAAAGAAAAAGTTGCTTAGATTTTCTTTTTTGCAGTTAAAACTTCCTACCTCCCAAGTATCAATATATGAATATCAACTATCATATATTTTTATTTCCTTGTTCTTTTTTTTTTTAATTTTTATTTTTACTTTATTTTATTTTACAATACTGTATTGGTTTTGCTATACATTGACATGAATCCGCCATGGGTGTACATGAGTTCCCAATCCTGAACCCCCCTCCCACCTCCTACCCCATATCGTCTTTCTGGATCATCCCTGTGCACCAGCCCCAAGCATCCTGTATCCTGTATCGAACAGACTGGCGATTCGTTTCTTACATGATAGTATACATGTTTCAGTGCTATTCTCCCAAATCATCCCACCCTCTCCCTCTCCCTCTGAGTCCAAAAGTCCGTTCTATACATCTGTGTCTCTTGCTGTCTTGCATACAGGGTTATCATTACCATCTTTCTAAATTCCATATATATGTGTTAGTATACTGTATTGGTGTTTTTCTTTCTGGCTTACTTCACTCTATATAATCGGCTCCAGTTTCATCCATCTCATTAGAACTGATTCAAATGTATTCTTTTTAATGGCTGAGTATACTCCATTGTGGATATGTACCACAGCTTTCTTATCCATTCATCTGCTGATGGACATCTAGGTTGCTCCCATGTCCTGGCTATTATAAACAGTGCTGCAATGAACATTGTGGTACATGTGTCTCTTTCAATTCTGGTTTCCTCGGTGTACATGCCCAGCAGTGGGATTGCTGGGTCATAAGGCAGTCTATTTGCAATTTTTTAAGGAAGCTCCACACTGTTCTCCATAGTGGCTGTACTAGTTTGTATTCCCGCCAACAGTGTAAGAGGGTTCCCTTTTCTCCACACCCTCTCCAGCTTTTATTGCTTGCTGTCTCTGCTTTTTAATATGCTATATAGTTTGGCCATAGCTTTTCTTCCAAAGAGTAAGCGTCTTTTAATTTCATGGCTGCAGTCACCACCTGCAGTGATTTTGGAGCCCAGGAAAATAAAGTCTCTCACTGTTTCCATTGTTTCCCCATCTATTTGCCAAGAAGTGATGGGACTGGATGCCATGATCTTAGTTTTCTGAATGTTGAACTTTAAGCCAACTTTTTCACTCTCTTCTTTCACTTTCATCAAGAGGTGCTTTAGTTCTTCTTCACTTTCTGCCATAAGGGTGGTGTCATCTGCATATCTGAGTTTATTGATATTTCTCCTAGCAATCTTGATTCCAGCTTGAGTTTCTTCCAGCCCAGCATTTCTCATGATGTACTCTGCATATAAATTAAATAATCAGAGTGACAATATACAGCCTTGATGTACACCTTTCCCAATTTGGAACCAGTCCTTTGCTCCATGTCTGGTTCTAATTGTTGCTTCTTGACCTGCATACAGGTTTCTCAGGAGGCAGGTAAGGTGGTCTGGTCTCTTTAAGAATTTTCCAGTTTGTTGTGATCCACATAGTCAAAGGCTTTGGTGTACTAAATAAAGCAGAAGCACAGCAAAGTGATTCAATTATACATGTAAATACATTCTTTTCTTTGTTTTCCTGGAACTTCCTTCTTCTTCTTCTTCTTCTTCTTCTTCTTCTTCTTCTTCTTCTTCTTCTTCTTCTTCTTCTTCTTCTTCTTCTTCTTCTTCTTCTTCTTCTTCTGTTTTTGTTTTTGTTTTTGTCTGTTTGTTTTCTGCATCTCTGTGCATCAGAGATGGACACAACATTGTAAACCAACTATATGTCAATAAAAATAAAAGTAAGGCTTTTGGAAAGTCTAATTGGATATCATCTCCCTCTTCCATTTTATTAAGCTAGCCAGATTTTGTGTAGTTATATGCATATATATCCCCTTTTTGAAACAAAAACATCCAAAATAACAAATGGAAATATGTTTCACTTTCTACTGTTTGACAGTCCTCCCCAAATCAGAGGATTATTTTCCCCATATTTCTTCTCAATGTAATTTTTATGAAGAAAACATTATTATCACCTTTTAGCCAAAATGGGCTTTGCTTCATGAATGGCTTCCTATGTATAAACTCCTTGGTTTGACCTTTCTCTCTCTCATCTGTTTGCCCTGGTGTAGATCACACTGTGGCTGATAGCAGGAGTGAGAGAAGGCATCTGTATCACAGGGCAGGTTGCAAAGGGAGTTGAGATGCTGAGCGTTTGTTAGCAGAGTCCTTGTGGATGGGCTGCATCTGGGATGGAGAAGCCCAGTCTCACCTCTCTCCTGGGACCACTGCTGATCCTGGAAAAATCACTTAAGCTCTCTCCACACCAGCTACTTCATTTGTGAAATGAAACAGTGACCTACCTCCTAGGAACTAAGTGATGGCTACAAACTGCAGGTTGAAAACATGCTGAGATAAGTGTTGGGTGTGATTATGATGCTGCTCAGATATGTGGTCCCTTAGCTCATGAAAAGTAGCAGCATCACCAGGCTTGAACATTGAAAACAAAACACCTGGAAGTCACCTTAATGAATCTTCTGATTTTATCTTTAAGCAAGCCCAGAGCCTTAGTGGAAAGTGAAAATGAAGTCACTCAGCCATGTCCGACTCTTTGCGACCCAGTGGACTGTAGCCTACCAGGTTCCTCTGTCCATGGGATTTTCCAGGCAATAGTACTGGGGTGGATTGCCATTTCCTTCTCCAGAGCCTTAGTGGAGATGTATTTAATTCAGTGAATATAGTGGCCAAGAACTAACTCTTTCTATCCTGTGACTTTGAGAAGTTACTTGGGGACTTCTGTCTTAGTTTCTACATCTGAGGGATTATAGCACCAGCTCAGAATAGCTGTGAAGATTCAAGTAGATACAAGGCCAAAAAAAGTTCAAATTTCAGGGCAAAAGGACCAGTGAGTGGTGGGTTTCTTGGCCCTATCCTCTTCCTTCTCTTGGATTTGTTCATTATAGTTCCTCTAATATAGGCTGAAACTAAGTCCAGTATTTAAACTCCAGTTTGTAAATAAAGCCACCATCATGGAATTTGATCTTAAACTGTCTGCCTGCAATGTGGGAGACCCGGGTTTGATCCCTGGATCAGAGAAGATCTCCTGGAGATGGAAATGGCAACCCATTCCAGTATTCTTGCCTAGAGAATCCCATGGATGGAGGAGCCTGGTAGGCTACAGTCCACCAGGTCGCAAAGAGTCAGACACAACTGAGTGACTTCACTTTCACTTTAAAAAGTAACAGAGCTGTAAAAGTTCCCCTGCATGGACAAAGGCCAGCAATCAACGATTTAATATATGTACAATTCTAGCTCAAGTCTCTGACCATTCATTCTCACTAAGCTGCATGGCCCTAGTTCAATCCCAGTAATCCTCAAACTCCTCATATTTATAGCAACTAACTTTGGTGTACATACGGGCAGATAAATTATCCAAGTTAAAAAATGCTGGAGAGTTAGAAAGGATTTCCACTTTTAACACAATGAAATAATGAAAACTTATCTCTTCAAGAAAATTAGAGATACCAAGGGAACATTTCATGCAAAGATGGGCTCGATAAAGGACAGAAATGGTATAGACCTAACAGAAGCAGAAGATATTAAGAAGAGGTGGCAAGAATACACAGAAGAACTGTACAAAAAAGATCTTCATGACCCAGATAATCATGATGACGTGATCACTAATCTAGAGCCAGACATCTTGGAATGTGAAGTCAAGTGGGCCTTAGAAAGCATCACTATGAACAAAGCTAGTGGAGGTGATGGAATTCCAGTTGAGCTGTTTCAAATCCTGAAAGATGATGCTGTGAAAGTGCTGCACTCAATATACCAGCAAATTTGGAAAATTCAGCAGTGGCCACAGGACTGTAAAAGTTCAGTTTTCATTCCAATTCCAAAGAAAGGCAATGTCAAAGAATGCTCAAACTACGGCACAATTGCACTCATCTCACATGCTAGTAAAGTAATGCTCAAAATTCTCCAACCCAGGCTTCAGCAATACATGAACCGTGAAATCCCTGATGTTCAAGCTGGTTTTAGAAAAGGCAGAGGAACCAGAGATCAAATTGCCAACATCCGCTGGATCATGGAAAAAGCAAGAGAGCTCCAGAAAAACATCTATTTCTGCTTTATTGACTATGCCAAAGCCTTTGACTGTGTGGATCACAATAAACTGTGGAAAATTCTGAAAGAGATGGGAATACCAGACCACCTAACCTGGCTCTTGAGAAATCTGTATGCAGCTCAGGAAGCAACAGTTAGAACTGGACATGGAACAACAGACTGGTTGCAAATAGGAAAAGGAGTATGTCAAGGCTGTATATTGTCACCCTGCTTATTCAACTTCTATGCAGAGTACATCATGAGAAACACTGGGCTGGAAGAAACACAAGCTGGAATCAAGATTGCCAAGAGAAATATCAATAACCTCAGATATGCAGATGACACCACCCTTATGGCAGAAAGTGAAGAGGAACTCAAAGGCCTCTTGATAAAAGTGAAAGAGGAGAGTGAAAAAGTTGGCTTAAAGCTCAACATTCAGAAAACGAAGATCATGGAATCCAGCCCCATCAGTTCATGTGAAATAGATGGGGAAGCAGTGGAAACAGTGTCAGACTTTATTTTGGGGGGCTCCAAAATCACTGCAGATGGTGACTTCAGCCATGAAATTAAAAGACGCTTACTCCTTGGAAGAAAATTTATGACCAACCTAGATAGTATATTCAAAAGCAGAGACATTACTTTGCCAACTAAGGTCCATCTAGTCAAGGCTATGGTTTTTCCTGTGGTCATGTATGTATGTGAGAGTTGGACTGTGAAGAAGGCTGAGCACTGAAGAACTGATGCTTTTGAACTGTGGTTTTAGAGAAGACTCTTGAGATTCCCTTGGACTGCAAGGAGATCCAACCAGTCCATTCTGAAGATCAGCCCTGGGATTTCTTTGGAAGGAATGATGCTAAAGCTGAAATTCCAGTACTTTGGCCACCTCATGCGAAGAGTTGACTCATTGGAAAAGACTGATGCTGGGAGGGATTGGGGGCAGGAGGAGAAGGGGATGACAGGGGATGAGATGGCTGGATGGCATCACTGACTCGATGGACGTGAGTCTGAGTGAACTCCAGGAGATGGTGATGAACAAGGAGGCCTGGCGTGCTGCGATATTTAGGGTCGCAAAGAGTCAGACACGACTGAATGACTGAACTGAACTGAACTTCCTTTCCCTTACCCTCTCAGAAACACAGCAAGGATATTGAGAGATTTTTTAAAATGTTCAATCTTTGATGAAATCAGGAGTCATTTGAAAACTCAAATGACAATAAATCTGGCGAGGTTGCCTTAAGCAACTGGATCCAATGGGCTGTGCCAAGACAGAGAGAGTATATAAGGGGAGTGGATCTCAACAATCATGGAAGGCACAGTTCTCCAACTAACTGGCAAATTCTAAGGTATACCCATGAGGAAGTATATAGATAGAATCACTATCTTTGTCTGAAGGATGTACACTGGTCAGATCCTAGGAGAAGTGAAATTCTGGATTGCAAGCAGCACTGACTGCCCAACTTTGCAAGTTAGAGAGGAATACAAGCTAAATGAATACAGGTTCTCATTTGTTTCTCCCTCGCCTATATATGTTCTCTCTCTCTCTCTCTCTCTCTCTCTCTCTCTCTCTCTCTCTAGGCCATGAGGAGCTTCTGTATAAAATAGAGAGAATTCCTTTTAGCCTGAAATTGTTACTTAGCCACAACTATCTGGCAAATATATGATCTAGGAAAAAAACATTAAATTCATATGTGAGTAGTATGAATAACAACAATAAAAAAGTAGTATAGGATCTGTAAAGACACAAACAAAAAATGAAGAAAAATAACAAGATAAACAGATGGCAGATGAAAATACTCACTGAAAGATGAAAATTATAAAAAT
The DNA here is from genome assembly GCF_016772045.2 of Ovis aries. Lineage (NCBI taxonomy): Eukaryota > Metazoa > Chordata > Mammalia > Artiodactyla > Bovidae > Ovis > Ovis aries. The sequence continues at coordinate 70,667,943 of NC_056063.1, read as the reverse complement.
ACATAATGCAATACATTAAAAAATATATACCATAGAACAAGCAATCTGTGGACAACAGATAGATAGGAATGCGGGAAAATATGACACAGCAAAAGACGATGATGAAGCATGAGCTGATAGAGATTGAAAGTGGAGTGGAAGAGGAACACAAAAGCATCAAAGAATGATCATTCTATAAAGTGCCACAAAGATTAGTCATTGCTGAAAAAAGTATGAAACATGAAGGACAGGACTAAGAACGCAAGGCACATAACTGTAAATCAATAAAAATTTTAAAAGGATTAAGGAGATAATAGCTTTATACAATAGACAAAGGATGTACAATATATACATATAGACATTTGTAAAGAAGAGAGTCCAATGAAATAAACAGCACTCAAAGATATAATTCAAGTAAAGTTACAGTAAAAAAAAAAAAAAACTTGAATGTGCAGACTAAGGAAGCCTTATGAAAAACTAATGACCTTCAACATAGAGAAAGAATTTTTTAAGCATCCAGTAAAGATTAGGTTATTTTACATTAGAGAGACAACAGATAAATATTTCACACAGTTGATCTTTGATCAACAAAGGGGTTAGAGGCACTGACTCTCTGAACAGTTAAAAATCTGTGTATAACATTATAGTCAGCCTTCTGTATCCACAGATTCAATCAACAATGGATGGTATAGTACTACAGCACATACGTATTGAAAATAATTCACTAAGTGGAACCATGCAGTCCAAACCTGTGCTTTTCAAAGATCAACCATATTTAAAATTAGTCAGGAATTCTAACTCAAACGGACCCTCCTTCAAGTTTTTACAGCCTTGTTTTCAACCTTTCATTTGTACTGCTACACAGAATAGTAAATACACTTAACTTTACATTGAATCTCAGTATAGAATCACTATCTATAGTTATCTATTCTGAAAAGAGTTTCATGCAATGTTCACTGTTACTACAACGGACACATTGCTACTTTTCTTCTATTCCATTCTTTTCTATCTCATTTCTTAAAATATGCTGGTCATGACTGGACTAAATAAGTTTCACAGCCCTACTAATGAATCACAATCCAGAGTTTGAACACACTATACTAGAAGATAAACTTTAGCAAACTAGAGATGGAATAAGTATAATTTAAAACAAGTAAGCAAAATGATAGAGGTTAAAATATTTTTAAATATTTGAAGATAAAACACAATTTAAATAACTAAAATGTGGTGGTAGAAAGGAAAAAAGGGGACTATGTTTTTGATGTTTATAATGTGGAGTCAATAATAACAAAATAAACTATTCCTAGAAGAAATGAAAGCAACACACATACAATAGTGAGAAAAAAAACAAACAAAAAATTACACACTGAAAACAAAAGGTTAAAAAAAAAAGACAACACTTAAAACTGAAAGGATAACATAAAAGAATTCATGTAAAACATACCTATAAGGGCTAAGATTAAACTCAGAGCTAAACCTAACTACTTACCATTGCAGGAGACACATCTACAATCTGATATTTAAAGACAGTTAAAAACATTTCAGGCAAATGAAAACAAAGTGAAAACAGAGGACTCCATTTTAGTTTTGAACTAGCTTGGATTCAGGCAAGAAACATTAAAAATATCAAAGAAAGGCACCTCAAAAATAGTGGAAAATATAATTCCTAGTAGAAACCCAAATCATGAATATTTGTGGACTGAAAAATCACTGCATCAAAATTATCAAAACAAAAATGACAAAAACTAAACCTGAAACACGGTGCAAGGTGAGACTAACTCACCTAAGCCCAAGTCACATCAAAAGGACCAAAATAAAGAAGGATAGAGAAACCCTAAGTAATGAAATTAATAACTCAATCTAATTACAAATTAAACTCTGTATCTTGGATTTCCTGGTAGCACAGTGCATAATAATCCGCCTACCAAAGCAAGGGACACAAGTTTGATCCCTGATCTGGGAAGATTCCACATGCCACAGAGCAACTAAGCCGTGTGCCACAGCTGCTGAGCCTGTCCTCTTGAGCCTGTGAGCCGCATATACTGAGCCCACACACTGAAACTACTGATGCTCAAAACCCTAGAACCTGTGCTCCATAACAAGAGAAGCCACTGAGAATGAGAAGCAAGCATACTGCAATGAAGAGTAGCCTCTGCTCACTACAACTAGAGAGAGCCTGCATGCAGAAATGAAGACCCAGCACAGTCAGAAATAAAGAGTTAAAATAGTTGATCTTTTTAAATGCTCAAAGAACATTCACAAAAATTATCTATATACTAGAACACAAAAAGTTATTAACAAATAAACTTTCTGGGTGACATAGTACAGATAACATTTTTTTAATCACAAAGCAATGAAATGAGTAAAATGAAGAGTAAATTAGAAAACAAATAGGGGCGGTCCTAAGATGGTGGAGGAATAGGAGGGGGAGACTGTAAGGCCAGACCTCGGGGGCCATGATGGGCCGCTTCTCTCCTGCCAGCAGGAAAGTCCCTAACAGAAGGATCCTCCCAGATCCCGAGGACCAATGACAGCACACTTCGCCAGCTAAAACAATCCCCACCCCAGCAGCGTAAAGGACCTATCAGCCCGCATCACCTCGAGCTAACAACCTATCTGAACCCCCATCTACTAACCGTACCTTTTTTGGTGATCTTGCCAGACCATCCCTCACAACAAACGTATATAAACCACCCGCCAACACAGTCCGGGTGCGGACTTCCTCGACCTGCCTCCTTCGGGTCCAGGAACACCGCCCGGTAGCGCTTCGCCATTAAAGCCCTGTTAGACACTATTTTTGGAGTCCTGGTCATCTTTTCCCTAACAAAGACCACTTTCTTCCCCACAAATTCATCAAAAGAACATTTAAACGCTGAGTAAATTCCACAAAACAACTTCTGAATGCTGGCAAAGGACACAAGGCACCCAGAAAAGCAGCCCATTGTCTTCAAAAGGAGGTAGGAAAAAATATAAAAGATGAAAAAAGAGGTAGGGATGGAGTTCCATCCCAGGAAGGGAGTCATAAAAAGAGAGAAGTTTCCAAACACCAGGAAACACTCACATGCCGAGTCTGTGGCGAGCCTTGGAAGCACAGAGGGCAACATAACAGGGAGGAAAAATAAACAAATAACGAAAACCCACAGATTATAAGCCCAAGGGTAACTCCCCCAGCGGCGAAGCAGCGCAGACGCCTGCACCCGCCACTACCAAGCGGGGACTGGGCAGGGAGGAGCAGGCTGCATTGCTGCATTGCCTGAATGCCCCGAGGGCAATCTGAGTGAAGTAACTTGGGCTAGCAAACCAGACTGTGGAATAACTACCACGCAAAAAGCCCTAACATAAGACACCTCCAGGCCCGCACACAAAACAAAGGACTGAACAGAACTAGCCAGCTGCAGGCCATTCCCCTCTGGTGACAGGCAGCCAGAGCCGGAAGAGGGCAATCGCAGCCCCAGAGAGACATTATACAAAACTGCAACCAGGCTTCTTTGCTAACTAAGACTTCTTGGGGTTCTGGATGGTCTGCATCCGCCTGAGAAGGTGCACCAGTTGTACACCCAGAAAAACAAGCGGCAGAGATCGGGGAGGTGCTAAGTCACAGCGACCGTGCTCGCCAAACACCTCATCACCTGAGCTGTTCGGACCTGGAAAGGACACAAAACGCAGGCCCAACCGAGTCTGCACTTCTGAAGACTACCCAAGTGCCTGAACCTGAGTGGCTTAGAGCTGGGAGGTACATGCAGCCCAGGGCCGGCCTCGGATGGTTCCTGGCAGAGCAACCTACAGCCTAAGCAGTGTGGGCAGGGAGGGCACATGCGTCATGCACATGCGGCAGGCCCAGTGTGGCTGAGACACTGAGAGCACACACCAGTGTTATTTGTTTGCAGCATCCCTCCCTCCCCACAGAACGACTGAACAAGTGAACCTAAAATAAGCGTCCACCACCGCCCCCCTTGTGTGAGGGCGGAAATCAGACACTGAAGAGACCAGCAAACAGAAGAAGCTAAAACAGAAGGAACTGCCTTGGAAGTGAAAGGTGCAATAGTTTAAAACCCTGTAGTTAGTACCAGCAGAGCAACTACATAGGAAGGGGCCTATAGAGCTTGAGAAATATAAGCCGGACCAAGGAACTATCCAAAAATGAACTGATCCCACACTTCCCACAACAACACCAGAGAAAGTCCTAGATGTATTTTTACTATTTTTATGATCATTCTTTTTTTAAATTTTTTATAAATTTTTAAGTCCTCTATTACTCCTTTAATTTTCATTTTTATAACCTACTATTACTTTGCAAAAAAAAAGAGGCTATTTTTAAAGCAAACTTCATATATATGTATTTTAATATAATTTTTGTAACTTTGTTTTGTTTTGTTTTCTTCTTTTCTTAATATTGTATATTTTAAAGTCCAACCTCTACTCTAGATTTTTAATCTTTGCTTTTTGGTATTTGCTATCAATTTCGTACCTTTATGAACCCAATCTTCAGTACCCATTTTTACTTGGGAGCGAGATTACTGGCTTGACTGCTCTCTCCCCCTTTGGACTCTCCTTTTTCTCTACCAGGCAGCCTTTGTCTCCTCCCTCCCCCTTCTCTTCTCTACCCAACTCTGTGAATAACCAGTGTGTTCTGGATGGTAGAGAACACTTAGGGAACTGATCACTGGCTGGATCTGTCTCTCTCCTTTTCATTCCCCCCTTTTATCCTTCTGGCCACCTCTGTCTCCTTCCTCCCTCTTCTCTTCTCTTCTCTGTATAATTCCATGAACATCTCTGAGCTGTCCAAACTGTGGAGTGTATATAAGGAAGTGATTACTGGCTAGCTTGCTCTCTCCTCTTTTGATTCCACCTTATCTCATCCGGGTCACCTCTAACTCCCTCCTCCCTCTTCTCTTTTCCGTGTAACTCTGTGAACCTCTCTGGGTGTCCCTCACTGTGGAGAAACGTTTCCTCTTTAACCTAGATATTTTATCAATGGTGCTATATAGAAGGAGAAGTCTTGAAACTACTGTAAAAATAAGACTGAAAATGAGAAGCAGGAGGCTTAAGTCCAAATCCTGAGAACACCAGAGAACTCCTGACTCCAGGGAACATTAATCGAGAGGAGCTCATCAAATGCTTCCATATCTACACTGAAATCAAGCACCACCCAAGGGCCAACAAGTTCCAGAGCAAGACATACCACGCAAATTCTCCAGCAACACAGGAACACAGCCCTGAGCTTCAATATACAGGCTGCCCAAAGTTACTCCAAAACCACTGGCATCTCATAACTCATTACTGGACACTTCATGCACTCCAGAGAGAAGAAATCCAGCTCCACCCACCAGAACACCCACACAAGCTTTCCTAACCAAGAAAGCTTGACAAGCCACCTGTACAACCCCACCCACAGCAAGGAAACTCCACAATAAAGAGAACTCCACAAATTCCCAAAATATAGAAAGGCCACCCCAAACCCAGCAATATAACCAAGATGAAGAGACAGAGGAATACCCAGCAGGTAAAAGAACAGGATAAATGCCCACCAAACCAACAAAAGAGGAAGAGCTAGGGAATCTAGCTGATAAAGAATTTCAAACAATGATAGTGAAAATGATCCAAAATTTTGAAATCAAAATGGAATCACAGATAAATAGCCTGGAGACAAGGACTGAGAAGATGCAAGAAAGGTTTAACAAGGACCTAGAAGAAATAAAAAGGAGTCAATATATAATGAATAATGCAATAAATGAGATAAAAAACACTCTGGAGACAACAAATAGTAGAATAATGGAGGCAGAAGATAGGAGTAGTGAAGTAGAAGATAGAATGGTAGAAATAAATGAATCAGAGAGGAAAAAAGAAAAACAATTTAAAAGAAATGAGGACAATCTCAGAGACTTCCAGGGAATATTAAACACCCCAACATTCGAATCATAGGAGTCCCAGAAGAAGAAGACAAAAGAAAGATCATGAGAAAATACTTGAGGAGGTAATAGTTGAAAACTTCCCTGAAATGGGGAAGGAAATAATCACCCAAGTCCAAGAAACCCAGAGAATCCCAAACAGGATAAAACCAAGGTGAAACACCCAAAGACACATATTAATCAAATTAACAAAGATCAAACACAAAGAACAAATATTAAAAGCAGCAAGGGAAAAACAACAAATAACACACAAGGGGATTCCCATAAGAATAACAGCTGATCTTTCAATAGAAACTCTTCAGGAAAAAAAAAAAAAAAAAAAAGAAACTCTTCAGGACAGGAGGGAATGGCAAGACATACTTAAAGTGATGAAAGAAAATAACCTACAGATTACTGTACCCAGCAAGGATCTCATTCAAATATGAAGGAGAAATCAAAAGCTTTACAGACAAGCAAAAGCTGAGAGAATTCAGCACCACCAAACCAGCTCTCCAACAAATGCTACAGGATCTTCTCTAGACCGGAAACACAAAAAGGGTGTATAAACTCGAACCCCAAACAATAAAGTAAATGGCAATGGATCATACTTATCAATAATTACCTTAAACGTAAATGGGTTGAATGCCTCAACCAAAAGACAAAGATTGGCTAAATGAATACAAAAACAAGACCCCTATATATGTTGTCTACAAGAGACCCACCTCAAAACAGGGAACACATACAGACTGAAAGTCAAAGGCTGGGAAAAGATATTCCATGCAAATAGACACCAAAAGAAAGCAGGAGTAGCAATACTCATGTCAGATAAAATAGACTTTGAAACAAAGGCTGTGAAAGGAGACAAAGAAGGACACTACATAATTATCAAAGGATCAATCCAATAAGAAGATATAACAATTATAAATATATATGCACCTAACATAGGAGCACCGCAATATGTAAGACAAATGCTAACAAGTATGAAAGGGGAAATTAACAATAGCACAATAATAGTGGGAGACTTTAATATTCCACTCACATCTATGGATAGATCAACTAAACAGAAAATTAACAAGGAAACACAAACTTTAAATGATACAATAGACCAGTTAGACCTAATTGATATCTAAAGGACATTTCACCCCAAAACAATGAATTTCACCTTTTTCTCAAGTGCACATGGAACCTTCTCCAGGATAGATCACACCCTGGGCCATAAATCTAGCCTTGGTAAATTCAAAAAAATTGAAATCCTTCCAAGCATCTTTTCTGACCACAATGCTGTAAGATTAGATCTCAATTACAGGAGAAAAACTATTAAAAATTCCAACATAGGGAGGCTGAACAACAGGCTGCTGAATAACCAACAAATCACAGAAGAAATTAAAATATGCATAGAAATGAATGAAAATGAAAACACAACAACCTCAAACCTGTGGAACACTGCAAAAGCAGTGTTAAGGGGAAAGTTCATAGCAATGCAGGCATACTTCAAGAAACAAGAAAACAGCCAAATAAATAACCTAACTCTACATCTAAAGCAACTAGAAAAGGAAGAAATGAAGAACCCCAGAGTTAGTAGAAGGAAAGAAATCTTTAAAATTAGGGCAGAAATAAATGCAAAAGAAACAAAAGAGACCATAGCAAAAATCAACAAAGCCAAAAGCTATTTCTTTGAAAGGATAAATAAAATTAATAAACCATTAGCCAGACTCACCAAGAAACAAAGGGAGAAAAATCAAATCAATAAAATTAGAAATGAAAATGGAGAGATCACAACAGACAACACAGAAATACAAAAAATCATAAGAGACTAATATCAGCACTTATATGCCAATAAAATGGACAATGTGGAAGCAATGGACAAATGCTTAGAAAAGTACAACTTTCCAAAACTGAACCAGGAAGAATAGAAAAACTTAACAGACCCATCACAAGCATGGAAATTGAAACTGTAATCAGACATCTTCCAGCAAACAAAAGCCCAGGTCCAGATGGCTGAAATCTACCAAAAATTTAGAGAAGAGCTAACACCTATCCTACTCAAACTCTTCCAGAAATTTGCAGAGGAAGGTAAACTTCCAGATTCATTCTATGAGGCCACCATCACCCTAATACCAAAACCTGACAAAGATACTACAAAAAAAAGAAAACTACAGACCAATATCACTGATGAACATAGATGCAGAAATCCTTAACAAAATTCTAGCAATCAGGATGCAGCAACACATTAAAAAGATCATACATCATGACCAAGTGGGCTTTATCCCAGGGATGCAAGAATTCTTCAATATCCACAGATCAATAAATGTAATTCACCACATTAACAAATTGAAAAATAAAAGCCATAGGATTATCTCAATAGATGCAGAGAAAGCCTTTGACAAAATTCAAAATCCATTTATGATTTAAAAAAAAAAAAAACTCTCCAGAAAGCAGGAATAGAAGGAACATACCTCAACATAATAAAAGCTATATATGACAAACCCACAGCAAACATTATCCTCAATGGTGAAAAATTGAAAGCATTTCCCCTAAAGTCAGGAACAAGACAAGGGTGCCCACGTTCACCACTACTATTCAACATAGTTTTGGAAGTTTTGGCCACAGCAATCAGAGCAGAAAAAGAAATAAAGAAATCCAAATTGGAAAAGAAGTAAAACTCTCACTGTTTGCAGATGACATGATCCTCTACATAGAAATCCCTAAAGACTCCACCAGAAAATTACTAGAGCTAATCAATGAAAGTAGTAAAACTGCAGGATATAAAATCAACACACAGAAATCCCCACATTCCTCTACACTAATAATGAGAAAATAGAAAGAGAAATTAAGGAAACAATTCCATTCACCATTGCAACAAAAAGAATAAAATATTTAGGAATATATCTACCTAAAGAAACTAAAGACCTATTTATATAAAACTTTAAAACACTGGTAAAGGAAATCAGTTCAGTTCAGTCACTTAGTCGTGTCCGACTCTTTGCGACTCCATGAATCGCAGCAATCCAGGCCTCCCTGTCCATCACCAACTTCCAGAGTTCACTCAGACTCACGTCCATCTTGTCAGTGATACCATCCAGCCAACTCATCCTCTGTCGTCCCCTTCTCCTCCTGCCCCCAATCCCTCCCAGCATCAGAGTCTTTTCCAATGAGTCATAGAAGACACAAATAGATGGAGAAATATATCGTGTTCATGGATCAGAAGAATCAATATAGTGAAAATGAGTATATTACCCAAAGCAATCTATAGATTCAATGCAATCCCTATCAAGCTACCAATGGTATTTTTCACAGAGCTGGAACAAATAATTTCACAATTTGTATGGAAATACAAAAAAAAAAAAACCTCGAATAGCCAAAGCAATCTTGAGAAAGAAGAATGGAACTGGAGGAATCAATTTGCCTGACTTCAGGCTCTACTACAAAGCCACAGTCATCAAGACAGTATGGTACTGGCACAAAGACAGAAATATAGATCAATAGAACAAAATAGAAAGCCCAGAGATAAATCCATGCACCTATGGACAACTTCTCTTTGACAAAGGAGGCAAGAATATACAATGGATTAAAGACAATCTCTTTAACAAGTGGTGCTGGGAAAACTGGTCAACCACTTGTGAAAGAATGAAACTAGAACACTTTCTAACACCATTCACAAAAATAAATTTAAAATGGATTAAAGATCTAAACGTAAGACCAGAAACTATAAAACTCCTAGAAAAGAATATAGGCAAAACACTCTCCGACATAAATCACAGCAGGATCCTTGATGACCCACCTCCCAGCATACTGGAAATAAAAGCAAAAATATACGAATGGGACCTAATTAAACTTAAAAGCCTCTGCACAAGAAAGGAAACTATCAAGCAAGTTGAAAATACAGCCTTCAGAATGGGAGAAAATAAGAGCAAATGAAGAAACTGACAAACAACTAATCTGAAAAATATACAAGCAACTCCTGCAGCTCAATTCCAGAAAAATAAACGACCCAATCAAAAAATAGGCCAAAGAACTAAACAGACATTTCTCCAAAGAAGACATATGGATGGTTAACAAACACATGAAAAGATGCTCAACATCACTCATTATCAGAGAAATGCAAATCAAGACCACAATGAGGTACCATTTCACACAAGTCAGAATGGCTGCGATCCCAAAAGTCTACAAGCAATAAATGCTGGAGAGGGTGTGGAGAAAAGGGAACCCTCTTACACTGTTGGTGGGAATGCAAACTAGTACAGCCACTATGGAAAACAGTGTGGAGATTCCTTAAAAAACGGAAATAGAACTGCCTTATGACCCAGCAATCCCACTGCTGGGCATACACACAGAGGAAACCAGAATTGAAAGAGACACATGTACCCCAATGTTCATCGCAGCACTGTATGTAATAGCCAGGACATGGGAGCAACCTAGATGTCCATCAGCAGATGAATAGATAAGAAAGCTGTGGTATATATACACAATGCAGTATTACTCAGCCATTAAAAAGAATGCATTTGAATCAGTTCTAATGAGGTGGATGAAACTGGAGCCTATTATGCAGAGTGAAGTAAGCCCAAAAGAAAAACACTAATACAGTATACTAACGCATATATATGGAATTTTGGAGATGGTAATGATAACCCTGTATGCAAGACAGCAAAAGAGACACAGATGTATAGAACAGTCTTTTGGACTCTGTGGGAGAGGGAGAGGGTGGGATGATTTGGGAGAATGGCTTTGAAACATGTATAATATCATATAAGAAACTAATCACCAGTCCAGGTTCTATGCAGGATACAGGATGCTTGGGGTTGGCGCACTGGGATGACCCAGAGGGATGGTATGGGGAGGGAGGTGGGAGGGGGTTCAGGATGGGGAACACATGTACACCCATGGCAGATTCATGTTGATGTATGGCAAAACCAATACAATATTGTACAGTAATTAGCCTTCAATTAAAATAAATGTTTAAATTAAAAAAAAAAGAAAACAAATAAATGTTAAAAATTCCTCTCTACCCAGGAAATTTTAATGACCTCTTTCTCAAATAATTCTTGGACCAAAGCAGAAATGAAAGCCAAAATTATAGAAATCTATAAATAAAAACCTAACTATAATGAAAGGGCTACACACCAGCCCATAGAATATAACTAGAACAGTATGCAGAGAGAAGTTCACAGCCTTAAAATATTTATATTAATAAATAAGAAAAAATAAAAATAAACACCTTCAGCAAGTGAGAGGTGACAACAAAATAAACCAAAGGGAGGGTGGAAATTTTAAAGATAAAAAGCAGAAAGTGATAGATTATATTTAAAAGAAATACAAACAGTGAGTGAATTTGGGAGCTTCTTCTTTGGGGGAAAAAGCACCAAACTGTAACAGTTAATTAGAAGGGAAAATGAGTACGGAATGGAGAAATCATAAATACTATGTACCCATTACAAAGAATAACTATGCACTGATATAACCTGAGATATAATATTAAATGAAAACAATAAGGAACAGCCACCATTTGTGCTTAAAAACAGGAAGGTTACATCTGCACAAGTTCTTCCTGATGCACAGAACAGTCAACAGAACAGCCAACAGTGGTACTGAGGCTCCACCTGGGGAGAAGCTGTGTGATGACAGGAGTGGAGAGTGATTTACTTTTCATTCATAAATTTTAAAGAATTTATTTTTAAAACTGAAGTTTTAAAATTTTATAGTATTAGATGTATCACCTCTTTAAAAGCTAATTATTAAAAATACATTTTATTTATTTTGAGTCTCTAGAACTTATGACCAACCTAGATAGCATATTAAAAAGCAGAGACATTACTTTGCCAACAAATTTCCATCTAATCAAGGCCATGGTTTTTCCAGCGGTCATGTATTGATATGAGAGGTGGACTGTGAAGAAAGCTGAGCGCCGAAGAATCGATGCTTTTGAACTGTGGTGTTGAAGAATACTCTTGAGAGTCCCTTGGACTGCAAAGAGATCCAATCAGTCCATTTTAAAGGAGATCAGTCCTGGGTGTTCATTGGAAGGACTAGATACTAAAGCTGAAACTCCAATACTTTGGCCACCTCATGTGAAGAGTTCATTGGAAAAGACTCTGATGCTGGGAAGGATTGGGGGCAAGAGAAGAAGGGGACGGCAGAAGATGAGATGGCTGGATGGCATCACCAACTCGATGGACATGAGTTTGAGTGAACTCCGGGAGTTGGTGATGGACAGGGAGGCCTGGCGTGCTGCGATTCATGGGGTCGCAAAGAGTCAACGTGACTGAGCAACTGAACTGAACTGAACTGAACTGGAAGCTACTCAGAAGAATTGTAGGTGCATTTTCCTATTATTGGGAAGTAAGGGTTCATTCTAAACCTTTAAAAAAAATAATCCCACTTTTATACTGTAAAATGCTCTATATTCTCAAAGCACCAAAGCGTTTTCTCTCTCATCTGATCCTTGAAATAACTGTGAAGAAGCCGGGCAGGGATGTAATCTCTGCTCTATATACAGGTGAGGACCTGAGCCTCAGAGACCTTGGGGGACACAAGGCCACATGGCTACTAAGTGCCAACTCCATTTATTCAAACTGGTCCAGGCTCCTCGATCCAGGATGAGGGCTTCATAACTTTGGGGTTGTATCTGGTGATAACACATATAGAAAAAATGACCCCTCTGTTACACATTGGAAATAAAGAAACTTCAAAAAATCTCAATCAGGTCTGCTTCATCACAGAAGAAAATGAATGATAGCTTTCATCCTTTGTTATGGGCTGAATCCTTTCCCCTCGAATTTTATATATAGAAGCCCCAACCTTCCCTTATGCATGGTATCTCAGAATGTGACTCCATATTGAGACAGGGTCCTTAAAGAGACAATAAAGTTAAAATGCAGTCATATAGGCAGGTCCTAATGTAATCTGACTCATGTCCTCATAGAAAGAAAGATTAGGACACAGGCACACACAGAGTAAAGACCACATGAGGACACAGAGAGAAGACGGCGTCTCCAAGCTGAGAAGAGAGACCTCAGAGGAAACCACCCTACCAACACTGTGACCTCAGACTTGCAGTCTCCAAGGCTGCGAAGTAGTACATTTATGTTGTTTAAGTCACCTATTCTTTGGTGCTTTGTATGGAAGCTCTAGCAAACTAATGAACCCTGCAGCTTTATATTTCTAGAAAGCACTTTCTCTACTGTTTTATGGATCATCTAAAAGGGTCAATCAGACAGTGACTGAGCTTGCCTGCACCAACATTTTCAGAGAAGCAACTACATTGGTCAAAAAAATGTGATTTGGAAGCACCTTCTCCCAGATGTTGAGTTTTCTCTTCAAATGAATGAATTTTATTCTATTAGAGTGAAAAGCTTTTTTACTTAGGCAAATGTTCTCAGTGTTACAGCTCTGAAACATGCATTGATATCTGATGCATACACTTTAAAAAAATTGACAATTTGAGAGCTTGTTCACCTAAGAGGACCAAGCATATGCAGAAATAATGTCTAAAAGATATTCAGCTGGATGGGGAATCAGGATATGTATTTCTTTATGTTTTCTGCGGAGGTGACCTAAACCAGTGGTAGGACTGAAACCTAAGAGCAACTGATGCTTTGCCACCCAATGAACTTGGGTAATGACCCAACTTGGCTATCAATTAAAGAAGGAGCAGTGTTCTCAGACTCGATACAAAACAGTACCTAGGGCAGCACCCGGTCCAACTCTTTGTGACCCCATGGACTGTAGCCTGCCAGGCTCCTTTGTCCATGGGAATTCTCCAGGCAAGAATATTGGACTGGGTTGCCATTCCCTTCTCCAGGGGATCTTTTCAACCCAGGGATCAAACCCAGCTCTCCCACATTGAAGGTGGATTCTTTACCATCTGAGCCACCAGGGAAGCCCCCTGTGACCTTGGTGGCTTAGTCACTAAGTCATGTTTGACTCTTGTGAGCCCATAAACTGTAGCCCACAAAGCTCCCCTGTCTCTGGGATTTCCCAGGCAAGAATACTAGAGTGGGTTGTCATTTCTTTCTCTGTGACCTTATGTGTGACCAAATCTCTTCATCCATGATGTGGATAAAAAACAACCATCAAGAGGGTTAAGTGAAATAATACATGTGAGAACTATGTAAAATAATTGTAAAGAATAATACAAACATAACAGTGATATTGTTAAACTGGGTGCAAGATTATAGACCACAATCATGAGATTTCTAATTTTATGACCCATTTCTGTTTTTCTATGTCTGTTAAACTTCATCTGAAGCACATACTGAAAAAAACAAGTTTCTAATTCTGTAGTACCTGCTGCAAACTAGCAAAACAATGAGTTACATACAACAGTTCCATCTTCCTTTCAAGGAGTCTTAGTTTCCTCATCTGTAAAATGATGGTGATGAACTCTGCTATTAAATATTTGGACCTACCTAAAATTCCCTGGTCTATTTTCTCATTACTCAATTTTGAAAAATATAAAATGATAACACATTTTTTCAATGAAGACTGACACACAGGTGAGGACACGTCCTTTTGATGTGGAATGCGTATGATCAAAGGAACAAATGTTTATGAAATTCCTGACTTCTTTGTGACTACTTATTCAAGGAGTCACAAATGATCATCAGGTCTTAGGCGGGAAGTTCTGACTGGGAGACACTCTAGTGCAGAGGTCTCCAACCTTTTTAGCACCAGGGAACAGTTTTGTGGAATACAGTTTTTCCATGGATTGGGTTGGGGGATGGTTCTGGGATGATTCAAGTGCATTACATTTATTGTGCTCTTCATTTCTGTTTTGTGGCAATCTTAGGATATTTCACCTCAACTTTTGGGTTAAAGTTCACGCTCCTATGAGAATCCAATGCTGCCACTGATCTGACAGGTGACAGAGCTCAGGGGATATGCAAGCAATGGGAAAAAGCTACAAACACTGATGAAGCTTCGCTTGCTCACCTGCCACTTACCTCCTGCAGTACTGCCCAGTTCCTAATAGGACATAGATCAGTATTGGTCTGTGGCCTAGGGGTTGGGGACCTCTGCTCTGGTAGGTAAAAATGCTCTGTGAGTTTCAGAAATTAACACAAACTTGCATTCATGGATGGATAGAAAAATAGATGGAAGGCTAAATGTGTAATAAAACACCCAGCATAAAATGTGAGTGGTAAAAAAAATAAAAATAAAACAGGGCTCCAAGTATACCTTCTCAATATCTGCACACAATATAAGTACTTATGAAAAGTTCAGAACACAGACTTCTCATCCCTATACCAAGAATTGAATTCTGATGCTGCCAACTCTTCAGCCAGCTCAATGATGCTGAGCAACTTCCCACCCTGTGAAAAGTGAAAGGTACTACTTTTCATCTGTAAGGAGAAGGAATGATGGGAAACGGTGACAGAGGAAATTTGAGCTACATTTGAGATAAATCTCTCACATAGAAATACCGTTCAGTTCAGTTCAGTCACTCAGTGGTGTCCAACTCTTTGCAACCCCATGGACTGCAACATGCCAGGCTTGCCTATCCATCACCAATTCCTGGAGCTTGCTCAAACTCATGTCCATTGAGTTGGTGATGCCATCCAACATCTCATCTTCTGTCATCCCCTTCTCCTCCTGCCTTCAATCTTTCCCAGCATCAGGGTCATTTCCCATGAGTCAGTTCTTCACATCAGGAGGCCGAAGTACAGGAGCTTCAACTTCAGCATCAGTCCTTCCAATGAATATTCAGGACTGATTTCCTTTAGGAATGACTGGTTGGATTTGCTTGCAGTCCAAGGGACTCAAGAGTCTTCTCCAACATCACAATTCAAAAGCATCAATTCTTTGGTTCTCAGCTTTCATTGTAGTCCAACTCTCACATACATACATGACTACTGGAAAAACCATGCTTTGACTAGATGGACCTTTGTCAGCAAAGTCATGTCTCTGTTTTTGAATATGCTGTCTAGGTTTGTCATAGTTTTTCTTCCAAGAAGCAAGCATCTTTTAATTTCATGGCTGCAATCACCATCTGCAGTGATTCTGGAGCCCAAGAAAATAAACTCTCTCACTGTTTCCATTGTTTCCTCATCTATTTGTCGTGAAGTGATGGGACTGGATACCATGATCTTAGTTTTCTGAATGTTGAGATTTATGCCAGCTTTTTCACTCTTCTCTTTCACTTTCATCGAGATGCTCTTTAGTTCTTCTTTGCTTTCTGCTATAAGGGTGGTGTCATCTGCATGTCTGAGGTTATTGATATTTCTCCTGGCAATCTTGATTCCAGCTTGTGCTTCATCCAACCCAGCATTTCACAAGATGTACTCTGCATATAAGTTAAATAAGCAGAGTGACAATATACAGCCTTGACATACTTCTTTCTCACTTTGGAAGCAGTCTGTTGTTCCTTGTCTAGTTCTAACTGTTGCTTCTTGACCTGCATACAGATTTCTCAGGAGGTAAGTAAGGTGGTCTGGTATTCCCATCTCTTGAAGAATTTTCCACAGTATATATATTAGAAATACTGTGAGATACTTGGAATATGTTTTTAAGAGATATTGTTTTTAAGAGATATTAAAATAATACACAAGTAAATTTATTCCTAACAAGTGAAAAATCTGAGAAATGCAAAGTATGTTTTCAAGAGATATTAAAATATTACACAAGTAAATTTATTCTTTACAAGTAAAAAATCTGGGAAATCCAAAGTATGTTTTTAAGAGATATTAAAATATTACACGTCCAAGGAGCAGTGGCTGCACGGGTGCAGGAGGGCCTAGAGGAGCTATCCCACGTTGAAAGTCAGGAAGGGCGGCGGTGAGGCGATACCCCTCATCCAAGGTAAGGAGCAGAGGCTGTGCTTTGCTGGAGCAGCCGTCAAGAGATACCCCACGCCCAAGGTAAGAGAAACCCAAGTAAGATGGTAGGTGTCACAAGAGGGCATCAGAGGGCAGACACACTGAAACCATACTCACAGAAAACTAGTCAATCTAATCACACTAGGACCACAGCCTTGTCTAACTCAGTGAAACTAAGCCATTCCCGCAGGGCAACCCAAGATGGGCGGGTCATGGTGGAGAGGTCTGACAGAATGTAGTCCATCGGAGAAGGGAATGGCAAACCACTTCAGTATTCTTGCCTTGAGAACCCCATGAACAGTATGAAAAGGCAAAATGATAGGATACTGAAAGAGGAACTCCCCAGGTCAGTAGGTGCCCAATATGCTCCTAGAGATCAGTGGAGAAATAACTCCAGAAAGAATGAAGGGATGAAGCCAAAGCAAAAACAATACCCAGCTGTGGATGTGACTGGTGATAGAAGCAAGGTCCGATGCTGTAAAGAGCAATATTGCATAGGAACCTGGAATGTCAGGTCCATGAATCAAGGCAAATTGGAAGTGGTCAAACAGGAGATGGCAAGAGTGAACGTCGACATTCTAGGAATCAGCAAACTAAAATGGACTGAAATGGGTGAATTTAACTCAGATGACCATTATATCTACTACTGTGGGCAGGAATCCCTCAGAAGAAATGGAGTAGCCATCATGGTCAACAAAAGAGTCCAAAATGCAGTACTTGGATGCAGTTTCAAAAACGACAGAATGATCTCTGTTTGTTTCCAAGGCAAACCATTCAATATCACAGTAATCCAAGTCTATGTCCCAACCAGTAATGCTGAAGAAGCTGAAGCTGAATGGTTCTATGAAGACCTACAAGACCCTTTCGAACTAACATCCAAAAAAGATGTCCTTTTCATCATATGGGACTGGAATACAAAAGTAGGAAGGCAAGAAACACCTGGAGTAACAGGCAAATGTGGCCTTGGAATGTGGAATGAAGCACAGCAAAGACTAATAGAGTTTTGCCAAGAGAATGCACTGGTCATAGCAAACACCCTCTTCCAACAACACAAGAGAAGACTCTATAAATGGACATCACCAGATGGTCAACACTGAAATCAGACTGATTATATTCTTTGCAGCCAAACATGGAGAAGCTCTATACAGTCAACCAAAACAAGACCAGGAGCTGACTGTGGCTCAGATCATGAACTCCTTATTGTCAAATTCAGACATAAATTGAAGAAAGTAGGGAAAACTGCTAGACCATTCAAGTGGGATCTAAATCAAATCCCTTTTCACCTTGCTTATAGTTTCCTTTGTTGTGCAGAAGCTTTTAATTTTAATTAGATCCCATTTGTTTATTTTTGCTTTTATTTCCAGAATTCTGGGAGGTGGATCATAGAGGATCCTGCTGTGATTTATTTCTGAGAGTGATTTGCCTATATTCTCCTCTAGGAGTTTTATAGTTTCTGATCTTACATTTAGATCTTTAATCCATTTTGAGTTTATTTTTGTGTACGGTGTTAGAAAGTGATCTAGTTTCATTCTTTTACAAGTGGTTGACCAGTTTTCCCAGCACCACTTGTTAAAGAGATTGTCTTTACTCCATTGTATATTCTTGCCTCCTTTGTCAAAGATAAGGTGTCCATATGTGTGTGGATTTATTTCTGGGCTTTCTATTTTGTTCCATTGATCTATATGTCTGTCTTTGTGCCAGTACCATACTGTCTTGATGACTGTGGCTTTGTAGTAGGGCCTGAAGTCAGGCAAGTTGATTCCTCCCGTTCCATTCTTCTTTCTCAAGATTGCTTTGGCTATTCGAGGTTTTTTGTATTTCCATACAAATCTTGAAATTATTTGTTCTAGTTCTGTGAAAAATGTGGCTGGTAGCTTGACAGGGATTGCATTGAATTTGTAAATTGCTTTGGGTAGTATACTCATTTTCACTATATTGATTCTTCCGATCCATGAACATGGTATATTTCTCCATCTATTAGTGTCCTCTTTGATTTCTTTCATCAGTGTTTTATAGTTTTCTATATATAGGTCTTTAGTTTCTTTAGGTAGATGTATTCCTAAGTATTTTATTCTTTTCGTTGCAATGGTAAATGGAATTGTTTCCTTAATTTCTTTTTCTACTTTCTCATTATTCGTGTATAGGAATGCAAGGGATTTCTGTGTGTTGATTTTATATCCTGCAACTTTACTATATTCATTGATGATCTCTAGTAATTTTCTGGTGGAGTCTTTAGGGTTTTCCATGTAGAGGATCATGTCATCTGCAAACAGTGAGAGTTTTACTTCTTCTTTTCCAATTTGGATTCCTTTTATTTCTTTTTCTGCTCTGATTGCTGTGGCCAAAACTTCCAGAACTATGTTGAATAGTAGCGGTGAAAGGTGAAAAGACAGCCTTCTGAATGGGAGAAAATAATAGCAAATGAAGCAACTGACAAACAACTAATCTCAAAAATATACAAGCAACTTATGCAGCTCAACTCCAGAAAAATAAATGACCCAATCAAAAAATGGGCCAAAGAACTAAATAGACATTTCTCCAAAGAAGACATACGGATGGCTAACAAACACATGAAAAGATGCTCAACATCACTCATTATTAGAGAAATGCAAATCAAAACCACAATGAGGTACCACTTCACACCAGTCAGAATGGCTGCGATCCAAAAATCTGCAAGCAATAAATGCTGGAGAGGGTGTGGAGAAAAGGGAACCCTCCTACACTATTGGTGGGAATGCAAACTAGTATAGCCACTATGGAGAACAGTGTGGAGATTCCTGAAAAAATTGCAAATAGAACTACCTTATGACCCAGCAATCCCACTGCTGGGCATACACACCGAGGAAACCAGAATTGAAAGAGACACATGTACCCCAATGTTCATCGCAGCACTGTTTATAATAGCCAGGACATGGGAGCAACCTAGATGTCCATCAGCAGATGAATGGATAAGAAAGCTGTGGTACATATACACAATGGAGTATTACTCAGCCGTTAAAAAGAATTCATTTGAATCAGTTCTGATGAGATGGATGAAACTGGAGCCAATTATACAGAGTGAAGTAAGCCAGAAAGAAAAACACCAATACAGTATACTAACACATATATATGGAATTTAGGAAGATGGCCTTGACGACCCTGTATGCAAGACAGGAATAAAGACACAGATGTGTATAACGGACTTTTGGACTCAGAGGGAGAGGGAGAGGGTGGGATGATTTGGGAGAATGGGAATTCTAACATGTATACTATCATGTAAGAACTGAATCGCCAGTCCATGTCTGACGTAGGGTGCAGCATGCTTGGGGCTGGTGCATGGGGATGACCCAGAGACATGTTGTGGGGAGGGAGGTGGGAGGGGGGTCATGTTTGGGAACGCATGTAAGAATTAAAGATTTAAAATTAAAAAAATAAATAAATAAAAAATAAAATTTAAATAAATAAATAAATAAATAAATCAAATCCCTTATGATTATACAGTGGAAGTGAGAAATAGATTTAAGGGCCTAGATCTGATAGATAGAGTGCCTGATGAACTATGGACTGAGGTTCATGACACTGTACAGGAGACAAGCATCAAGACCCTCCGCATGGAAAAGAAATGCAAAAAAGCAAAATGGCTGTCCGGGGAGGTCTTACAAATAGCTGTGAAAAGAAGAGAAGTGAAAAGCAAAGGAGAAAAGGAAAGATATAAGCATCTGAATGCAGAGTTCCAAAGAATAGCAAGAAGAGATAAGAAAGCCTTCTTCAGCAATCAATGTAAAGAAATAGAGGAAAAGAACAGAATGGGAAAGACTAGAGATCTCTTCAAGAAAATTAGAGATACCAAGGGAACATTTTATGCAAAGATGGGCTTGATAAAGGACAGAAATGGTATGGACCTAACAGAAGCAGAAGATATTAAGAAGAGGTGGCAAGAATACACAGAAGAACTGTACAAAAAAAGATCTTCATGACCCAAATAATCACGATGTTGTGATCACTCATCTAGAGCCAGACATCCTGGAATGTGAAGTCAAGTGGGCCTTAGAAAGCATCACTATGAACAAAACTAGTGGAGGTGATGGAATTCCAGTTGAGCTATTTCAAATCCTGAAAGATGATGTTGTGAAAGTGCTGCACTCAATATGCCAGCAAATTTGGAAAACTCAGCAGTGGCCACAGGACTGGAAAAGGTCAGTTTTCATTCCAATTCCAAAGAAAGGCAATGCCAAAGAATGCTCAAACTACGGCACAATTGCACTCATCTCACATGCTAGTAAAGTAATGCTCAAAATTCTCCAAGCCAGGCTTCAGCAATACGTGAACCATGAACTTCCTGATGTTCAAGCTGGTTTTAGAAAAGGCAGAGGAGCCAGAGGTCAAATTGCCAACATCCGCCGGATCATGGAGAAAGCAAGAGAGCTCCAGAAAAACATCTATTTCTGCTTTATTGACTATGCCAAAGCCTTTGACTGTGTGGATCACAATAAACGCTGGAAAATTCTTCAAGAGATGGTAATACCAGACCACCTAACCTGCCTCTTGAGAAACCTGTATGCAGGTCAGGAAGCAACACTTAGAACTGGACATGGAACAACAGACTGGTTGCAAATAGGAAAAGGAGTATGTCAAGGCTGTATATTGTCACCCTGCTTATTTAACTTATATGCAGAGTACATCATGAGAAACGCTGGACTGGAAGAAACACAAGCTGGAATCAAGATTGCTGGGAGAAATATCAATAACCTCAGATATGCAGATGACACCACCCTTATGGCAGAAAGTGAAGAGGAACTAAAAAGCCTCTTGATGAAAGTGAAAGAGGAGAATGAAAAAGTTGGCTTAAAGCTCAACATTCAGAAAACGAAGATCATGGCATCCGGCCCCATCACATCATGGGAAATAGATGGGGAAACAGTGGAAACAGTGTCAGACTTTATTTTGGGGGGCTCCAAAATCACTGCATATTGTGATTGCAGCCATGAAATTAAAAGATGCTTACTCCTTGGAAGACAACTTATGACCAACTAGATAGCATATTCAAAAGCAGAGACATTACTTTGCCGACTAAGGTCCGTCTAGTCAAGGCTATGGTTTTTCCAGTAGTCATGTATGGATGTGAGAGGTGGACTGTGAAGAAGGCTGAGCGCCAAAGAATTGATGCTTTTGAACTGTGGTGTTGGAGAAGACTCTTGAGAGTCCCTTGGACTGCAAGGAGATCCAACCAGTCCATTCTGAAGGAGATCAGCCCTGGGATTTCTTTGGAAGGAATGATGCTAAAGCTGAAACCCCAGTACTTTGGCCACGTCATGAGAAGAGTTGACTCATTGGAAAAGACTCTGATGCTGGGAGGGATTGGGGGCAGGAGGAGAAGGGGATGACAGAGGATGAGATGGCTGGATGGCATCACTGACTCGATGGACGTGAGTCTGAGTGAACTCCGGGAGTTGGTGATGGACAGGGAGGCCTGGTGTGCTGCAATTCATGGGATCGCAAAGAGTCGGACATGACTGAGTGACTGAATTGAACTGAAAATATTATAGAAGTAAATTTATTCTTTACAAGTGAAAAATCTGGGAAATGCAAAGTATGAAGTATAAAGAAGTAAGAATGTACCTATAATTTAATGATCAGAGATTTAGTTTCAATGGGGAAGCCTCACCACACCCAGTTAGAAGCCTCATCCCACCTCAAGCCATGCATCTCAAGTGGCAAGAGCACCAGACCATCATTCCCTCCTTCCATCTTTCCATCAATTCTCACCTTGTTCCAGAAAGAATTACAAGCAGCTGCATGACAATGACTAAGTTCCTTAAATCAGGCCTCAGTGCAGGCATTCTTGACATTTCTGCTTGTTCCTCTAGTTATAACCACAGAAACCCAAGGCCATGAAGTCAGCAAAGCAAAAATATCAAAGGAGGAACATTTTGACTGGGGCCAGGGGACCAAAATGACTAGGGATAACATCATGATATCCTAAAAAATAATCAACTATATGTGACACCCGTCATATAGGCACCCTAAAACTTTTCTTTAAATATACCTGCTATCTCTTAGAAGGCAGGATGATAGTTCTTAAAAAATTAGTCTGCTACCCTACTCATTTGCTAGCAAATTAACAAATTTCTTACCTTTATTCTTTGAAACTTGTCTTCATTATTCTCATTCAGCATTGGAAACAAAGACCAAATATTTCATTACAAAACCACATGACCTGAGTGTTACCCATCGAGCCCCTTCCTCACACTGTGCACAGTGCTCTTTGCTTCACACACCTCATCTCTGAGAAAGTGCTGTGTAAACCTTCAGGCACCATTCAGACTACAGTGTGAAGGTATTGTGAGCTCTTGATTTGTCCTGATGACAATTTCATTTTCCATAAGCTAGAGAAAGCATGGGGGGCAAATGCACCTAATTTGGAACAACAAAGAACTAGAGAGAAAATGACAGTATCAGGTAGGAGTTTTATTTACAGATCAGAACACAGAAGAGACCTACATCTTTCCCTGGAAGATTTTCCTAGAATCAAAATACTCCAAATTTTTTCCCTTAAACTCTCAAATTTCCTGCATATTCTTTGACAGAACTTGTATCACAAATGTGCTGAGCACCAATCAGAATGAATATGAAAGGTCTGCAAAATGGGTGTCCTGTGCTCTGTGAGAATCTGAACCCAGAGTCTAAATGTGTGCCAAGTCCAGTTCAAGATCTCTCTCAGGTGCACGTGCGTGCACACATCCTGACCCCATCCTCATTGCTTCTGCAGAGTCCCAGCAAACCTGTCTTCCACCTGCAACCTGTTAAGATCCATTCATGAAGCTTTGTCTCTGGAGGCTTATGATTGAAAAGGACACAGAGAGCTTGTTACTGGACCCCTGCTACCAAACTGTGAGGAGTGAACTGTGGAGATAAACTTTAATTACAGCTCCCCACAGTGGGCTCACCTGTTTTGCTGTTTCAGTGAGGGCAGCGGCCTTCGCCTTGCCCAGTTGTTGCACCATCTTGTAAAACAGGCTGTCTCTATTTTGCAGCAAAACATATGGCTCATCATATTCTTCCAGTCTTCCTGAATCGAAAACCTGTTAAGCGCAGAAAGAAACCTGTTAGTACACAATGTTTCATAGTAATTTATTATAACTCCAGCAATATTTCAGAAAGGGGCAGGACAGGGAGAATACAGAGAATCTATTTGGGTGGTAAGACTGGCTGGTACTTAAATAGTTTGATCACCCTAGTTTACTAGTAGATCAAGCCCTAACCCTATGTTTTACTATTATAATGTTATAGGAACAGAAGAAAATAAAAGTTTTAGACTATGATTACAGGCACTTAGCAATCTATATCATTTATATTCTGCCAAAGGCATTCGGCGTTGTTATGATAAGTTAGTATTTTTAGCTTTCAGACTCTGAGACTTGAGGGTTGTTTATTCAGACATTCAGAGCTAGGAAATTTCTTAATTCAAGAAAATTAAACTCAGTTTATCTAAAAAGTACAGTGGTATCATATAAATCAGCCAACAGTGACCTGACAGCAAATTAACTGTCAAATTGGTTTAAAAACACTGAGCAAAACTTGGGAAAAAAGTAAATGCTTCCAGATTATGTCACCTCTTTGAGGCTGAATCCCTTGTCAGTGAGGTTAAAGTGCTTCTTAAAGTTGATTTTGGTTATAGTTTATTATCCTGAGAGTGAAAGCCTGACAAAAAGGAGTTGCTACATAAGCAGCTTTAGTATAATCGCTCTGCACTGAAGAAATATCTAGAAATCCAATTTGCTCTTTGAGTAAGACTAAAGAAGCAATTTTTCCAGTAGTCATGTATGCATGTGAGAGTGAACTATAAAGAAAGCTGAGCACAGGATTGATGCTTTTGAACTGTGGTATTGGAGAAGATTCTTGAGAGTCCCTTGGACTGCAAGGAGATCCAACCAGTCTATCCTAAAGGAAATCAGTCCTGGGTGTTCACTGGAAGGACTGATTCTGAAGCTGAAACTCCAATACTTTGGCCACCTAATGTGAAGAGCTGACTCATTTGAAAAGACCCTGATGCTGGGAAAGATTGAGGGCAGGAGGAGTAGGGGACAACAGAGGATGAGATGGTTGGATGGCATCACTGACTCAATGGACATAAGTTTGGGTAAACTCCAGGAGTTGGTGATGGACAGAGAGGCCTGGCATGCTGTGGTTCATGGGGTCGCAAAGAGTCGGACACGACTGAGCAACTGAACTGAAGACTTTGTACTAGCTTTATATATAAATTAAACAAATATGCCCATAAGCATAAATATTTCTCCTGCTTTCTACTGCAATTTTTATTACACTTAGGCTCAAATTATTTTCTCTGTATCTCTTATATATTCACAGAAAAATAAAACAAATCTGATATAGCTTTCAGGATTAATAAAGAGTTAAGTAACACTAGGCAAAACACATTTGAGGAACACAAGAAAATTTTTCATTAATTTCTGAATTATTCAGCAAATATTTATTACACATTTAATTGCATTCCTGTCACTATGCTAGATGCTGTGGAAGAGCCAAACACAAGTAAGTCACAGCCCCTGCCTTCAGGGAGCCTGTACTGAGAGGAGAGAGAGAGAAGGAAATCCTCAAATGTCTACAATGCAAGAGAAAAAAAGACACAAAAAGGAGTTTAGTAACAGATGACTCAGAGGTTCTAAGTATGAGCTTCAAGGAGGAGGTCGGGCAATGAACTGGGCCTCGAAGAATGGATAGACATGAACATGCAGAAGTGGGGGGATGGTGGACAATGGTCATTCCAGACAGGGAATAACCTGGGTCAAGAGGGCTGGAGGTGAGACTGGCATCTCCTTAAGTGCAGGGTATGCAATCTCTCTTGTTTGGTGTTGCATCTCAGGCCCCTGGCATTGTACATGACAGGTAACAGGGACGTTATACACGCTCATTGGAAGTTAAATGAAAAGGAAACTAAATTCGGGGCATGAATGAGTTTAGTTTCAATGGGGAAGTTTCAATGGGGAATGAGTTTAGTTTCAATGACCACCCAATGGTGTAATCTGTCAAGACTATAGGCTGAGATCAGGGGGTTTGGAGAATGGGTCCAGCTGGCATGGGGAATAGCTAAGGATTAGGGATGTGGACCTGGAGGACCACATGCCCCAGATTGATGACTGTGGCCAAGAGGGACAGTGAGAGGGTAAATGAGGGAGGGACAAAGCAGGGTTGAGGATCGAAACTCATTTACATCAAATATTGGAATAAAAGAAAGAAAAAGGACAGCTCAGAGAGGAGGGAGAGTCGAAAGGAACAAGAGTTTAGTGCAGCTCAGACTCATGTCAGGCCACAAGAGCTGAGATGGGACCCAGACTGAAAAATGTCAGGAACAGAATTTTACCAACTTAGCCTTTACATTTACGGCTTTGATCAAAGGTTCTAGATATTTCAGAACAAATTGACATAAACAACTATAATTTTTTTCTTTGTGTAAAGAAAAAATAGGTATACTTTTAACTTTTTATTTTAAAACCCTTTAATCTTGAAATTAAAAGTCTCCTGTAAATCTCCAGGTATATCTCCACTCTTCCTGTAACTCAAGTTAAACTATAAACTAAACCACACATTCAATTTGGTGTGATAAGAATCCTTCAACTCCCAACCCCAACAAATACCAACCTCAAATTGCTTGTCACTCTCTAGTAGGTTTAGGAAAAATACATTATATTATCTGAGTCAGTTATATAAGCGCAATGAAGATGTGTTTATCTGGCTTCTGTATCTGCTGATATTCCAGCTAGTTGTCCTAGACATAAAACTTAAATGGACCCAATGCAAGATAATTTAACTCATTTTCATTGGTAGGATGCCTTCAATGACAATGGGGTGGCTGCAGGGAGAGGTGGAGGGCAAGGACAGGGTGAAAGAAAAACCTGAAAAGGGGCTTGAAACAGGTAAAGGTCACAGCATCATTCACTTACTGTAGAAGAAGGTTGCTTTGGGGAACAGTATGGAAATACAATGCTGAAAGATAAGAATTAACAAAGTGACAGGTAAAGAGTAGAAGGAAAATGTTACTTTTCCAATTAGCATTCAAGAACACAAACGCTCCATGCTAAACATCTCTGGATTCTAAGAGTCACTGTTCTCCAATCTTGGATTGTCACCCAGTCCCTCACAAACTCTGCGGGAAAAGCCTGCTTCCTACTGAGATGTTCTTGTCCTGTGACCAGCTGTACTGCTTGAAGCCTAGAGCATCCCTTTGGTTGGCAATCCCCTACCCCTGTCACCTGCCTCCACAGAGCTCACTTCTGTACATGTTCAGCTCAGGAAAGTGAGGCTACAGGCACTGCCTCAGTGCTGACAGTCTGGTATATATTCAGTGTCCCCACTGATGATCCCACCTGACAATGCATGGGGAGGAGGGTGGGAGGTGATTTTCTAGAAACTGCCCAAGAAGTCAAAAGCTCCATTATATCATTGGACATAAGGAATTTGAGGTATTACTGACCATTTATTCCTGATTATTACCTGTTTAGTATAGACCATCAAAATCACTGTTTAACTCCATCTGCTGCCTCTTATGCATTGTGCAGGCCTTCTTTATCTATTTACCTCATCACTGATCAGCATCAATTGTAGACTCTGGAGCCTTGTGATGACTGGTAGCTATATAGTGGGTGAAATAAGCTCATTGACACAGACGAGCTTAGCCTGAAAATATCTTGCTTTCTTTGGGGCTTATTTGCTACCAAAGGTTTTTCCTTTGAGGGATGATTTCCTTGTCATTTAATAAACCACAACCTAAAATCTACTGAAACTCAGCAAGCAACAGAGGGGAAGAACAAAGAGAGAGAGAGAATAGAAAGAAAAAGAAAATGAAGGGAGGAAGAAACGGAAGAGATAAAGCTAAGGAAGGAAATATTAAATTACTAAGGAATAAAGAGCCAATCAAACCTGAAAGACATCCAGAGACCAAAGTTTAGAGCTTGCTGTGTCTGCAATGCCTGGATACATTGTATAAGAGACTTGCTAGTAAAAAAGAGAGAGAGAGAGACTTGCTCGTTGTTCATCTACAGTCACTCAGTATCCATCTGCCTTTCTTTCTACAATTTCATGTGTGATGCACAAGTTGTCTCTGCAAATCACATTTCAGAGGCTCTTTGGCCTGCTGGCCCTTTGTGAGGTTCTGCCAGTAGGGGGCACTAGAGGGAGGAGAAAGGTGGGAAGCAGAGCAAATGGTGTTCCTGCTTTCTGCTACTTCTGCAGCATAACCCCAGCTTCTATTAGCACGTGAAGAACTAGCCTCATCATGCTCGCTCATAAATATGACCAGTAGCTAGACAATGACCTCCCCTTGGAGGTCTCAGCAGTGACTCATAAGGCTTCTTCTCTGAGTCCTTAGGTCTAGAGATCTGTCCTAGGACATAGTCATTGCTTCCTAAAATTATTACCCCAGTGATTAATTTTTCCAGTCCTCCAATTCTTATGTAACAAATTTTCTTTATTAAATCCTTTCTGTTTAAATACTTTTTCTCATTATGCCTTTTCTCCTCAACGACTCCCTTCTGACAGCACATATTGTGAATGTCCCAACAACAGGGAAATTCTGCAACTTCAGCTAACCACTGCCTGGCAGTCTAATGAAATGCTGTTTTTATTAAGGGAATACAAAAATGCTGAAAGAACTGTGACACAGTAAAAATGACTTTGTTGCACCACTCTGAAATCTGAAGTCTCATTGTGAGTTTGGAATATTTTCATGGTTGGATACCTTAAAAAAAACAGCAATTCAAGTAAACTTTTAAATGGAAATAGGAAATTACTAAATGTATTACTTAATAGCACATTCTGAAACTATACTTAAGTACTTGAGTTATTGTCAAGGATGAGAGGAAAAAAATAAGAATTAATTAATTAGAAGTTGTAATCAAGTTTTACAAGGAAGAACAAATTTTAAAATTGAAGGTAAATGGAAACAATGGAAATCCCACAGGTGAGGACCTTACCATTATCCTGTCACTGTCAATAATGGTGCTCAACCTGTGTGCGATGGTTAGCACAGTACACTGTGCAAATTTCTCACGGATCTTTTTTTGTATTAACTCATCAGTGCTGGAAACAAAGAATTACATTTAGTTAAGTAAAGATAGGTAAAGCAGACTTAAGACTTAAAAATATCACATGATATTTTTTATGTTTTTAAAAATCAATACTTAAGATGTAATCCTGCTCTTAAAAAAACTAAGTATAAAAAGTCTTTATTGTTGTTGTTTAGTTGCTAAGTTGTGTCTGACTCTTTTGCAACCTCATGGACTATAGCCCACCAGGCTCTTCTGTCCATGAGATTTCCCAGGCAAGAATACTGGAGTGGGTTGCCATTTCCTGCTCCAGGAAATCTTCACAACCCAGGGGAAAGTCTACTTGGAAACTTACTATTTTTCATAAAACAATGCAAAATTGTCTTCCCGCCAAAATGCTTGAAACTATCAGGAGCTAGTCTAGCTCTCTCAGGATGCCTCATAACAACATTATTACCACATTTTGGTTTCTTCCTCTGTTTTTTGGAATTAATGTTATCAGGAGATGTCTTTGGGGCAAATAGAGCACATAAAAACATTTCTCAATCACTAAATAGTTCCCATTTACCATATTTAAAATTCAGATTCCAAGTTTCGTGAATCTCAGCTCCATACCTTGGATCCACATGTGCTGTGGCTTCATCAATAATCAATATCTGATTTTTCCTGAGAATAGCCCTGGCAAGGCACACCAGTTGTTTTTGCCCAACACTTAAATTCGATCCAAATTCTACTAATTCAGTATCCATTTTATCAGGAAGCTCTTCGATGACTTCTTTAAGTTGTACCTGTGCATATAGAAAGAAGAATGACATTTGCTTAAACAAACAACTACTGAAGTAGACAAGCCTCTTAGACATTAGAGCTTTGATGTCCTCAGGACTTATGTATCTTACATGTACAGCCAGGTGATGGGGAGAGCTCTTTCCAAAAAGTGTTCACTGAGGAAGATGGTGGAGTCAACTCAGGACAAAAAGGTCTCAGTGTCCCCCACACCTACTTAAGGATTAATTAAGAAAGTCTCTCAAAAAACTAAGCTATTTCTCTCCGTATGATTTGAATAGAAAAGTTAAAAGGATGGATGAGTTAAATTTCCCAAAAATAGAGTTTGCAAAGGATTTACTACAGTAAAGTAAGTAAATTAAAAACATATATATATATATATATGTATGTATATATATATATATATGTTGAGTGTAGGAAGTATGGTTCTCTAAATATATAATCTTATCAGCACCATGTTGCAAGGTCCAAATGTCCAAAAAAAAAAATTTTTTTTTTCAAACAATGGCAAATTGTACCTCATAGATCAGTAAAGCTAGAGCTATTTTGGTGATGATTTTTTCTCATGTTTAATTCTATAATTGTGAACAAGTCAAGTGCATTTTCTTCAATGTTATAATTTTAAAAAGTTTTTTTCTTGAACTGTAATTTATTTACTATATTATTTTAGTTTCAGGTATACAGCAAAGTGAATCAGTTTATATGTATAATTTTTTTCCTTAAGATTATTTTCTACTGTAACTTACTATCAGCCAGTTCAGTTTAGTCACTCAGTCCTGTTTCACTCTTTGCCACCCCATGAACCGCAGTGCACCAGGCTTCCATCATCAGTGTCCATCACCAATTCCCCGAGCTTGCTCAAACTCATGTCCATCAAGTTGGTGATGCCATCCAGCCATCTCATCCTCTGTCATCTCCTTCTCCTCTTGCCTTCAATCTTTCCCAACATCAGGGTCTTTTCAAATGAGTCAGTTCTTTGCATCAGGTGGCCAAAGGATTGGAGTTTCAGCTTCAGCATCAGTCCTTCCAATGGATATTCAGGACTGATTTCCTTTAGGATGGACTGGTCGGATATCCTTGCAGGCCAAGGGACCCTCAAGAGTCTTCTCCAACATCACAGTTCAAAAGCATCAGTTCTTCAGCGCTCAGCTTTCTTTATGGTCCAACTCTCACATCCATATGTGACTGCTGGAAAAACCATAGCTTTGACTAGACAGATCTTTGTCAGCAAAATAATGTCTCTGCTTTTTAATATGCCATCTAGGTTGGTCATAGCTTTTCTTCCAAGGAGCAAGAGTCTTTTAATTTCATGGCTGCAGTCACCATCTGCAGTGATTTTATAGCCCCAAAAATAAAGTTTCTCACGGTTTCCATTGTTTCCACATCTATTTGTCATGAAGTGACGTGACCAGATGCCACGATCTTTGTTTTTTTGAATGTTGAGTTTTAAGCCAGCTTTTTCATTCTCCTTTTTCACTTTCATCAAGAGGTGCTTTAGTTCCTCTTCGCTTTCTGCCATAAGGGTGGTGTCATCTGCATATCTGAGGTTATTTATATTTCTCTTGGCAATCTCGATTCCAGCTTGTGCTTCATCCAGCCCAGCACCTCACATAATGTACTCTGCATGTAAGTAAATTAGCAGGGTGACAATATACAATCTTGACATACTCCTTTCCCAATTTGGAACCAGTCCATTGTTCTATGTCTGGGTCTATCTGTTCCTTCTTGACCTGCATACAGATTTCTCGGGAGGCAGATTGGGTGGTCTGCTATTACCACCTCTTGAAGAATTTTCCATAGTTTGTTGTGATCCACACAATCAAAGGCTCTGGCATAGTCAGTAAAGCAAAGGTAGACATTTTTC
Organism: Ovis aries; assembly: GCF_016772045.2. Taxonomy (NCBI): domain Eukaryota; kingdom Metazoa; phylum Chordata; class Mammalia; order Artiodactyla; family Bovidae; genus Ovis; species Ovis aries. Next base: position 70,636,580 of record NC_056063.1, on the reverse strand, counting down.
TGGAACTCTCTTGCTTTTTCAATGATTCAACAGATGTTGGCGATTTGATCTGTGATTCCTCTGCCTTTTTAAATCCAGCTTGAACATCTGGAAGTTCACAGTTCACTTACTGTTGAAGCCTGGCTTGGAGAATTTTGAGCATTACTTTGCTAGCGTGTAAGATGACTGCAACTGTGAAGTAGTTTGAGCATTCTTTGCCATTGCCTTTCTTTGGGATTGGAATGAAAACTGACCTTTTCCAGTCCTGTGGCCACTACTGAGTTTTCCGAATTTGTTGGCATATTGAGTGCAACACTTTAACAGCATCATCTTTTTGGATTTGAAATAGCTCAACTGGAATTCCATCACTTCCACTACCTTTGTTAATCGTGATGCTTCTTAAGGCCGACTTGACTTCACACTCCAGGATGTCTGGCTCTAGGTGAGGGATCACACCATCATGGTTATCTGGGTCATTAAGCTCTTCTTTGTATAGTTCTGTGTATTCTTGCCACCTTTCCTTAATATCTTCTACTTCTGTTAGGTCCATACCATTTCTGTCCTTTATTGTGCCCATCTTTGATGAAACATTCCCTTTTTATCTCTAATTTTCTTGAAGAGATCTCTAGTCTTTCCCATTCTATTGTTTTCCTTTATTTCTTTTCATTTTTCACTTAGGAAGGCTTCCTTATGTCTCCTTGTTATTCTTTGGAACTCTTCATTTAGATGAGTACATATTTCCTTTTCTCCTTTGCCTTTCACTTCTCTCTTTTCTCAGCTATTTGTAAGGCCTCCTCAGGCAACAATTTTGCCTTTTTGCATTTCTTTTTATTGGGGATGGTTTGGGTCACTACCTCCTGTACAATGTCATGAACCTCCGTACATAGTTCTTCAGGCACTCTGTCTATCAGATCTAATCCCTTACTGTAAGGTACTCTAGTTCCCTGTGCTATACAGTAAATCCTTGTTGCTTCTCTATTTTATATATATTAGTTTGTATCTGTGAATTTCATACTCCTGATTGATCCCTCTCCCCTTTGGTAATCATAAGTTTATTTTCTATGTCTGTGAGTCTGTTTCTTTTTATATATACATTAATTTGCTTTATTTTTTAGAATCCATATATACGTGATATCATATAATATTTGTCTTTCCCTGACTTCACTTAGGATGATTTTCTAGGTCTATCCATGTTGCTGTGAATAGCAATATTTTATTGATTTTTATGTCTGTATAACACTATATACATACATATATACATATAAAATATATATATATATATATATATATTTATGTGTGTATGTTGCCACATCTTCTTAAACCAATTGTCTGTTGACAGAAACTTGAGTTCCTTCTATATCTTGGCTATTGCAAATAGTGCAGTAATGTACCCTGGGGTGCATGTTCTTTTCAAAGTAGTATTTCCATTTTCCCCAGATATATACCCAGGAGTATAATTGCTGGACCATCTAGTAGCTCTATTTTTAGTTTTTTTAGGAACTTCCATACTGTTTTCCACACACCAATTTACATTCCCACCAACAGTGTGTTGGGGATTTCCCAAGTGCCTCAATGGTAAAAAAATCCAGCTGCCAATGAAGGAGATGAGGAAATGTGGTCCCTGGGTCAGGAAGATCCTCTGGAGAAGGAAATGACAACCCACTCCAGTATTCCTGCCTGGAAAATCCTGTGGACAGAGAAGTCTGGCAGGCTACAGTTCATAGGGTTGCCAAGAGTCAAACATGACTGAGCATACACACATACAGCAGTGTGTTGGAGTTCCATTTTTCCCACATCTTCTCTAGCATTTATTATTTATAGACTTTTTGATGATAGCCATTCTGACTGGTATGAGTTGGTACCTCATTGTGGTTTTGATTTGCATTTCTCTAATAATTAATAATGCTGAGCATCTTTTCATGTGTCTATTGGCCATCTGTATGTCTTCTTTGAAGAATTTCATAAATGTTTTTCAGTGAAAACTCAGGAAAAACAAGACCATGACACAAGAAGCTATTTCCCCCAGACTATGGGTATAGGTGATATTTGTATTAATCTATCCTCATAAAATCAAAATTGGAAGATTAAATAATCAACTTCTTAACTGCCAAAGATAATCTGAAACTATATTGAGTTGCAGGGGTCAGTTCAATGAATATTTGTTTTAGAGAAATATCATAGATTAAGAACAAAATTCAGACTGTGCTTGAAATTAAAGAACAGAGAGTAAATACACTTCAAATTAAAGGACTAAAGATTGATGAGTGATGGCCAATTAGCAGGTACACAGAATTACAAAGGCAAATTACAAAACACCAGGGTGAGTGGGCAATATTTTCATGGTATCCTAAATGCTGGAGTAATTCCATGAATATTATCCTGAATTGTGTTCCTTATGAAAGTCTAGTCCATAGAAATGGAAATTCTGAGTAAGGATTAAATATGGTATTAGTATTTAGTGATAGCAGGAAAGGTATGCAAAATCTGAAGGATAAGATATGGACTATGAGGCAAGTGGCTGCAATGAAAATTATCAAATGGAGGTCAGCTTAATCATCCCCACCCCTGCCACCTCATTACAAGGAAGAGGCCTTACTGAATATTCTATGAAACATATTCCATAAATCTAAACTCAAGTGATAGGACTGATCAAGAGTGTAACACAGGCAAGACTTTCTCACTTTTCCTTCTGAGTTGACTTTGGTAATCCTTGTAAATGCAAATTAGTCTTTCTTAAGACTGACATCATGACTGTGAGGAAATAACCTCACACCTACTGGTGACTCAGATATCTCATCACTAATCTGGTTTTTACTTTCCTTCAAGTTGTCTATATATGCCTGACAAGGAATAAGCTGTTGTGAGGTTAAAATGTTTTCCAGAACTCATGGTTTTCTGAGACTCTAACTTCATTTATGGATCAGGGATGGTTATGACAATGCTACAAATAAGAAGACCTTTTGTAGTGTAATCATATAATCAGGTTATAATTATTTGAATGGAAAAAAGACAAAAGAGACAGTAGACAATAACTAGGAGTTACAGCTGGAGAGTCTGAAAACATATTAGATAATAGTGTAATGTAGCGAACTGAAGTGAAAGTCGCTCAGTCGTATCCAACTCTGAGACCCCATGGACTACAGTCCATGGAATTCTCCAGGCCGGAATACTGGAGTGGGTAAACTTTCCCTTCTCCAGGGGATCTTCCCAACTCAGGGATCGAACCCAGGTCTCCCACATTGCAGGTGGATTCTTTACCAGCTGAGCCACAAGGGAAGCCCAAGAATACTGGAGTGGGTAGCCTATCCCTTCTCCAGCAGATCTTCCAGACCCAGGAATCCAACTGGGGTCTCCTGCATTGCAGGCAGATTCTTTACCAACTGAGCTCTCAGGGAAGCCAAATAGTGTAATATTACTATTAAATTTCTTGAGTGAGATATTAGTATAATGTTATTAGGAACATTAGGAGAATGTTCTTGTTTTTAAAAAGTGCATGTTTGCATACTTAGGATGAGTTGCAACTTTAAAAAAAGTTTCTGCAACTTACTTTCAAACAGTTCAGCAAAATATAGATGATAGTAGAGAGAAAGCAAATACAGGAAAAAAATCAACAACTGGTGAATTTTGGTGAAGTTATATATGTGTTCATCATATCATTCCCTGCATGTTCCTGTGATTTGAAAGTTTTAAAACAGAAAATTGGGACCTTGAACTAGACAGCCTAGGCATAAGTCCTGCCTGGTCTACCAACTAGGAAATTTCCTGAGCTTAATCTATCTTAGCTTCCTAAACTCTAAATAAGACTATAATATTGAAATGAAGTGTCTTCCTCCTAACATTGTTAGAGTATAATGTGAGTCAGTATGTGCAGAATCTACAGCAGAGGTTGATATGAAGAGATCAACAGATATTGCCCATTGTTAATAATGCTGTTGACTATCCTCTCCTCATGTTCTACTTTATTCTTCTCCCTGCATGTTTCAGTACTGAGACTTCATTACACACACATTGGTGGTTTGCTTTTCACCTTCTCTATAAGAAGATAAACTCCGAAAGGACAGAGACTTTGTCTCTTCTGGTAACTGTGATAGCCCCAAAATCTGCAACACTGCCTATCCAAACAACTCTCAATACACATTTGTTGGAAGAATGAATGAAGTGACAAGTGCATCTTATCTTGTGACATAACCTGTCTCTATAAGATAGGAAATAAATCCAGACATAATTTTATATAATACTATTTTCTCATTAAATATCATTGTAAAAGAAATATATTCCTTATAACAACAATTAACTGGCCCCAAGATATCATAATATCTAACTTTAAACTATGGAAACCTTTTTTTAAAAAGTTGGTGATTGAAGAAAAACAGAGAAAATAGCACTATTTGAAATTGCATATCTTGTATAGAATAGTCCATATCATTTTTGAGCTTAGGAAAATAATAAACTACAGCAAAACTGAAAATAATCAGCTGAACTTATAAGACACCTCAATTCTATCATCATAAACACTTTCAAATAACCTAGTAAATAAATCATCTTTCTCAACCAGGTGCCAATGTCCCTCACAGAAGGTTAACACAGATGTAAGATGGTTTCCACATTTTGTGAAACCTCCTTACTTTTCAAAATGAAAGGCTGGTGTGGGCTGAAAAGAGACAGTGAAATGCAATCAGCAAATGGGGAAGAGCTATTACCAGAGCAGAGCCAGCAGTAAATGAAATAAAGGGGGAGCCTGTTCACCTAAATACAAGGCCCTGGGAAATGGGCCTGTGACCTGTTGCCATAGCAAGGCTGAACCGCATGCACAGGTTGCTAATGCCCAGATTTCTGTATCTTGGCTTCCTGTGTGATGAGAGCTACTTGTATTTTAAGAGAGATACTATCAATGGTTCACATAACTGGATGTTTTCTGCACAGTTTTGACATGACATACTATATTCTCAATTGTAAACTCCTGGATCAAAACTGTTTTGTTTTTTCAGAGAAAGCAACACACTGCTGACTCATTTCCAGAGTTTTATCTACTCTGCTCTTTTAATCTTTGAGTGATAAAGTGCTTCATCTTTAAGCACTACTCGATATATTTGTAGAGCTGCTATTTTTTTTTAGGTGCTCTAACTTCTAATGAACATTCTTCAGTGTATAGTAAGTTGGCTATTTTTCAGAAATTGAAAAACATATTTTTAACATATTTTGAAAAATAACCAAGATGAGAGGGACAGCATTCATAGGGCTATCTCCCTTATGGACGTCCATCTCTAACAGGAGAGAATGAGGAGGCAGAAATAGAGGACTTAAAAAAAATTTTAAAGCATCTTTTCCTTTTAGTTAAAGTTCTTAAAGAGTAAAATGGGTGCCCTCTTACTCTCAGGTAAACTGTATTAGTTTTGATTGGCAGTTTCACTTTGGCTTTATTTATAAAGCAATGGCTGGGGTTTTTAATCCACCTAAAAACTGACCTCATTGCTTAAACTGAGAAATCATCCCATCATGGTGTTCCTCTAGGAATTACTTCTTTATGAGATTTACATGTTTTCCAGTGGAGATCGGTAAACAATATATACAAAGGACATAAAGAAATAATTCCCAGAGGAACACAATGATGGGATGATTTCTCACTTTAAGATATATCACTAAAATAATAGGGTTAATTTCAGAAGCAATACACGGAAACCACACACTTCACTTTGTGACATAAACTCATATTTATTTCTGTGTATGGAAAGTTCCAAATGTAGTCTAAATAAATGTAGATCTTAGTATCATGTACCAGTCATCATTTTAGAATTGAGAGGCTACAAAATTTTATTTTAATTTTAGCTCCTTCAGGTGAATTAACAAGTTTTAGGGCCAAGTTCTAAGACAGTTTTTAACAGGATTTATCTCCAATTAACATTTCTTTTCTGTCCATGGAATAATGTTTTTAAAATTTTAAAGTAATTTTTGGAGAATCTCTGAAGAGAGATCTCAAGCTCAGAAATAAGTAGGGCTATACCAGAGCTTCCAGTTTAAAATGTGTCTCAATTTCACCAGTAAATGCATCCTATGACCTCAAGAGCAGTCTATCATCTTACCTTTATTTACACTTGGTGGTTTATTGTTCCCATCTCTTTTATTCTAGAATGTCACTGTAGAAAGACTTACAAACTTAAACGAAATCAGAGGCCCACTGTTTTCCAATTAGGTTAAGGTGAAGTAACCAGCCTGATTTAGGAAAATAAAATTCCCACAATTGCTGGAAAGCAGGGTGGGTGTGTAAAGACCCAATGCTGACAACGTTCAGAAACCAGAATTATTGGCAGGAAATTGTCAGACCTTCAAATCTGCTGACTCATAGTCAAAGGCTCTCTATAAATTACACATCTCAGTGCTATCCCTGGAAAAGTGACACCAAAAGATAAAAACACTGATTCAAAACAACTATGTGAGCAATTGCTTTTGGTATTTTTGACACACACACACAAAATTAAGAAATAAGGTACAATTCTCTAAAATGAGAGAAAGTAAATATCAGTGCCTATTTGTACAACACATACTCTTTCAAGGCAAAAGACCTGGCTAGGTATTTTCTATGAGAGCCTAGAAGTCTGCCTATTATTTAGAAGTCTAGGTAGAGTTTCTGCCATCAGTACCTTAGAATAAATTTGCAAAACTAGGGAAAATGCACAAAAATAAATAATATTAAAATTTTTTTAAAAGAGCATCTTAACAGTCAAAATCCTTTTCATACAAGACCAAGGAGATTCAAAGTAGTGGGCCAGAGAGAAACATGGCACAAATAATAGAAAATCCTCTAGAAATGAACTTAGTACAAAGCCTCTCTTAGTACAGACTCTCAGCTCCAGAGTTCTGTTACCAGCATATGCTCTGCAGCATTGAATGATGCAACTGCTAATAAATAATTATCACTTTTCAAATGTATAATATATCTTTAATAAACTCTTTCTTATGAAATTTCATGCCATGTTACTGGCATGATCTCATTTATCTTTCTGTTAATAATGAAAAACAACTGATATCTCCACATAGTAGATACTTCCTAAGATCAAAGGAATAAAATGAATGTTGCAAATTAAGGTATTTAATTCACTAGGTCACTAGTAGAATTTGAACACATAATTTTACCTTCTAGTTTAGTGTTCTATTAAGGGCAAGAAACGTAATGTATCTAAGTGCTTTGGGTTCTAGGGAAAAGGTAAAATGGAAACATGATGCATTATACTATTGGTTTTCATAAGTACTCATTTCATCTTACATACATTTTAAGTACACCCATGTCATCAACTTTCTCCTAGGAGGTAAATGAAGTCAATTAAACTGTTAAGCACCCTTAATTACCTACAATGCTTTTAAATGTACACACACATTAGATATTGATGCTAACAAGTTTATCATATTTAATAAATTACCTCTTCTAAGACATTCCATAGTTCCTCATCTGTATGCTTATTAAAGGGATCCAGATTTTCCCTCATTGTTCCAGTGAACACAATAGGATCCTAAATACAACAAAATAGAGAATGTTATTACTGCAGTCTCTTCATTTCATTCCAGTTTTTAGAGAACAGACTTAAAATGAAAAAAAAAGAAAGCTTACTACAATCATTAATAATAAGGTTGCAAATCAGTTCAATTCAGTTCAGTCACTCAGTCATGTCCAACTCTTTGTGACCCCATGGACTGCTGCAAAACACCAGGCTGCCCAGCCCTTCACCAACTCCTGGAGTTTACTCAAGCTCATGTCCATTAAGTCAGTGATGCCATCCAACCACCTCATCCTCTGTCGTCCCCTTCTCTTCCTACCTTCAGTCTTTCCCAGCATCAGGGTCTTTTCAAATGAGTCAGTTCTTCACATCAGGTGGCCAAAGTATTGGAGTTTCAGCTTCAGCATCAGTCCTTCCAATGAATATCCAGAACTGATTTCCTTTAGGAGGGACTGGTTGGATCTCCTTGCAGTCCAAGGGACTCTCAAGAGTCCTCTCCAACACCATAGTTCAAAAGCATCAATTCTTTTGTGTTCAGCTTTCTTTATACTCCAACTTTCACATCTATACATGACTACTGGAAAAACCATAGCTTTGACTAGATGGACCTTTGTCCGCAAAGTCATGTTTCTGCTTTTTAATATGCTGTCTAGGTTGGTCATAGCTTTTCTTCCAAGGAGCAAGTGTCTTTTAATTTCATGGCTGTAATTACCAACTGCAGTGATTCTGGAGCCCCCAAAAATAAAATCTCTCACTGTTTCCATTGTTTCCCCATCTGTTTGTCATGAAGTGATAGGATCGGATATCATGATCTTAGTTTTCTGAATGTTGAGTTTTAAGCCAACTTTTTCACTCTCCTTTTTCACTTTCATCAAGAGGAACTTTAGCTCTTCTTTGCTTTCTGCCATAAGGGTAACGTCATCTGCATATCTGAGGTTATTGATATTTATCCCAGCAATCTTGATTCCAGCTCGTGCTTCATCCAGCCCAGCATTTTTCATGATACCTCTGCGTATAAGTTAAATAAGCAGGGTGACAATATATAACCTTGACATACACCTTTCCTGATTTGGAACCAATCTGTTATTCCATGTCCAGTTCTAACTGCTGCTTCTTGACCTGCATGCAGATTTCTCAAGAGGCAAGTAGGGTGGTCTGATATTCCCATTTCTTTAAGAATTTACCAGAGTTTGTTGTGATCCACACAATGAAAGGTTTTGGCATAGTCAATAAAGCAGAACTAGATGTTTTTCTGGAACTCTTTTGCTTTTTCAATGATCCAACAGATGCTGGCAATTTGATCTCTGGTTCCTCTGCCTTTTCTAAATCTAACTTGAACATCTAGAATTTCACAGTTCACTTACTGTCAAAGCCTGGCTTGGAGAATTTTGAGCATGACTTTGCTAGCATGTGAGATAAGTGCAATTGTGCAGTAATATGAACATTCTTTGACATTGCCTTTCTTTGAGATTTGAATGAAAACTGACCTTTTCAGTCCTGTGGCCACTCATGACTTTTCCAAATTTGTTGGCATATTGAGTGCAGCACTCTAACAGCATCACCTTTTAGGATTTGAAATAACTCAACTGGAATTCCATCCATCACCTCCACTAACTTCGTTCATAGTGATACTTCCTAAGGTCCACTTAACTTCACACCAGCATGTCTGACTCTAGATGGGTGATCACAGCATCGTGATTATTTGGGTCATGAAGATCTTTTTTGTATAGTTCTTGTGTATTCTTGCCACCTCTTATTAATATCTTCTGCTTCTGTTAGGTCCATACTATTTCTGTCCTTTATTGTGCCCATCTTTGCATGAAATGTTCCCTCGGTATCTCTAATTTTCTTGAAGAGATCTCTAGTCTTTCCCATTCTATAGTTTTCCTCTATTTCTCTGCACTGATCACTGAGGAAGTCTTTCTTATCTCTCCTTCCTAGGACTGAGCAACTGAAACTAAAAATTAAGTTTAAGCATTTCCCATTCCAATAAGGGTACCCACTCACATCTATACTGCTAGTTTAAAAGGATATATTGGGAGATTATGCATGTTCATTTAGCTGTAGTAGATGGAAGAACATAGTTTAATAAATAAGAGTATTTCCCTTTGTTTGACATGCCAAATATATATCTCAAAATCAGTAGAATTTCCATCAAAGCTTATTGAATAAAAAGAATTATATATTAAAATATGAACTGTAGATCTGACTGTAAAAGTGCTCACAGTAGACACATATGCAAGGGCAGATAAGGATCAAAGTAATAACAACAGATATTATTATTACAGTACCCACCTCTAGGCAATGAAGTAAATAAACTAGTCTTATAAATAAGCATTATAAAGATGTTTACAGGCAGAACACTTCAGTGTAGAAATTAACAGTAGAACATAAAAATTTCTTATAAATATACACTAAATTTATTGGTCTAAGTATATTCTTTCTGAAGGTACACAATTAAATCTCATTTAATGAGAATTAGACAGTTAGAGGAGCCTAGTGCACTACAGGTCACAAAGTGTTGGACATAACAACTGAACAACAACAATAAGAGTTAGCTGGCAAGGCAGAGTCAGGAAAATAAATGCTCTTTGTCAATATAGTGTTTTAAATGGAGTACTAGCTTCAAACCTGTTTTTCATCATGGCATAAAGTTGATACTTTTTAAATTTAACACTTCATACCATATTTAGTAGTAATTTTTCCCTTGTTACTACTGTAAGTTCATATTAGACATGTGACACAAAAATGGCCACTCTGAATCAGAGCATTTAGTGTAGCAAATTGATAATCCCTCAACACAACTGCAAGCCTGAAAATCTCAGTCTTACCGGACCTTTTTATATGCTCCTGGAAGATAAGACTTTCATTATCTTACAAAGAATCTCTGCCCACTAACCTGATGCTTAAAACAGCCTGGGACCTAGACAAAAATCATACAGGTGGTTATAAATGGGGCAGATACAGAACAACAGTTTTAATGATTTGAGTCCCAAACCAGGAAACTGCCCTCCACTAATGTTTATGAAGCAACACTACAGCTGCTGCTTCCTTGAGTCCTAAACGCTCTGTCCTCATTTCTAATCTGAGAACCTTTAAGGTGCAGCTCATCTCCCTGTTTTAAGAATAAGGACCCAGAGTTGTTTTAAAATCTTGGTGTGCTTCCTTTTTCTTTTTTTGTAACACTGTAGCCTCTAAACGAGTTCAATCCCTGGCTCAGGAAGATCCCTGGAGGAGAAAATGGCACTCCAGTATTCTTGCCTGGAGAATCCCATGGACAGAGGAGCCTGACAGGCTACAATCCGTGGGGTCACAAAGAGTCAGACACAACTGAAGAGACTTAGCAGCAGCAGCCTCTAAATGAACTGATCATCATCCATATTCAGAAGAAAGAATATTGCTTGCCAGCAAAAGAAATGAATATAAGTCCTGTAAAGTTCTCTTTTGGTAGCTCCAGGGAACAGTTCAAAGGGACTTAACAAAAACTTCTGACTGCATTGGTCTAGAGTCTAGTAATAGAATATCAACCTCTTCTGAGTTTTGTTCTCAATGAGGAAAAAAAGGGAAAGAAAGCCAGGTAATTTGGGATGTCTTAGAGAGAGACAGCTCTGATTTACCTCTTTCAACCTACTATAGAAAGCTCAGGAAATAGAAATACCAAAAGAGCAGAGTAGGCTATTTAAAAAAAAAATAGCTAACTTTTGCCTTGATTTTTCAAAAACCTATTACATATAAAAATGAATCCGTTTAATCATAATAAGCAGATCTGTGCTGATCTGTGCCAACCCTTGGTCTGTAATCATAAACACTCAATTTGCAAGGCATCTCTCTTCAACTGAAAACATTTTCTTTGTGCCAACAGCATAAGGGTGTCTAGGTGCAGAGAGTCATCCAAAGAAGTTTTGAAATCCATTTTTTCAGATTATTTTAGATAAGCAGCTACTATTGAATGTAATCACTCCATGGTGTTCTTTCTGGGGAACATAACTACTTCACATCATGAGCATAAACGATGCACACACTTCAGCTCCCTGTTGTTTGAGGAAAGTACCTAGGAACTGCTTTCAGTTTTTACTTATTCCTGAAATTTTGAACACAAATTGAGGAGTATTTTCTTAAGAATATAGTATTTGTTTCTGAAAGCTTCCCACCCCCCCCCCCATGACTCCAGGACTGATGCTCTAAGACACCATTTCCCTGCCTCTGGCTCCTTTGCAGGTGCTTGGTGCTATCACATCTCCCCCAGTTCTGAGTTGCTCGTGGTGGGGTCAACAGTGATGGGGATGAGCCTAGCAGGGAGAGAGAGAGAAAGAGAAATGATCCCAGAAGCTCGCTGCTGCTCCCAGGATCACAGGGAGCAGAGAGCCAGGGAAGATGGTGTGGGCCTGGCTCACCTGAGTGGGGCAACTCAAAGAAACAGCCTTGGGCTCCCCCTCTGCAGAGTCTCCTCTCAGCTTCCTAGGTTCCCTAAATCAGGGTGTTGAGACACAAGCATCACTGCTTCCTACTCCTTTGGGGAAGGGGATATGGAATTCCATATCCCATATTCTTCTTCACTACTCTACTGCTTGCCTGCTTGTTGTTGTTCAGTCACTAAGTCCTGACTCTTTGCGACCCTATAGACTGCAGCACACCAGTGAACTTGCAGAACACTTCCAAGTTCTTCACTATCTCCAGAGTTTGCTCAAACTCATGTCCATTGGGTCAATGATGCCACTCAACCACCTCATCCTCTGTCACCCCCTTCTCCTCCTTCCTGCAATCTTTCCCAGCATCAGGGTCTTTTCTAAACAGTCAGTTCTTTACATCAAGTGGCCAAAGTATTGGAGCTTCAATTTCAGCATTGGTCCTTCCAATGAATATTCAGAGTTGATTTCCTTTAGGACTGACTGGCTTGATCTCCTTGTTGAAGAGACTCTCAAGCATCTTCTCCAACACCACAGTTTGAAAGCATCAAATCTTTGGCGCTCATCCTTCTTTATGGTCCAACTCTCACATCTGTGCATGACTAATAGAAAAACCATAGCTTTGTCTATACAGACCTTTGTCAGCAAAGTGATGTCTCTGCTTTTTAATATGCTGTCTGGGTTTGTCATAGTTTTTCTTCCAAGGAGCAAGTGTCTCTTAATTTCATGGCTGCAGCCACCATCTGCAATGATTTTTATGAAAAGGACATCTTTTTTTGGTATTAGTTCTAGAAGGTCTTGCTTGTTCAGCATTAGGTGTTGGGGCATAGACTTGGATTACTGTGATGTAGAATGGTTTGCCTTGAAAACAAACCAAGATTATTCTGTCATTTTTGAGATTGCACCCAAGTACTGCATTTCAGACTCTTTTGTTGATTATGAAGGCTACTCCATTTCTTCTAAGAGATTCTTGCCCACAGTAGTAGATATAATGGTCATCTGAATTAAATTCACCTATTCCTCTCCATTTTAGTTCACTGATTTCTAAAATGTTGATGTTCACTCTCGCCATCTCCTGTTTGACCACTTCCAATTTACCTTGATTCATGGACGTAACATTCCAGGTTCCTCTGCAATATTGTTCTTTACAGCATCAGACTTTACTTTTACCACCAGACACATCCACAACTGGGCGTTGCTTCCACTTTGGTTCAGCCTCTTTATTCCTTCTGGAGCTATTTCTCCATTCTTCTCCAGTAGCATATTGGAAACCTACTGACCTGAGGGGTTCATCTTTCAGTATCGTATCTTTTTTGCCTTTTCATACTGTTCATTGGGTTCTCAACACAAGAATGCTGAAGTGATTTTCTTGCCTCATTAATTTTTTTTATTAATCACTCATTTATTAAAGTCTCCCCAAAGCATCCATATACTCTGTAATTCTTAAAGTCCCACAGTTCCACAAAAAGCCCTGCAGGGAGATAATCACCTTTAAAAAAGTTAACTTTATTTCCCATAGCAAAATTCCATCAGTAAGACACAACCTGTGTTTCCCTATAGAATCCTCTCCAGCGCTAAATCATTTATCATATTGTTTTCAGAATTGTGTGTTATCAGTGGATAAGACTGTGGCATCTGGCAAAATTTTAAGTCTAGAAATCTATCTGGATAAGTTATTAAATCACATACACACAAACCAAAAGAACAAACAACAAAACCTGGTTTCTGATTAAAGTATCTGCTGAAAATACCTGCTGTTAAAAATATGCTCTGCTGAGGGGGAAAATATTAACCCTTTCATTCATTTTTAAAATCAATCAAATTAAAAGCAATTAAACTTATATACTGGATGAAAAGAACATGTGAGAATGTTCTGATGTACATACTTGAGGTATGATTGACATTTTCTTCCTTAAATCATGAAGTCCAATTTCAGTTATCAAGATCTTATCAATCCAAATTCTACCTTCAGGCTCTGACAATCTAAAGAGGGCAGCAATGAAAGAACTTTTTCCAGCTCCTGTTCTTCCCACAATGCCAACCTGTGAAGAGATCCAGGAGGAATTAAGAACTAACAATATGCAACAAACCTGGGAGAAACCCTGGTGGTTGAAGATGAATTTTAAAAGCTCTATATTGAATATAGTCTATATATTTCAACCATGGCACTATTGACATTTTTGTTTAAATACTTCATTGTTATGGGGTGGGAGGCTGTCCTGTGTATTGTAGGATGGTTAGCAATAGCCATGGACTCTACCCACTAGAGGCCAGAAGCACCCCTAAACTGTCAACCAAAAATGTCAGACATTGACAAATGTCTTCTAGTTGAGATCCCCTGATCCAAAGAAGAATTAAAAATAGCAAAATCAATCTATTAGCAACAAAAAATCACAAGTTGCTTAAGTGTTCCACAAGAAATAAATCTTTAGTTTTTATTTCTACTGTCTGCATATTTTGAACCTTGAGAATTTTGCGGATAATTTCATAGAGATATCAACAAATCAAATCAGAACTCTTACATATAAATAAGTATGCATTTTCCCAGAGTTCTATTATTTAAAAGGGCTTATACTCTGGGCTTCCCAGGTAGCACTGGTGGTAAAGAACCTGCTCATCAATGCAGGAGATGTCAACGACGCAGGTTCAATCCCTAGGTTGGAAAGATTCCCTGGAATAGGAAATGGCCACCCACTCCAGTATTCTTGCCTGGAGAATCCCATGGACAGAGGAGAATGGCAGGCTAAAGTCCATAGGGTCACAAAGAGTCAGACATGATTGAACGACTGAGCATACACACATTCTCTGGTAGAGAAACTAAATCACTCAAGGTATTAAATGCCTTGGTTATGTTCTGTCTTGAAAGGAATCATTTTAAAATTGTAAAATACTCATCTCAGTGTCTTAAGAGACAGTAGCTAGTAAGCAAAACACATATAATAAAACCAACAACAACACAAACAACATTTGCTATTTATATGGAACCTTGCATCTGAACAGTTCAAAAGGCATTGTACAAACCAATTAATACTTACAGTTAAACCTTGGAAAGATATATGTCAAGTATCAGTCTGGTTATTTAAAACCAAGGCAGAAAGAAATTAGCACATTGAAAATAAGATCAAACGATCACAATAATGCAGGTAAAATGCTGGTTAGGAATGAAACTGTATTGTAAAAGTTGGCTTTTCACTGTGTGCTATAAACATCTATGCAGAGCACTATATAAAGTAGCTTAGACATGGAAGCAGATTAAATGTCCATTAACAGAGGAATGGATAAAGAAGATGTGATACATATATAAAGGGAATACTACTCAGCCATAAAAAGTCATGAAATGTTACCATTTACAGCAACATGGATGGACCAAGAGATTATACTACGTGAAGTAAATCAGACAAAGGCAAAGCAAATGTCATGTTATCACTTACATGTGGAATCTTAAAAAAATGATACAAATGAACTTATTTACAAAACAGAAACAGACTCACAGACATAGAAAACAAATTTATGGTTACCAAAGGGAAAAGTGGTGGGGGGGGCGTAAATTAGGAATTTTGGAGTAACATATACACACTACTTCTGGAGGGCATGGAAACCCACTCTAGTATTCCTGCCTGGAGAATCCCCATGGACAGAGGAGCCTGGCGGGCTACAGACCATGGGGTCGCAGAGTCAGACACGACTGAGCGACTAAGCATAGCACAGCACGTACACATTACCATATATAAAATAAAAAAGGTCCTACCCTATAGCTTCCCTGGTGGTTCAGATGGTAAAGAATCTGCCTGCAATGTGGGAGACCCAGATTCAATCCCTGGGTCAGGAAGATCCCCTGGAGAAAGAAATGGCACCCCACTCCAGTACCCTTGCCTGGAAAAATTCCATGGATGGAGGAGCCTGGTGGGCTACAGTCCATGGAGTCACAAAGAGTAGGACACGACTGAGCAACTTCACTTCACCATATAGCACAAGAAACTATACTCAGTACTTTGTAATAACCTATATGGAAAAAGAATCTATACATCTGAATCACTTTGCTATACACCTGAAAGTAACACAACATTATAAACCAACTATACTTCAATAAAAATGAATAAAAGCATGTATGCAGAAACTGGCTTTTTCATAGCAATGAGCTTGCATAACTGCAGATTCCCTAGTGAGAGCTTCTCAAAAGATGATTTCCTCTCTATTTAGGAATTTGGAATTGATGATGGGCATAAGACATGCTTTCAATCATTTGTAAATTAATTCAGTCAGTAAATTTTTAAAATTCACAGCTTTAAATAGAGAAGAATTAAATCTTTCTGAGCACTGATTATATTCTGGGAACCTTACATATTTCCTCATTTGAATACCTTCAAAGTTCCAAAGCTTAATCTGTAAGATCAATAAGGACACTTCAAAAAGGAATTTATCTTTACAGACATTACATGTAAGAAAAGTAGCTTTAGTTGATTTATCTTTGTAGCCAGTTTTCTATCTTAATTTATTTAACACTGATAGGTCATTTTCTGCATATAGGAAGGTTCTTCTGCATACATGCACAGCTCATGTGTTCTGTGTACAGGCTGATCTGGGCAACATGGCAGGTTCAATTCCAGACCACCACAATAAAATAAGTACTGCAATAAAACAAGTCACACTTTTTTAGTTTCCCCATCTATATAAAAGTTATGTGTATGCTATACTGTAGTCTGTCATGTGAGCAATAGCATTACATCTTAAAAAACAGTATTAGTATCTTAATTTTTAAAAACTTTATTGTCTAGAAATGCTAACTATCAACTAAGCCTCTAGCAAATTATAGCAGTAACATCAAAGATCATTGATCACAGATCATAACAAATATAATAATAATAATAAGTTTGAAATATTGTGAGAATTATCAAAATGTGACCCAAAGACATGAAGTTAGCAAATTCTGTAGGGAATGGTTCTGATCCACATGTTTGAGGCAGGGTTGCCGCAAATGTTCAGCTTGCAAAAAATGCAGTATCAGTAAAGCACAATAAAACCAAGTATCGCTGTATTTCTGGGTGTTCTCATATGTGAATCAAAACACATCAGGACATAGGTGAGAACTGTGTGGTAAGAACGTGTGTAAGCAGGACTATAAACTACAAACTCCAAAAAGGAGAGTAAGAAAAAAGCAACTCAAATAAAATCTGGCCCGGGCTATTTCTACCAGTTTTCAAAGCTATGTCTGGAAGTCTTTCCCAGGTCACCAAAGGGTTTTGCTAAGTGCCTGTGGGGAATGTCACCAGTATCAGTAATCTTACATTCCTAAATCCAAAGGTACTTGGAAACAGTCTTACCTCAGCTTTACAACTGTTCCTTTCTGTTTTTCCAACCAGGCCAGGGTTGGTCCCTGACAACCACACCAACTTATCGACATTTGCCCCGGAACTATCTCCATACTGATACACTGAACTCCACACGATTAACATCAAATGCCCCCACAAAACAGCCACTTCTTCTGACTTTCCTACTTTAATCTCATTACTTCTTTCCCAGGCTCAACTGTCCACTTTATTTCCAGCTTTCCCTGATTCCAGCATGGTACCAAGGCCTACAGATTCTATACCTGCAATGTTTCGTGACTCAGTCCCTTATATTAATGACCATAATCATTATGTGAGTAACAGGCTGTGGTTAGCTTTTAAAAAAACAAACAAATCTTTTTATTAATCATAATCAGTGCAAATAAATCTAGAAAGTAAATAAATACTAGTCATCACCCCTGCACACCAATAAATCCATTCCTAAAATATTGATGTATTTTCTTCCTGGATTTGTGTGTGTCTATGTGTGTGTATGTTGAAGACAAAAACTAATTTAAACAAAATGAGATATGAACATATTGCAATTTGTTTTCATTTAATATTCACTAAAAATATTTATTTTGATGACTATGTAATATTACAGTATGTGTGATAATTTATTTAATAAACCCCCTATTGGTGGATATTTAGGCAGTCTCTAATATTTTGCTGTTATAAATAACTGTGTTAAATACCCTTGAAGCCAAATCTTTGCAAACAACTGTCATTATTTTCTTAAGTTAAGTTCTCATATGTGGACTTGCCAAGAAAAAGGTATGAACATTTTTAAAGTAGACTCATAAGTACTGCCAAACTACCTCCAGAAATATGATACCAATTTCTACTTCCAGCTCTTTCCCTGCACATTCACAAATCCATGTGTTATAACTTAGTTTTAATTTACATCAGTTTGATTTCAACAAGTGGAATCACATTCCCAGGACATCTTCCTGGAGGCACAAGAGTTCCTGGCTCCCTGCCTCTCATGTCTGCCCATTCTGGTGCACGTGCTCTCACTTCTCAGATTAACCTCACAAAGGCCGGTTCTGTGCACCTCACTCCACCCCAGGATATCTGACCTCTCCATCCTTCACGTCCATGAGTCAGTTTCCTTGGGGTCACTAGGCAGTCGTGGAGTTGAACATGAAAGTGTGTTATACATCTGATAGTTCACTTAACTGAATATCAGGTGCCTAGGTCTTCATTCACAGAATCAGAGCATTGTGCTTTGCTTATGCTAGCCCCACTTCCTGGAATGACTTTCACATACATTTCCACTTGCTAAAATTCTAACTGCAAGTTACTAAAGCCTCCCTTACCTATGTAATTCCTTGGAAATTCTGTACTTCTCCCCTCATGGGGGCTTGTTTCAACCCTAACAGATGTTATACCATCTTTTAATAAACTTCCACAAAAGTTCTTACAAAGTTAATACAGCCTTTTTCTTATTCCTCAGGTGGACTGACTGTATATGTTGACAGTAGGATCGCATTGAGTTTGCCTTTGTATTATTTGTGTTACCTATGGTGTCCTGTGCAAAAGAGGCCTCTGTAGGGAGCTGAGGTTTTT
The DNA here is from genome assembly GCF_016772045.2 of Ovis aries. Classification (NCBI taxonomy): domain Eukaryota; kingdom Metazoa; phylum Chordata; class Mammalia; order Artiodactyla; family Bovidae; genus Ovis; species Ovis aries. The sequence continues at coordinate 70,617,809 of NC_056063.1, read as the reverse complement.
AACTCAGGCTGGAGAAATGTATGAAAGATCTATTACTATATTGTTTAGGAATGTGATCAGCTGGACAAGGAAACAGACACAGCAGATGGATTCTATAGCCATAAATACAATTGCAAATGGCTAAGCTTCTAATTTTTATGAGATATACAGTTTATAGTAAACAAAGTATAAGTGGTTATAGTCATTTTACACCTTATGAAAATGACAGCTATCTTTGTCCAAGCATGTACTGCATGCTGCTCTCCATGCTGGGTGTTTATGTATGTTGTTTAAGTTGTACCTTAGAGATTAGGTCCTGTCACCTCCATTTTGCAAAAGAGAAGATCAAGGCTTAGTTAGATTAACTACTCTGCCTGAAATAATAAAGTTTTAAGTGCCAGGATGGGACTCATTCCACATATGTCAGGTTCTTTTCCATTCTGCTGATGGCCTCTTTATCACCTGGTTGGCCTGACTCCCTATTATGTCCCTCTGGCTAACTAGAACAGAGAAAGTGGGGAGAGGTGTAGCCACAGTTAAAGGAACAGACCTAACATGGAGATCCTATGGCCAGAGAGTTTAAGCAAGATGTGGATATGGGTGAGTATAAACTAGTGGGTAGGACAAGAAGGACAAAATCTCTGAACAAAGAGCATGACTGAGATCAGGCGGGCAGGCTGTCATCAGGAAAAACCAGCACCTACAGGTGGGCTGGGGAAGAACCCTGCAGCTAAGTGGGACACAAGGTTCCCCAGGAAACAGGCCAAACAGACCTCGGGCACTGCTTGGGGCAGAAAGACTCATTTTTTAATCCCATCAGGTGGTAAAAGAACTGTACATACACTGCTGTGTGGGGCTGTCTCTGATTCCAGGTCCAGGCAGGGCTGAGCCTGTGGGAAATCCCTCCAATCCCTGCAGGAGACTGGTGTGGGGAAGGCTGGAGCAGGATGAAAACTGCCTGTGATAAAGACAGACTCACTGAAAAGATGTGAAGAAATGCAGTGGAATCACACAGTCTTAGATTACAATGTAAAGGCATGATTAGCAGAATATAAATATGAATCTGTAGGGTGGTAAGTGATACAGAACTTTCTAGAGTCTCATGCTCAAACACAAGAGGGGTTTGGGTGATTCATGAGCTCAATTTCAAACTGTCAAAGAATGTTTCATGGAAATCATTGGTTATGAGTCATCAAACACTGTCTATGGGAAAGAAAGGACTTTACTAGGAGTTTACTAGGAGGTCTTGTTCAAATCTGATGCTGAGTCAAGAAGTCTGTATGAGAAAGGGATTCTTCACCTCTAAGAAGCTCCAGGAGATGCAGGTGCTGTTGACCCTGGCACCACAGTCTGAGTCATGAGGAATTAGGGAGCTGGTAAAGAAAGTGGGACACTTTGGGAGTGGGGGGAGGGGTTGCTGAGGAAAACATAAACAAGGAGAAAACGTAGTGAACTAACATATTTGCACATTATATCAAGGTCTAGTAAGCATTTATAAAAATGTATTATCCAAGTAATAACTCTGAGCAAGAAAAAAAAATTAACAAACGAACATCAATCTACCTCTAGAGCTGAAAAATGCTTTAAAATAGCCTAGGACTCTCTAAAATGATCAAATAAACCATCAAATCATCTAAATGAAAAACTCAACCCATGTTCAATATCTACGCAGGAAGCCTAAGGTGCTATTTACCTCATTTTTTGCTTGCTATTTCTTTTATAAATTAGAAACCTATTAATAGTACCTATTAATTTTCCCCATTTACCCTAACTTCCAGGAATTGGGACAGCAGAGGAAATGAGGGAGAGAATAAGGCCCCATTTCTGTTGGTCTGGCTCACTCCCAGCAACCTCAGTCAATCAAATCCAACACAAAAGGATATCCAGGAGTGACGGGGCCTGGGACAAGTGAGCAGGAGAGGAAACCTGATGATGTACACAGGTGGTATGAAATCACCTCATGAATATGCTGCCTGCTTATAATCTTTAAACACAGAAATGAAACTAACAATGATACTATGAGTGAACCATGACACAAAACAAAAGTCAAGTAACTGCAGTTATTAATCCAGTCTACATATTCAGTCATCCCACAAACACTTTAGAAGTTCAGATAGTCCTGTGATTTGAGAATTTTAAGGTAGAAGAATACAAATATGTTATATGTCCCTAAGATATAGATAATTCATATTTGATGTCTTTGGGGGAAATTTAAGACAGGAGCAAATTGACAGAATTATGTTTACAATGGGAAATCTGCTAGTAAGCAAACATCACCCATGGTGATTTTAAGCACAGAATTGCATCATGAGGTACAGTTACTATTTTCCCAACCTACCCTGAAACTGGAAATACTTAGGAGCAAGCTTTTGCCATGTGACTAACTGAAGCTGCTCTCTGGACTGTAGCCCACCAGGTTCCTCTGTGCATGGGGATTTTCCTGGCAAGAATACTGAAGTAGGTTGCCATGTCCTCCTCCAGGCCCTGGATGTCATTTGGGCATTAAATTTAATGTTCTTTCGTGTCACAAGGGCTTCCCAAGTGGCACTAGTGGTAAAGAATCCCCCTGCCAATGCAAGTAGAGGTAAGAGACCTCTGTTCGATCTCTGGGTTGGGAAGATGCCCTGGAGAAGGAAATGGCAACCCATTCTAGTATTTTTGCTTGGAAAATCCCATGACCAGAGGAGCCTGGAGGGCTGCAGTCCATAGTGTCACACAGAGTCACAAGGGTATCATTCATTAAATATGGCTATGGTCCACTAGGTGGGTCTGAGGTAGATAGAGTTTTAAACAGCAGTTCCTAAAGTATTTAACACATCTAGGAAACTGGTTACTTACAAGCTGTTGCCTTGTGTGTATGTTTTGGTTACTGGTTGCACTTATCCATGTATTACTCATTCAGCCTCACAGCCAGCAGTCCCTCAGCACTCTCTGTGTGCCCTGCAGAACACTTTCTGGGGAACAGAGCTAAAAATAAGATGTTCCCTGATCTTTAGAAGCTTTAGGATACTCTGAGATACAGACTCAAAATTACAAAACATGTCAAGATGGTCTCTTTTATTTTAATTGTGGTAAAATACATATAACATACACTTTGCCAATTTAACCATATTTAAATTGACAGTTTAGTCTTAAGTTTTCATATTATTGTGCAACAAACCTCCAGAATATTTTTTGCCTTTTATTCTTTGTCTTGTAGAACTTAAATTCTATACTTATTAAACAATAACTCCCTACTTTCCATCCCTCTGTCCTTGGTGACCATCATTCTACTTTCTGTCTTTAGGAATTTGACTACTCTAGGAACCCCATAAAAGTGGAATTATATAGTATTTGTTTCTTGTGTGTCTGGCATATTTCATTTAGTATGATGTACTCAAGGTTTATCCATGGGTCAGAAATTCCTTCCTTTTAAAGGCTGAATAATATTACATTGTATGGATCAGGGAGCATCTTCTTTTTAGCTCGGTTCCCCAGAAAATGGCATTCTGCAGGGCACAGAGAGGGTGCTGAGGGGCTGCTGGCTGGGGCAGTGAGTGAGTAACATTCTATTCATCTATTCACCTATTGATGGATACTTATAAGCACACGTGTACGATAAATGCTATCTTAAGGGTATACAACATTAGGAAGAATTGGGAAGCAGACGCATAAGAATTAAGTCAGAAAATGAGGAGGCTTTAAGCAGAAGATGACTGAGGGGAAGGGTCTCTGAAGTAGAGAGGGCCGTGTGTGCACCCTGGAAGGGGGGAGGATGCGGTACTTTAGGAGAATCTACGCACAACCCGAGTGTTCGGGAGTGTGTGAACTTGAAGACTTGAGGCTGGAGAGGTAGGTGGGGAAGAGATGCCTACTGCCTTGTCTGTTCTGGATTAGTCTGTTCTTCAAGACTCTGCCCTGGTCCCAGCTGAGGGCCTCAAGCTGCATGGGAAAGGAACATCACTTGCCAACATGGATGCTGACAGGACCAGGTCACAAGTCTTTCTGCCATCTTCCACCTAGAATCTTCCCTGCTCCTCTCAGTTTGCTTTCATCAAATCTGAGTGAGTCTCTGGACTCTGCCTCCACGGAGGGCTCTGGTTTTTCACCCCTGACTGAATCATGATTCTGGGCTCTCCTCTGGTGGCTCCGAGTTGGCCACACAATCCCTGCTAGAATGGATCTAGGACTGCCCTATGGTTCCAACAGCAGCTCACCCAGTCCAGTAAGGATCAGATCTGTGCTTCAGAAAGAAGCAGTCTGTGGGGGCAGAGCAGGAGGATGACTGTCGGGTGGGGGTTAATGGAGGACAAGTCTATGGGAAGGGCCAAAGGACAGAGGAGGAGGCCATGGCTGAGGGGCATCATAGGAAGAAGAGAAGATTTTAGAAATACAAAGAATGGATGGGGGAAAAGGAGATATTGGAGAGTTAGAGACAGTGAGTCAAGGCTGACTTCTCAGAATCCACATGAATAATCAGGTGTTAATATAGTGTCCTGGGTCAGGACAATCAGGCTAAGTTATAGTTCAGGAGCTCAGGACCCACCAACCACCATGAAGGAGTTCACAACACAGGGAAAGAAATACTGGGATGCCCCTCCCCTGGTCAGTTTTCAAGAGAGATTCACCTGTGATATCACTGATCTAATCTGCATCCATGAAGAACTGCCAAGAGCCAGTGTGAGGAATCCCACCCATGGCAAAGGTCATGAGGAAGGAAGCCAGACATACACAAAGGCATTATCTGGCTTCAGGGGTTCCCCCTGGGTTTTCCTGAACATCTACCCCCAAAAACCAGAGTCTGCCTGCCTTATTGTACTGTGCTTTCCACTCTTCTGACATAACAGGGGGCCATCCCCGATCACCCTCCTCTAAAAGGAATTAACTTAGGGCTCCAGTTAACAGTCTCCTACATAAAAAAAGAATGTCTTGGTTTAAACTCCTCTGATAGCTTTCTAACTTACCTGACCAGTCTGCCTGGACTTTTACAACTTGTGAATTGTTTACAGCCCCCCAACCTCGAGAGGCACGAAGCTTAAAGCATCTTAAAGATACAGAGCCTTTTTTAAAGAGCTAAGAATTATATTGGTAACAGGTTTTCACTGTTGACTCAATGACTGCTGCCAGGCCTCCATATTCTTTATCTTTTAGACACCTGAAAGCTATTAATCAATGTAATTGGGATATAGAAAAAGGAATATAGTAGTTTTGATGTTAGCAACACTAGACTTTTGAGTTAATTACTTTTCTCTTTGTTATAAATCACTGTACTTCTTTCATTGTTATAAATTCTTATGTCCTTGCTATGTAAAAATGTAACTTTATTTAGTGCTTTCTGAGAGTGGCATCAGACTTTGGGAAGAACAACACAAATAAGTTCTCTGGTTGACAGACCCTTATCAGAAAAGGGCCATAAAATGTTCATTGGCCTTCTGGCCAAAAGATGATGTAAATCACCTAAGACTTGTGTATACAGCTAGGTATGCAGAGAGTAAGCCTGGTCTCAATAAGGGTCAGGGCTGCTAACGCTGCATAATTTTGTATTATCCATTGATCTCTATGTACAATCAAAAATATAAAAAGCCTTTCTGGACAATAGAGGATGGACCAGTCACTGGAAAGACTGATTTCCCCTGTGTCTTCTTTACTCTATTTTCAGGCTGAATTCCCATCTGGAGCATGGAGGCTCACCAAGTCTACTTACTTGCCCTGGCTTCTAAGACCCACGAGAGAGGGAGCCCAAGGAGGGGCACCCTCCGCTATTCAAACGGGCACCAGTGGCCTAATGTAGATGGTGCAAACCTCTTGTCCTGAGGCTTTATTAGTTTTCTGCGTAAACCAAGTTATTCAGCATCTTTTCTCCACTAATTTTCCTACTATACTATTTCTTCCTAATCTCTTTTTATATTTCTAAATAAGCAAGTTTTTCCTCGCCTACTCTGTACACCCTTCAAATTACCCTGGATCCACCAGGGCTGGACCCCGGCAAAGAACAAAGAGTCCCCCCAGCACACACAAGAAAGTCAACAGCAAATGTGGCACTAAATCTTCAGCTGAATTTTAAAGAGGCAAATGGCTTAAACAAACCTTTTCTCCTGGTTTAATGTCTGTTGTCAGGTCCTTCAATACCAGAGGCCCGTCTGAGCTGTACTTGAAGTTCACTTTGCTCAAGGCAATCATTCCATTGTTGGGCCAGTCTGGTGGTGGATGAAACTCAAGTTCCCAGGGTGCTTCTTGCTCAAGCTCTGTATATTCTATCACCCTTTCTACTGAAATCATCTGAAACATATATGATATCATGTGGGTTAGGACCAGAGGGTTTTGTTTATGGATGTTAAGAGATTGTAAATAAGGCATTCTGCTTTTATATATATCTGCTTTTTATATGGTTAAGAATATTCCAGGTCTTAGCATCTGCAAAGGACTGAAGTAGGAGTGTGATGACTTCTTTGATGATTTGCAAACTTATTCATCATCCTGTAACAGTTTCATTTAGAGCTGCTTCCTTCAGCATTATGTTAAAACTAAAAGAATTAGATAAATGAATGCAAAGATTTTATTTATTCACTTTCCACATCTGAATAAAAAGAATTTTGTCAAAGAAAAGAATACTTATGAACACTAATTAGTGGTTATAAAAGGGCCACGTGTTATAGAGGAGTAGAACTGGATGGTCATCAAACATCATTTTAATAATTTCTCACTTTCTATTCTATTAGAAGGGAGAAATGCAAACATTGTATTTTTATTGTTTTTCTCTCTTTGGGACAATATGCGATACTCAAAGGAGAATATAATTTAAATACTGACCAAGCCTCCTAAACAAAAATAACTTGACATCTTTGATAGCACATTCAGAGAGGTAGCTTATTCTACCAAAAAGGAGGGATACCAGCACATTCAGGTGTTTAACATATACAAGAATGAATGCTAAATGAGGCAGGGACAGATATCTATCAATTAAACAAAGAACTACAAAATATTGAATTCTTCTTTTACCAATAATGAGGAATTATCAGTTAAGAAACAATAATAAACAACCTCCCCCCAAAGTGGTTTATATTCTCTCCAAGATTTCAGAACCTCCTACAGAGACATTTATTACATTTGAAGACAGTTTGTGATGAATAAAAACCTGCTGACATAGCAAACATAAAACTGAGTAAAAATGTACTTTTTTACATTAGCTTTAAACAGATGGAGGAGGATATAAAAACTTCTGTGAGCTAGATGTAAAAACAAGTTTTAATATTTTACATAAAAATTCCTTTTATACTTTTTAATGGCAAGAACTAGTACAAGGTTAAGAATTAAGATAAACATCACCATATTCTCAACTTCAACACTTAGCCTGATGCACCATGGGAACACCACCATGACGTTGAGGGCATAGGACAGTATCAGGCCAACCTGCCCGATATTCAAACCTAAATGAGGAAGAAGAAGGGGGGAAAGTCAGTCCTGTTTTTGACCTTGAGGTCAGTTCCTTCTATCACTTTATTAAGATAACTCCTTTATAATTAAATCATTTATATATAATGACAATATTACTTATACTTTTACTATCATTTGATTGAGTCCACAATACAATTAAAACCTCCCTCCCAAAAAATTAAAACCGCTATGAATTCAGAAAGACTATTAAATGAACTTAATCTCAACATTGTCAATATACAGTAGACATTGAGGAATAATGTTATTATTAAGACTTTTGTCATTGTGGTTTCAAGAACAATCAAGCAATTTCACTTTCTATGTCCAATGCAGCCATAGTTGGAAACCATGAAAAACAAGGCAACGGTTTCTAAAAGCCAGAGCTTTTAAAACTAAAATACCATTCTCATTGTTCCATATTAAATTCTGTGATTCAATATTACTCTTACAGAATATTTACGGCTGGTAAATTCATGCCATATGCACCAACACCTGCTCATCTGGTACCCACACAGTGATGAGGATGGTGTCCTTTGCTACAGAGACTCTTTCTCATCCCAGTGCACCAAGCACCTACAACCAAGAGACCCCAGTAGCCCTAAAGCCAAAATCTAAAGTCCTAACTTGGACAAAAAGCTTTATGGCAAATTTGGTTATCTCCATCCAACTACTAAACACTACCAGGAAAGTTTCTAAGGTCAGCTTGCTATCGCTGAGTAGACATCATCTCATTCAAAGAAAGAGAAAAGAATAAAAGGTCCCATCAAGACCCAAATGACCTCTCTGCATAGGCCACACTGTGGAATCACATGCTGCAAATGCTCTAATACAATTCATTAGAACCAAACTATACTTGTTAGACAAGGCAGCAAGAGTTTCATATAATAACTGTAAATATAGCTATAAATTTTAATCATACCATAAATAGTTATTTATACCCATACTTACTTTGTGCAAGAAGCAGGGACCCAAAGTCAACAAAATAGATGAAGATAAAATAGATGATATCCAGACGCAAAGAGAACCATCGGGTTATAGTCAAAAGCAAGAACCAGGCCTCTGGATTTGTGAACCATAATAAGCATAATGAATAAGTTAGAAAAAACACGTTAACTGCTTTGAACAAGAAAGACCATTTTGCTCAGTTGAGCTACAGAATATTTTTACACAAAGTAGGGTGGCAAAGTTATACACCCAAGGAACATGAAGGTTCCAAAAAGCTGTTTTGATACCAGATAACATGGGACACAGAAGAATTAACCCAGGGGCTCTGTGGAACTATATTCAATAGCTTGTAATAATTTATGATGGAAATTTATCTGAAAAAATACATATATAAAACTGAATCATTTTGCTATACATCTGAAACTAATATACTACTGTTTAACAACTATACTTCAATAAGAAAAAAATTCAACTCACAGGTCATAAACAGTAATATGATCACAATGGAGGAAATGGAAAAATGGTCTCATTGGTGCATTTCCTACAGTGCTAGGCCTCGACATAAGGCTCATCCTCTCTCAGGGCCAAATGTTCCCAGCTTTCTGACAGCAGAGAGCACAGCTCACATGCTGTTTCCAGCACCTCCATGCTTACTATAGGCCCCTGCACAGTGTTTATTCTTAGGAGCCAGTGTCTATACAACCATGAGCTAACTGGATCTGCATGTGACTTTCAAAATGCCATTTTATCTTTAAGATACAGTAAAGACTGGAGAGATCAGCTGGGATTACAGATTTAGAGGGAATTCTGAAATTTCTACCTAGGGAAAAATATTATCAATATTTGAAATAATATTAACCAAGTGAGTTAAAAATCTGTTAATTAGATAATGATTTACCTCAATGAAATCTGCTGCCCTGAATGCTCTGAAAAGAGAGTTGACAAACTATAGCCTGTGGGCCAAGAATGGCCATCATCTGCTTTTGTAAATAAAGTTTTATTGGAACACAGTCATGTGCTTTTGCTGATGCATTATCTTTGCCTGTTTTTGTGTTACAACAGCAAAGTTGATAAGTTACAACAGAGATAGAATAGCACACAAAGTCTAAAATATTTACTATCTGTTGTTTGAAAAAAAAAAAAAAAGTATACTGACTCCTGTCCTAAAGGGACAGAAAGCCATAGGACACCATGATGGAAGGACAATGCAAGTTGGTCTGGGGAGAAGAGAGAAGAGGGGAGCACAGATGGGGTGGTAAGAAGAAGGGGTGGGGGAGGCAGGTGTGCAGAGGAGGACATGGGGCAGCACAGAGAGAGATGCTGGCCAGCAAGACCACCTGAGAGGGAGGTCAGGCCTCAGACGACAGCACATCCCATCCTCTGAAATCATCTCCAGAAACTCACAGACCTGAATGTAAGTCCTGGTGTGAGTCAAACAGTTCCTGAAACCTCTGCTCAGCTTTGTATGCCCGGATGGTCCAGAGTCCTTGGAGAGAAGATGCTAAGTGGGAAAACACTGGGCTCCGTGCTAGGAAAGCAGAGACAGACACATGACAGAGAAAGTCAGGGAGGCTGGATGCAAAGAAATCCATTGACTCCCGTGTGCTGTGTTTGCACGTTCTGCCAAACAGAGCACTAGAATTCCTGGTTGGGCTGCCTGGGGGAGAAAGGATGACACCATTTCTGGAGAGAATTCTCCATGTGCTGCTCAAACTCCTGCTCACATCAAGCTTCACCTTAATGACCTAGAAATGAAAGATTCTCTTTGAATCTATCTTTGTGCATCCATGTTAAGTCTTTTCAATTGTGTCTGACTCTTCACGACCCTATGGGCTCACCCACCAGGCTCCTCTGTATATGGGATTCTCCAGGCAAGAATATTGGGAGTGGGTTGCCATACCCTCTTCCAGGGCATCTTCCCAACCCAGGAATCTAACCTGCGTCTCTTGTGGCTCCTGCATTGCAGGCGGATTCTTTACCACTGAGCCACCAGGGAAGCCTGAATCTATCTTTAACCAAATTCAAATCTGACCTAGATTTAGATACTGAAACTCTTTACTAGCTTGTTCATCACAATCCTCAAACATGGCCTCTCTCCAAATTCTTCCCTGACATCTCTCTGGGTGGAAACTGTTCACAAACTTTTGATTCAATAGGATTTTCTTTGACTGCGCTGGGTCTTCATTGCGGCGTGCAAGCTTTCTTCAGTTGCAGTGCATGGGCTTCCATTATTTTAGATCACAGGCTCTAGAGCTCATGGGCTCAGTAGTTGCAGCACATGGGCTCTCTAGTTGTGGCACACAGGATTAGTTGCCCTGTGACATATAGGATCCTAGCTCACCAATCAGAGATCAAGCCTAAGTCCCCTCCATTGGAAGGCAGATTCTTAACCACTGGATTAGCAGGGTAGTCCCAATTCAATAGCATTTTTAAATTTAATTCTCTTTGAGCGTTCTTACCACACTGAATTTTGGTGAGCTATCTATGTGCTGTCTCCAACTTAGATGAGTAACCTAAGAGCCAAGCTAGAGTCAGGACATCCCCTATGCTGAACCAGAGCCAGACATAGGACAGGGGCAAGATGAGTGAGAAGAGCAGACAGTGTGCTGTCTCCCCCATCCTGGGACTCTCCCTGCACCTGTACCAGGAGTCTCTGCATGGGTCACAGAACACCTGGTACTGCACCGCCCTTGTGCCCACAGAACTTGCTTAGCCAGGTGTCTGAATGGTCTTGACTTCTGCTCTGGGAATCTAATCCAGGTTTTTAAAACTACATGCTCAATGCTTTTTCTGGCATTTGGAGGCCACTATGGCATGTGACACTCACATCACCTTGTAAAACCTAACTGTGTCCTTAGTGATCATTCTCTTTGAGTGCCTTCAGTGGGTTTGGGGTCTGGTGTCCCTTCACTGACCATTCATTTTCTGCCATCTTCTCTAAAAGGACATTGACCACAAGCACCAGTGTTAGGCACCTGTCCATCAGGGAACAGGTGGGCTGCAGGCTGCCAGGTAGAGAGGACGCTTATGGTTCTCATTTTCACCATGAATGAGGCTGTAACCTGCTGCTGTCAGAGGCAGATAGTGAGCCTGTGACCTCTGTCTGGGGTGAGTGATAACTTGTGCTATATCAGCAGGAAATACTTAAAACACTCTGTTACTTGTACATCTCCTAGAAAAGACCTGTTAGTAAAATCTGGACACTAAGCCAAAGTTAAAGTCACTTATCTTGTAGGAAGCCTCAGAAATTATATAAAATGATGGGGAAAGAATCAAAGGGGAGAAACTCCAAATTATTTTCAGGTTTTCACTCCTTAGCCTGGCATCCAAATGCCTGTCTGGGTAACAGTTCAGTCATTATCGACATATACACAGGCTCCACGGGGATGGAGTGGCTGTAGGGGGGCAGGGTATAAATGGGCAAAGACACAGAACTCCTCTTGTGCTTAGTATTCCTGTATCTATCATATAAGAAAGGAAGGAGCAGGCTTCCTCCTTTGAGACAGGAGCTCAGAGAGGGCGGGAAGCCCTCAGCTGGGGGAGGACAGCCTGGGCTGTGTCCTAGCTGACCATCCACTCAGCCCTGTGGCTCTTTCTACCTGGGACATCTGATCAGGAACCCTAACACTCAGCTATAATATTGCTATAAGGAAAAAACCTTCTTTGAAACAGGACATGATATAACATTTCCCTTTGTATCTAATTCAGGCAAAGAGCCTAAAGTGGTTCAGTGGTGTTTCTGACCTTCCAAGGGCATGGCTGTGGTCTTACTTCAGCATCCACACTGTTCTCTCTCTTCATTCTATTGCATGCCAAGTTGCTTCAGTAATGTCTGACTCTGCAATCCTATAGACCGTAGTTCACCAGGCTTCTCTGTCCATGGGAATCTCAAGGCAAGAATACTGGAGTGGATTGCTGTGGCTTCCTCTAAGGGATCTTCCCAACCCAGGGATCAAACCAGCATCTCTTTAGTCTCCTGCATTGGTAGATGAGTTCTTTACCACTAGCACCACCTGGGAAACACTTATTCTCTTGAGTAACATTTATTTTTATTTTTTTTATTTTAGCTTTAATTTTACACTTTTAAAATAGCAATATGAACTTTTAAGACTGAGCTCATGCTCAGTCCATGGGGTCACAAAGTAAATATGACTGAGCAACTAAGCACATCACAGCACAGCAAGTATTTTACAAGCATCAATTCAAGAAATCCTGAGAGCCCCAGAAGGCAGGTATTAGTATACCTGTGACAGAGGGAAAACCAGACAGGAATTAAGAGGACTTCCTGCCCAAGACTAAGTAAATTAACACACGTAACTGGTAGAGCTGAGTATCAGACCCAGTTCTGTCTTATTTCCAAAGCTGTGCTTTTAATTATAACAGCAGTGTCTCAGAGGAAGAATAATCAGGTTTAAGGATGTCCATGTGTGACTAAACGCACTTTTCTCCAGACTTTGTTTACCTTCAGGAAACCTTCAAACCTTACTTAGCTAACATCCAACAGCCTTAGCCATTACCATACATCATACTAAACACCTTAGATTGAATAAAGTCCCAGGGAATCCAGCATGAGAATGCCTTAAAACAGCAGACTTGAGGATCCATGATCTGAATAAATGTGGCACATGTGCTAAAGCTCCCTCAGCAATGTCCCTTGCAGACATTGCTAGTTGATCACAGAATCCTTACAGACAGGATTTAATACAGATTCGTAATTCAGGCACTGCCAAATGAATGTTTGGCTAGAGAAATATAACCAAATGCCATCCTGGTTTTGCATTTTGGTTATGCTCAGTTCTATAAAAATGAAAAACTATTATGATAACTGCACATTTGTCACTAAGAGGACAAAAGTCAGCATAATGCTCCAGAAAGGTAGGCAGCTGGATCTGAATATAAACCTCAGGATTTTAGCAGTTTATCAGAGCACAGGAATGAAGTAGGCTTATGCCTTCTGGTTATAGTGATCAGATGTCTTTTTGCTGGTGGCTCCAGCAGTGGCCTTAAGATATACTATTAGTTACTGCATAGAGAAAAAATGTGGTATCATTATTTATGGCACAGACCCACAACCTGGAGAGAGAACATAAACAGTTCTAATCAACAGGCCATCTCACTTGGTTACCTGGAATGTGGAGGAGGGATATCTGCATTGAATTTACTGTTTAATATAGTTGCAGCCTTGGTTTGGTTCGGTTCAGTCGCTCAGTCATGTCCAACTCTTTGGGACCCCATGAATCACAGCACACCAGGCCTCCCTGTCCATCACCAACTCCCGGAGTTCACCCAGACTCAAATCCATCGAGTCCGTGATGCCATCCAGCCATCTCATCCTCTGTCACCCCCTTCTCCTCCTGCCCCCAATCCCTCCCAGCATCACAGTCTCTTCCAATGAGTCAACTCTTTGCATGAGGTGGCCAAAGTACTGGAGTTTCAGCTTGAGCATCAGTCCTTCCAAAGAAATCCCAGGGCTGATCTGCTTCAGAATGGACTGGTTGGATCTCCTTGCAGGCCAAGGGACTCTCAAGAGTCTTCTCCAACACCACAGTTCAAAAGCATCAATTCTTTGGCACTCAGCTTTCTTCACAGTCCAACTCTCACATCCATACATGGATGACCACTGGAAAAACCATAGCCTTGACTAGACAGACCTCTGTTGGCAAAGTAATGTCTCTGTTTTTGAATATGCCATCTAGGTTGGTCATAACTTTTCTTCCAAGGAGTAAGTGTCTTTTAATTTCATGGCTGCAGCCACCATCTGCAGTGATTTTGGAGCCCAGCCTATTAGGTTGCAAAAAATCCAAATACTCCACAGGGATAGGGCCAAAAAGTTCTCAGACTCTACAGGTGAAATATCCTGTACTGTTTTTTGAAAAGGGCCTCAGGAGGTGCCCTTTTCTTCACTTCCATGTGGATGGGAAGTAGCCCATGCTCCAGGAAAAAGTCTCTGAAAAATACTCCTTCTGGAACAATCCCTCTTTGAATGGAACTACCTGCTTTGAACAAGACTGCTGAATGATTCCATTTCATGACTGACTTCAAATCATAAAATGATTGAAGCCCTGTCTACACAAAATACTGCATGGAGCTCATCACTTCTATTCTGTTTTCCCAGGTCCTACCACACTACCAAATCACATCAGCGAAATATCACACATGTCTGGACTCTACTTCTCCATAATCCAATCAAACACCTCACAAAACCCAGACCTCATGGGAGTTTAGCAGGTTCGCTAGACTGAAAATTTTTTCTACAGCGTTTATGATACCAACTGTATTTTATGCAAATACATAGGATGAATGCCTCTCAAAAGTTTATTATTAAAAATGAAACACATACATTTCACCACCAAAAACTGCTTTGTCTTGATTAACTGAGATTTGTCCACTTTTAAAGAATGAGACTCAATATGTTTCTCTTCTTGGCTTGGTTTCTAGAAAGTTAAGTTGGTAATAACTTCCAGTAACTATCCATAGTTAAGGTTTCTGACACAAACATCTTCCTTTATTTTCTGTCCTCATATTTTCTTTAAAAATATTTAACAATTCTACTATCATTGTAATTGTTTTAATATTGATGAAATATATCTGTGCATTAATGTGATAAGTTCCGTATTATTTCATCCTCTGATTATACTGTGGCTCAGATCATGAACTCCTTATTGCCAAATTCAGACTTAAATTAAAGAAAGTAGGGAAACCCACTAGACCATTCAGGTATGACCTAAATCAAATCCCTTATGATTCTACAGTGGAAGTGAGAAATAGATTTAAAGGCCTAGATCTGATAGACAGAGTGCCGGATGAACTATGGAATGAGGTTCATGACATTGTACAGGAGACAGGGATCAAGACCATCCCCATGGAAAAGAAATGCAAAAAAGCAAAATGGCTGACTGGGGAGGCCTTACAAATAGTTGTGAAAAGAAGAGAAGTGAAAAGCAAAGGAGAAAAGGAAAGATATAAGCATCTGAATACAGAGTTCCAAAGAATAGCAAGGAGAGATAAGGAAGCCTTTCTCGGTGATCAATTCAAAGAAATCAAGTAAAACAACAGAATGGGAAAGACTAGAGATCTCTTCAAGAAAATTAGAGATACCAAGGGAACATTTCATGCAAAGATGGGCTCGATAAAGGAGAGAAATTGTATGGAGCTAATAGAAGCAGAAGATATTAAGAAGAGGTGGAAAGAATACACAGAAGAACTGTATAAAAAAGATCTTCACGACCAAGATAATCATGATAGTGTGATCACTCACCTAGAGCCAGATATCCTGGGATGTGAAGTCAAGTGGGCCTTAGGAAGTATCACTACAAACAAAGCTAGTGGAGGTGATGGCATTCCAGTTGAGCTATTTTAAATCCTGAAAGATGATGCTGTGAAAGTGCTGCCCTCAATATGCCAGCACATTTGGAAAACTCAGCAGTGGCCACAGGACTGGAAAAGGTCAGTTTTCATTCCAATCCCAAAGAAAGGCAATGCAAAAGAATGCTCAAACTACCGCACAATTGCACTCATCTCACATGCTAGTAAAGTAATGCTCAAAATTCTCCAAGCCAGGCTTCAGCAATACGTGAACCGTGAACTTCCTGATGTTCAAGCTGGTTTTAGAAAAGGCAGAGGAACCAGAGATCAGATTGCCAACATCCGCTGGATCATGGAAAAAGCAAGAGAGTTCCAGAAAAACATCTATTTCTGCTTTATTGACTATGCCAAAGCCTTTGACTGTGTGCATCACAATAAACTGTGGAAAATTCTGAAAGAGATGGGAATACCAGACCACCTAACCTGCCTCTTGAGAAACCTATATTCAGGTCAGGAAGCAACAGTTAGAACTGGACATGGAACAACGGACTGATTCCAAATAGGAAAGGAGTACATCAAGGCTGTATATTGTCACCGTGCTTATTTAACTTCTATACAGAGTACATCATGAGAAATGCTGGAGTGGAAGAAGCACAATCTGGAATCAAGATTGCCGGGAGAAATATCAATAACCTTAGATATGCAGCTGACACCACCCTTATGGCAGAAAGTGAAGAGGAACTAAAAAACCTCTTGATGAAAGTGAAAGAGGAGAGTGAAAAAGTTGGCTTAAAGCTCAACATTCAGAAAACGAAGATCATGGCATCTGGTCCCATCACTTCATGAGAAATAGATGGGGAAACAGTGGAAACAGTGTCAGACTTTATTTTTGGGGGTTCCAAAACCACTGCATATGGTGACTGTAGCCATGAAATCAAAAGACACTTATTCCTCGGAAGGGAAGTTATGACCAACCTAGATAGCATATTCAAAAGCAGAGACATTACTTTGCCGACTAAGGTCTGTCTCGTCAAGGCTATGGTTTTTCCAGTAGTCATGTATGGTTTTGAGAGTTGGACTGTGAAGAAGGCTGAGTGCCGAAGAATTGATGCTTTAGAACTGTGGTGTTGGAGAAGACTCTTGAGAGTCCCTTGGCCTGCAAGGAGATCCAACCAGTCCATTCTGAAGGAGATCAGCCCTGGGATTTCTTTGGAAGGAATGATGCTAAGGCTGAAACTCCAATACTTTGGCCACCTCATGCAAAGAGTTGACTCTTTGGAAAAGACTTTGATCCTGGGAGGGATTGGGGGCAGGAGGAGAAGGGGACAACAGAGGATGAGATGGCTGGATGGCATCACTGACTCGATGGGCGTGAGTCTGAGTGAACTCTGAGAGTTGGTGATGGACAGGGAGGCCTGGCGTGCTGCGATTCATGGGGTCCCAAAGAGTCGGACACGACTGAGTGACTGAACTGAACTGAACTGAATGCTGACTTAGGGAGCAATTCTAAAAGATATATTCTGCAGGACTTCAGGGGTGTGGTTAATTATGGTATAAATGCAGCCAACCTGCATTGCCATCCCAACCTGAGAGTTCCAGTACTCACTTGAACATTCCAGGCGTTTCACATCTCGTGACGTCTCTAAGAAATACCGCCGAAGAAAAAAGAAAATGATGCCAAGGGGAATCACAGGTATGGCAAGCCAAGGAATCACCACCACTGCCACACCCAACACACCAATCACTTGTAGAAATGTCTGGAAGAGTGAAAAATAGATGCAGGGGCCTCTTTATCAAGGATTCGTTTCGAAAATAAATTTTAATAAACTATTTTGTTGGGATTAAACTTCTTTTCCTGAAAGATGTATTGAAATAGTAGAGAAAGCTTTGCCACCCAAACAAATAAAATTATAGGTGGTTCTAATGATATTTATTGCAAGATTATGTGTGTGTGCTCAGTTGCTTAGTCATGTCCAACTCTGCGATCGCATGAACCGCAGCCCTCCAGGCACCTCTGTCCATGGAATTTTCCAGGCAAGAATACTGGAGCGGTTTCCATTTCCTCCTCCAGGGGATCTTCCCGACCCAAGAATCAAATCCATGCCTCCTGCATCTCCTACACTGTCAGGTGAATTCTTTACCACTAGCCACCTGGGAAGCTCTATCACATGATTGCTGTGTGCCAAAAATCTTAAGAATCTTCTAGGTATTAGCTCTTTTAATACACGTAGTAGCCTAGAAGGTAGGAATTACTAATTTTAATAGATGAGAGAATATTTGAGGTTCAGAGAGACTAGGACTTGAACCCTAAACTATCATGAGTCAGTAGGTATTACTAGAGATGAATAAGCAGGCATCACAGATAAGGAAACCAGAAGCCTGAGTTACACAAGTAAGGATAAAGAAGTGGTTAATTACAAAGTTAGTGTCCAGTAAAGGAGGAAAAGATACAAATGTGACTTTTGGAAGTGGAAATTTTTCTTTCCTGGTTTTCTATCCATAGTTAACATTTACTGAGTGCTGACTCTGTACAGGGCTAAACATTTAATGCTTGACATGTATTAGCTTATTACTCCTCACAATAGCCCTATCAAGTAATACTATTATCTCATTTTACAGATGGAAACACTGAGCCACAGGGAAAGGAAAATTAGCTTGATGGAAACAAAGCCTGAGCCATGGAGCCAGAGAGTCTACATCATGAGCCATTAGGACATACTTAAGCTTGTTCCCCGGAGAAGGCAATGGCACCCCACTCCGGTACTCTTGCCTGGAAAATCCCATGGATGGCAGAGCCTGGTAGACTGCAGTCCATGGGGTCGCTAAGAGCTGGACACTACGGAGCAACTTCACTTTCACTTTTCACTTTCTTGCATTGGAGAAGGAAATGGCAGCCCACTCCAGTGTTCTTTCCTGGAGAATCCCAGGAACGGGGGAGCCTGGTGAGCTGCTGTCTATGGGCTCGCACAGAGTCAGACACGACTGAAGCGACTTAGCAGCAACAGCAGCAGCAGCAAGCTTGTTCCCAACATACTGCCAACTATTTATTGTCCAGGAAGATTATTTTTACTTATTTGAGCCTCCTAATTTATCTTAAATTTTTCTTCTAAATACTTTATTTAAGGAATTTCAGAGTTCATCAGCATGCCAAATAAAGAACAGACAAAATGAGAGAAATGTGGTAAAACCAATTTTTGGTATTTCCTAGAAATCTGGGGAAGAATTTTGATAATAAACAAACAACTTATAAAACATGAAGTTTTTTTTTAATTTTATCCTCTGGATATACATTAAATTTTTATCATTATGATAAAAATGACTATTTTAAGGAGTAGTGATTATAACAACAGGGGGTGCCATTTACCAGGTGTTTACTCTATGCATGGCACTGTGGTAAGAGTTCCATAATCATTCACTTAAGCATCACATCTTTCCATGAGGTGATTTTATCTTGGGAAATGATCTTGGTCTAAAAACACAGCAGGTAGAATAGAAGCCCAAATCATTGATTGATGCTGATTTAGATATCCATATTTATCAGGAGAAGTATGATACACTGGTGAAAAGTTTCAGGTGATAGGAATGCAACCAGCACTTCGTATCTATGTGTAGTATCTATCTTAGTATCTAGCCTGCTATGAAAGGGGGTCAAAAGTTGAGGATATGCAGATTCACAGAGTTTGGGCCAATGCCTCCAGAGTTTATGATCTCAGATGGAGACAATTCCATGGTGATCTGCACAAGGCACTGGGGAAACACAGGAAAGAACATGTGAATCCTTTATTGAAATTTTGAAGAAGAGATTGACAAGTGAATTTCACAGGCTAGAGAAACAGAGAAGGACATGAATAATTTGGAGTAGCAATCACAATTCCTGGAAATTTTGACCAAAAGGGAGCTGGGCTGGGAAGGTCAAATGGCTTGTCCAAGTTAGCACCAGGTGTTCTGTGTCCTCTTAGAACAAGCATCCCATTTTCACCAACCCAGGGCCTCGGCACTTTGTTGCCCAGGGCAGCTGTTCTCAGGATATCTTTGGCGGATGTATTAGCAGAGTAATGCCTATATCACAAAGACTTGGGTTATCGTTCCACAGCTCTTCCATATAAGTTTTCTCAGATGACCTTCACAACTATTTGTGAATGAGAGAAGCAAGAACTTTCATATCCATTTATAGGTAAGAAAATGGTAAGCTAGGAGGGTAAGCGGTTGTCCTAAGTTTTCCCAGGAAGGTACTGCAGGTTATGAAGAAAGACAGGAAGAATCTGTACTCTGGGAATCTCAGAGACACAGTTGTATGCAGAGGAGCCTGAAAGAAGAAGGAAATGTCCAGAACTGTGACTCTGTGTCCAGGAGCCCTTGTGAATCAAACTGCATTATTTGGATGGAGACATGTGCTTTTCCTGTTTCTCCCCATCTGCTGTGGTATCAATATAAAACCCAGAGTGAAAAGCATGGAATCTGAAGGAACAAATTTCAATCATAAGTGGAGAAATATAGGTCTGTCTAACCTCTCTTCTATTATATTTTCAGTTGAACAATTTCTTACAGCCATAGGATTAACTAATGCATCCCACCTTGCTATACCCTTTTCTCATGGGGAGCAGTCCTTCCTTCTGTGTGTGATCTTAAGTCATTAGGTTTGCCATCAGTAGTTGTCAGGAAAAATGATTTGAAATGTCAATTATAAAAAATCCAAATTACAGTTTTTTAGTAGACTCACATTATTTTATTGGACAATATTCACCAGTTTCAATAGCCTGGCTGTCCCCAGGTGAGGGCCTTTTATGACCAACCCAGCATGGCAGATAACCTAGGAAGAAGAGGTAAGATCAAAATGAAGGGCTCCACTTGAGCTGTGCCAATACTTTTTCTTTGAGTCCCCATTAAAGACCTGTAACTGTTGCTCTCAAAAGCTCCCAAATTAGGTCCTTCAGATTTCATGCTCCTTAATTCTGAAGCAATTCAAATAGGCTTTTTATAAGAGTTTTATTTCTATTTACAGGCCATACCCTAATCAGCCTTATAGTGGATATTGGGCTTCCCTTGTGGCTCAGCAGGTAAAGAATCTGGCTGCAATGCAGGAGACCTGGGTTCAGTCCCTGGGTTGGGAAGATTCTCTGGAGAAGGGAAAGGCTACCCACTCCTGTATTCTAGCCTGAAGAATACCATGAACTGTATAGTCCACGGGGTCACAAAGAATTGGACACAACTGAGAAATTTTCACTTTCATAGTGGATATTACATATTATATTATATTAACATATATACAATGCATCAGTTTATATTTAAATTTATTTATGCATATACATTTATGAATCTTTTATTGCCAGCTGTCTCAAACTGTTAACAGAAGCTGTCAGTTCAGTTCAGTCACTCAGTCGTGTCTGACTCTTTGCAATCCCATGAATTGCAGCAAGCCAGGCCGCCCTGTCCATCACCAACACCCGGAGTTTACTCAGACTCACATCCATTGAGTCAGTGATGACATCCAGCCATCTCATCCTCTGTCGTCCCCTTCTCCTCCTGCCCCCAATCCCTCCCAGCATCAAAGTCTTTTCCAATGAATCAACTCTTCACATGAAGTGACCAAAGAATTGGAGTTTCAGCTTTAGCATCAGTCCTCCCAAAGAACACCCAGGACTGATTTCCTTTAGAATGGACTGGTTAGATCTCCTTGCAGTCCAAGGGACTCTCAAGAGTCTTCTCCAACACCACAGTTCAAAAGCATCAATTCTTTGGCGCTCAGCTTTCTTTACAGTCCAACTCTCATATCCATACATGACTACTGGAAAAATCATAGCCTTGACTAGACGGACCTTTATTGGCAAAGTAATATCTCTGCTTTTGAGTATGCTATCTAGGTTGATCATAACTTTCCTTCCAAGGAGACAAAAATAGTATCCAAGCAAAAAGTCAACACTCTGAAGAAGGAAACAGCAGATTTCTGTGTGCGACAGAGATCCCTTCCTTGAAGCTGGCCTCATTTCTTTCTTCCTCATTCTCAGGAATTTCAAGGAGCCTAATCCTAGCTACAGACACAATTCTCCCCATCTGATTGGATTTCAGGCCCATCTGATGGCCCATATTACCATGGCCAGTGCTTCTGTACATCTGTCTCACCATGGCACAAAAACAATGATGTGTGTACAACAAGAAATATGTTGATCCAGAAGAAGTGACCCAAGTCCTGATGATCCAGGAAATAAGGGGAATCATTATTTTGATATGCTTATTTCCCATTGGGAGCACACCAGTTGGGAATTCTATCAGAAATCATGAATCCACATGAATAAATAGAAATAATTTTTTGGATGAATCTTTCACTTGAGAGTACATGGTGATTTTTCACAATTCATAATAATTATTTAGTTTGCAGAATGTGATAACTACACCTAGAGAAGAAATTCCATTAGCCTGATATTGTGCTGAGACGGGGCTTAGTGTTAACATTCTTGAGGGTAAGACTCTATATAAGCTGGAATCAAGATTGCAGGAGAAATATCAACAACCTCAGATATGCATATTATACCACCCTAATGGCATAAAGAGAAGAGAAACTAATGAGCCTCTTGATGAGTGTGAAAGAGGAGAGTGAAAAAGATGTGTTAAAACTCAATATTCAAAAAACACCATGGCATCCAGTTCTAACACTTCGTGACAAATAAAAGAAGGGAAAAAGGAAGCGGTAACAAGACTTTTATTTTCTTGGGCTCCAAAATCACTGCAGATAGTGACTGCAGCCATGAAATTAAAAGACGTTTGCTCCTTGGAAGAAAAGCTATGACTAACCTAGACAGCACATTAAAAAGCAAAGATGACAAAAAAAAAAAAGACCAAAATAAGTAAATAAATAAATAAAAAGCAAAGACATCACTTTGCCAACAAAGATCTATATAGTCAAATCTATGATTTTTCCAGTAGTCATGCATGGATGTGAGAGTTGGACCATAAAGCAGCCTGAGCACTGAAGAATTGATGCCCTTGAATTGCAGCTTTGGAGAAGGCTCTTGAGAGTCCCTTGGACTGCAAGGGGATCAAATTAGTCAATCTTAAAGGAAATCAACCCTGATTATTCATTGGAAGGACTGATGCTGAAGCTCAAAAACTTTAGCCACCTAATGCAAAGAGCCAACTCATTGGAAAAGATCCTGATGCTGGGAAAGATTGAAGACAAAAGGAGAATGGGGTGACAGAGGATGAGATGGTTGGAAGGCATCACCAACTCAATGGACATGAGCTTGAGCAAACTATGGGAGATAGTGAAGGACAAGGAAGCCTAGTGTGCTGCAGTCCATGGAGTTGCAAAGAGTCAGACACAACTTAGTGAGTGAACAACAATGACTGTTTTTGTTCAAGTATTATTGGTCACCTTATTATTATTAATCTTTTCTTTGTAACACATGCTTTATCAGAAAAAAAGATATAGTAAATATTTGTCCTTTATGGTAATACAATACATAATTTAGTTCATCTTGGCTATCTTTTCATGAGAGATCCTTGTTTCTATTATGAAATATGCTTACAGTAAAGGGAATCCACATCAGACACCTGGAAGGCAGAAGGAGAACCACTTATCCAGCATGTCGCTGCTTCAGACCAACCCTGACATGACAGAGTAGCCACTCCTGTCCCAGGTGTTATTCATGTTAACTCAGCCTCCCAATCACAGCCACACCTTTCTCTCACAAACATGGCATTTATTTAAGATTAAAGGACACAACACGAGGCTGAAAGGCCCGCCCTCAACCCCTGTGAAAAGGCCTTGAGAAACAGGCTCTCTGTTCTTCGTGTGAGAACTCTGACAGGACTGATACATTACCTGGATGAACTTTTGAAATGATGAAGGCAGTGAGTCATCCATTTGCCCAATGTCTTTGGAGAAACGGTTTAAAATTCTTCCTGTAAGAACAAGATATGAGAAATTACTCTTTTATCCAGACAGGCCCTTTAAGACAAACAGTTCAAGATGGTGGAAGAATAGGCTGGAGAGACCACTTTCTCCCCTACAAATTCATCAAAAGAACATTTGAGCACTGAGTAAATTCCACAAAACAACTTCTGAATGCCAGCAGAGGACATCAGGCACCCAGAAAAGCAGCCCATTGTCTTCAAAAGGAGGTAGGAAAAAATATAAAAGATACGAAGAGAGAAAAAAGAGGTAGGGATGGAGCTCCATCCCGGGAAGGGAGTCTTAAAAAAGAGAGAAGTTTCCAAACACCAGGAAACACACTCACTGCCGAGTTTGTGGTGAGCCTTGGAACCACAGAGGGCAACATAACAGGGAGGAAAAATAAATAAATAATTAAAACCCACAGATTACGTGCCCAACAGTAACTCCCCCAGCGGAGAAGCAGTGCAGACACCTGCATCCACCACTAGCAAGTGGGGGTTGGGCAGGGAGGTGTGGGCTGCATTGCTTAGAGTAAGGACCAGGCCAGAATGCCCCAAGGGCAATCTGAGGAAACTAACTTGGGATAGTAAACCAGACTGTGGAATAGCTACCACGTGAAAAGCCCTAACCTAAGACACCACCAGGCCCGCTCGCAGAACAAAGAACTGAGCTGAGCTAGCCCGGCCCATCCCCCTGCTTGGTGACAGGCAGGCAAGGGTAGCCAGAGCCGGAAGGAGGCATTCATGGCCCCAAAGAGGCATTATCTACCAAACTGCAAGCAGGCTTTGTTCTAACCAAGACTTCTTGGGATTCTAGACGGTCAACATCCGCCAGAGAGGGCGCTCTGGTTGTACACCCAGAAAACCGAGTAGCTGGGATGGGGAAGGTGATAAGTCACAGCAACCGTGCTTGCCAAATACCTGGTCACCTGAGCTGCTCGGAACTGGGAAGGGCAAAAAACGCAGGCCCAACCAAGTCTGCGCCTCTGAGGACTACCCGAGTACCTGAACCTGAGTGGCTTAGACCTGAGAAGTGCATACAACCCAGGGCCGGCCTCAGACAGTTCCCGGCAGAGCCACCTAGAGCCTAAGCAGTGTAGACAGGGAAAGCACACATGCAGTGAGTGGGGGCAAACCCAGTATGGCCAAGACACTGCGAGCATGAGCCAGTTTTATTCATCTGCAGCGTCCCTCCCTCCCCACAGCACGGCTGAACAAGTGAGCCTAAAAGTGTCCACCACCGCCCCTTTGTGCCAGGGTGGAAATCAGACACTGAACAGACCAGCAAACAGAAGAAGCTAAAACAGAGGGGACTGCCTTGGAAGTGACGGGTGAAATAGATTAAAACACTGTAGTTAGTACCGACTGCATAGGAAGGGACCTATAGATCTTGAGAAATACAAGCCAGATCAAGGAACTATCTGAAAATGAACTGACCCCACACTGCCCACAACAACACCAGAGAAAGTCCTAGATATATTTTTGATATTTTTACTATCATTCTTCAATTTTTTTAAGTTTCTAAGTCATCTATTACTCCTTTAATTTTCATTTTTATAACCTAATATTATTTGCAAAAAAAAGAAGAGACCCCTATTTTTTAAATTAAACTTCATATATATATTTTTAAAATAATTCTTGTGACTTTGCTTTTTTTTCTTTAATATTGTATTTTGAAAATCCAACCTCTACTCTAGATTCTTAATATTTGCTTTTTGATATTTGTTATCAATTTTGTACCTTTAAGAACCCAATCTTCATTACCCATTTTTACTTGAGAGCAAGATCACTGGCCTGAATGCTCTCTCCCCATTTGGACACTCCCTTTTCTTCAACAGGTCACCTCTATCTTTTCCCTCCCTCTACTCTTCTCTACCCAACTCTGTGAATCTCTTTGTGTTCTGGACTGTGAAGAACACTTAGGGAAATGATTCCTGACTGGATCTGTCTCTCTCCTTTTGATTCCCCTCTTTTATCCTCCTGGCCACCTCTGTCTCCTTCCTACCTCTTCTCTTCTCTGTGTAACTCCATGAACATCTCTGAGGGATCCAGACTGTGAAGACCACATAGGGAATTGATTACTGGCTAGCCTGCTCTCTCCTCTTTCGATTCCACCTCATTTCATCCTGGTCACCTCTATCTCCCTCCTCCCTCTTCTCTTCTCCATGTAACTCTGTGTACCTCTCCAGGTGTCCCTCACTGTGGAGAAACTTTTCATCATTAACTTAGATGTTTTATCATCAGTGCTGTATAGATGGAGAAGTCTTGAGGCTACTGTAAAAATAAGACTAAAAACCAGAAACAGGAGGCTTAAATCCAAATCCTGAGAACACCAGAGAACTCCTGACTCCAGGGAACATTAATCGACAGGAGCTCATCAAACACTTCCATACCTACACTGAAACCGAGCACCACCCAAGGGCCAACAAGTTCCAGAGCAAGACATATCATGCAAATTCTCCAGCAACACAGGAACACAGCCCTAAGCTTCAATATACAGCTTGCCCAAAATCACTCCAAACCCATTGACATCTCATAACTTATTACAGGACACTTCACTGCACTCCAGAGAGAGGAAATCCAGCTCTACCCACAAGAACACCGACACAAGCTTCCCTAACCAGGAAACCTTGACAAACCACCCATAGAACCCCACTCACAGCGAGGAAACTCCATAATAAAGAGAACTCCACAAACTGCCAGAATACAGAAAGGCCACCCCAAACCCAGTAATATAAACAAGATGAAGTGACAGAGGAATACCCAGCAGGTAAAGGAACAGGATAAATGCCCACCAAACCAAACAAAAGAGGAAGAGATAGGGAATCTACCTGATAAAGAATTCTGAATAATGATAGTGAAAATGATCCAAAATCTTGAGAACAAAATGGAATCACAGATAAACAGCCTGGAGACAAGGATTGAGAAGATGCATGAAAGGTTTAACAAGGACATAGAAGAAATCAAAAAAGAGTCAATATAAAATGAATAATGCAATAAATGAGATAAAAAAAAAAACACTCTGGAGAGAACCAATAGTAGAATAACGGAGGCAGAAGATAGGATTAGTGAGGTAGAAGAGAGAATGGCAGAAATAAATGAATCAGAGAGGAAAAAGAAAAACTAATTAAAAGAAGTGAGGACAATCTCAGAGACCTCTGGGACAATGTTAAACGTCCCAACATTTGAATTATGGGAGTCCCAGAAGAAGAAAACAAAAAGAAAGACCATGAGAAAATACTTGAGGAGATAATAGTTGAAAATTTCCCTAAAATGGGGAAGGAAATAATCACCCAACTCCAAGAAACCCAGAGAGTCTCAAGCCTGATAAACCTAAGGCAGAACACCCCAAGACACATATTAATCAAATTAACAAAGATCAAACACAAAGAACAAATATTAAAAGCAGCAAGGGAAAAACAACAAATAACACACAAGGGGATTCCCATAAGGATAACAGCTGATCTTTCAATAGAAACTCTTCAGGCCAGGAGGAAATGGCAAAACATACTTAAAGTGATGAAAGAAAATAACCTACAGCCCAGATTACTGCACCCAGCAAGGATCTCATTCAAATATGAAGGAGAAATCAAAAGCTTTACAGACAAGCAAAAGCTGAGAGAATTCAGCACCACCAAACCAGCTCTCCAACAAATGCTAAGGGATCTTCTCTAGACATGAAACACAGAAAGGGTGTATAAACTCGAATCCAAAACAATAAAGTAAGTGGCAACAGGATCATACTTATCAATAATTACCTTAAATGTAAATGGGTTGAATGCCCCAACCAAAAGAAAAAGACTGGCTAAATGGATACAAAAATAAGACCCCTATATAGGTTGTCTACAAGAGACCCACCTCAAAACAAGGGACAAATACAGACTGAAAGTGAAGGGCTGGAAAATTATATTCCACACAAATAGAGACCAAAAGAAAGCAGGAATAGCAATACTCATATCAGATAAAATAGACTTTAAAACAAAGGCTGTGAAAAGAGACAAAGAAGGACACAACATAATGACCAAAGGATCAATCCAAGAAGAAGATATAACAATTATAAATATATATGCACCCAACATAGGAGCACCATAATATGTAAGACAAATGCTAACAAGTATGAAAGGGGAAATTAACAATAATGCAATAATAGTGGGAGACATTAATACCCCACTCACACCTATGGACAGATCAACTAAACAGAAAATTAACAAGGAAACACAAACTTTAAATGACACAATAGACCAGTTAGATCTAATTGATATTTATAGGACATTTCACCCCAAAACAATGAATTTCACCTTTTTCTCAAGCGCACACAGAACCTTCTCCAGGATAGATTACATCCTGGGTCATAAATCTTAGCCTTGGCAAATTCAAAAAACTTGAAATCATTCCAAGAATCTTTTCTGACCACAGTGCAGTGAGATTAGATCTCAATTACAGGAGAAAAATATTAAAAATTCCAACATATGGAGGTGAACAACACGCTGCTGAATAACCAACAAATCATAGAAGAAATCAAAAGAGAAATTAAAATATGCATAGAAATGAATGAAAATGAAAACCCAACAACCCAAAACCTGTGGGACACTATAAAAGCAGTTCTAAGAGGAAGTTTCATGGCAATACAGGCTTACCTCAAGAAACAAGAAAAAAGTCAAATAAATAACCTAACTCTACATCTAAAGCAATGAGAAAAGGAAGAAATGAAGAATCCCAGGGTTAGTAGAAAGAAAGAAATCTTAAAAATTAGGGCAGAAATAAATGCAAAAGAAACAAAAGAGACCCTAAGAAAAATCGACAAAGCCAAAAGCTGGTTCTTTGAAAGGATAAATAAAATTGACAAACCATTAGCCAGACTCATCAAGAAGCAAAGAGAGAAAAATCAAAACAATAAAGTTAGAAATGAAAATGGAGAGATCACAACAGACAACACAGAAATACAAAGATTATAAGAGAATACTATCAGCAATTTATGCCAACAAAATGGACAACCTAGAAGAAATGGACAATTTCTTAGAAAAGTACAACTTTCCAAAACTGAGCCAAGAAGAAATAGAAAATCTTAACAGACCCATCACAAGCACGGAAATTGAAACTGTAATCAGAAATCTTCCAATAAACAAAAGCTCAGGTCCAGACGTCTTCACAGCTGAATTCTACCAAAAATTTAGAGAAGAACTAACACCTGTCCTACTCAAATTCTTCCAGAAAATTGCAGAGTAAGGTAAACTTCCAAACTCATTCTATGAGGCCACCATCACCCTAATACCAAAACCTGACAAAGATGCCACAAAAAAAAAGAAAACTACAGGCCAATATCACTGATGAACATAGATGCAAAAATCCTTAACAAAATTCTAGCAATCAGAATCCAACACATTAAAAAGATCATACATCATGACCAAGTGGGCTTTATTCCAGGGATACAAGCATTCTTCAATATCTGCAAATCAATCAATATAATATACCACATTAACAAATTGAAAAATAAAAGCCATATGATTATCTCAATAGATGCAGAGAAAGGCTTTGACAAAATTCAAAATCCATTTATGATTAAAAAAAAAAAACTCTCCAGAAAGCAGGAATAGAAGGAACATACCTCAACATAATAAAAGCTATATATGACAAACCCATAGCAAACATTAATGGTGAAAAATTAAAAGCATTTCCTCTAAAGTCAAGAACAAGACAAGGGTGCTCACTTTCACCACTACCATTCAACATAGTTTTGGATGTTTTGGCCACAGCAATCAGAGAAGAAAAATAAATAAAATGAATCCAAACTGGAAAAGAAGACAGAAAACTCTCACTGTTTGCACATGAAATGATCCTCTACATAGAAAATCCTGAAGACTCCACCAGAAAATTATTAGAGCTAATCAATGAATACAATAAAGTAGCAGGATATAAAATCAACACACAGAAATCCCTTGCATTCCTATACACTAATAAGGAGAAAATAGAGAAATTAAGGAAACAATTCCATTCACCATTGCAATGAAAAGAATAAAATATTTAGGAATATATCTACCTAAAGAAACAAAAGGCCTACATATAGAAAACTATAAGACACTGGTGAAAGAAATCAAAGAGGACACAAAGAGATGGAGAAATATACCATGTTCATGGATCGGAAAAATCAACATAGTGAAAATGAGTATACCACCCCAAGCAATCTATAGATTCAATGCAATCCCTATCAAGCTACCAATGGTATTTTTCACAAAGCTAGAACAAATAACTTCACAATTTGTATGGAAATACAGAAAACCTTAAATAGCCAAAGCAATCTTGAGAAGGAAGAATGGAACTGGAGGAATCAACCTGCCTGACTTCAGGCTCTGCTACAAAGCCACAGTCATCAAGACAGTATGGTACTGGTACAAAGACAGAAACATAGATTAATGGAACAAAATAGAAAGCCCAGAGATAAACCCATGCACCTATGGACACCTTATCTTTGACAAAGGAGACAAGAATATACAGTGGAGAAGAGACAATCTCTTAAACAAGTGGTGCTGGGAAAACTGGTCAACCACTTGTAAAAGACTGAAACTAGAACACTTTATAACACTATATACAAAATAAACCTACACAAAATGTATTAAATATCTAAATGTAAGACCAGACCATAAAACTCCTAGAGGAGAACATAGGCAAAACACTGTCCGACATAAAACACAGCAGGATCCTCTATGACCCACCTCCCAGAATATGGGAAATAAAAGCAAAAATAAATAAATGGGATATAATTAAAATTAAAAGCTTCTGCACAACAAAGGAAACTATAAGTAAGGTGAAAAGACAGCCTTCAGAATAGGAGAAAATAACAGCAAATGAAGCAACTGACAAAGGATTAATCTAAGAAATATACAAGCAGCTTCTGCAGTTCAATTCCAGAAAAACAAACAACCCAATCAAAAATGGGCCAAAGAACTAAACAAACATTTCTCCAAAGAAGACATACAGATGGCTAACAAACACATGAAAAGATGCTCAACATCACTCATTATCAGAGAAATGTAAATCAAAACCACCATGAGGTACCATTTCACACCAGTCAGAATGGCTGCGATCCAAAAGTCTATAAGCAATGAATGCTGGAGAGGGTGTGGAGAAAGGGAACCTCTTACGTTGTTGGTGGGAATGCAAACTAGTACAGCCACTATGGAGAACAGTGTGGAGATGCTTAAAAACCTGGAAATAGAACTGCCATACAACACAGCAATCCCAATACTGGGCATACAGACCGAGGAAACCAGAATTGAAAGAGGCACGTGTACCCCAATGTTCACAGCAGCATTGTTATACTAGCCAGGGCACAGAAGTAACCTACATGTCCATTAGCAGATAAATGGATAAGAAAGCTGTGGTACATATACACAATGGAGTATTACTCAGCTATTAAAAAGAATACATTTGAATCAGTTCTAATGAGCCGGATGAAACTGGACCCATTATACAGAGTGAAGTAAGCCAGAAAGAAAAACACCAATACAGTGTCAGTTCAATTCAGTCATTCAGTCGTGTCTGACTCTTTGCGACCACGTGAATCGCAGCACACCAGGCCTCCCTGTATCACCAACACCCAGAGTTCATTCAGACTCACGTCCATCGAGTCAGTGATGCTATCCAGCCGCCTCATCCTCTGTCGTCCCCTTCTCCTCCTGCCCCCAATCCCTCCCAGCATCAGAGTCTTTTCCAATGAGTCAACTCTTCACATGAGGTGGCCAAACTACTGGAGTTTCAGCTTTAACATCATTCCTTCCAAAGAAATCCCAGGGCTGATCTTCTTCAGAATGGATTGGTTGGATCTCCTTGCAGTCCAAGGGACTCTCAAGAGTCTTCTCCAACACCACAGTTAAAAGCATCAATTCTTCAGTGCTCAGCCTTCTTCACAGTCCAACTCTCACATCCATACATGACCACAGGAAAAACCATAGCCTTGATTAGACAGACCTTAGTCAGCAAAGTAATGTCTGTGCTTTTGAATATGCAATCTAGGTTGGTCATAATTTTTCTTCCAAGGAGTAAGCATCTTTTAATATCATGGCTGCAGTCACCATCTGCAGTGATTTTGGAGCCCAGAAAAATAAAGTCTGACACTGTTTCCACTGTTTCCCCATCTACTTCCCATGAAGTGATGGGACCGGAAGCCATGATCTTCATTTTCTGAATGTTGAGTTTTAAGCCAACTTTTTCACTCTCCTCTTTCACTTTCATCAAGAGGCTTTTAGTTCCTCTTCATTTTCTGCCATAATAGTGGTGTCATCTGCATATTTGAGGTTATTGATATTTCTCTCGGCAATCTTGATTCCAGCTTGTGTTTCTTCCAGTCCAGCATTTCTCATGATGTACTCTGCATATAAGTTAAATAAGCAGGGTGACAATATACAGCCTTGACGTACTCCTTTTCCTATTTGGAACTAGTCTGTTGTTCCATATCCAGTTCTAACTGTTGCTTCCTGACCTGCATACAGATTTCTCAAGAGGAAGGTCAGGTGGTCTGGTATTCCCATCTCTTTCAGAATTTTCCACAGTTTATTGTGATCCACACAGTCAAAGGCTTTGGCATAGTCAATAAAGCAGAAATAGATGTTTTCTGGAACTCTCTTGCTTTTCCATGATCCAGCGGATGTTGGCAATTTGATCTCTGGTTCCTCTGCCTTTTCTGAAACCAGCTTGAACATCAGGAAGTTCATGGTTCATGTATTGCTGAAGCCTGGCTTGGAGAATATTGAGCATTACTTTACTAGCATGTGAGATGAGTGCAATTGTGTGATAGTTTGAGCATTCTTTTGCATTGCCTTTCTTTGGGATTGGAATGAAAACTGACCTTTTCCAGTCCTGTGGCCACTGCTGAGTTTTCCAAATGTGCTGGCATATTGAGGGCAGCACTTTCACAGCATCATCTGTCAGGATTTGAAATAGCTCCACTGGAATACCATCACCTCCACTAGCTTTGTTCATAGTGATGCTTTCTAAGGCCCACTTGACTTCACATCCGAGGATGTCTGGCTCTAGATGAGTGATCACACCATCGTGATTATCTGGGTCATGAAGATCTTTTTTGTACAGTTCTTCTGTGTATTCTTGCCACCTCTTCTTAATATCTTCTGCTTCTGTTAGGTCCATACCATTTCTGTCCTTTATCGAGCCCATCTTTGCATGAAATGTTCCCTTGGTATCTCTAATTTTCTTGAAGAGATCTCTAGTCTTTCCCATTCTGTTCTTTTCCTCTATTTTTTTGCACTGATCTCTGAAGACAGGCTTTCTTATCTCTTCTTGCTATTCTTTGGAACTCTGTATTCAGATGCTTATATCTTTCTTTTTCTCCTTTGTTATTCACCTC
Source organism: Ovis aries (assembly GCF_016772045.2). NCBI lineage: Eukaryota > Metazoa > Chordata > Mammalia > Artiodactyla > Bovidae > Ovis > Ovis aries. Next base: position 70,584,919 of record NC_056063.1, on the reverse strand, counting down.
TCTTCTTTTCACAGTTATTTGTAAGTCCTCTCCAGACAGCCATTTTGCTTTTTTGCATTTCTTTTCCATGGGGATGGTCTTGATCCCTGTCTCCTGTACAATGTCATGAACCTCATTCCATAGTTTATCAGGCACTCTATCTATCAGATCTAGGCCCTTAAATCTATTTCTCACTTCTATTATATAATCATAAGGGATTTGATTTAGGTCATACCTGAATGGTCTAGCGGTTTTCCCTACTTTCTTCAATTTAAGTCTAAATTTGGACACGGTTTCCACTGTTTCCCCATCTGTTTCCCATGAAGTGATGGGACCAGATGCCATGATCTTCGTTTTTTCAATGTTGAGCTTTAAGTATAGTAGCCCATATATATGGAATTTAGAAAGATGGTAATGATAACCCTGTAGGCAAGACAGCAAAAGAGGCACAGATGTATAGAACAGTCTTATGGACTCTGTGGGAGACGGTGAGGGTGGAATGATATGGGAGAATGGCATTGAAACATGTATAATATTATGTGAAATGAATTGCCAGTCCAGGTTCAATGCATGATACAGGATGCTTGCGGCTGGTGCACTGGAGTGACCCAGTGGGATGGTATGGGAAGGGATGTGGGAGGGGCTTCAGGATGGGAAACACGTGTATACCCATGGTGGATTCATGTTGATGTATGGCAAAACCAATACAATATTGTAAAGTAATTAGCCTCCAATTAACATAAATAAGTTTATATTTTAAAAAAGAAAAGAAAGACAATTCATGTTCAAATAAAATAGTTTTAAATGCATATTTATTTAATATATTTCAGAAGCATATGAAATAAGCTGATATCAGTGGTAAAGGAGAAAATAGGATAATACTTTAAAAGAAACCAAAATACCACAAAATAGAAGTGGGTGGGATTGAATTAGCCCTTGGTTTTTAAAAGAATGGCAGGGGGAAGGGCGGGGAATCTTGTGGAAAGGTTGATGGGTTTTAGAATATTCCCTTCTTTTAGATCCATCCCATTCAAAGCTTCATTCCAAGTGCTTCTTATCATTGATTTATTTGCTTTCTCAAAACCCACTAAAATAGTATATCCTAAATGCTGCAGAATTGGAAGACGAGAATTTCTAATATCTACTGTTTTTAATAATTTAATTCAAACAACCCTGAAGCTACACAAATACATATATGCTGGTGCTGCTGCTAAGTTGCTTCAGTCGTGTCCGACTCTGTGCGACCCCAGCGATGGCAGCCCACGAGGCTCCTTCGCCCCTTGGATTATCCAGGCAAGAACATTGGAGTGGGTTGCCATTTCCCTCTCCAATGCATGAAAGTGAAAAGTGAAAGTGAAGTCTCTTAGTCGCGTCTGACTCCTAGCAACCCCACGGACTGCAGCCTACCAGGCTTTTGCATTCATGGGATTTTCCAGGCAAGATTACTGGAGTGAGTTGCCATTGCCTTCTCCAAAATACATATATACACACAATCAATTTTGGTATATCCAAGGAAATGTCTTTATCTACCCTGGGAAATGTGTTTATCTACCCCTCTGAGCTTCATTTGTAATTGAAGCTCCAGGAAGCCAGCCTGCAGGTGAGATGTGGGACCTCTGCTCTTCCTGACCTCAGTCACAGATGACTTCCTCCCAAGGCCCTTCACATCAACCCACAACAGGATGGTGAATGAGCAGTCGTTGGGGGTTGAGTTTCCACTGCTGCTGGGATGTGAGGCTCTTCTGTTGTCCACAGGATGGGTGGCTCACCAGAAGCACAGGGTGTGCCCACACCAGGAACTGGAGTCACTGGAGGCTTTCACCTTTGGCCAGGCCAGCATTACAGACTGGGCCTCAATTTTCCCATCTCAGACTTAGGAAATACAGATGCAGAAACTGTCTTTTAGTGACACCTTTGGCAGATCCGGTGACAACTTTTCTGATATTGTAAGAATGCCTGCTTTAGAGGGTGATTCTCAGGATTAAATAGGCTCTTGCAGGTGAAAGAACCCAGTCAAGATGCCAGGTAAGTTACCAGGCAGTCAACCACCAAGGTGAGATGATGATTCTGACCACCAGGTTCTGCAGCATCACATCCCCTGGGAAAGTCCACCAGGCACTGTAGGAGGGTCCACGTGTAAAATGCAGATTCTGACTCAGGAGTTCTGGGGGAGCCAGAGAGTCTGCATTTCCTCCAAGCTGCCACATGACACCCTTTCTGCTGTTTCCCACACCACACTACGAGGGGCAAGAGGTTGGGTTATTTAATCAGTTCAGCTTTAGGAACATTAAAATCAAATGGGTTATTTTTCAAATATTCTAGAGAATTTTGTGACCTACATAGTCTTTTTTTTTAACATTTATTTATGTGTTTAATTTTTGGCTGTGCTGGATCTCCATTGCTGCACATGGGCTTTCTCTAGTTGCAGCACGGTGGTTTCTCTTGTTGCTGAGCATGGACTTTAGTCACACAGGCTTCAGGAATTGTGGTGCATGGACTTAGCTGCCCTATGGCATGTGGATTCTTCCCAGGCCAGGGATTGAACCAGTTATCCCTGCATTGTCAGGTGGATTCTTAACCACTAGACCACCAGGGAAGCCCTGCATGGTCATTTTTTAACTTCCCAAAGTAATAATACCAAAATAAGGGAGATGTATGCCAAAAAATGTTAGAGATACAGTTTACATGCATATAGTTTCATCAGTGGAAGAGTACAACTATTTAACATAGGCAGGATTTGGAAACACTGTAAATACAATTCAGCTTAAAAAGTGTTCAAAGCAATGATGAAATTTTTTTAAAGATGAAAAGTCTACTCAGAGATTAACAGTACATGAAAACCACCCCTTTAACGTTTCACCAGATGTGGGTGACTTAAGGTCTGAGAGACTGAGGATTAGCAAAGATTGTAATTTGTACTTGTAGAATATAAGAAAAACAAAAACAATGAGAAAAGCCATCTCTTCACATAATAACTACAAAACTGAACTAAATATCAAACATATATATATATATATATATATATAAACTCTTATCACCAATCAGCTGAGTGCAGAAAATGTGAGGTCAGCAGGTTTAACAGTTGCTTCTTGCACTAAGAAACATTAAGAGAACAGATAGTGATAAGCCCACAGCAAATATTATCCTTAATGGTGAAAAACTGAAAGCACTTCCCCTAAAGTCGGAAACAAGACTAGGATGCCCACTCTCACCACTGCTATTTAACACAGTTTTGGAAGTTTTAGCCACAGCAATCAGAGAAGAAAAAGAAATAAAAGAAATACAGATTGGAAAGAAGTACAATTTTCACTGTTTGCATGACATGATCCTTTACATAGAAAACCCTAAAGACACCACCAGAAAATTACTAGAGCTAATCAAAGAATATAGTAAAGTTGCAGGATTATAAAATTAACATACAGAAATCCCTTGCATTCCTATATACTAACAATGAGAAAACAAAGAGAGAAATTAAGGAAATGATTCCATTCACCATCGCAACGAAAAGAATAAAATACTTAGGAATAAATCTACCTAAAGAAACAAAGACCTATATATAGAAAACTATAAAATACTGAGGAAAGAAATCAAAGAGGACACAAATAGATGAAGAAATATACCATGTTCATGGATTGGAAGAATCAATATAGTGAAAATGAGTATACTACCCAAAGCAGTCTATAGATTCAATGCAATCCCTATCAAGCTACCAACGGTATTTTTCAGAGAACTAGGACAAATAATTTCACAATTTGTATGGAAATACAAAAAAACTCGAATAGCCAAAGCAATCTTGAGAAAGAAGAATAGAAAATAGAACTGGAGGAATCAACCTGCCTGACTTCAGGCTCTACTACAAAGCCACAGTCATCAAGACAGTATGGTACTGGCACAAAGACAGAAACACAGATCAGTGGAACAAAATAGAAAGCCCAGAGATAAATCCACACACCTATGGACACCTTATCTTTGACAAAGGAGGCAAGAATATACAATGGAGAAAAGACAATCTCTTAAACAAGTGATGCTGGGAAAATTTCTGGTCAACCACTTGTAAAAGAATGAAACTAGAACACTTTCTAACACCATACACAAAAATAAATTCAAAATGAATTAAAGATCTAAATGTAAGACCAGAAACTATAATACTCCTAGAGGAAAACATAGGCAAAACATACTCTGATGTAAATCATAGCAGGATCCTCTATGACCCACTTCCCAGAATAATGGAAATAAAAGCAACAGTAAACAACTGGGACCTAATTAAACTTAAAAGCTTCTGCACAACAAAGGAAACTATAAGTAAGGTGAAAAGACAGCCTTCAGAATGGGAGAAAATAATAGCAAATGAAGCAACTGACAAAGAATTAATCTCAAAATATATAAGCAACTCCTGCAGCTCAATTCCAGAAAAATAAGCAACCCAATCAAAAAATGGGCCAAAGAACTAAACAGATATTTCTCCAAAGAAGACATACAGATGGCTAACAAACACATGAAAAGATGCTCAACATCACTCATTATCAGAGAAATGCAAATCAAAACCACAGTGAGGTACCATCTCATGCCGGTCACAATAGCTGCTATCAAAAAGTCTACAAACAATAAATGTTGGAGAGGGTGCAGAGAAAAAGGAACCCTCTTACATTGTTGGTGGGAATGCAAACTAGTACAGCCACTATGGAGAACAGTGTGGAGATTTCCTTAAAAAACTGGAAATATAACTGCCATATGACCCAGCAATCCCACCGCTGGGCATACACACCGAGAAAACCAAAATTGAAAGAGATATGTGAACCCCAATGTTCATCGCAGCACTGTTTCCAATAGCCAGGACAAGGAAGAAACCTAGATGTCCATCAGCAGACGAATGGATAAGAAAGCTGTGGTACATATACACAATGGAATATTACTCAGCTATCAAAAATAATCCATTTGAATTTGTTCTAATGAGGTGGATGAAACTGGAGCCTATTATACAGAGGGAAGTAAGTCAGAAAGAAAAACACCAATACAATATATTAATGCATATATATGGAATTTAGAAAGATGGAAACGATGACCCTATATGTGAGATAGCAAAAGAGACACAGATGTAAATAACAGACTTTTGGACTCTGTGGGAGAAGGAGAGGGCAGGATGATTTGAGAGAATAGCATTGAAACATGTATATTATCATATGTGAAATAGGTCACCAATCCAAGTTCCATTCATGAGGCAGGGTGCTCAGGGCTGGTGCACTGGGATGACCCTGAGGGATGGGATGGGGAGGTAGGTGGGAGGGTGGGTCACGATGGGGAACACATGTACACCCATGGCTGGTTCATGTGAATGAATGGCAAAAAACCTCACAATATTGTAAAGTAATTAGCCTCCAATTAAAGTAAATTAAAAAAAAGAAGATAAAAAGAGAGAGAGAGAACAGATAGTTTTTCAGAATATTTATTTCCTCTGGCTTTGAGATAGATTGTTTTAATCAGAGCTGTAATTCCAACTTCATGGCCTTGCAGTATTAAAGTTCTCTCAAAGGTCTCTACGTGAAAGCCTTATGATAAACTCCCTTCACACACATTCTATGACTATTCATCTGAATGACACAGGACACATGGCCCCTACTGGAATATCTCCAGGAATACAGAGGGGAAAAGGATTCACAGTAAACAAAGGGAACCCAATCCATTTTCAGACTATTCTGTTAGGGCTTTCTCACACTAAACTGAATCTTGTCTTCCTGGAAGATCCAAACTCTGATGTTTATTCACTCCTTATAAGCACACAAAGTGAATCTAATTTCTCTCAATATGCCAGGCTTTCAAATACTTGAAGGAAGTGAATCATATCCTTTCCAGCCACTACTCCTTGGTGCCTCAGTGATCTCTAATAAGGCATGGTCCTATCCTGGCTGCTGCCTCTTGACCAGACTCAGATGGCCAGTCCCAGTTAATGCCTTGTGCTCAGGAGTAAAATCACCACCTCCTTCATCCTGCATAATCAGTCACAAAGCTGACAAACATGGTAAATTCTGGAGGCCAGATCACATTTTGAATATGGTTAAATGAAAATCCACATCAATCCCATCTACAGCACAGGTAAATTTAGGGGAACAATTAAGTAATACATATAAACAACTATAAAAGTACATCCCTTCTCACTCAGAAATTCCATTTCTAGGGATGTATCCCAGGGGTTTAAAGTGCATCAAAGATGTACAATATAAGCCTGCAATATATATGTACAATTTAAATTTTCTGTGGTGTTTTTCTACAATGACTATCTTTACTTGTATAAAAGGGTAGAGTTGAGGGGAGAGCAAGAGAAAGACTGGGGGAAAGAGGGAAGGGAAATCAAGTGTTAAGGAGAGGAGGGAGGTAGTAGAAAGAGTGGAGGAAGGTAGCCTCCTTGAAGTCCATGGTATCTGAGAACCAATAGGGTCCTCTTAACTACTATGGTCCACATTTCTCTATTTTGCTCATGAGACAGAATACTATGAAAGATGTTACTGAACTTCTCATCAAATCCAAATTCACAATGATCATATTTTATGTTGACTCTGAGTCTGGCTTCTTTTATTCAGCCTAAGGTTTTTGAGGTTCACCTGTGCGGTAGCATGTGTCTTTTTAAGCCCCATTATTATTATTATTATTTTTACCGCACAAGTGGTCTTCAGTTCAGTTCAGTTCAGTCACTCAGTCGTGTCCGACTCTTTGTGACACCATGAATCGCAGCACGCCAGGCCTCCCTGTCCATCACCAACTCCTGGAGTTCACTCAGACTCACGTCCATTGAGTCAGTGATGCCATCCAGCCATCTCATCCTCTGTCGTCCCCTTCTCCTCCTGCCCCCAATCCCTCCCAGCATCAGAGTCTTTTCCAATGAGTCAACTCTTCACATGAGGTGGCCAAAGTACTGGAGCTTCAGCATTAGCATCATTCCTTCCAAAGAAATCCCAGGGCTGATCTCCTTCAGAATGGACTGGTTGGATCTCCTTGCCATCCAAGGGACTCTCAAGAGTCTTCTCCAACACCACAGTTCAAAAGCATCAATTTTTCGGTGCTCAGCCTTCTTCACAGTCCAACTCTCACATCCATACATGACTACTGGAAAACCATAGCCTTGACTAGACGGACCTTAGTCGGCAAAGTAATGTCTCTGCTTTTGAATATGCTATCTAGGTTGGTCATAACTTTTCTTCCAAGGAGTAAGTGTGTTTTAATTTCATGACTACAATCACCATCTGCAGTGATTTTGGAGCCCAGAAAAATAAAGTTCCTCGTTGTTTTCACTGTTTCTCCATCTATTTGCCATGAAGTGATGGGACCGGATGCCATGCACTTAGTTTTCTAAATGTTGAACTTTAAGCCATCTTTTTCACTCTTCTCTTCCACTTTCATCAAGAGGCTCTTTAGTTCTTCACTTTCTGCCATAAAGGTGGTGTCATCTGCATATCTGAGGTTACTGATATTTCTCACAGCAATCTTGATTCCAGCTTGTGCTTCCTCCAGCCCAGTGTTTCTCATGATGTACTCTGCATATAAGTTAAATAAGCAGGGTGACAATATACAGCCTTGACATACTCCTTTTCCTATTTGCAACCAGTCTCTTGTTCCATGTCCAGTTCTAACTGTTGCTTCCTGACCTGCATACAGGTTTCTCAAGAGGCAGGTCAGGTAGTCTGGTATTCCCATCTCTTTCAGAATTTTCCACAGTTTCTTGTGATCCACACAGTCAAAGGCTTTGGCATAGTCAATAAAGCAGAAATAGATGTTTTTTCTGTAACTCCCTTGCTTTTTCAATGATCCAGTGAATGTTGGAAACTTGATCTCTGGTTCCTCTGCCTTTTCTAAATCCAGTTTGAACACCTGGAAATTCACAGAAGAATTGTACAAAAAAGATCTTCACGACCCAGATAACCACAATGGTGTGATCATTCACCTAGAGCCAGAAACCCTGGAATGTGAAAGTCATGTGGGCCTTAGAAAGCATCACTACAAACAAAGCTAGTGGAGGTGATGGAATTCCAGTTGAACTATTTCAAATCCTAAATGGTGATGCTGTGAAAGTGGTGCATTGAATATGCCAGCAAATTTGGAAAACTCAGCAGTGGCCACAGGGACTGAAAAATGTGTTTTCATTCCAGTCCTTAAGAAAGGCAATGTCAAAGAATGCTGGGTCTTATGGTGGTTTTATTCCTAGTTTTCTAAGGAATCTCCATACCATCTTCTATAGTGTCTGTACCAATTTACATTCCCACCAACAGTGCAAGAGCGTTCCCTTTTCTCCACACACTGTCCAGCATTTATTGTTTGTAGACTTTTTGATAAGGGCCATGCTCACCGGCCATCTGAATGCAGAGTTACAAAGAATAGCAAAGAGAGATAAGAAAGAGTTCCTTAGCAAGCAATGCAAAGAAATCAAGGAAAACAATAGAATGGGAAAGACTAGAGATCTCTTCAAGAAAATTAGAGCTACCAAGGGAACATTTCATGCAAAGATGGGCTCGATAAAGGACAGAAATTGTATGGACCTAACAGAAGCAGAAGATATTAAGAAGAGGTGGCAAGAATACACAGAAGAACTGTACAAAAAAGATCTTCACGACCCAGATAATCACGATGGTGTGATCACTCATCTAGAGCCAGACATCCTGGGATGTGAAGTCAAGTGGGCCTTAGAAAGCATCACTATGAACAAAGCTAGTGGAGGTGATGGCATTCCAGTGGAGGTATTTCAAATCCTGAAAGATGATGTTGTGAAAGTGCTGCACTCAATATGCCAGCAAATTTGGAAAACTCAGCAGTGGCCACAGGACTGGAAAAGGTCAGTTTTCATTCCAATCCCAAAGAAAGGCAATACCAAAGAATGCTCAAACTACTGCATTATTGCACTCATCTCACACACTAGTAAAGTAATGCTCAAAATTCTCCAAGCCAGGCTTCAGCAATACATGAACCGTGAACTTCCTTATGTTCAAGCTGGATTTAGAAAAGAAGGAGGAACCAGAGATCAAATTGCCAACATTCACTGGATCATGGAAAAAGCAAGAGAGTTCCAGAAAAACATCTACTTCTTCTTCATTGACTATGCCAAAGCCTTTGATTGTGTGGATCACAATGAACTGTGGAAAATTCTTCAAGAGATGGGAATACCAGACCATCTCACCTGCCTCCTGAGAAACCTGTATGCAGGTCAGGAAGCAACAGTTAGAACTTGACACAGAACAAGGGACTGGTTCCAACTTGGGAAAGCAGTGCCTCAAGACTGTATATCGTCACCCTGTTTATTTAACTATATTCAGAGTACATCATGTGAAATGCCAGGCTGGATGAAGCACAAGATGGAATCAAGATTGCTTGGAGAAATACCAATAACCTCAGATATGGAGATAACACCACCCTTATGGCAGAAAATGAAAAGGAACTAAAGAGCCTCTTGATAAAGGTAAAAGAGGAGAGTGAAAAAAATTAAAACTTTTTCACTTAAACTCAGGGCTTAAAACTCAACATTCAAAAAACAAAGGTCATGGCACCTGGTCCCATTACTTTATGGCAAATAGGTAGGAGACAATGAAAACAGTGACACACTATTTTCTTGGGCTCCAAAATCACCATGGACAGTGAAAATCTTCTTCTATGACATACCTAGACAGTGTATTAAAAAGAAGAGACCTAACTTTGACAACAAAGGTCTGCCTAGCCAAAACTATGGTTTTTCCAACAGTCATGTATGGATGTGAGTGTTGGGGGCATAAAGAAGCTGAGCGCTGAAAAATTGATACTTTTTAACTGTGGTGTTGGAGAAGACTCTCGAGAGTCCCTTGGACTGCAAGAAGATCAAACCAGTCAATCCTAAAGGAAATCAGTCCTGAATATTCATTAGAATGACTGATGCTGAAGCTGAAACTCCAAAACTTTGGCTGCCTGATGTAAAGAACTGACTCATTGGAAAAGATCCTGATGCTGGGAAAGATTGAAGGCAGGAGGAGAAGGGGACTACAGAGGATGACATGGTTGGATGGCATCACCAACTGGATGGACATGTGTTTGAGTAAGCTCTGGGAGTTGGTGATAGACAGGAAGCCTGGTGTGCTGTGGTCCATGGGGTCACAAAGAGTCAGGCATGAATGAATGACTGAACAGCAACAACAATATTGTCTTCCATAATGGCTGTATCAATTAACATTCTCACCAACAGTGCAACAGAGTTCCCCTTTCTCCACACCCTCTCCAGCATTTATCGTTTGTGGACTTTTGGATGATGGCCATTCCGACCGACTTGAGATGACACCTCATTTTGGTTTTGATTTCCATTTCTCTAATAATGACTGAGGGTGAGCATCTTTCCATGTGTTTATTAGCCATTTATATATCTTCTTTGGAGAAATGTCTGTTTATGTCTTTAGTCCACTTTCTGATTAGGTTGTTTGCTTTTTTGGTATTAAGCTAAATGAGCTGCTTGTATATTTTGGAGATTAATTCTTGGTCAGTTGTTCTAGCTCGAAGGATTTGAGCATATACTTGCTGGCGTATGAAATGAGTGCAATAGTACAGTAGTTTGAACATTCTTTAGCATTGCCCTTATTTAGGATCGGAATGAAAACTAATCCCATGGGATACAATCTATTAAAATGCAGTTGCAAAAAAAAAAAGAAAAAAAGAAAGAAAAGGAAAATACTTCCAGAACCCAGAACTTGATTTTATAATAGCTTTTTACTCAACAACCTCTTAATAAATTTCCACTCAAAGTGTACTTGGAAGCTTGTCATCTTTTTCCTATGTATTAGAGTTTCAACTGAGGGAGAAATTTCTGAAAATTAATCCTGGTTACCAAGAATGAAAAAAACATCCAACAAGTCACAGTTAGTTTCATGACAACATTATTTATGAAGGAAACATCATTGCTTTTGTTCAGCCTACTGTCAAAACATTTGTAGCATGCTTCTAAAAGGCCAAGAGAGAAGCATGTGTAGAGATTACCAAGGGCAACAACAAAAGTTCTGGCTTCCCTCTTCTTTCCCTAACACACTTTCTGAGATGAGCTTTAGCACCTAGACTGTCCTTGGTGGCTCAAGAAAGCATTTAAGTATCATCAGGAGTCTGGATACTGAGTTGAGTTTGCTGTAAGTTTAGAGATGATAGTTTAAAGAAAAAAAATCAGTTTTATTTCCTAAATTCCTCTCACATTCCCACTGGTGTGATATCATTTTGAAAACATTTCATCTTTAAGTTCCAGAACAGTGTTTAGAAATTTTTTGAAAATAAAGGCAACAACTTATATAATTGACTATGAAAAAGAAATGCACCACAGGGCTATGCTTATCAGTGTCTGTGTTGTGTGTACATGTGAATTGAGATCTCCAATCTACAGCTGTATTAAATTTTGGATCTGTATCTTTTCTATATGGAATCATAGAATATTGACATGACATTAAAAAAAAAAAAGAATCAATCCATTGTCTGCAATTATTTACATTTTCAAATACCTTGAAGACAGGGACTTTTTCTCTAGTACTTGGGTCCACAAATAACAACAAGTAGATGACCAATAGAGTGAAAAGGCCCCCACTTCTTACATGTTAAAACCTGAGGCCAAGAGGAGAAAAGTGACTGGCACAGCAGAATTGGGACGTCACAGCATCTTCACCTACATCCCAACTCTCTGTCCGATAATAGATTTTAAGTGTCTACTGATGTTTTAAAATGGATAAATTCCAAAAGACTGCAAAACCAATACAATATTGTAAAGAAAAAAAATAATAATAATTTTAAAAAAGAAAAAAATAATAAAATGGATGAATTCCTCATTTTTACTTCATAAAGGCCTAAGTTTGTGAGGTAAAGCTAATTTCAGATATCAAATATTTAACCCACATAACTTCTTTAAAGCATAAATAACCCCCAGGGAAATGTATTAGTTGTTTAACAGTCTCAGTTCCTTGACTGACAGACAACAGAACTTGGAAGCCTGAATAGTCTGGATCTATGAACTGCAACTTCCAAAGGACGACTATATGTGGTTTGCTCTTTATGCCATCACATACAAGAAAGTCCACCACAAATAATTTATTATAAATTCTACTTTTGAAAATAAACTATAAAAAGGAGTTTAATTTAACCCATCATTAAAAGAGCAAATAAATAATTTTTGGCCCCTAAACTTTTGGGGCAAACTAGGCCTGTCTTTGCAGTACTTATTTAGGCTTCTATTTTCTTGAAAGAATGAAGTCCTGCTGAGAGATACAAGGAGAAGGAAGCAAGATAAACACGAGTGTGCCGACTGCTCTAAGATGAGCAACCTGAAAGATTTAAACTTGGTCCCAAACCCTTGAAAAATAAGGAAATCAGCATGTGGAGAAGCCTACAGGTCTTGAACATGACGAGCCTGGTAAACTGTGGTCATGAGCACTCAGAAGCTGTGATGAAAGAAATCCAGTCCCACTTAATGCTACAAACTTTATGACTGTAGTTTTTGCATTAACTGACAAAGTGGAACAACTTCGCAGCCATAATAGCAGAGACTCCTCCAATCACTTTCTCTCTACAGTTTCATAGTAAGACGAGATCTGTGTGGGCCTTTGCAGGTTATTATCCTGTGTTTTATCCAGTGCCTGAACTAAACAGGTGCTGAATAAATCTGCACAGGATACTACCCGAAACAGTCTTATTTAATTCTCACAAAAGTCTTATGAAACAAGGAGGGCAGCCATTATTCCCATCTCACAGAAGACAAAGTTCCCAGACACCATGTCATCATCATCACTAAGGTTCATTAGGCACTGACCATGTGCTAAGCCCTCTGAATGCATTAACCTGTTTAATTTCCATGGTATTGTGATATGGTGGATATGAATAGCATCTCTATTTTACAGGTAAGAAAACTATGACACAGAGAAATTAACACGTATTAACATAACTACAATCAGCTATCACAATTAGGAACTAGCACTGGGACTGAACCTAGGAAGGTGGCTCCAGAGTCCATACTTATATCATGACAATATCATGCCTTGATATTTGACTGCCCAAGTAGTATCCACTTGCTTTGGGCTTGGTCACACGATTAGTTCATGGCCAGTCCAAGACTACTTCCATCCTCCCTCCAGCCCACCTCCCTACCTCAGTAGGTCCTGTCAATCATCACCTGCAAAAACAAAGCTGCCCTGGGCCTCAGCACAAGTCTAATTAACTGGACAGAGTGAGCATGTCCAAGTAACTGATGAACTAACTCTTCACAGAAACCCAAGTCAGGAGTATACCTTCCAAAGACAGGTGAAAGGCCTCAAGGTGGAGGCATCAACCACTGGTAAACCTCCAGGGACTATCATATTTGAAACTTACTATTGAAGATTCACCTGTTAGATAACACAAAGCCTCTTATATATAATTGGAAGTTATTACCTTCTTAGGAAAACCTCATAGTTGAAGAACATGCCACAGCTGTGTGATTCCAGGAATGAAAGGGCAATGAAAGAAAGAAACATACAGCCTGTCTTCTACAGGGAGATTACTTATAGGAAGGTTCTTCATATGTGACAACCTAACAAAATCACTGCAGATGGTGACTGCAGCCATGAAATTAAAAGATGCTTACTCCTTGGAAGAAAATTTATGACCAACCTAGATAGCATATTCAAAAGCAAAGACATTACTTTGCCAACAAAGGTCCGTCTAATCAAGGCTATGGTTTTTCCAGTGGTCATGTGTGGATGTGAGAGTTGGACTGTGAAGAAAGCTGAGCGCCAAAGAATTGATGCTTTTGAACTGTGGTGTTGGAGAAGGCTCTTGAGAGTCCCTTGGCCTGCAAGGAGATCCAACCAGTCTATTCTGAAGGAGATTAGCCCTGGGATTTTGGAAGGAATGATGCTAAAGCTGAAACTCCAGTACTTTGGCCACGTCATGCGAAGAGTTGACTCATTGGAAAAGACTCTGATGCTGGGAGGGATTGGAGGTAGGAGGAGAGGGGACGACAAAGGATGAGATGGCTGGATGGCATCACTGACTCAATGGACGTGAGTCTGAGTGAACGTCGGGAGTTGGTGATGGACAGGGAGGCCTGGCGTGCTGCGATTCAGGGGGTCGCAAAGAGTCGGACATGACTGAGTGACTGAACTGACTGAACTGAACTGAACTTAATACTATTTAAGAGTCCATGTTTTAGCAACTAGTCTAGGACATTTAAATATGTTTATATCAAATATAGGGTGTTTCCCTCTTACACTGATAGTGGGAACGCTAACTAGTACAGCCACTATGGAGAGCGGTGTGGCGATTCCTTTAAAATCTGGAAATAGAATTGCCATATGACTCAACAATCCCACTGCTGAGCATACACACTGAGGAAACCAGAATTGAAAGAGACACATGCACCCCAATGTTCTTTACAGAACTGTTTACAATACCTAGGACATGAAAGCAACCTAGATGTTCATCGACAGACAAGTGGATAAGGAAGTTATGATATATATACACAATGGAATATTACTCAGCTCTAAAAAAAATGCATTTTAGTCAGTTCAAATGAGGTGGATGAAACTGGAGTCTGTTATACAGAGTGAAGTAAGTCAGAAAGAGAAACACCAATATAGAATATTAATGCCTATGTATGGAATTTAGAAAAATGGTAACTCCCAGAGTTGGTGATGGACAGGGAGGCCTGGTGTGCTGCGATTTATGGGGTCACGAAGAGTCGGACACGACTGAGCGAATGAACTGAACTGAACTGAACTGAATTAAATGACAATCCTGTATGCAACGCAGCAAAAGAGACACAGAGCCTGTAAAGAACAGGCTCTTGGACTATGTGGGAGAAGGCAAGGGTAGGATGATCTGAGAAAATAGAATTAAAACATGTATATTACCATATGTAAAATAGATGACCAGTGTAAGTTCGATGAATGAAGCAGGGCACTTAAGACTGTACTCTGGGACAATCCTGAGAGATGGGGTGGAGAGGGAGCTGGGAGGGGGGTTCAGGATGAAGGGACAATTGTGCACTCATGGCTGATTTATTGATGTATGGCAAGACCACCACAATACTGTAAATTAATTATCCTCCAGTTAAAATAAATACATTTTTAAAACAAATATATGGTGTTTCATAAGCCACATAACAAATGGATTCCTAAATCATTCTGCTAAGTGAACATTCACTTATCTTCCCCCACACACATAAATGAAAAGTTTATATACACCTATATTCAAATTTTCTCTAGTAAGAGAAAAATATCAGTGAAGATTTTTGTAGAAAATGAATCGACAAACACAGTGATTTCTTCCAAGCATCTCTTCCATTTTCAAATACCAGAACATGGCAAAGGGCTAAATGTGTTAAGATATATTTACTGAGAAAATTGGTGTCTGACTTACCTGCTGGATTTCTATCAAAGAACAATACTGGAACTCTCAAAATGGACTTCAACATTTTTTTGTGCAAAGTTTGTGAAGAATTAACAAGGATGTACAATGCCAACAGAGATCTTGTGACACCAAGAAGGAGACTAGATCCAGTTAAACCTGAAATAATGAAATGTCACTTATAACACAAAATTTCTGCCTTTTCTTCAATGATACTGAAGTACAGCAGGCAGTTTATAAAGATAATATGTATTTTCCACTATAAAAGAATTTACATATAAATTTTATATATAGAATGTGAAATAAATAAGGTTAGATATATATATAGAATGGATTCTGTAAGAGCTTAAGGCATTCACAAGATACCTTAAAAAGAATATGAAAATCAGTATTTTCCTTTCACTAAACAGAAACCACGTGTGAAGAAAAAATGAAGTGTAAACTACAATTTCATTCTAGGCTTTCCAAACTCAATTTGAAAGTTCTAATAAAAACTCAGAAGAAAAATTAATTATAAAAAGTAATTAATCGTTCTTTCTCCATGTTTCAAATCTCACTATTTACAAAATTTTCCATAATGTGAAATTGTGGTGTGCTTTGGTACCAGCATGTGAATTAACAGGAAACAGGAGAAATTATTTCACTTCATTGTACAAAATACCCAGTAGTTTTAAAAAATAGGAAAATACCATACTAAGTTACAAGTAGAAAATGTCTTAAATAGTTGAATTGCAAGAAAATACAAATTATATCTTAACACAAGATAATTAACCTAAAAGAGCATCTAATCTCATTGTTTTATAGAAACAAAAAGCATTTGTAAATGCATATAATTATTTAAATTTGTTTTATTAATGACATAAATGAGTATTTACTATGCATATAAATATTAAAATAGCCCTCCAAACATCTCTTGAACCCATGATACTAAGGAAACTGGAAATAACTTCTGTTATAAATATTCCATCAGGTATTTTTTCTCCTTCAGCTTTTCACATCACTGTTGTGAAGCTGTTCGAATTTCTGAATTCCATCAACAGGCATTTGCCTTAGCCCACTATCCTAAATGAATATACAACAGAATCTTTTCCTTCTTCCTTTAAGCCCCCACAGTCCACCAATTCAGAAGGTAAACAGCTAACGGATTTAGGTTTCTTAGCAAATGATCAACAAAAGAAATATCAAATTTCAATGAGTGAGTTCTTACAAAGATCTAATTCACTCGATCTTTGCAGAAAGTTAGTATGCATGTTTCTTGTGCAAATATTTTAAAATTTTAGATGAGGATTTCCTTTTGAAAGTATGAAATGCTACACATATTCTAGGCACTCTTGTGAAAACAGAGCCATATTAATTAATATTAGTCTGGCAAGCCAGATGTTAAAATAATCACACAACTGGAGGTGCAATAACATTGTGATCTCAAGATAAGAAAGAGAAGGAATCCTAATTAATTTCCAGACACTGGATTTCTCCCTATTTAGCTTCTCTCTTAAGTAACTGGTGAAGCCCAAGAGATGAGCAGTGTGGCAAAGGGGAGTTTGCATACCTGCAAGGAAATAGTGCTTTGGCTTGGGGGCCCTTGCTGCCAGAGGAATTCATCTGAGTTCAATAAAAGACAAGGTTTATTCAGACAGAACTGGAAAAATTCAAATCACAGGGTGGGGATCCATTTCTAATCCCCTTGTCCATCCATATAATAAGATTTAGATACAGCAACCCATTAGAATAGACAGTAGCACATGTTTCCAGTGGCTGATTTTCTGAATGTTCAATTCTAGTTTAACTTCCAAAATCCAGTATAGAGCGAATTAAGAGTCTTCATTCACCTTCTTCTAGTAGATGTTTTAAATAATTATTCCAATTAATTAATAGAGTAAATGCAACTCAGACTCTTATTTGTTGAGGTATTTCTGAATTTCTCCTGGAAGTCTTAGTTGCGCATGCAGGCTCCTTGTAAGCACCTCAGACTCTAGTAAAATAGACCAGATGATTTGGCTTTACCTGAAAAAATTCCTAAGTACCAGTCCAGATCAAGCATCTCTGTTGTATTTCCTTTTTTATCTGCGATGATATTCAGAGTATGCTGTTCATTTGCCCTATGGAATAGGGAAGAAAAAAAATATTATGCTATAGATAGAATGTACATATATACCAGAAAAAAATTAACCTTGATTTAGGAGATGAATTTAATGCTAGATAATGGTTCCAACCTCTAAGGGCCCTATGTCTCTCTACCTTATAGAGATACCATTTGAATCACAACTTTCAGTTCTCAAAAATATCTGTGAGAAAGCTTCTGAGAGTGAGACATGGAGAGAGACCATGGGAGGGTCACAGTCCAGCAGGAACTGTCATTTTTCTTCAGGGAAACTACATGAGGGTCAGAAGAGGAGGCTGAACAACCCCACCCCTCCCCCTGACCCTGTGGGAAGGTGAAGCTCCATGTAGCCTTCACAGCACTTTGGGTCAGAGCAGGAATCACTCACCAGTTTAAAAGCCACCAATCCTGCAGGATGTAGGCAACCTGGAGCAGGAAACAACAGTCATTCACAAACTGACGTTACTGAGCCCTCACACCCCACTCACCAGGATGGGGGAAGGAAAGGTTCCAGAACAGGGAGAAGGTCCTTCCGACTCAGGTCTGTGTCAAGCCCCACATCCCAGGTGATGCGCATGTTATATTTTAATATCTCTAAAAGGCATTCTTTCTTTTTTCTAGAATCTGTCACAAACACACATCAATAAGCCTCACTTATTTTGTTACCCAAAGATAGCATATTTGAATGCAAATCCAAGTACATGTCAAAAAAAAGTAGGAGTATAAATGCTCAGGGTTTTGAAGGAAGACTCTTGACAGGTACTGTGATGGTCAGTTTTCTGTGCCAGCTTGGCCATTCCAGTCTCTGGTCATTCAATCAAACACTCCTCTAGATATTAATGTGAAGGTATTTTTTGTGGATCGTGGTTCATATCTATAATTAGTCAACTTGAGTAAAAATAACCATCAACAATGTGGTGGGCCCCATCCAGTCAGTTGAAGGCTGTAAGAGCACCACCCGAAGCTTCCCAGAGGAGGAAGAAATTCTGCCTTAAGACTGCAGCTCCTGCCTGAGGTTGCAGCCTGCAGGCCTGCTCTTCTGCTTTCAGATTCACCCAAGTAGATCCCACAGCTTCATGAGCCAGTTTTTTTAAAATAAAATTAAATAAATAGATACAGTATAAATAGTATGTGAATATCAAGCTAAGGGCACACACCAAAGCAAATTTCCTTACGTACCTGAGCTGCTATGCATACTAGAATAAGGAAAATGATGACAGACCAGTGAGCACCAGCTCTGAAGTAATTCTTGTAGGTCTTAAAACCAACTTTTCCTTCTAAACGTTTCTCCTTAGATAGTGTATCCTGTATATTCTCAGTCTTGAAGGGAAAAATGGCAGTAAAAGACAAAATTTTAAATAATGAATGACAAAACTACAAAAGTTCAACAATGCCCTAAATTGCAATTCTGTGGCAAAAACAGACACACCTCACATGCTGGTAGGAGTACAAATGGTCCATCTCCTATGGACAGGGTATGGAAATATCTAACCAAACCATATATGCATTTACTCTTGGACCCAGCCATACTACTTCTAATAATCTATTAGAAATAAGGAAATATCATTTGCACAAGGTTATTCATTGTTGTGTGGCTTTGCTTAAATTAGCAGTGCTGCGTTATGATCTAGATGTTTGGGACAGGGGTATGGGGGGAAAGGGAGTCCAAGAGGGAGGGGATATATGTATATATATAGCAGATTCATTTCATTGCACAGCAGAAAGCAACACTACATTGTAAAGCAGTTATACTCCAATTAAAAAATAAATTATATGACTAAAGAATAAAAATAGGATATCATGACTTTCGGCACACTCAAAACATATCCAATTCAAATATGAATGCAGAAGTTTGTTCCAAAATAACACACAAAATGATATGCAGTTAATGTATCCCTCTAGATGACTTGTGTCATTCAAACATAAAACATAGCTGGTCCTCAAAATACTAGTCAAACACAGTAAGCTGAGTTCACACAACAGGTTGGAGTAAGGTGAGTTTGGATAGCAGGAGGACAGCATATGATCTGAATCTACATGGTTCCTGAATTTCAGTGATTCTTGAGTGTGGAATGTGAGGGACTAATCAGTGTCTGCTGTGTGTCAGGTCCATAGCACATGTTATCTCTGGTCTATCACAAACCTTCTGACACCAAGGCAAAATATGACAATCAGTCATCTGCTGTGCCAGAACATTCTAATATGTAGGGAAAATAGCTGATTTAATGTGATCACAGCAGGATTTGATAGGAGAGGGTCTTCATAGTAAGCCTCTGGGTGTAAAAGAGAAGCTGGGAGCCATTATAAACATACACCCAGAAATTCATAGCAGTGTACCCTCTACTGATCTTGATAAGATTCATTATCCTATACCCAAAGGAGAACCCTGATCAGAGAGAAATTTAATTCTACCAATTCCATGGAATAAGGCCCTGGAAACTTATATACTTTGAGACAAAGATGTCATGAAAGGAGAAGACTGAACGGCCATCAAAAGTGGACAGACCAGGATGTTGCAGGATGAGAAACTCACATCTTGGTCTTCTGCAGCTGCATCTTTCAACAAGGCTGTGGAAGACTGTTGAGACTGAACTGAAGACTCGGAGGATGTCTGAGTCCCCATAGTAGGAGATTCAGGAACTGGAGATGGTTCAGCCTCCTCATTCTCCTTCTTTAAAAGGGAAGCAAAATCTACCCCAGATTTCAGTAACTCAGCATAAGTCCCTTTTTGCACCATTTCACCCTAAAATACAAATTTTAAACTTGAGAGGAATGTACTTGCATTAGATAATACTAATCTAATTTAAATACTAATCAAGAAAAGTTAACTGGTATTAAACTATAACTTTTTTAAGAAAATATTTTTTGGGTCTGGAATTACGGTTCACAAATCTATTTCAGTACAAGGCTTCTGTCCTCTGCCAAACCATATACTGTGTAAGGTGCAGGCAGATGTGAAAGAAATGTGTACTTATGTGTTAAAAATAGAGGCCATTGAGATAACTACTGTCGGCACTTAGGGAAGCAAAAACTACAGATGTCAGTGGAAGTATCAGTAGTTTTCTTTTTAGACAATTCAGATAAACTTAACATGACAAACAGAATTTTTTAAAACAGTCAATTGGAGAAGACATTCCAGGAAACAAACAAGATTGACACAGAGGTGGGCACAAGCACATCTGCACAGGTAAGAGTCACTCATCAAACCTTTGCTGACCGTGTCACTGTCACAGGAGCATGTGTTCAGCTGGGACAAGACCTGTAAGAAGTAGCTCTGGACAGAGAATCCATGAGCTGTGTCTTCATTGTCTTTATAACTTCCCAACAAACTCAGAAAGTTCCCAACTGAAAATTCAATATTCTTTCTGTTCAAGTCATTAAACAAGAAGGCCATGAGACTGGAGTGGTTCTAAAGCCTTGGCAGCAAACCAAAACGTAACCCAGAATCAGTGAGCTCAAATTTGAGAGGAAACCTTAAAAACAACCAATCACAAGCAGAAAACCAGGCCTCCTCAGATCAGGCAACTGCTTAAGCCACTGCCAATCTAATCAAGTTCTTTGAAAATACATGACAGTTTACTTCAGTTTCCCTTCCTCCAGTTCAGTTCAGTTCAGTCACTCAGTCATGTCTGACTCTCCGCAACCTCACCTCCCTGTCCATCATCAACTCCCGGAGTTTACCCAAACTCACGTCCTTTGAGTCAGTGATGCCATCCAACCATCACATACTCTGTTGTCACCTTCTCTTCCCACCTTCAATCTTTATCAGAATCAAGGCCTTTTCCAATGAGTCAGTTCTTCATATCAGGAGGCCAAAGTATCGGAGCTTCAGCTTCAGTATAATTCCTTCCTTCAGGACTGATTTCCTTGAGGACTGACTGGTTGGATCTCCTTGTAGTTCAAAGGACTCTCAAGAGTCTTCTCTAACATCATAGTTCAAAAGCATCAATTCTTCAGTTCTAGGCTTTCTTTATGGTCCAACTCTCACATCCATACATGACTACTGGAAAAATCGTAGCTTTGACTAGATGGACGTTTGTTGGCAAAGTAATGTCTCTGCTTTTTAAAATGCTATCTAGGTTGCTCACAGCTTTTCTTCCAAAGAGCAAGCGTATTTTAATTTCATGGGTGCAGTCACTATCTGCAGTGATTTTGGAGCCAAAGAAAATAAAGTCTGTCACTGTTTCCTTTGTTTCCCCGTCTATTTGCCATAAAGTGATGGGACTGGATGCCATGATCTTCGTTTTTTGAATGTTGAGTTTTAAGCCAGCTTTTTCACTCTCCTCTTTCACCTTCATCTAGAGACTGACTCTTTAGTTCTTCTTTGCTTTCTGCCATATGGGTGGTGTTATCTGCATATCTGAAGTTATTGATAAATCTCCTGGCAATCTTGATTCCAGCTTGTGCTTCATCCAGCCTAGTATTTCACATGATGTACTCTGCATAGAAGTTAAATATATAAGGTGACAATATAAAGTCTTCACATACTCCATTCCTCATTTGGAACCAGTCTGCTGTTCTTTGTCCAGTTCTGTTTCTTCTTCATCTGCATACAGATTTCTCAGGAGGCAGGTAAGATGGTCTGGTATTTCCGTCTCTTGAAGAATTTTCCACAGTTTGTTGTGATCTACACAAAGGCTTTAGCATAGTCAATACAGCAGAAGTTAATGTTTTTCTAGAACTCTCTTGCTTTTTCTGTGATCCAACAGATGTTGGCAATTTGATCGCTGATTCCTCTGCCTTTTCTAAATACAGTATGAACATCTGAAAGTTCTCAGTTCATGTACTGTTGAAGCCTAGCTTGGAGAATTTTGAGCATTACTTTGCTAGAGTGTGAGATAAGTGCAATTGTGTGGTAGTTTGAATATTCTTTGCATTGCCTTTCTTTGGGATTGGAATGAAAACTGACCCTTTCCAGTCCTGTGGCCACTGCTGAGTTTTACAAATTTGCTGGCATACTGAGTGCAGCACTTTCACAGCATCATCTTTCAGGATTTGAAATAGCTCACCTGGAATTCCATCACCACCACCAGCTTTGTTCATAGTAAGGCTTTCTAAGGCCCAGTTGACTTCGCACTCCAGGCTGTCTGGCTCTAGGTGAGTAATCACACCATCGTGTTATCTGGGTCATGAATATCTTTGTTATATAGTTCTTCTGTGTACTCTTGCCACCTCTTCTTAATATCTTCTGCTTCTATTCGGTACATACCATTTCTGTCATTTATTGAGCCCATCTTTGCATGAAATGTTCCCTTGGTATCTCTAATTTTCTTGAAGAGATTCCCAGTCTTCCCCATTCTATTGTTTTCCTCTGTTTCTTTGCACTGATCACTGAGGAAGGCTTTCTATCTCTCCTTGCTATTCTTTGGAACTTTCATATGTAGATGCTTTCACTATTTTCTAACCCCATGAAACAAGACACAGCTAATTCACTCAGTGGCAAACAAAATATGAGGCCAAAATTTCAGGATGCCAAACCAATCAAAGGAGGGCATCTGGTTCAGTTCAGTTCAGTTCAGTTCAGTCGCTCAGTCACGTTCGACTCTTTGCGACCCCATGAATGGCAGCACACCAGGCCTCCCTGTCCATCACCAACTCCCGGAGTTCACTCAGACTCACATCCATCGAATCGGTGATGCCATCAAGCCATCTCATCCTCTGTTGCCCCCTTCTCCTCCTGCCCCCAATTCCTCCCAGCATCAGAGTCTTTTCCAGTGAGTCATCTCTTCTCATGAGGTGGCCAAAGTACTGGAGTTTCACCTTTAGCATCATTCCTTCCAAAGAAATCCCAGGGCTGATCTCCTTCAGAACGGACTGGTTGAATCTCCTTGCAGTCCAAGGGACTCTCAAGAGTCTTCTCCAACACCATAGTTCAAAAGCATCAATTCTTCAGCGCTCAGCCTTCTTCACAGTCCAACTCACATCCATACATGACCACAGGAAAAACCATAGCCTTGACTAGACGGACATTTGTTGGCAAAGTAATGTCTCTGCTTTTGAATATGCTACCTAGATTGATCATAACTTTCCTCCCAAGGAGTAAGTGTCTTTTAATATCATGGCTGCAGTCACCATCTGCAGTGATTTTGGAGCCCCCGAAAAATAAAGTCTGACACTGTTCCTACTGTTTCCCCATCTATTTCCCATGAAGTGATCAGACCAGATGCCGTGATCTTCGTTTTCTGAATGTTGAGCTTTAAGCCAACTTTTTCACTCTCTTCTTTCACTTTCATCAAGAGGCTTTTTAGTTCCTCTTCACTTTCTGCCATAAGGGTTGTGTCATCTGCATGTCTGAGGTTATTGATATTTCTCCCGGCAATCTTGATTCCAGCTTGTGTTTCTTCCAGTCCAGCGTTTCTCATGATGTACTCTGCATAGAAGTTAAATAAGCAGGGTGACAATATACAGCCTTGACGTACTCCTTTTCCTATTTGGAAGCAGTCTCTTGTTCCATGTCCAGTTCTAAGTGTTGCTTCCTGACCTGCATACAGATTTCTCAAGAGGCAGGTCAGGTGGTCTGGTATTCTCATCTCTTTCAGAATTTTCCAGTTTATTGTGATCCACACAGTCAAAAGCTTTGGCATAGTCAATAAAGCAGAAATAGATGTTTTTCTGGAACTCTCTTGCTTTTCCATGATCCAGCGGATGTTGGCAATTTGATCTCTGGTTCCTCTGCCTTTTCTAAAACCAGCTTGAACATCAGGAAGTTCACAGTTCATGTATTGCTGAAGCATCTGGTTAGGGCAGATCATATAGAAGAAAGTGCACCATGACCCTAACTTTGACCCCTCTCATCCTATCCCCTGAGGTGGTCCCCTAGAAGAAACCCTATGAAACCTTTGGGAACCATCTGATACTGAAGAATTAGAATTTTATTCAAGATATATTGTGTCTTGTGCCACTTGAGAAACAAAATGCATACACCTTATTTAATGAAATTACCACTTTCTACTTAGTATCTGTATGCTGCACAAGGAAATTACTACTGGTACAAAGAATAATTTCACTCAGCGGCCAAGCCCTGACAATTCCAAGGGGACAAGGGGGCATGCCATCCCCCCTCTGATGTGAGAGAGGGATCAGACAAATAGAAAGGATGGACCCCAACTCATCCAGGGGTGCTCCCTAGTGGACAAATTTTTGTTCTAAAATTGAGGATGGTATTCTCAAAAGAAGCAATAAAGGGGCCCCAAAACAGCTAGGGACTGGCTAAATATGTTATTGTGCCTCTCACTATTCTGTACTCAATACTGCCAATACATACTAGTATCACCTGCTCTGTGGGTTTCCCTGGTGGCTCAGCAGGTAAAGAATCCGCCTGCAATGCAGGAGACCCTGGTTCAGTCCCTGGGTTGGGATCCAGTATCCCCTGGAGAAGGGATGGGCTACCCACTCCAGTATTCTTGGACTTCTCTGATGGCATAGATGGTAAAGAATCTGCCTGCAATGCAAAGACCTGGGTTTGATCCCTGGGATGGGAAGATTCCCTGGAGGAGGGAATGGCAACCCACTTCAGTATTCTTGCCTGGAGAATCCCCATGGACAGAGGAGTCTGGGGTCACAAAGAGGTGGACATGACTGAGTGACTAAGCACAGCACATCATCTGCTCTGCACATGAAGTTAGCTGGTCTCAAGCTTAAGAAATCTGAGCTCCACATTCCTGGAGGAGTGGAGAACAGTCTATACATGGAATTGCTTTGAGAGGTAGAGATGCTATATTTTAATAATCTTTCTTAGAGCAGAAATTCATTTGATAAGTGAGAGATTTGGCCATGGGTCTGTTGAAAGAGACAAGGGTTAACAACAGAGGTGCTGAGGCACAGACACAGACAAATCAAGGGGTGAGACATCAAACAATTACCAAGTCTGAAAAATTCTCACTAATCTCCAACCCACTCCCAATCATGTGAGGTATCGTGCACTGAATGTGTTAGTTGCTCAGTCGTGCCTGACTCCCTGTGACCCCGTGTACTGCAATCCACCAGGTTCCTCTGTCCGTGAGTTTTTCCAGGCAAGGATACCAGAGTGGGTTGCCATTTCCTTCTCCATGGTGACCCCTTAAAAAGGTGTGTTCATGCCCTAAACATGAAATCTGTGAACTGACCTTATTTGGAAGCAGGGCCTTTGCAGATGCAATTAAGCTAAGACGAGGTCACACTGGAGCAGGGTGACCCTAAATCCAATATGACTGATGTCCTTATGAGAACAGAAGAGACTCAGACAAACAAGGGATGATGGCCACGTGGTTATCAGAAGCAGAGACTACAATACTGCAGCTGGAAGCCAAAGAATACAAGGAAGGCCGGTGCACACCAGTGGCAGGAAGGAAAGATTCTCCCCTGAAGCCTTCAGGGAAGAACACAGCCCTGCCAGCACCTGGACTGGGGACTTGTAGCCTCCAGACCAGGGAGACAATAAATCTCTGTTGTTTTGAGGATAGAGAGAACAGACCTGTAGTTCCCAACAGGGAGGGAGCTGGGGAGACTTTGAGTGCGAGGTTTTGGATTAGCAGATGTAAGCATTATATATGGAATTGATAAACAACAAGGTCCTACTGTGTAGCACACAAAGGGTGCAGCATGCTTGGGGCTGGTGCATGGGGATGACCCAGAGAGATGTTGTGGGGAGAGAGGTGGGAGAGGGGTTCATGTTTGGGAACGCATGTAAGAATTAAAGATTTTAAAATTTAAAAAATAAAAAAAATAAAGAAAAAAAAAGAATAAACACTTTAAGGATTAAAAAAAAGAATTATATTCAGTATCCTATAATAAACCATAATGGAAAAGAATATTTAAAAATAAATATATGTATATGTATAACTGAATCACTTCACTATACAGCAAAAATTAATACAATCTTGTAAATCAACTATATTTCAAGAAAACAAAATAAGTTTCTGTTGTTTGAAGTCACCCAGTTTGCAGTACTTTGTTACAGCAGCTCTAGAAACTGATACTCTAGCCTGAGCCCACCCTTCTGTCTTCTCAGCTTTGCTAAGACTTCTAACTGCTTCTGCTGTCACCTCTCCAGTGACCGTCAGAGGAATCTTTTAAATCCCGCATCAGACCACATCCTCTTCTACTCTGGACCATCTGAGGCTTCCACCTCACTTCTAGGCTCACTGCCCACTGCTCAGAGACCCTTTCCCTCCACATCCCCCTGCTCACTGTCCTCAGACACGCTGGTCTTCCTGCTTTTCCTCCAACCTGCCAGGTCAGCTCCTTCCTTAATACCCCCTGCCTCAGATTCCCTCTCCCCAGTGATAGCACGGTCCCCACCTTCATGTCACTCAGACCCTGTGAGGTACCAGCTCCTCAGGGAGGCAGCCAGGATGTCACCTTCTTTGTCATATCTGTCCCCATTAGAACAGGAGCCCCATGTAGGCAGGGCCTTGTCCTCCTGCTGCACAGGCTCCCACATGTATTGGGCACATAGAGACCTGGGCAGGGAGACCAGCGACTGGCAACACCAGCAGAATGGGTGTCTCCGACCCAGGTGCTTGGCTACCCAACCTTGCTTCCTGTACTAATGGAAGACGCTCTTCAGTCAAACTGTGCATGACAATCATGTGAATACAAACAGGTCTTAGTATCTCTAATTTCCAAACAATACAATTTGACTTAAATCCTGGAAAAGGAAAACAAAAAGTTCTTAAAAACATTGCATCATTATCCTTAACAATTTCACTAGAACAGTGATGATTCAGTAGCCTTGCGGTTGTATTTCTATACACTTTAAGCTTTATGTGGCTTAGAGTATAATAGTGACATTTCTACAGGCCTTTGGATTCATCCTCAAATGTAAGAATACCACCAGCTCTGAGAAGAAGGGAGTGTACAACTGAGGGAGAAGAGGGCATTTACCATTAATCCAAGGAGAGTGACCTGTTGGGAGGGCTGGCCTTCAACACACCTGAGTGTCAGCAAGTTCCAGAGACTTCTAGAAATTACTTACCTTTTCCAATAGCAGAATCTGACTTGCATCTTTTAGGTACTGCCACTGATGAGTCACTAAGATTGTGATCTTCTCATGCAAAACTTGGCAAATACACCTACAAATGTAAAAGGTACAGTATGTAAAAACATGAATGGGGGTGCTTCCAATTGAAAACACATATTTTTAAAACATAACAAGAGAAAGATAACACAGGAGTTGAAGATCCGTCGTTTAAATATCAAATAAATAATATAAACTAAGTACCAATATAAATCAATAAATCTGACTAGTCCTCAAATTCATCAGCAGCAAACCTGAATCCAGCTCTCTTCAAATATTCTAAAAACCAGTCCAGTGAAGGAGGCACCAACAGCTAGTTGTTTTTTTTTTCTCAAAAAAATCATCAATTATTTACATGTTTCATGATGATAAACAACTGACCAATACTGAGATTCCAAAACCTGACTGAACTAAAACACTATTTCATCACTATATAGGAATGGGAGAAGAGAATCTATCTGTACATTTTGCTCAGGCAGTTTTCTAAGCGATTGTTTATGATTTATAATGTACAGAGTAACAACAACAAATTAATAGACTCTTGGTAACCTTTGCCAGAGTGCATTTTCTAGACACTTCTTCCCAAATAGCACTAGATAAAAAATGAATGCTAGTGGCCTCCATACATCTCTGCAACATTCCATCCCAATCAGGAGTTAAACTTTTCATTTGAACCGAAAACTTTCTGAATATGAAAATGAAAGAGAGTCCAAATGCCCCAAATCAGAGGAAATCATCCAACAGCTCAAGACACACAATTCTCTTAGCCAAGAGCCCCCCTACAAACTATCCAAACTTAAGTGGTTTTTTTTACACAGCAACCCCCTCAAACTCTCCCTACATCTTAAATGCAGAACCCAAGGAACTCAGCCCCAGTCTCTTCCTACAGGGTCCACAACCCCTTCATAGAAGTGAGTAGCCAGGTTCGAGGCCCCAGCGAGCATGCGCAGGGCTCCAGGCAGGTACTCTGAGTGCCCTGCACCCTCACAAAGCAAATCTCAGGAACATGGGCCAGAGCTCAGCCTGATGAGTGAGTCAGATGGAGAAGCTGGAGGCAGTAGACTGCAGCTTGGTTTCATCAGATGAGCCAATAAACCTCAGTTTCTTCATCTCAGAACAACATCAATGACAATCATGTGTTCTGAGAAGTCTAACCACCAGTCTGCTCAGTAAATGTCAGCTCCCTTCCCCACTCCTCCCTAACCGCAAGTGGTCATATGCTTTGGACTCAGAATAGAAAAACTCTGAGGGGACCCTCTGGACTCAGGGTCTGTGATCAGAAAGAAGATCCTGGGATGCAGACACACTCACCATCATTTCATTAATTCCAAACAGATTTATTGTTACCTTTTGACATGTCTTAGTTCAGCTTTTGTACCTAAGTTTCTTGACTGAGTAACCCCTTCCTTCAGTTAGTACTAAAGTTTTTCATGGAATTGTTGTCAACCAGTCCATAAGTCATGTCCAGCTCCTGTGACCCCATGGACTGCAGCACACCAGGCTTCCCTGTCCTCCACTATCTCCACAGTTTGCTCAAATTCATGTCTATTAAGTCAATGATGCTATCTAACCATCTCATCCTCTGCTTCCCCCTTCTCCTTTTGCCTTCAATTTTTCCCAGTGTCAGGGTCTTTTCCAATGAGTTGGCTCTTTGCATCAGGTGGCCAAAGGATTGGAGCTGCAGCTCCAGCATCTATCCTTTCAATGAATATTCAGAACTGATTTCCTTTAGAACTGACTTGTTTGATCTTTTTGAAGTCCAAGGGACTCTCAAGAGTCTTCTCCATGACCACAATTTGAAAGCATCAATTCTTTGGCACTCAGCCTTCCTTGTGAATCAACTCTCACATCCATGTATGACTACTGGAAAAACTATAGCTATGACAACACAGACTTTTGTCCACAAAGTGATGTCTTTTCTTTTAATACACTGTCTAGGTTTGTCATAGTTTTCCTTCCAAAGAGCAAGTGTCTTTTAATTTCATGGCTGCAGTCACTGTCCACAGTGATTTTGGAGCCCATAAAAATAAAATGTCACTGTTTCTACATTTTCCCCTTCTATCTGGCATGAAGTGGTGGGACTGGATGTCATAATCTTTGTGGGTTTTTTTTTTTATGTTGAGCTTCAAGTCAGCTTTTTCACTCTCTTCTTTCATCCTCAGGTGGCACAGTGATAAAAAATTTGCCTGTCAATGCAGGAGATAGGGGTTCAATTCCTGGGTTGGGAAGATCCCCTCTAGAAAGAAATGGGAACCCATTCCAGTATTCTTGCCTGGAAAACTCCATGGACAAAGGAGATTGGTGGGCTGCAGTCCATGGGGTTGCATGACATGGAGTCAGACATGACTGAGAATACACGTGTACACACTTTCATCCCCATCAAGAGGTTCTTTAGTTTTGCTTCACTTTCTTCCATTAAGGGTGGTATCATCTGCAAATCTGAGCTTGTTCATATTTATCCCAGCAATCTTGATTCTAGTTTGTGATTCATCCAGCCCAGCATTTTACATGATGTACTCTGCATAAAAGTAAAATAAGCAGGGTAACAATATACAGCCTTGACATACTCCTTGCCTAATTTTGAACCAGTCAGTTGTTTCATGTCCGTTTCTAACTGTTGCTTCTTATCCACATACAGGTTTCTCAGGAGACAGGTAAAGTAGTGTGGTATTCCCATTTCTTGAAGAATTTTCTACAGTTTGTTGTGATCCACACAGTTAAACACTTTAGTATAGTCAATGAAACAGAAGTGGATTATTTTTTAGATTTCCTTGCTTTCTCTATGATTCAGTGAATAATGGCAATTTGATCTCTGGTTCCTCTGCCTTTTCTAAACCCAGCCTGTACATCTGGAAGTTCTCAGTTCACATACTCCTGAAGCCTAGCTCGGAGGTATTGCTTTGCTAGCTTATGGAATGAGTCCAATTGTACAGTACTTTGAACCTTCTTGGGAATGTTCTTTGGAACCCATGAATTGTTTTTCTTTAGTTCAAAATACCTGTCAATAGTCCCCGAAGGCAGATGTTAATCAAATATGATGGGTTGCTTTATCCAAGATGGACCAACCGAAAAGTTTTAAATGTTTTATTCCTAACATTCCATCACAGATGAGGTGCTATAATTACAATGAAGTGATCAGTTGATGATTTTGAATTTCTTCCCAAATAATTTTTATCCAAATCTCTAGAAAAACTACTTTACTTTTCAAGCTTTTAAGAGTAAAGTTTTCCAAGTCATGCCATGAAAAATAATTGCTTCAGTGATGAGCTGTTTACACATTATTTCTAGATAAGAGCTGTTAACCATATAATTCCCTATATCAAAATAATCCTATATAAATGCTGTGTTAAGAGGGGACATGGCAGGTTATTGTAGAAAGGATATATGTAATGCAGAGTCCCACCTTCATTCATTCGACTGGCAGACTTTGGTTAGGCAGAGGTTCTATCCCAAGTGCTGAGGATATACCCACAGGTCAAGACAGTAAACAACACTCTGCACATGGGGAGAGGAATACACTGAACTAATATAGGAAAAATGCACTATTGGGCTGTGATGTGTACTCTCAGGGAAAAGCAAGGGGGCGCTGCTGTCTTAGATAGGGTGACATGGGAGCCCTGAGACTATCTGGGGGAAAATCCTGGAAGAAGACATAGCAGGTGCAGGGGTCCTGGGACAGAACATGCTGGGATGAGGAGCCTTCCTGCATTCACCGCTTAGGGTCGAGATTTGGGGAGGGGTGGCAGTAAGGGGGACTCATAAATAGTCAAGTGCACCCACTGAGGGCTGTGGAAAGACAGAGGGCATGGGGGCCCCCTAGAGGAGCAGGAGGGAATGGCAGCACCCATTTTCCACCTTCCTTCTGTGTGCTGGTACACTGCTCCCTGGCTCTGGGACAGAGGGACCCGTATGTACAGACAGACAGGGGTGAGAAAGGAACCCCCATAAATCCAGCACAGCCAGATACTGATTGGGTGTGGGGATGAGCTGGAAAGGTTGATGGGGCAGGCGGCAAAGAAGCCTGTTCTCTGTTTGAGTACCTGGAACTGCAACCTGAATGGGGTGGGGGGACAAGGGGGATCTATGAAGGGCTGGAACAGGAGGGTGAGCTGTGTAGAAAGCAGTGTCAGAATCTGATCAGGAAAGACCTGAAGAGCAGATGATGCAGGAGGTGGGGGGTCTGATGATGTAGAGCTGGACCAGGACACGATCCATGGCTGGACACAGGTGTCACTGTATCAGTTCACCTAAGGCCCCTCACCTTATGTAGGTGATCGAACTCACTTAGTGTAGTAAGTGTAACAACATATAAGTGTAAAACTTACGGACCTTAGTAACCTTGGATATAGATTCATGACTGAAGAAAACTGTTAATGGCTAGTAGAAATATTATTCACTCACTTTTAATACAAAATACTCCCCATTATTAAGCTTCAACACAACCACCATCTCTCATACCATAATGTTGCTGCTAAGTAATGTCCTAAGTATTGCATTCATGCTCCTTGCCCTAAGTTTCCCCAGAAAATGTGGTTCTGATGGCAAAGGACAGTCTTAATTAACAAGCTTGCTTCTATCAAGTGTATACCCAGAGTCATTACACCCAAAATGTTGAGAGGACTTTATAAACACATCCTGGGTTCAGAAAAGAACTTGGGACAGCTTTTGTGATGAGCACAGTGACACTTGACAATCAGAACTCTGTCTTCTCCCCTCCCAGTGATGCAAATATAGCAGTCAGCAGAATCTCTTCTTACACTGATGGAGAATTTGTGCAGATGCACACAAGACAGAGTGACAGACATTTGTGTGTTCAGGAATGGGTATTGAGAACAGGGAGGCTGAACTACTCATGATGCCAGGAGGGCAAGGTGGGGAATCTCTTCCACAGCACTAGAGCCATCACTGAACTCATGACAAGACACAAGGCATTTCTCTAAGGGAAAATTCATCAAGCCATGATCAGGAGAGGGTAGGAAAGGGGGTCAGACCAGAGAGCTGGAGGCCATGCCAAGTGTCAGCTGTGCTACTCTCTTACTTTGAAAGAGTCAGTACTACTGTGCATTTTTTGTGTGGCAAAATACACATAATATGAAATCTACCATTTTAACCATTTTAAGTATATAGCACAGTAACTTTAAGTACATTTACGTTGTTGTGTAACCATCATCACCACTCATCTCCAGAGCTCTTTCATCACCCCAGTACTAAACACAAGTTACACACAAACTTTGGTAGAACTCATACAATGACCCTGCTCAGTTCAGTTCAGTCACTCAGTCGTGTCCGACTCTTTGCGACCTCATGAATAGCAGCACGCCAGGCCTCCCTGTCCATCACCAACTCCCAGAGTTCACTCAAACTCATGTCCATAGAGTCGGTGATGCCATCCAGCCATCTCATCCTCTGTTGTCCCCTTCTCCTCCTGCCCCCAATCCCTCCCAGCATCAGAGTCTTTTCCAATGAGTCAACTCTTCGCATGAGGTGGCCAAAGTATTGGAGTTTCAGCTTTAGCATCAGTCCCTCCAATGAACACCTAGGACTGATCTCCTTTAGAATGGACTGGTTGGATCTCCTTGCAGTCCAAGGGACTCTCAAGAGTCTTCTCCAACACCACAGTTCAAAAGCATCAATTCTTTGGCGCTCAGCTTTCTTCACAGTCCAACTCTCACATCCATACATGACCACTGGAAAAACCATAGCCTTGACTAGACACACCTTTGTTGGCAAAGTAATGTCTCTGCTTTTTAATATGCTATCTAGGTTGACTTCCCTGGTGGCTCAGATGGTAAGGCACCTGCCTACAATACGGGAGACCCAGGCTCAATCCCTGGGTCGGGAAGATCTCCTGAAGAAGGGAATGGCAACCCACTCCAGTATTCTTGCCTCCCCCGCCAAAAAAAGGACCTCAAAGAATTGACCCTGCTAGTGAATGTGAAATACCAGCTCTTTGTATCCAGAGCTCAGAGCTATCCCCATATGTCTCTCTCTCTCTCTCTCTCTCTCTCTCTCTCTCTCTCTCTCTCTCTCACACACACACACACACACACACACACACACACTGATAACTCTGCTGAAATCTTTTTACTTTGCTAGGTAGCATGGAGAAGGCAACAGCACCCCACTCCAGCACTCTTGCCTGGAAAATCCCATGGACGGAGAAGCCTGGTAGGCTGCAGTCCATCGGGTCGCTAAGAGTCGGGCATGACTGGGCGACTTCACTTTCGTGTTTCACTTTCATGCATTGGAGAAGGAAATGGCAACCCACTCCAGTATTCTTGCCTGGAGAATCCCAGGGACAGAGGAGCCTAGTGGGCTGCTGTCTATGGAGTCGCACAGAGTCAGACATGACTGAAGCGACTTAGAAGCAGCAGCAGCAGGTAGCATGAATTGTGAGTTGTGAATGAATTCTTTCCCCTGCAAATGTACATACTGATGTCTTAACCCCCAGTACTTTAGAATTTGGTGACAGGACCTTCAAAGAGGTATGTAAGTTAAATAAGGCCATAAGGGTGGGCCAAATATAATCTGACTGCTGTCCTTAGAAGAGGAGACTAAGACATAAGGACAGAGACACAGGGGTGCACGTGGACAGAGGGAGGATCATGTGAGGACCATGCAAGAAGAATGCCATTGGAAGCCAAGCAGAGAGGTCTAAAGAGAAACCAAACTGCCTACATCTTGATCTTAGACTTTCCCAGCTTTCAAAACTATGAGAGATAAACTTCTATTATTTCTAAGCTTCCCAGGCTCTGGTCTCCTGTGAGAGCAGTCTGGATGGACACAGCCCCAGCAAACTAACACAGGACCTGAAAGCAAGAATTTCTAAATAGCTTCTTTCTGCCAAACACCCTGCCTCCTCCAGGTAAGGATGTGCCTGCTGTCCTCCTCACAGTCCTGTTTCCTCCTCCCTCCACACCTGAGCTTCTACTCATCCTTCAGGAAAAGAACTGGGTCCTCAGAGGTGGTCCTAAGATGACAGAGGAATAGGATGGGGAGACCACTTTCTCCCCCCACAAATTCATCAAAAGAACATTTGAACGCTGAGCAAATTCCACAGAACAACTTCTGAATGCTGGCAGAGGACATCAGGCACCCAGAAAGGCAGCCCATTGTCTTTGAAAGGAGGTAGGGCAAAATATAAAAGATAAAAAGGGAGGCAAAAGAGGTAGGGATGGAGATCCATCCCAGGAAGGGAGTCTTTAAAAAGAGAGAAGTTTCCAAAAACCAGGAAACACTCTCTCCGGCGGGTCTGTGGTGAGCCTTGGAATCTGAGAGGGCAAAATAACCAGGAGGAAAAATAAATAAATAATTAAAACCCACAGATCACGTGCCCAACAGCAACTCCCAGCAGAGCAGCAGCCCAGACGCTTGCATCTCCCACTAGCAAGGGGGGGGGGGGGGGGGGAGGGATAGGGAGGAGCGGGCTGCATTGCTTAGGGTAAGGACCCTCCTGAATGCCCTGAGGGCAATCTGAGGGAACTAGCTTGAGATAGCAACCTAGACTGTGGGATAGCTACCCCACGAAAAGCCCTAACCTAAGACACCGCCAGGCATGCTCACAGAATGGACTGAGCAGAGCTAGCTGGCTGTGGACTGGCCCATCCCCCGCTGGAGACAGGCAGGCGAGGGCAGCCAGAGCTGCAAGGGGGAAATCGTGGCCCCAGAGAGGCATCCTATACCAAACTGCATGCAGACTTTGTTGCTAACCAAGACTTCTTGGGATTCTGGATGGTCGAAATCTGCCGGGAGGGTCGCAGCCAGAGATCAGCTCCCCAGAAGAGATACACAGCACACCTGAAAAATGCATGCCCATTGTACACCCAGAAAACCGAGCGGCTGGGATGGGGGAGGGGATAGGCTGCAGCCTTCAACTGGGGGCAACTACACATGCCAAGCACCTGGTCACCTCAGCTGCTCAGACCTGGGACAGGTGCAAAATGCAGGCCCAACCAAATCTGCGCCTTTGTGGAGTATCCAAGAACCTGAACCTGAGCAGCTTAGACATGGGAAGTGCATGCAAACCAGGGCCTGCATCAGACAGTTCCCAGCAGAGCAACCTAGAGTCTGAGCAGTATAGACTGAAAAAGCACACACACTGTGAGTGGGGGCAAACCCAGTATGGCTGAATCACTGTGAGCACACACCAGTGATATTTGTTTGCAGTGTTCCTCCCTCCCCAAAGCATGACTGAACAAGCAAGCCTAAAAAAAAGTGACCACCACCGTGCCCCTTGTGTCAGGGCAGAAATTAGACACTGAAGAGATCAACAAACAGAAGAACCTAAAATAAACAGAGGGAACAGCTCTGGAAGTGACAGGTGCAGTAGATTAAAATCCTGTAGTTAGCACCAACTACATAGGAAGGGGCCTATAGACTTTGAGAAGTACAAGCCAGACCAAGGAACTATCTGAAAATGAACTGACCTCACACTGTCTGCAACAGCTCCAGAAAAAGTCTTAGATATGTTTTTATTATTATCATTTTTTAAATTAAAAAAAAATTTCTTTTATTTTTAAGTCATGTTACAGCTTTAATTTTCATTTTTATAACCTACTCAGTTCAGATCAGTTCAGTCGCTCACTCGTGTCCAACTCTTTGCGACCCCATGAATCACAGCATGCCAGGCCTCCCTGTTCATCACCATCTCCCGGAGTTCACTAAGACTCATGTCCGTCAGGTCCGTGATGCCATCCAGCCATCTCATGCTTGGTCGTCCCTTTCTCCTACTGCCCTCAATCCCTCCCAGCATCAGAGTCTTTTCCAATGAGTCAACTCTTCGCATGAGGTGGCCAAAGTACTGGAGTTTCAGCTTTAGCATCATTCCCTCCAAAGAGATCCCAGGGCTATCTCCTTCAGAATGGATTGGTTGGATCTCCCTGCAGTCCAAGGGACTCTCAAGAGTCTTCTCCAACACCACAGTTCAAAAGCATCAATTCTTTGGCGCTCAGCCTTCTTCGCAGTCCAACTCTCACATGCATAAATAACCACTGGAAAAACCATAGCCTTGACTAGACGGACCTCAGTCGGCAAAGTAATGTCCCTGCTTTTCAATATGCTATCTAGGCTGGTCATAACTTTTCTTCCAAGGAGTAAGCGTCTTTTAATTTCATGGCTGCGGTCACCATCTGCAGTGATTTTGGAGCCCAAAAATATAAAGTCTGACACTGTTTCCACTGTTTCCCTGTCTCTTTCCCATGAAGTGATGCGACCAGATGCCATGATCTTCGTTTTCTGAATGTTGAGCTTTAAGCCAACTTTTTCACTCTCCTCTTTCACGTTCATCAAGAGGCTTTTTAGCTCCTCTTCACTTTCTCCCATAAGGATGGTGTCATCTGCATATCTGAGGTTATTGATATTTCTCCCGGCAATCTTGATTCCAGCTTGTGTTTCTTCCAGTCCAGCGTTTCTCATGATGTACTCTGCATAGAAGTTAAATAAGCAGGGTGACAATATACAGCCTTGACGTACTCCTTTTCCTATTTGGAACCAGTCTGTTGTTCCATGTCCCGTTCTAACTGTTGCTTCCTGACCTGCATACAGGTTTCTCAAGAGGCAGGTCAGGTGGTCTGGTATTCCCATCTCTTTCAGAATTTTCCACAGTTTATTGTGATCTACATAGTCAAAGGCTTTGGCATAGCCAAGAAAGTAGAAATAGACGTTTTTCTGGAACTCTCTTGCTTTTTTGATGATACAGCGGATGTTGGCAATTTGATCTCTGGTTCCTCTGCCTTTTCTAAAACCAGCTTGATCATCAGGGAGTTCATGGTTCACGTTTTGCTGAAGCCTGGCTTGGAGAATTTTGAGCATTACTTTACTAGCATGTGAGATGAGTGCAATTGTGCGGTAGTTTGAGCATTCTTTGGCATTGCCTTTCTTTGGGATTGGAATGAAAACTGATCTTTTCCAGTCCTGTGACCACTGCTGAGTTTTCCAAATTTGTTGGCATATTGAGTGCAGCACTTTTACAGCATCATCTTTCAGGACTCGAAACAGCTCAACTGGAATTCCATCACCTCCACTAGCTTTGTTCGTAGTGATGCTTTCTAAGGCCCACTTGACTTCACATTCCAAGATGTCTGGCTCTAGATTAGTGATCACATCATCATGATTATCTGGGTCGTGAAGATCTTTTTTGTATAGTTCTTCTGTATATTCTTGCCACCTCTTCTTAATATCTTCTGCTTCTCTTAGGTCCATACCATTTCTGTCCTTTATCAAGCCCATCTTTGCATGAAATGTTCCCTTGGTATCTCTAATTATTACCTTGCAAAAAAAGATGCTATTTTTAAAGCAAACTCATATATATATATTTTACAATTTTTGTGACTTTGTTGTTTTGTGTTTTTTTTATATTGTAATTTTGAGAATCTAACATCTACTCTAGATTTTTCATCTTTGCTTTTTGGGATTTGTTATCAACTTTGTACCTTTAAGAACCCAATCTTCAGTACCCATTTTAACTTGGAAGTGAGCTCACTGGCCTGATTGCTCATCCCCCTTTTGACTCTCCTTTTTCTCCAACAGGTTGCCTCTATCTCTCCCATCCACCTTTTCTTCTCTACCCAACTCGGTGAATCTCTTTGTGTGTTCTGGGCTGTGGAGAACACTTAAGGAACTGATTACTGGCTGGATCTGTCTCTCTCCTTTTGATTCCCCCCTTCTTCCTCCTGGCCACCTCTGTCTACTTCCTCCCTCTCCTCATCTCTGTGTAACTCCATGAACATCTCTGAGGGGTCCAGATTGTAGAGAGCACATAGGGAAGTGATTGCTGGCTAGCTTGCTCTCTCCCCTTTTGATTCCCCCTCTTCTCCTCCTGGTCACATCTATCTTCTTCCTCCCTCTTCTCTTTTCCATGTAATTCTGTGTACCTCTCTGGATGTCCCTCGCTGTATAGAAACTTTTCTTCATTAACCTAGATGTTTTATCATTGGTGATGTGTAGATGGAGAAGTCTTGAGGCTACTGTAAGAATAAGACTGAAAACCAGAGGCAGGAAGCTTAAGTCCAAATCCTGAGTACACCAGAGAACTCCTGACTCCAGGGAACATTAATCAATAGGAGCTGATCAAATGCCTCCATACCTACACTGAAACCAAGAACCACCTAAGGGCCAACAAGCTCCAGAGCAAGACATACCATGCAAATTCTCCAGCAACACAGGAACATAACCCTGAGCCTCAATATACAGGCTGCCCAAAATCACACCAAACCCACTGACATCCCCAAACTCACTAATGGACACTTCATTGCACTCCAGAGAGAAGAAATCCAGCTCCACCCGCCAAAACACCTACACAAGCTTCCCTAACCAGGAAACATTGACAAGCCACCTGTACAACCCCACCCACAATGAGGAACCGCCACAATAAAGAGGAACCACCAACTGCCAAAATACAGAAAGACCACCACAAACACAGCAATATAAACAAGATGAAAAGGCAGAGAAATAACCAGCAGGAAAAGGAACAGGATAAATGCCCACCAAACCAAACAAAAGAGGAAGAGATAGGGAATCTACCTGAGAAAGAATTCTGAATAATGATAGTGAAAATGATCCAAAATCTTGAAAACAAATTGGAGTTACAGATAAACAGCCTGGAGACAAGGATTGAGAAGATGCAAGAAAGGTTTAACAATGACCTAGAAGAAATAAAAAGAGTCAATATATAATGAATAATGCAATAAATGAGATAAAAAACACTCTGGAGGCAACTAACAGTAGACTAACGGAGGCAGAAGATAGGACTAGTGAGGTAGAAGATAATATGATAGAAATAAAAGAAACAGAGAGGAAAAAAGAATTAAAAGAAATGAGGACAAGCTCAGAGACCTCTGGGACAATGTTAAATGCTCCAACATTCGAATCATAGGAGTCCCAGAAGAAGAAGACAAAAAGAAAGACCATGAGAAAATACTTGAGGAGATAATAGTTAAATATTTCCCTAAAATGGAGAAGGAAATAATCACCCAAGTCCAAGAAACCCAGAGAGTTCCAAATAAGATAAACCCAAGGCAAAATAGCCCAAGACACATATTAATCAAAATAACAAAGATCAAACACAAAGAACAAATACTAAAAGCAGCAAGGGAAAAAGAACAAATAACACATAATGGGATTCCCATAAGGATAACAGCTGATCTTTCAATAGAAACTCTTCAGGCCAGAAGGGAATGGCAGGACATACTTAAAGTGATGAAAGAAAATAACCTACAGCCCAGATTTCTGTACCCAGCAAGGATCTCACTCAAATATGAAGGAGAAATCAAGAGCTTTACAGACAAGCAAAAGCTGAGAGAATTCAGCACCACCAAACCAGCTCTCCAACAAATGCTAAAGGATCTTCTCTAGACAGGAAACTCAGAAAGGGTATATAACTCAAATCCAAAACAATAAAGTAGGCAATGGGATCATACTTATTAATATTTATCTTAAATGTAAATAGGTTGAATGTCCCAACCAAAAGACAAAGACGGGCTGAATGGATACAAAAACAAGACCCCTATATATGTTGTCTACAAGAGACCCACCTCAAAACAGGGGACACATACAGACTGAAAGTGAAGGGCTGGAAAAAGATATTCCACGCAAATAGAAACCAAAAGAAAGCAGGAGTAGCAATACTCATATCAGATAAAATAGACTTTAAAACAAAGGCTGTGAAAAGAGACAAAGAAGGACACTACAGAATGATCAAAGGATTAATCCAAGAAGAAAATATAACAATCATAAATATATATGCACCCAACATAGGAGCACCATAATATGTAAGACAAATGCTAACAAGTATGAAAGGGAAAATTAACAATAACACAATAATAGTGGGAGACTTTAATACCCCACCCACACCTATGGAACGATCAACTAAACAGAAAGTTAATAAGGAAACACAAACTTTAAATGATACAATAGACCAGTTAGACCTAATTGATATCTACAGGACATTTCACCCCAAAACAATGAATTTCACCTTTTTCTCAAGTGCACTTGGAACCTTCTCCAGGACAGATCACACCCTAGGTCATAAATCTAGCCTTGGTAATTTAAAAAAACTTGAACTCATTCCAAGAATCTTTTCTGACCACAATACAGTAAGATTGGATGTCAATTACAGGAGAAAAACTATTAAAAATTCCAACATATGGAGGCTGAACAACACGCTGCTGAATAACCAACAAATCACAGAAGAAATCAAAAAAGAAATCAACATATACATAGAAATGAATGAAAATAAAAACACAACAACCCAAAACCTGTTGGACACTGTAAAAGCAGTGCTAAGGGGAAGGGTCATAGCAATACAGGCTTACCTCAAGAAACAAGAAAAAAGTCAAATAAATAACCTAACTCTACACCTAAAGTAACTTGAAAAGGTAGAAATGAAGAGACCCAGAGTTAGTAGAAAGAAAGAAATCTTAAAATTAGAGCAGAGATAAATGCAAAAGAAACAAAAGAGACAAAGATTAAT
This sequence comes from Ovis aries, assembly GCF_016772045.2. Taxonomy (NCBI): domain Eukaryota; kingdom Metazoa; phylum Chordata; class Mammalia; order Artiodactyla; family Bovidae; genus Ovis; species Ovis aries. The sequence goes on along the minus strand of NC_056063.1, from coordinate 70,544,023 downwards.
AAAACCAAAAGCTGGTTCTTTGAGAAGATAAATAAAATTCACAAACCATTAGGCAGACTCATCAAGAAGCAAAGGGAGAAAAATCAAATCAATAAAATTAAAAATGAAAATGGAGTGATCACAACAGACAACACAGAAATACAAAGGATCATAAGAGACTACTATCAGCAACTATATGCAGATAAAATGGACAACTTGGAAGAAATGGAGAAATTCTTAGAAAACTACAACTTTCCAAAACTGAACCAGGAAGAAATAGAAAATCTTAATAGACCCATCACAAGTACAGAAATTGAAACTGTAATCAGAAATCTCCCAACAAACAAAAGCCCAGGACCAGACGGCTTCACAGCTGAATTCTAACAAAAATTTAGAGAACACCTATTCTACTAAAACTCTTCCAGATAATTGCAGAGGAAGGTAAACTTCCAAACTCATTCTATGAGGCCACCATAACCCTAATACCAAAACCTGACAAAGATGACACAAAAAAAGAAAACTATAGTCCAATATCACTGATGAACATAAATGCAAAAATCCTTAATAAAATTCTAGCAAACAGAATCCAACAACATATAAAAAGATCATACATCATAACCAAGTAAGTTTTATCCCAGGGGTGCAAGGATTCTTCAATATCCGCAAATCAATCAATGTAATTCACCACATTAACAAATTGAAAAATAAAAACCATATGATTATCTCAATAGATGCAGAGAAAGCCTTTGACAAAATTCAACATCCATTTATGATTTTAAAAAAAAAAAACCCTCCAGAAAGCAGGAATAGAAGGAACATACTTCAACATAATAAAAGCTATATATGACAAACTCTCAGCAAACATTATCCTCAATGGTGAAAAATTGAAAGCATTTCCCCTAAAGTCAGGAAAAAGACGAGGGTGCCCACTCTTCCCACTACTATTCAACATAGTTTTGGAAGTTTGGGCCATAGCAATCAGAGCAGAAAAAGAAATAAAAAGAATCCAGATTGGAAAAGAAGTAAAACTCTCACTGTTGGCAGATGACATGATCCTCTACATAGAAAACCCTAAAGACTCCACCAGAAAATTACTAGAGCTAATCAATGAGTATAGTAAAGTTGCAGAATATAAGATCAACACACAGAAATTCCTTGCATTCGCATACACTTATAAGGAGAAAACAGAAAGAGAAATTAAGGAAACAATTCTATTCACCATTGCAATGAAAAGAACAAAATACTTAGGACTATATCTATCTAAAGAAACAAAAGACCTATATATAGAAAACTGTAAAACACTAGTGAAAGAAATCAAAAGGACACTAATAGATGGAGAAATATACCGTGTTCATGGATTGGAAGAATCAATATAGTGAAAATGAGTATACTATCCAAAACAATCTATAGATTCAGTGCAATCTCTATCAAGCTACCAACGGTATTTTTCAGAGAACTAGAACAAATAATTTCATAACTTGTATGGAAATACAAAAAACCTCAAATAGCCAAAGCAATCTTGAGAAAGAAGAACAGAACTGGAGGAATCAACCTGCCTGACTTCAGGCTCTACTACAAAGCCACCATCATCAAGACAGTATGGTACCGGCACAAAGACAGAAATATAGATCAATGGAACAAAATGGAAAGCCCAGAGATAAATCCACGCACCTATGGACACCTTATCTTCAACAAAGGAGGCAAGAACATACAATGGATTAAAGACAATCTCTTAAACAAGAGGTGCTGGGAAGACTGGTCAACCACTTGTACATGAATGAAACTAGAACACTTTCTAACACCATACAAAAAAAATAAACTCAAAATGGATTAAAGATCTAAACATAAGACCAGAAAATATTAAAATCCTAGAGGAAAACATAGGAAAAACACACTCCAACATGAACCACAGCAGGATCCTCTATGACCCACCTCCCAGAATATTGGAAACAAAAGCAAAAATAAACAAATGGGGCGAAATTAAAATTAAAAGCTTCTGCACAACAAAGGAAACTATAATCAAGGTAAAAAGACAGACTTCGGAATGAGAGAAGATAATAGCAAATGAAGCAACGGACAAAGAATTCATCTCAAAAATATACAAGCAACTCCTGCAGCTCAATTACAGAAAAATAAAAGACCCATTCAAAAAGTAGGCCAAAGAACTAAACAGACATTTCTCCAAAGAAGACATACGAATGGCTAACAAACACATGAAAAGATGCTCAACATCACTCATTATCAGAAAAATGCAAATCAAAACCATAGTGAGGTACCATTTCATGCCAGTCAGAATGGCGGCTATCCAAAAGTCTACAAGCAGTAAATGCTGGAGAGTGCGTCAAGAAAAGGGAACCCTCTTATACTGTTGGTGGGAATGCAAACTAGTACAGCCACTATAGAGAACAGTGTGGAGATCCCTTAAAAACCTGGAAATAGAATGCCATATGACCCAGCAATCACACTGCTGGGCATACACACTGAGGAAACCAAAATTGAAAGAGACACGTGTATCTCAATGTTCATTGCAGCACTATTTATAATTGCTAGGACATGGGAGCAACCTAGATGCCCATCAGTAGATGAATGGATAAGAAAGCTGTGGTACATATACACAATGGAATATTACTCAGCCATTAAAAATAATACATTTGAATCAGTTCTAATCAGGTGGATGAAACTGGAGCCTATTATACAGCATGAAGTAAGCCAGAAAGTAAAACACCAATACAGTATACTAAAACATATGTGTGGGGTCTTCCCTGGTGGTTCAGTGGCGAAGACTCCACATTCCCAATGCAGGGGGCCTGGGTTCAATCCCTGGTCAGGGAACTAAATCCCACATGCCACAACTATTAACAAGATCCCACATGCTGCAATGAAGAAGCAGTACAAATAAATAAATAAAAAGAAATATTTAAAAAAAATAAATAAAGCGTATGTATGGAATTTAGAAAGATGGTAACAGTAAATCTGTATGCAAGACAGCAAAAGAGATACAGATGTATTGAACAGTCTTTTGGACTCTGTGGGAGAGAGCGAGGGTGGGATGATATGGAGGCATAACATTGAAACATATAAATTATCATATGTGAGACAAATCACCAGTCCAGGTTCGATTTATAATACAGGGAGCTCAGGGCTGGTGCACTGGGATGACCCAGAGGGATGGGATGGGGAACACATGTACACCCACAGTGGATTCAAGTCAATGTATGGTAAAACCAATACAATATATAAACTAAAATTAATTAACTAATTAATTTTTTAAAAAAGAACTGGGTCCTCTTCTCAGCCTCCACACACCTGCGCAGCGTGCAGGCCCCCAAAGCACTTTCCACCCAGCCCCGGGCACAGGGAACTTTCCAACTTCAGTGAAAGCCTCCAGCTGCCACTTCTGCTTTCACTCAGCACTTACTATCCTATATTAAAACCGTCTAAATGTCAAGAAGCAACAGTTAGAACTGGACATGGAACAACAGACTAGTTCCAAATCAGGAAAGGAGTATGTCAAGGCTGTATACTGACACCCTGCTTATTTAACTTATATGCAGAGGGCATCATGAGAAATGCTGAGCTGGATGAAGCACAATCGGGAATCAAGATTGCCAGAAGAAATATCAATAACCTCAGATATGCAGATGACACCACCCTTATGGCAGAAAGCGAAGAACTAAAGAACCTCTTGATGAAAGTGAAAGAGCAGAGTGAAAAAGTTGGCTTAAAACTCAACATTCAGAAAAAGAAGATCATGGCATCTGATCCCATCACTGCATGGGAAATAGATGGGAAAACAGTGGAAACAGTGACAGACTCCATTTTGGGGGGCTCCCAAATCACTGCAGATGGTGACTGCAGCCATGAAATTAAAAGACGCTTACTCCTTAAAAGAAAAGTTATGACCAACCTAGACAGCTTCTTAAAAAGCAGAGACTTTACTTTGCCAACAAACATCCATGTAGTCAAAGCTATGGTTTTTCCAGTAGTCATGTATGGATGTGAGAGTTGGACTATAAAGAAAGCTGAGCGCCGAAGAACTGATGCTTTTGAACTGTGGTATTGGAGAAGACTCTTGAGAGTCCCTTGGACTGTAAGGAGATCCAACCAGTCCATCATAAAGGAAATCAGTCCTGAATATTCATTGGAAGGACTGATGTTGAAGTTGAAACTCCAATACTTTGGCCACCTGACACAAAGAACTGACTCATTTGAAAAGACCCTGATGTTGGGAAAGATTGAAGGCAGGAGGAGAAGGGGATGACAGAGGATGAGATGGTTGGATGGCATCACCAACTCAATGGACATGAGTTCGAGTAAACTCTGGGATTTGGTGATAGACAGGAAGGCCTGGCATGCTGCAACCCATGGGGTCACAAAATGTCGAACATGACTCAATGACTGAACTGAATTGAGCTGCTTAACTTTTCCCAGCCCTCTGTCTTAACAAGCTCCACATAGAGACACGTTCCTTACAGGCAGGAATGAGAGCTGAGTGTCCTATCTCCCTTAATTCTGCCTAGTGTGGGTCCTTCCCCTCTCCTGGTTGACCATCTTGCTTTGTAAACTAAGAGGTTTTGTGCAGTGACATCTCTAAGGGCATTGATCTCAGGGCACACAGCAGGGCTTTAGTAAGTGCAGCTGGAAGGACTCATTGGCTTCACCAAGGTGAACAACAGCAAGATGGAGTAGATGTGGATGCTGCTTCAGAAAATGCAAGTTTGTGAGACTTTCAAAAAGACCCATCTAGACTCCACCAGAGGTCTTGGTCAGCGTGTATTAGGACACATTATACACAGAAAAGCATCAGAGTCTTTCTACCTCAAGGATTCAGTGGTCAAACAAGAACTACCAACAACAAATTCCAGACACAAAGTAAGAGTCAGATTCTAGATACCTAGTTTCAAACTCAAGTTAACCCTACATGTGAGTCTAAGTATTATTCTACTAAGTATTGATGAAGCAATGTTAATGTTTGAAGCCATATGCTGGTGAGGAATAAATCACTTTGAAATTCTAGACTTTACTAAGAATTTCAAACCAACAGAATGACAAGCAAAATAAACAAAGGCCTTTCCACAGAAGTCATATGCAGTACTAAAAACTTGGCTTCTAACGTGCCTTAAACAAATGATGGAAGAAAAGAACTGGCAGCCAAGTAGCAGGTCACCTAGTCCCATTCTCCAATTTTAAAAAACATGCATCCCTCTGGGTCATCCCAGTGAGGGATGGGATAGGGAGGTAGGGAGGTGAGAGGGGGGTTCAGGATGGGGAACACATGTACACCCATGGTGGATTCATGTCAATGTATGGCAAAACCATTACAATATTGTAAAGTAATTAGCTTCCAATTAAAATTTTTAAAAATAAGTCAAAAAAAAAAAACCCTCTAAAGTGTTACACAGAGAGGGGGAAAAAAGAACTAGAAGCTAAGGAGAGGAGAAAAGAGATGTCAGGCAGAGGGGATGGCATGAGCCAGCACTGGAGGTGAGTTTGGGACCAGCCTGGATGACTGGGGGAAGTCTCAGGTCTTGTGCCCTGGACAACTTTAAGAAAAGGCTATGTCTAAACCACAAGGCTGTGTGCATAGAACATGTGATGCCAGAGGCAGAGTGAGCCTCCTATAATTTCACATCACTCTAGACTCAAGATTATGCAGAACATTTCCCCCTGACACATACACAAAAAGAAAAAAATAAAAAGCATGCATCATTTTTCTTCTTTTTAAATATTTATTTATTTATTTAGCTGCGTCAGGTCTTAGTCATTTCATGCAGCATCTTTTGCTGTGATGCAGACTCTCAAGCTGTGGTGTGCAGGCTCTGGAGCATGCAGGCTCAACAGTTGTGACCCATGGGCTTAGTTACTCCATGGCATAAGAGATCTTAGTTCTCCAACAGGGATAAAACCCATGTCCACTGCATCGCAAGGCAGATTCTTAACCACTAGACCACCAGACCACCCTATTCATCACCCTTCCTATCCCTGGGGTCTGGATTCAGCAACTACAAGTAGCAGGAGGAAATCTGCCATCTATCCCTCACACCCTAAAGCACAGATCCCACTGTCCTCCACACACTGGAAGCACCTGCTGTATTTTCCTGTCCTGGCCTCAGTATGATGCAAAATTTCTCTATGATGGATCTTCTGTGAGGGGAAGAGAGGGGAGAGAGAGACACCAGGCAGAGCAAGCTGAGTCTCCCAAAGTACAAAGGCTTTCCTGAGCTCTCTTCCCTGATCTCTACAGAGTTCCTGGAAAGCAGAGATGATAGAAAACAGGAGCAAACTCACTGTTTGAACAAGTGCCTGCTGACTTCTGCATCCACTGCGCTGAGTGGATCGTCCAGGAGGTAGATGTCTGCGTCCTGATACAGGGCTCTAGAAAATGTAGAGAGGCATCAGGAGAGCACACTTCACATTCCCTGAATCTCATCTCTGAATCGTGACAGTGTTTGAAAACTCGTTATGTTCATCCCAAGAGCCTAGGGAAAGAGCCAAGACCCTGCTTTACACAGGCCCACCTGGTGAGCAGGGTCTGTGTGCTCACAACCACTAGGAGCCATGGAGAAGGAGGGGCAGGATGACAACTGAAATGCCATTTACCTGGCGAGGCTGACCCGGGCTTTCTGCCCCCCACTCAGTGTAGTTCCTCGGTCTCCTATGACAGTTAGATCTCTATTCTCCAGAAACCGTAAATCCTACATAGAGAGAGAAAAGGAAAAAAAAAAAAACAAATAATTAAAACGTGTTGTCCTCCTGCCATCTTAGCCCTTCAGCATTAGTACTTCATACAAGTGTTTGATCAGCAGCAGTGTATTTTTATAGCAACTAAATTGTAACTTTGAACATTTAAAAAAAAGTTCTCAGGGTTTAATGTGTTTTCATTCTATATTTTTTTTCACAGTATTTATGCATTTAACCATTATAACAGGTATTTATTGAGCATCAACTATACAGCAGGCATCACTCTGGGCACAAGAATTCAGCCATGAGAAAACAAAGGCTCAGAATTTCTTTCCATGGTGGGAAACGGATGGCATGGAAAATTGACCTGAGCACAAGTACTGAGGACAGGAAGGAAAAGGAAGCCAGCTCAGGCAGATGGAGAGTAAAGGGGGGAGGTGAGTCCACATCGGCATGTGAGGGCTCTGCTCAGAGGGGTGTGAGCAGACCTGGGCGGGGGTGCTCAGTGAGACCTGGAGAAGCTGCTCCACACAGAGGGAGGGATGAGTGCAGGGGCCACAGGGAGATGCCCAAGGGGTTCAGGACAAGCAAGGAGGCCAGGAGAGCAAAGCAGGGTAAGAATGAGGGGAGTGAGGGCGGAGACAGAGCAGGAGGAGCCTGGGGTCACTCCAGTAAAGGACTAAGGGGCGTATTGACATGGTTGAGGTTTTTAAGAAATCAATCCTGCCCTTTGTGGAAAACAGACAATAATGGGAGAAAGGTGAGGGCAGATACACATGAGGAGGCTACTGGAATAATCTAGGTGAGAGATGACAGTGGCTAGGACCAGAGTGGAAGCAGCAGGAATGGAGAAAAGGGATCACACTCCAGACACACTTAGAAGGTGGAGTCTGGAAGACCTGCTGACAGGACAGGTGTGGGCTGTAAGAGAAGAGGACTATGGTGTCTGGGGTGAGGAAGGGGAAGGACAGGGTCTCCATTTACTGAGTTGGGGAAGATGGTGGAGGAATGTTTAGGAGATTTCTCTTCTGGACAAGCTGAGATGACCTCCCGGTGGTGTCACAGTACAGCTGGACATGCAGGTGTGAAGGTCTGTGCTAGAGGCACAGGTGTGAGAGCCAGTGGCCCAGGAGGTGAAGGCACAGGTCTTAGTTTATCAAGAAGTAAATGTGTCTTAAACAATACATTTTACTGATCTCAGCCTCAGCTTCCCATTCTCTCTGAAGAGATAATATCTCACCTGTGTCTTCCACAGTGATACTTAAGGCAAGTGGTAGACTGACAAGATCAGTACAAGAAATGAGAGCAGAAAAAATAAGAATATGAAAAGATATTCGACAGAAATGTCATTAGGAAATTACAAATCAAAACAAGATACTACTGTATCTATTCAGTTCAGTTCAGTCTAGTTGCTCAGTCATGTTCAACTCTTTGCGACCCCATGAATTGCAGCAAGCCAGGCCTCCCTGTTCATCACCATCTCCCTGAGTTCACTCAGACCCACGTCCATCGAGTCCATGATGCCATCCAGCCATCTCATCCTCGGTCATCCCCTTCTCCTCCTGCCCTCAATCCCTCCCAGCATCAGAGTCTTTTCCAGTGAGTCAACTCTTTGCATGAGGTGGCCAAAGTACTGGAGTTTCAGCTTTAGCATCATTCCTTCCAAAGAAATCCCAGGGTTGATCTCTCTCAGAATTGACTGGTTGGATCTCCTTGCAGTCCAAGGGACACTCAAGAGTCTTCTCCAACACCACAGTTCAAAAGCACCAATTCTTCGGCGCTCAGTCGTCTTCACAGTCCAACTCTCACATCCATACATGACCACAGGAAAAACCATAGCCTTAACTAGACGGACCTTAGTCAGCAAAGTAATGTCTCTGTTTTGAATATGCTGTCTAGGTTGGTCATAACTTTTCTTACAAGGAGTAAGCGTCTTTTAATTTCATGGCTGCAGTCACCATGTGCAGTGATTCTGGAGCCCAAAAAAATAAAGTCTGGCACTGTTTCCACTCTTTCCCCATCTATTTCCCATGGAGTGATGGGACTGGATGCCATGATCTTCGTTTTCTGAATGTTGAGCTTTAGGCCAACTTTTTTGCTCTCCTCTGCACTTTCATCAACAGGCTTCTTAGTTCCTTTTCACTTTCTGCCATAAGGGTGGTGTCATCTGCATATCTGAGGTTATTGATATTTCTCCCGCCAATCTTGTTCCAGCTTGTGCGCCTTCCAGCCCAGCATTTCTCAAGATGCACTCTGCATATAAGTTAAATAAGCAGGGTGACAATATACAGCCTTAACGTACTCCTTTTCCTATTTGGAAGCAGTCTGTTGTTCCATGTCCAGTTCTAACTGTTGCTTCCTGACCTGCAGACTGATTTCTCAAGGGGCAGGTCAGGTGGTCTGGTATTCCCATCTCTTTCAGAATTTTCCACAGTTTCTTGTGATCCACACAGTCAAAGGCTTTTGCATAGTCAATGAAGCAGAAATAGATGTTTTTCTGGAACTCTCTTGCTTTCTCCACGATCCAGCAGATGTTGGCAATTTGATCTCTGGTTCCTCTGTCTTTTCTAAAACCAGCTTGAACGTCAGGGAATTCATTGTTCATGTATTGCTGAAGCCTGGCTTGGAGAATTTTGAGCATTACTTTACTAGCATGTGAGATGAGCGCAATTGTGCAGTAGTTTGAACACTCTTTGGCATTGCCTTTCTTTGGGATTGGAATGAAAACAGATCTTTTCCAGTCCTGTGGACACTGCTGAGTTTTCCAAATTTGCTGGCATATTGAGTGCAGCACTTTCACAGCATCATCTTTCAGGATTTGAAATAGCTCAACTGGAATGCCATCACCTCCAATAGCTTTCTTCGTAGTGATGTTTTCTAAGGCCCACTTGACTTCACATTCAAGATGTCTGGCTCTAGATTAGTGATCACATCATCATGACTATCTGGGTTGTGAAGATCTTTTCTGTACAGTTCTTCCATATATTCTTGCCACCTCTTCTTAATATCTTCTGCTTCTGTTAGGTCCATACCATTTCTGTCCTTTATCGAGCCCATCTTTGCATGAAATGTTCCCTTGGTATCTCTAATTTTCTTGAAGAGATCTCTAGTCTTTCCCATTCTGTTCTTTTCCTCTCTTTCTTTGCATTGATTGCTGAAGAAGGCTTTCTTATCTCTCCTTGCTATTCTTTGGAACTCTGCATTCAGATGCTTATATCTTTCCTTTTCTCCTATGCTTTTTGCCTCTCTTCACAGCTATTTGTAAGGCCTCCCCAGACAGCCATTTTGCTTTTATGCATTTCTTTTCCATGGGGATGATCTTGATCCCTGTCTCCTGTACAATGTCACAAACCTCCGTCCATAGTTCATCAGGCACTCTATCTATCAGATCTAGGCCCTTAAATCTATTTCTCACTTCCACTGTATAATCATAAGGGATTTGATTTCGGTCATACCTGAATGGTCTAGCGGTTTTCCCTACTTTCTTCAATTTCAGTCTGAATTTGGTAATAAGGAGTTCATGATCCTAGCCACAGTCTGCTCCTGGTCTTGTTTTTGTTGACTGTATACAGCTTCTCCATCTTTGGCTGCAGAGAATATAATCAGTCTGATTTTGGTGTTGACCATCTGGTGATGTCCATGTGTAGAGTCTTCTCTTGTATTGTTGGAAGAGGGTGTTTGCTATGACCAGTGCATTTTCTTGGCAAAACTCTATTAGTCTTTGTCCTGCTTCATTCCACATTCCAAGGCCTAATTTGCCTGTTACTCCAGGTGTTTCTTGACTTCCTACTTTTGCATTCCAGTCCCCTATAATGAAAAGGACATCTTTTTTGAGGTTAGTTCTAAAAAGTCTTGTAGGTCTTCATAAAACCGTTCAACTTCAGCTTCTTCAGCATTACTGGTTGGGGCATAGACTTGGATAACTGTGATATTGAATGGTTTGCCTTGGAGATGAACAGAGATCATTGTGTCATTTTTGAGATTGCATCCAAGTACTGCATTTTGGACTCTTTTGTTGACCATGATGGCTACTCCATTTCTTCTGAGAGGTTCCTGAGCTATCGCATGTTGAAGGTCAGGAATGGCGGCGGTAAGGAGATACCCCTCATCCAAGGTAAGGAACAGTGGCTGTGCTTTGCTGTAGCAGCCGTGAAGAGATACCCCACGCCCAAGGTAAGAGAAACCCAAGTAAGATGGTAGGTGTTGCAAGAGGGCATCAGAAGGCGGACACATTGAAGTCATACTCACAGAAAACTAGTCAATCTAATCACACTAGGACCACAGCCTTGTCTAACTCAATGAAACCAAGCCATGCCTGCGGGGCAACCCAAGATGGGCGGGTCATGGTAGAGAGGTCTGACAGAATGTGGTCCACTGGAGAAGGGAATGGCAAACCACTTCAGTATTCTTGCCTTGAGAACCCCATGAATAGCATGAAAAGGCAAAATGATAGGATACCAAAAGAGGAAATCCCCAGGTCATTAGGTGCCCAATATGCTACTGGAGATCAGTGGTGAAGTAACTCCAGAAAGAATGAAGGGATGGAGCCAAAACAAAAACAATACCCAGTTGTGCATGTGACTGGTGATAGAAGCAAGATCCAATGCTGTAAAGAGCAATATTGCATAGGAACCTGGAATATCAGGTCCATGAATCAAGGCAAATTGGAAGTGGTCAAACAAGAGATGGCAAGTGTGAACGTCGACATTCTAGGAATCAGCGAACTAAAAGGGACTGGAATGGGTGAATTTAACTCGGATGACCATTATATCTACTACTGCAGGCAGGAATCTCTCTATGCTAATGTACTATGCACTTACCCCAAACTCTGTCTTCAAGTTGGTTTCGCCTTTTGGCTCAGAACCTACTTGACAAACGAGTATGTTCTACTCAGATATTGTTCCTCTAATCTATGTAAATAAAACTATTTGTATGGTGATCTGCCCTTCTTCAAGATTCAAGTTAATTATTTTATGGCCCAGGATGAACCATTGGGTGCCAAGATTATCCCAAAATACATCTTATGGGTGAGGGGCCTGGTGCCATTCTGAGTTTTAAGACATTCCTATCTTACATTAACAGACTGCTAGTGACTATATAACATCCAGCTGAAGACTAGCAGGGAGGTACTCTTTCTGCCCCCTTCTGATGCTTAAGTCAGAAGCTTTCTCTGTCTCCTTTATAATTTAATAAAACTTTATTACACAAAAGCTCTGAGTGATCAAGCCTCATCTCTGGCCCCGGATTAAATTCTTCTCCTCTGGGGGCCAAGAATCCCGGCATAACAACAACCTTTCAATTATGAGGTTGATAGTATTATTATCTCTATTTTACAGATGAGGAATCATGTACCTAGCAAACAGAGAAACAGACTCAATTCCTGAGCCTCTGACTCCTGGGCCTTGAAGTTGATGTTATCAGTCTGAATTGATATTGCCACTGTGATTACTTCATTTCTCCCTATTTTATCATATTAATAGAAAAATTTTCAGCTCAATGAACTTAAATGTTTACTTCAATTAAATCTAGTATAATATATCATGTTGTAATTAACATATGTAATACAAGAAAATTTGCTCTTTTTACTGTTTTTTCTTCCAGGATTTGGGGGCAGTGGTGTTAGGGAAAACAGTGAGGAGAAATCTTCATTTATATGTATGTATATTTGTAGAAAAAAAGGGCTATAAAAGTAAAAATAGCTACCATTTACTGAAACACTGGTATGTTTGCATTCCACATGCATGGCCTGTAGCCTTTACAATAATCCCATCTCTCCTTGCATTCAATAAGAGAAGAAATTGAGATAAACACCCAGAGTTAATAACTAAGATTGTATCTCTCCAAAAGCCAAGACTTTTCTACTACACATACAGTTTCTGTAACTACAGGTCAAAATAGTTCTAGAACACCCCTATTATCTATGAAAGCATTATGCCCATCCACTGATATAGGGATTCCAAAAAAGATAATCAAAGAATTTCATTAGGTGGTTCCCAGGTGTAAAAACCTTGTGGACCTCTTGCTAATCATAGTCACAGATGACATTTCAGAGCAGTAACAAAACCTTCTGATACCCTCTGATCCAGAGTCCTTGTTTTGCTGCAGATACATCAGAAGTCCAGGCAGGTAACAGGACATGTCCAGAGTGACAGTGAGCAAGCGACAAAGCTGGGGACAAGACTCTGCTATTTGATCCCTCCCTTCCTGCTAAGGAGGAAATGGACACAAGAGGCCCCAACTCCATGACCCAACCATGCAGAAAACAGCAGAGCAGTCCATGTTTATAAACATCACATCACATACAGAAGAATCACTGTGCAGGCTGGTCCTGCAGGTCCCCTTCCCACCAGAGTCTGTGCTGCACACATGCCCTAGGCTGGGTGAAGCTCCAGGATACTCCCTGCATTACTGGTCCCGTCGCCCCATGTGGCTGCAGCAAAGCATCAGCTCCCATGGAAAATACTGAATGACAGCCACTGTCCCAGTACCTGCTCTTCTCCAGAGATGCTCAGGTGTGGGGCAAAAGATAATGCTGAGCTTTACCAGAAAGGCAAGGTCATAAAAGAAACAGCGACACAGTGGCCTGGGTCTTTGGAGCCTGATCTGGACATCAAAAACTCAACTTGATTAAAATAATTATTAACTTATTTCTTATGAAATGCCTGAAATCTATTTATTTCCCATCCCACTTTCATAAATCACCCAATTTTTTAATAAGTTGTTCCTTATAAACTTCCTCAATTGAAAGGTAGCATGGCACTGTGGAGTCTAGAGTCCTGCTGAAACAGCTCTAAACCTAAGCTGCCATTATTGAGGTGAGTCATTTCTTCTCACCAAGCCTCAGTTTTAGCAACTATAAAATGAGGTGGTAACATCAAAGACACTGGTAAAAGATTCATAACTCATATTTCTTTTTATGTGTGCACATGTGTGCACATGAGAGTGACACAGAGAAAACAGATTGGCACATGGACTCAATAAATGAGAGCTATTGTCTCACTGTCTTACCTTTGCTTTCCCTCTTATTTTCTTACACAGTAAGTATGTCATTTAATAAAAATCTAGTTCATTACTGCTAATGACATCATTTCTGCAAAAGCACAATCATCCACTAACAATAACCCAGGAAAAAGAATAAGACAGTTAAACAAGCAATTTTGTTTGTCCACATCATCATAAAATGGTACTCACCTGATACAATCTATGAAATTCAAGCCATTGTTCAAGCAAAATTACTGTTTCCTCAGAAAGCGGGTCTGGAGCCTTCAACCCCACACCTTTGAAAGTCTGTCCCAGCCTTTTCTTCACAGTATAAAATAAATCAGATGTCCAGACTGCACTGAACAGACCCCAAGGGAAGCCCTTTAACATTGTTATTCACTGATTTTTCTAACCCAAGAGAGTAACATAGTATTTATCAGTATTTAAATTTTTCTTTCTTTTTGCCAAATTATATTCTCCTATCAGGTAAGTTTAGTTTTCATTATTTACTAATTTATATCCCAATGTACAGTTAAACATTTCATCTTGCCATTTCCCATGAAACTCAGTGCCATTCCTGGAAACAACCTCTCCATAGTAAAAGATGCAGTATTAAAAAGAAATGTTAAAGCATTCCATTTTCTTTAAAGCATAAACCATAAGTCAAAAATGAAGTGGAGAGGGAAATCTAGAGACTGAAATGGAGCAAGAAGGTATCAACCAAGTGCAATGGACAGACCTCATACAGAGTCTGATTTCAACAATGGTGAAGGAGATTTCTCAGTCATATGATTAACAACATGTAAACACAGATTAGGAGAAAATAATAGCAAATGACAAAGAACTAATCTCAAAAATATACAGGCAGTTCATGTAGCTCAATGCCAGAAAAATAAACGACTCAATCAAAAAGTGGGCTAAAGAACTATACAGACATTTCCCCAAAGAAGACATACAGATGGCTAACAAACACATGAGAAGATGCTCAACATCACTCATTATCACAGAAATGCAAATCAAAACCACAGTGAGGTACCATCTCATGCCAGTCAGAATGACTGCTATCAAAAAGTCTACAAACAATAAATGCTGAAGAGGGTGCAGAGAAAAGGGAACCTTCTTACACTGTTGGTGGGAATGCAAACTAGTACAGCCACTATGGAGAACAGGGTGGAGATTTCCTTTAAAAACTGGAAATAGAACTGCCGTATGACCCAGTAATCACACTGCTGGGCATACACACCAAGGAAACCAGAATTGAAAGAGACATGTGTACCCTAATGTTCATCACAGCACTGTTTACAATAGCCAGGACAAGGAAGCAACCTAGATGCCCATCAGCAGATGAATGGATAAGAAAGTTATGGTACATATACACAATGGAGTATTCAGTTCAGTTCAGTCTCTCAGTCGTGTCCAACTCTTTGCGACCCCATGAATTGCAGTACGCCAGGCCTCCCTGTTCATCACCATCTCCCGGAGTTCACTAAGACTCATGTGCATCAAGTCCGTGATGCCATCCAGCCATCTCATGCTTGGTCGTCCCTTTCTCCTACTGCCCTCAATCCTTCCCAGCATCAGACTCTTTTCCAATGAGTCAACTCTTCACATGAGGTGGCCAAATTACTGGAGCTTCAGCTTTAGCATCATTCCCTCCAAAGAGATCCCAGGGCTGATCTCCTTCAGAATGGATTGGTTGGATCTCCTTGCAGTCCAAGGGACTCTCAAGAGTCTTCTCCAACACCACAGTTCAAAAGCATCAATTCTTTGGTGCTCAGCCTTCTTCACAGTCCAACTCTCACATCCATACATGACCACAGGAAAACCATAGCCTTGACCAGATGGACCTTAGTTGGCAAAGTAATGTCCCTGCTTTTGAATATGCTTTCTAGGTTGGTCATAACTTTTCTTACAAGGAGTACACGTCTTTTAATTTCATGGTTGCAGTCACCATCTGCGGTGATTTTGGAGCCAAAAAAAATAAAGTCTGACACTGTTTCCACTGTTTCCCCATCTATTTCCCATGAAGTGATGGGACCAGATGCCATGATCTTAGTTTTCTGAATGTTGAGCTTTAAGCCAAGTTTTTCACTCTCCTCTTTCACTTTCATCAAGAGGCTTTTTAGTTCTCTTCACTTTCTGCCATAAGGGTGGTGTCATCTGCATATCTGAGGTTATTGACATTTCTCCCAGCAATCTTGATTCCAGCTTGTGTTTCTTCCAGTCCAGCGCTTCTCATGATGTACTCTGCATATAAGTTAAATAAGCAGGGCGACAATATACAGCCTTGACGTACTCCTTTTCCTATTTGGAACCGGTCTGTTGTTCCATGTCCAGTTCTAAGTGTTGCTTCCTCACCTGCATACAGATTTCTCAAGAGGCAGGTTAGGTGGTCTGGTATTCCCATCTCTTTCATAATTTATTACTCAGCCATTAAAAAGAATACATTTGAATCAGTTCTAATGAGCTGGATGAAACTGGAGCCTATTATACAGAGTGAAGTAAGCCAGGAAGAAAAACACCAATACAGTATACTAACGCATATATATGGAACTTAGAAACATGGTAACGGTAACCCTGTATGCAAGACAGCAAAAGAGACGCAGATGTATTGAACAGTCTTTTGGACTCTGTGGGAGAGGGCGAGGGTGGGATGATATGGGAGAATGGTATTGAAATATGTAAATTATCATATATGAAACAAATCACCAGTCCCGGTTTGATTTATAATACAGGGTGCTCAGGGCCAATGCACTGGGATGACCCTGAGGGATGGGATGGGGAGGGTCACAGTGGGAAACACATGTACACCCATGGCTTATTCTTGTCAATGTATGGCAAAAAACACTACAATATTGTAAAATAATCAGCCTCCAATTAAAATAAATAAATTAATTTAAAAAAACACACAGACTAGAAGCTTGATGATATTCAAGAGTTTGAGCTATTTTTCAGGTGAAATAATGTGGTGATTTTTTTCCCAAAGGCTATCCTATTTTATAGAGAAAACTAATGATATGTTTACAGATGAACAAATCTGATGTCTAGGATCTGCTTCAGAATACTCCGGGGTAGGGGTGGGGCTGGCAGGGGGCAGGGGTAGAGATGCAGCAAAACTGGCCACCAGCTGATTTTGGCTAAAGCTGGGGGTGGTACATGAGAGTTCATTATACTACACTATTTCTGTAAATTTTGGTAATCATTCATTAAAGAAAGAAATTAAAAAGTGAATAAAACATTATAAAATTAAAAACCACACACTACTTTCTAAAGGCATTTCTGTAAGTGCTGCTATTACATTGGCATGAAACAGCTGGGTTACATGTATATATTTATCCAGAAATCTTTCAAAATTTGAAACAAAATTTTAATAAATGCTGTAGTTTAAACCAACACTATCATTATTTGAAATTTAAGTATATGCAACTCAAAAGTCATTACTCACCTCTTCCAAAGCACAAGCCTTTATTACTTTTTCATACCGTTGTTCTTCATATTCCTTCCCAAATAAAATGTTACTCCTCACAGTTCCTGAGAACACCCAGGGCTGCTGGGACACATACGCGATCCTCCCATGCACGCTGACCTGTCCCTGGCTTGGGGGCAGCTCCCCCAGCACAGCGCTTAACAGTGACGACTGAAACAGATGGCAACACACACACATGAGCAGGCAGCACTCAGGATAGAACAAGACCCGTAATACAGCAGACCCCACCATTGCACTTGATACACTATAGAACCCTTTCATTTAGAACAGGATGAAGTAGATCCCTGGCAACTGCAAAAAAAAGAGAAAAGAACCCCATTGGTCCACGTACTACTAATGGTTGATAAGAAACATTAATACAACACTATAACAACCTAAGCCACTCAGAATTTCCCCCAAATGAAAAATTATACTCAGAAAAGACTAGCTAAGAATGTTTAACATTCTTAACTAGCACAGCAGTGCAGCAGGATGTGTATTTCATATATCCAACGTTTCGGATAGTTGTTTCTGCATCCAGGTATCCTTTACTTGACAAATACTTATTATTAAAAAGCTACATGTGAAGAATATATCCAAAGACTATTATTAAAAGAACTCTGAAGTGAGTTGTGTCCAAAGAGCAAAAGTCCATCCTAAAGGAAATCATCACTCTCTTGTGTACACATCTCACATCTAGATTTACACATTTTATTGTTTCAGACCAAGTACAGCTCTGGTTCCAAATAGGAAAAGGAGTATGTCAAGGCTGTATATTGTCACCCTGCTTATTTAATTTATATATATAGTGCATCATGAGAAATGCTGGACTGGATGAAGTACAAGCTGGAAACAAGATTGCCAGGAGAAATATCAATAACCTCAGATAGGCAGATGACATCACCCTTATAGCAGAAAGTGAAGAACTAAAATGCCTCTTAATGAAAGTGAAAAAGGAGAGTGAAAAAGTTGGCTTAAAACTCAACATCCAGAAAACTAAGATCATGGCCTCTGGTCCCATCACTTCATGGCAAATAGATGGGGTAACAGTGGAAACAGTGACAGACTATTTTGGGGGGCTCCCAAATCACTGCAGGTGGTGACTACAGTCATGAAATTAAAAGACACTTCCTCCTTGGAATAAAATAATGACCAACCTAGAAAGCTTATTAAAAAGCAGAGACATCCCACGTCTCATTATGTGGGGAATGAAGATCCTTTTTTTTTCTCTCCCAAGTAGTCCCACAGGTTATGCAGTTTAAGTTCAGTATATTGTATGCTGTGAGTTATTTTCCACCTCTGTGATTTCACCCTCTGGGACAGTAGATTTTGCAAAAACCAAGAACTCTTGGTTTATCTGCACAAGACAAGCTGCTGGTAGACATTAACCCTCCAGTTTTCCAGCTCAATCTCTGATTAAGTGGATTGACAGGCTGGCCAGTCTGCTTAGTCAGCTGACTCAGGTTAATTTCAGGGAAGGCATGGAGGCATGTTTGGTTAACTTCATCGCTAGGGCTGTGTAAGGTGAAGACACAAACCAAATACCTTTCATTACTTATCTCTACTTGCATCATCTTTGGGAACACTAGAATGCTGTGGTCTTGAGGAAATGTTGTTGGCAAAGAACATGCAGAAGATTTGGTGCTTTGTAAGGCCGTCCAGCGATGGCAGGTGTTTTGTGGCACAGTGGTGTTTACCATAAACAGATACAAACTTCACAAACTGTGCTTATTGAAGGAGAATTGAATAGATACCAAAAATAGAATGACAAATGTATTTTAATTGCAGATGAGGCAGTTAGTTTTAGGGCAGGTTTTTCTGCTATTGATTTTACTTCAAGATGTAGGGAGAGAAAATGGTGTAGTTCTCAAGACATTTCCCCCTACAGTTTTAAACTGTAGTGAGCATATGCTTCATTTACTTCCAAAGAGGCAGAAACAGCTGGAATTGGCTTACAGCACATGCTTTGTTTGCTATTATGGGTGATGACCTACACTCTTATTTAGCAGTCACTTAATGTTCTCCAGCAAGGCAGATGTGGGGTTCACTAGGACTTAGTGCCTGATGTTTTTCTTTTGGGAAGGGGTGGGAGTGAATGTACCGGGGATGGGAGGGTAGCAGGAGAGGAAACGGGAGAATGAGTGAGTGTGCATGTGTCTGAAATTCACCATTTGCCCCCACCTGTGTCTCGCTGAACAGGTATTTAATGTATTTGGCTCCTGGCTGCAGTGTGCATGTATTTTTTTCCCCATCTCCATGTTTTCTAAACCTACACTTAAAAGGATTCATTGGATCATCTTTTTCAGATGGCTCAGGATTGCATTTCTTTTGCTTACCCTGTGCTCTTGGGTTCTATAGTATTTCTATAATTATGTAACAATAGTGTTGCACTGTAATCTATCATATAGAGCTATATGTATGGAAAATCTTGATCAGTTTTTTTTTTTTTTTTAAGAAATGTATTCTGTTTGCAAAGGCACAATAAAGTTGCATCTAATAGACTACAGGCAATAAAGCTAACAATAAACCTTATTTAACAAACCATAAAAAAAAAAAAAAAAAAAAAGCAGAGACATTACTTTGCTAACAAAGGTCCGTCTAGTCAAAGCTATGGCTTTTCCAGTAGTCATGTATGGATATGAGAGTTGGACTATAAAGAAAGCTGAGCACCAAGGAACTGATGTTTTTGAACTCTGGTGCTGGAGAAGACACTTGAGAGTGTCTTGGACTGCAAGGAGATCCAACCAGTCCATCTAAAGGAAATCAGTCCTGAATATTTATTGGAAGGACTGATGTTTAATCTGAAGCTCCAATAATTTGGCCTCCTGATGCGAAGAATTGACTTTTTTGAAAAGATCCTGATACTGAGAAAGATTGAAGGCAGGAGGAGAAGGGGACAACAGAGGATGAGATGGTTGGACGGCATCACTGACTCAATGTACATGAGTTTGAGTGGACTCTGGAAGTTGGTGATGGACAGGGAGGCCTGGCATGCTGCAGTCCATGGGGTCACAAAGAGTCAGACATAACTGAGCAACTGAATTGAACTGAACTGACAGCTGCATATTTACTTTAAATCTTTAACAACACATAGATGTGGTATGTGTGTGTCCACATCACACTAAGCTGAAATAATCTGTCTGTGTATCGGTCTCACCCAGGAATCTGGTTGCCTCTGGAGGGCAGAGGCATCAGGGTCTGCCTCACATCCGAATCTTTTGCTCCAGCACATGGCTGCACCTTTACTACATGTGCACTAATGGGACCAAGTCAAGTCACATGAGGAAATGCTCAGAGCTTCCTGGAAGAGCCTTTGCAACCTCCAGACTTCATAGAGGGGCCACTGTAATGAAAAGGAAGTCCCCATGTCTCTGTCCATCCTGAACAGCTGTCACATAAATAATTTCCTTTAATGAGATGTCCAAATTCCCAACAAGCTGTTTTCAACTGTACAACATGAAGCACTAAGAAGGAAAACATAATGTGCATTTACCCAGATTTGTGTGGCCATGAAAGTGAAAGTAAAAGTGAAGTCATTCAGTCATGTCCGACTTTTTGTGACCCCATAGACTGTAGCCTACCAGGCTCCTCCATCCATGGGATTTTCCAGGCAAGAGTACTGGAGTAGGGTGCCATTTCCTTCTCCAGAGGATCATCCTGACCCAGGGATCGAACCCAGATCTCCCACATTGTAGGCAGATGCTTTACCATCTGAGCCACTGGGGAAGCCATGAAAACTTTTAAAATAAAAGTTCCATAGAACACACCTAGAGAAATGCTGTTCTAGATACATCTAATTAGAACTGTTTTCCTTATAGTTTTCCTTTCCTTTTATAGCATGAAAAGTCAAAGAAAAGTACTTCCCCAGTATGAAACCACTGGCAGGACTTCCCTGGTGGTACAGTGGTTAACACTCTGTGTTTCCACTGTGGGGTGCATGGTTTTTACCCCTGGTTGGGGAACGAAGATCCCACATACCTCACAGATGCAGCAAAAAATAAATAAACAAAGAAGTAAACCAGAGGCAGACATTCTTGCAATGGATGCTGAAGGAAAGTTTTGTCTTCTTGCCAACAAAACTAATAAAGATCTTTCTCAAAGGAAGAAAAAAAATTGCGTTACTAGCAACAAAAAGTCAGAGGAGAAATTAAGGAAATAATCCCATTCATCATTGTATCAAAAAGAATAAAATGCTTAGGGAAAAAAAATTACCTGAGGAGACAAAAGACCAAAATGAAGAAAACTGTAAGACACTGATGAAAGAAATCAAAGATGACATGAACAGATACACCGTGTTCTTGGACTGTAGGAATCAATATTGTGAAAATGACTATACTATCCAAAGCAATATACAGATTCAATGCAATCCCTGTCAAATTACCCATAGCATTTTTCACAAAACCGGAACAAAAATTTTTACAATTTGTTTGGAAACCCAAAAGACCCCAAAGAGCCAAAGTAATCTTGAGAAGGAAAAAAAAAAAAAAAAAAAACAGAGCTGGAAGAATCAAGCTCTCTGACTTCAGACTATAATACTAACTATAGTAATCAAGACAGTATGGGGCTGGCACAAAAAAAAAAAAAAAAAAAAACAGAAATACAGATCAATGGAACAGTATGGCAAGCCCAGAGATAAACCCATGCACCTATGGACACCTTATCTTTGACAAAGGAGGCAAGAATATACATTGGAGAACAGATAGCCTCTTCAATAAGTGGTGCTGAGAAAACTGGACAGCTACATGTAAAATAATGAAATTAGAACACGTCCTAACATCATATTGTTCTTGTTTTAGGAGGGAGACCTGGGTTCAGTCCCCTGGAGGAGAACATGGCAACCCACTCCAGTATTTCTGCTGGAGAATCCCCATGGACAGAGGAACCTGGCAAACTACAGTTCATTGGGTAGCAAAGAGTTGGACACAACTGAGTGACTAAGCACAGCTCAGCACAGGAAGCTGCTTATATAGCACAGGGAGTTCAACTCAGTGCTCTGTGATGACCTGGAAGGGTGGGATGGGGGGAGGGTGGGAGGTTCAAAAGGGAGGGGATATATATATATATATACACATATACATATACATATACATATTTACAGCTGAGTCATTTTGTTGTACAGCAGAAACTAACACAACATTGTGAAGTAATTATGTTCCAATTGAAAAATAAATTTAAAAAAAGAATGAGCATGGATGACTTTGCCGGGGTCCAGCCCCGGTGGATCCAGGGTAATTCGAAGGGATGGCATGGCGAGGAAAAACTTATTTATTTAGAAATATAAAAGAAAGATTAGGAAAGAATAGTGTAGAAGGAAAATTTAGTGCAGAAAAGAGGCTGAATAACTTGGTTTACGGGGAAGGCTAATAAAACCTCGGACAAGGGATTTCACCATCTACATTAGGCCTCCGGCGTCCATTTGAATAGCAGAGAGTGCCCCGCCTTGGGCTCCCTCTCTCATGGATCTTAGAAGCCGTGGCAAGTAAGTAGACATGGCGAGCCTCCCCACTCCAGATGGAAATTCAGCCTGAATATAGAGTAAAGAAGACATGGGGGAAACCAGTCCAGTGACTGGCCCCTCCTCTATTGTCCAGAAAGGCCTTTTATACCTTTTTTGTACATAGAGATCAATGAATAATATAAAATTATGCAGCATCAGCAGCCCTGACTCTTATGGAGACCAGGCTTTCTCTCTGCATACCTAGTTGTATACACAAGTCTTAGGTGATTTACATCATCTTCTGGCCAGAAGGCCAATTAACATTTTATGGCCCTTTTCTGATAAGGGTTGGTCAACCAGAAGACTATTTGTCTTAAAAATGTTGTTCTTCCCAAAGTCTGGTGCCACTCTCAGAAAGCACTAAATAAATTTACATTCTTACATAGCAAGGATACAACAATTTATAACAAGTAAAGAGTACAGTGATTTATAACAAAGAGAAAAGTAACTAACTCAAAAGTCTAGTGTTGCTAACATCAAAACTACTATATTCCTTTTTCTATATCCCAATTACATTGATTAATATCCTTCAGATGCCTAAAAGATAAAGAATATGGAGGCCTGGCAGTAGTCATTGAGTCAACAGTGAAAACCCGTTACCAATATAATTTTTAGCTCTTTAGAAAAGGCTCTGTATCTTTAATATGCTTTAAGCTGTGTGCCTCTTGTGGTTGGGGGGTGGCAGGGCGGGGGGGGGGGGGGGAGCTGTAAGCAATTCACAAATTGTAAAAGTCCGGGGGAACCTGTCAGGCAAGTTAGAGAGCCATCAAAGGGGTTTGAGCTGAAGCATTCTTTTCATATGCAGGAAACTGTTAACTGAAGCCCTGAGTTAACTTTTTCTAGAGAATGTCAGAAGAGTGGAAAGCACAGTACGATGGCAGGCAGACTCTGGTTTTGGTGGGTAGGTGTTCAGGAAAACCCAGGGGGAACCCCTGAAGCCAGATCACGCCTTTGTGTTTTGTCGGGCTTCCTTCCACATGACCTTTGCCATGGGCAGGATTCCTCATGCTGGCTCCCAGCACGACTTATTAAAACAATGTAAACCTAGGACAACAGAATAGCATTTTTAATGAAAGATATGGACTATAATCATCATGGA
The DNA here is from genome assembly GCF_016772045.2 of Ovis aries. Taxonomy (NCBI): domain Eukaryota; kingdom Metazoa; phylum Chordata; class Mammalia; order Artiodactyla; family Bovidae; genus Ovis; species Ovis aries. The sequence continues at coordinate 70,520,320 of NC_056063.1, read as the reverse complement.
GATTCCACAAGTGTGACGATCATCAAAAACTTCTCAAGAGGGTAAATCTTTATAGATCCCTCTGTGGAATGAACTTACACTTTGGCTCAGAAGGTCCCTGGGTGCTCCAATGGCTGTTCAGGACTCCTGTGCCCATGAGAAAACTATGCCAGGCCTCTCCATGCTCTTCTCAGCAAGTTTCATGGCACTCACTGCAATCCTTACCAAATATCTCTTATATGACATTGTAAATTATAAGGAATCAATACACTGTGTACATGTAAAACTTTCTGAGAATCAAGATGGATGTGTGGGGCCAAAACTGAGGCAATACAGAGATGGGTTTCAGTGTAATTATTTTACTGTTATTCAATTTCAATAAACTATCATGTTTAAAAAGAAACATTGTACACACAGCTTTGGGATCAACTCTGAGAATTTAATAGGGACTGTAGTGTTGCATCAAGCTGCCGAAAGGCACCACAACTTACCTTTCCTGCACCCATAGGTCCAACCACAGCTAACAGTTCACCAGGCCTGACAGTAAAGGAAAGGCCTTGTAGGGTTGGGGTTCTTAATTCCTGCAAATTAAAGTTTATAAAAACATACCCATTTCAATAAAGTATGCCAAATGCTACAGAAAACAGAGAAAATAATATAATATTCATTGATATGCAAATTAACCCACATTTTCCTCCTGCCTATTTTAAGACATCCTGCCCTAGAGGCCTTTTCATCCAATCATATCTCTTTGGGAGTTTCAAGTAGTTTTAGTTGCCTTTAGACACCCACAGATTTTAAGTAGGTGAAATGACAAGGCACCCACATGAAGTGAAAACTTCATGACGCATATTAACTTATTAAAATAATATACTTTATAGAGTATCCAGTATATGAAGTTTTTTAATCATTTATAAGTTTTCACTATGACCCTTGGCTTTAATTGACTATATCTCATTAATCTCCACAAGGGAGCTACGTAGGTATATGGCAGACCTGGCCCTTTAAATAAGTTGAATCTCCACTAATATCTCCATTTTCAATTGATAAAGAAAGAATCTCAGTAATGCTCAGCAAGCAAAGGAGCACTTTATATAAAGAAGTCATTCTCAATATGGGTTGGTCAAAAAGTGTGTTGTTTTTTCTGTAAAATGGCTCTAGCAGCACTAAGTTGTCTTTAACTTTATTCAAAACAATGTCGTTAAGATTGTATTATGACAGCTGTCACATCAGCATGCATTTTAAAAAACTTTAAACTGGTGAATTTTTGTGTAGCCATTTTAATATTAAAATTTTTGGCCCATTATGTTTTACTATTTCTTTCTTTTTTTTTTTTTTTGCTTAACTATTTCAAGAGAAGTAAAAATGCAACTGAAATGCAGAAAAAGATTTGTGCAGTGTATGGAGAATGTGCTGTGACTGATCAAATGTATCAAAAGTGGCTTGCAAAGTTTTGTGCTGGATATTTCTTGTTGGACGATGCTCTACTGTCAGGTATGCCAGTTGAAGTTGATAGAGATCACATCAAGTCATTGAGAACAAGCAACGCTATACCATGCAGGAGACAGCTGACATACTCAAAATATTCAAATATTTCATTCAAAGTATTGAATGGAAATCGTTTGCACTAGCTTGGTTATGTTAATCACCTTGATATTTGAGTTTCACAGAAGTTAAGCAAAAAAACACTTCTTGACCATATTTCTGCACGCAGTTCTCCACTTAAACGTAACAGAAATGTTCTATTTTTAAAACAAATTGTGACTGGTGATGAAAAATGGATACTATACAATACTGTGGAACAGAATAGATTTCAGGCAAGCGAAATGCACCAGCACCAACCACACCAAAAGCTGGTCCTCATCCAAAGAAGGTGATGATGTGTATATGGTGGCATTGCAATGAAATCCTCTATTATGAGCTCCTTCAGGAAAACCAAGTGATTTATCCCAACAAATACTGCTCCCATTAGACCAACCAAAAGCAGCTAGCTATGAAAAGCATCCAGAATTAGTCAACAGAAAATGCATAATCTCCCATCAGGATAATGCAAGACCACATGTTTCTTTGATGACCACGCAAAAAAACTGTTACAGATTGGCTGGGAAGTTCTGACTGATCCCCCATATTGTACCAGACATTGTACTTTTGAAATTCCATTTATTTCAGTCTTTACAAAATTCTCTTAATGGAAAAAGTTCAATTCCCTGGAAAACTGTAAAAGCTATCTGGAACAGTTCTTTACTCAAAAAATTAAAAAATTTTGAAAAGATGGAATTATGCAGTTTCCTGGAAAATGGCAGAAGGTAGTGGAACAAAATAGTGAGTATGTTGTTCAATGAAGTTCTTGGTGACAATGAAGTTCTTCAGTGTTGTTCAATGAAGTTCTTATTGCTCAACCAGAGCAATAAAAATTCTGAGAGAGGGCTCCAGGAAAAGTTATATTAGGAAGACTACCCATGCCCTTTGGCCACATGGAAAACAGTACTGAAAAGCAGCTGAATGAGGAAAGAATTATTGATGGTTTTATATACATAAACTAATCAAATGAAAAATGGATAAATTTCAGAAGGGTAGGAGGAACTTTCATAAAAAAAAAAAATGTGATCACTACACACTACTTTTCCTAGCAGTTAATGATATTGACATGGTCATCAGTTCAGTTCAGTTCAGTTCAGTCGCTCAGTCATGTCCGACTCTTTGCAACCCCATGAATCACAGCACGCCAGGCCTCCCTGTCCATCACCATCTCCCAGAGTTCATTCAGACTAATGTCCATCGAGTTGGTAATGCCATCCAACCATCACATCCTGTGTCGTTCCCTTTTCCTCCTGCCCCCAATCCCTCCCAGCATCTCCCAGCACCAGAGTCTTTTCCAATGAGTCAACTCTTCACATGAGGTGGCCAAACTATTGGAGTTTCAGCTTCAGCAGCAGTCCTTCCAGTGAACACCCAGGACCGATCTCCTTTAGGATGGACTGGTTGGATCTCCTTGCAGTCCAAGGGACTCTCAAGGGTCTTCTCCAATACCACAATACAAAAGCATCAATTCTTCGGAGCTCAGCTTTCTTCACAGTCCAACTCTCACATCCATAATGACCACTGGAAAAACTATAGCCTTGACTAGATGGACCTTTGTTGGCAAAGTAATGTCTCTTCTTTTTAATATGCTGTCTAAGTTGGTTATAACTTTCCTTCCAAGGAGTAAGCATCTTTTAATTTCATGGCTGCAATCACCATCTGCGGTGATTTTGGAGCCCCAAAAAATAAAGTCAGCCACTGTTTCCACTGTTTCCCCATCTATTTCCCATGAAGTGCTGGGACCAGATGCCATGATCTTCATTTTCTGCATGTTGAGCTTTAAGCCAACTTTTCCCACTCTCCTCTTTCACTTTTATCAAGAGGTTTTTTAGTTCCTCTTCACTTTCTGCCATAAGGGTGGTGTCATCTGCATATCTGAGGTTATTGACATTTCTCCCAGCAATTTTGATTCCAGCTTGTGCGCCTTCCAGCCCAGCGTTTCTCATGATGTACTCTGCATATAAGTTAAATAAGCAGGGTGACAATATACAGCCTTGATGTACACCTTTTCCTATTTGGAACCAGTCTGTTGTTCCATGTCCAGTTCTAACTGTTGCTTCCTGACCTGCATACAGGTTTCTCAAGAGGCAGGTCAGGTAGTCTGGTATTCCCATCTCTTTCAGAATTTTCCACAGTTGATTGTGATCCACACAGTCAAAGTCTTTGGCATATCCAATAAAGCAGAAATAGATGTTTTTCTGGAACTCTCTTGCTTTTTCAATGATCCAGTGGATGTTGGCAACTTGATCTCTGGTTCCTCTGCCTTTTCTAAAACCAGCTTGAACATCTGGAATTCCATGGTTCACGTATTGCTGAAGCCTGGCTTGGAGAATTTTGAGCATTACTTTACTAGCGTGTGAGATGAGTGCAATTGTGTGGTAGTTTGAGCATTCTTTGGCAAATAGCAAATAAAAATTTAACCCAGCCCCTAACTACTAATGACTCTGCCAAGGTGCACAGTCTTTCCATAGGCAAGTCTTGGAAGTTCTTGGAAGAAGAACAAAACATCTTAGTTTATAATGTTGCATAGTTTGATACAAGAGAAATTTGATAATTGGTCATATGATGGCTCAGAAGGTAAAGAATCCACCTGCAATGCAGGAGACCTGGGTTTGATCCCTGGGTTGGGAAGGTCCCCTGGAGGAGGGCATGGAAACCCACTCCAGTATTCTTGCCTGGAGAATCCCCACAGACAGAGGACCCTGGTGGGCAACAGTCCATGGGGTCACAAAAAGACACAACTTAGTGACTGAAAAACAACATACAAAGTATGTGTCAATACTCACATAAAGTTAACATCATAATGGAATTTTAGTGGTGCTTTCCATAAATGCTTCAAGCGGATTATGACAAGAAATACCAAGCAGGAGGCAAATCTACTCTATTAACATAGGGTAGATCAGGCACCTTGTATGAGTTCCCATTTGCAAAAGGTGTAGGGATGTGGTTGTATATACATAGAACATACTACTGTCTTGCTGGTAGAGATGGAAGGTGCTGAGTCAGAAGCAGGTGAACACAGTGCAGATGGCACAACATTGTCACTGGCATGAAAGACAGGAGGAGTCTACAGAGCCTGGATATTTGCCCTGTGATCCCCATTCTGACAGCAGCCAGGCTCCCAGACTCTGCTCTGGAGGGTGGACCCTCTGGTAGACGTGTCTCCTCCCTGAGTCCTTCCAGTCCTGGGGTGGGAGCAGCTTCCTGCCTTTGCTAATCGCTGAGCTGCCTCATCCACCACTGCTTTGCCATTTTTTGTTCTTTCATCTCCTACGTAACTAATTTCCTGCATGGAATCCCCTCTCCCCTGCTGCAGGTTCTCCAGATTAATCCACACTGATACAGGAGGATGTGCACAAAGAACTATAATGCCAGAGGCGGGAGGAGACTTTCAGCTATCTGTAATGGGGCTGCACTGGGAGCGCAAACTTGAGAACTTTTGGTGAGTGGTCCCTATTGTTTTTCTTATTTGCTAAATTTCAGAAATAAACCAAGTGCTGGGAAAATCTTTGTGATTTCACCAGTTCTCACTGTCAGCTTGCCACACAGTACAACCCTGCAACTTGGAATCACTAGTACTCACTATGCCCACCTGCTCTCTCCCCCTGCCCCTGGCTGCCACCAAAGTAGCCAAACCATCCAGAAGCTTAGGATAGAGGAACCCCACCCTACCCCACAGCAAAGATGCAAACACTCACACTATATAATAAGATATTTGATAACATTAAGGCAAAAAAAACATACACTGATTGTATCCAAAGTCTCTGGTCTCTAACAACTGATTGTGCATTTGTTAGTTAACCCTTTCTATGCTGCAGCATTTTGTCTCTCCAATCCTACAAATTCTAATATTATAAATGCATTTACTTCAAGTTCAAAATATGATAACCCTTTGAAAGTTCTCTTGAAAGTGAGATAAATAATAATATGTCAAATGCCTTGGGCTGACTTTATTTTTAGTGTTAGCAAGTGTTAATTTCTCAGTCGTGTCTGACTCTTTGTGATCCCATGGATTGTAGCCTGCTAGGTTCCTCTGTCCATAAAATTCTCCAAGCAAGAATACCACAGTGGTTTGTCATTTCTTTCTCTGGAGTTCCTGTAGGGGAAATTAGAATTGGATGCCTCAAGTCCAAGGGAGCCGCCCCACCCCCAGGCATGTTCATTACCAGAGCATTCCTCTCCTTTGTAAAGAGAAGAATTTTTTTCTTTACACAAAAGTGCTTTACACTTCTTTACACAGAAATGCTTTGTAAACCACTTCTGACTACCAGACTGCTTCATTGTGAGCCATACAGAGACCATTGCTCTTTTGAACTTAACATATCTAATATGCACCCCAAAGATCTTTCCTTTGGGAAGGATGAAATATTTCCCATTTTTGCAAAACACAAAATACCAAAATACAAAAGATGCAGACAATTTCCAACAAAAATGGTATAAGACAGATTCCAGCATCAATGCATGCAGATGAACTGGCCACCGACAGTGTAAATAAACTTACCCTATAAAACAAATGAATTAATTCTATGTAGGTTACCCACTCCCACAAGAACTAGCTCCCAAATGAACTGGTTCCAACTGGACCAATTCCCAAATTAGATAAAAAAAAATTTACCCTACATATGAGCTATGGCGGGCATGCCCCATGAGAACTAGTTCCCAATGAACTGGTTCAGGGTAGAGTCCAACAACACCTCCCCTCTGTAAACAGGTACCCAACCAAATTAGCTTGTCCTGTAAAGGAAAAGCCCAGATTAAGAGGAAAAAAATGTTCCCAGTGTGCACACCGGAGCAACTTACCCTTCAAGATCAAGCCCGTTGGCTCTTAACACAAAACGACACACAAAACAAGTGAACCAGTTGAATCAGCTATCAAATTGGGTAGACTTACCCTACAACCAAAATCAAGTCTGTTGACTCTAGAAGTTTGCCAGTTCCTTGTCTCAACTGTCAAGCTGAGGGAAGCTGGTACCCATTCAGGGAATCTTGAAGGAAAGAACCTCAGGACAAATGATCCCACCAGCTACTATGGTCTTGCTCAAATATTCCGTGATTGGTGCCGGCTAGCCATTAATAGTAAGGCTCCTGGCTGGCTAAGCCAAATTGTTACTGAGTCCAAACTCGCTCTACTCACTGCATGATAGGCAATGAATCTGAGAGACAAGGTTTTGAGGCAAGGAAAAGACCTTAACTGGGGAGCTGGTAGACCAGGAAGACTGCAGGCTAGTGCCTCAAAACAACCATCTTTATTTTTAATCTCTGTTAATTGCAAACCTCATTCCTGATTCAGAATTTTTATAACATACTTTCATGGTAAATTGACAAGTCACATTTTATATCATGTGTAAAATCTCAAAATCCTCCAATAAATCTATGTCACAGTTGTCCTTTAGCAGTCACAATCATGAAATAAAGGATTTGTTACCTTATCCCAAAAAGCAGTGAAATTTTGCACGTTCACAACTGTTTTACCATCTGATGGCAGCTGATGATCACACTGTGGTAGCTCATCAAGTAACAGAAAGTTCTACAGAAAAAGAAAAAAACATAGACTGTTTAAACTATAGGAACAAAGCACAAGCAAAATAATTGCTTCCATAAAGTTTGCAATATATTTTACAACTGTATTTTATTACATTAGGTCATTAGAAATACTAAATAATATGTAGTATAAACTATAATAACATATAGTATAGTACACACAGTATACACATATAGCTTATAGTGTGTATATACGTACACACACACACACACAAAGAGTTCCAGGCCATGCAACTATCTTTGTAACTTTCTTAACAAGTATACTGTCTCCCCTTTAAAGAACAAATATGTCTCCAAATTTGAACACATCAAGAACCGGGACATTTTTATTGTGTCATTAATAATACAAACAGGTTTTGACAGAAAATAATTCCATAAATATTTACTGAATCCCACCAGGTTCCAAGCACCATGCAACACTGCTGGGAACACAGTGCAGAAGGTCATTTCCAGGCCTTCAGCAGTCTGATGGCAAAGGACAGGCTGGGAACATAAGACCTATGGAAGAAACTCCGAATGAAAGCCTTACTCTGCTTTCCTCCTCCTGTGTATCAAATCCCTATCACTGCTTGTCATTAACTATCATTAAAATCATCATTCTTAAAAGATAATGCTATTAAGTCTCCATCTCTCTTACTTTTCACAAGCATCTTTTCACAAACACTTGTCTCTGCTCCTTAGTCAAAGTCCTCTCCTCCTCAACAGAATGATCACATCTTCCACTTCTTGCTATTTTCCACACCAATTATTAATAAGAACTATTCAATGCAATTTAGCTGAATAAAATAAAGTCTTAAAAATCATTAGAAAACTAAGACAATCATATACAGGAAACTCCCTCTTACACTTTAAATGCTAAAAATAATTCAATGAGAAAACACACAGTGGGAAAAAAATTGAACAACAGAGACCACTCCCACCCCCACCCCCAAGTACTATGAACATGTGGCAGAGACTACTGGCTGTCCTCAAAACCTGCACTCTTTCTTCCATGCAAACAAAACCTTGGGTTTTAGCTGCACATGGCAACCTGGAAAGAGGCCCTCTCTCTCCAGCCTCCTGAGCAGATAGGAGCAGCCATGTGACTAAATCCAGGTCAGTGGAGGGTGACAACAACCAGGACCTTTCTCCACCGCATGGCCTGGGCCTTGGAGGCTGCCAGCATGGTCAAGGTCAATGCATTTGACATGATGGAAGATCATACTAGCCATGGAGCTTGTTACAGATTAAATTATATCCCTCTCCCAAAAGATATGCTGAAGTCCTATCTAGGAACTCCAGTTACATCAAAACGTGACTTTATTTGGAATTAGGATCTGATTACGATGCAATCATACTGGAGTCGGGTTGGCCCTGAATCCAATATGACTGATGTTCTTATAAGGAGACCCAGAGAAAACACAGGCATAAAACAGCCACCTGAAGAAAACAGAAACTGGAGTGGTAGCAGTTAAAAATCAAGGAACCCAAGGTTTGCCTGCAACCACCAAAATCTAGAAGAGGCAAAGAAAGATTCTCCCTGTGACCAGAAATCAGAGGGATCAGTGACCCTGCTGACACCTTGATTTCAGACTTCCAACCTCCACAACTGGGAAACAATAAATTTCTATTGTTTGAACCACCTGGTTTGTAGTACTTGGTTATGGCAGCCCCAGAAAACAGATACAAAGCCTTACAAAGTTTCTTGCATGAGTGAAAAACAAACTATATTTCTGTGAAAAGTAGCTTTACCATGCATAATTCTATGACCTACAGGCACAGAATCTTAACCAACACAGGAAGCAACTGAAACAAGCATGTGATGATGTTCGAAAAAGTAAATGGACGTGAATAGTAACCTACTACCCTAAACCTCATAAATAGCCTTCAAGTCCTTGACACCCTTATCTATTGTGCCATTAAGCTACAAATGTGATAACCACCTTCTACTTCAAAAGAACAACTGTTTCTCCTTTGTCACCAGGCCCTGGTGGTGGCAGGCAGGGCACAAGGACCACGTTGGTTTGGACCCTCCAAGAAGTTTCTGTGGCACTAGAACAAGGCCAGGTTACTCCAACTGAGTTAGATAGCTCTCCTTTATCAAGAAGACCAAGTTACTGTATCAGAAGAGGTGGTCTTAAAGCAAGTTGGGGGATTTAGATGAAATTCCTACTGCAGTAAAAGACAACTTTAGCACATCTGGCATTAAGACAACATGTGCATCATACTGAAAAGTTATGTATCACCTTAAATTCCACAGAGGTTGCTGGATCAGGGAGCTCTGTTAATGGTAAAAACAAACTCAGATGAGTCTGCTATGGGATACAGAAGCACAGATGACATTTTTGGACCAGTTAAAAACCCATGGAGTTATTCAAACAATATATAGAAAAGAAGACGCAGAAGTCTCATGGTGAGAGTGAGGATTCAAATTGGCTCATAACTGGAGGAAGCTCAGGGGGGAGTGCAGTGGCTGTGTCAGCATTCACTTGCTCCGTTGCTTTAGGATCAGGTTCCAGAGGATCAACCAGCAATCCAGCTGCCCACTATGAGGACATTGGTTTAAAATCCAGCTATGACTTAGTTTCTTGTCATGGCCTCATTCCCCTGGTGAATTCAGTGATGTGCCCAGAATCTTAACTAGATGTGTAGATGATGTGCCATTGTGTTGAGTATACTAGCTGGGCAGGATCTCTAAGATTCTACCACAATTTAAGATCCTGTTCAAACCATTTATGCTTCCTAGTTTAACAGATGTGAGCAAACGATGTATAGGAATTCCAAAGGAATATCTTATACCAGAATTGTCAAGTAAAATACAATCTCTTTGGTCCAAAGCTGCTAATCTTTTTGAGTCTGAGGGGGCCAAAGTAATTGAAGTGTCCCTGCCCTAACCAGTTATTCAATTGTCTGCTACCATGTGCTGTGTACATCAGAAGTGGCATCAAATATGGCAAGATTTGATAGGTTAGAACATGGTCACTGATTTGACTTTGATGTGTCTACTGGAGCCATGTATGCTGCAACTAAACAAGAAGGGTTCAATGATGTGGGGAGGGGAAGAATCCTCCCAGGAAACTTTCTTATTAAAAGAAAAGTATGAGAACTATTTTATCAAAGCAGAGAAAGTGAGATGACTCATTGCTAATGATTTTGTGAATGTTTTTAACTCTGGAGTAGATGTTTTGCTAACTTCCACCACCTTGAGTGAGGCAGTGCCATACACAAAGTGCATCAAAGAAGACAACAGAACATGAATTGCCCAGGGTGATATTTTTACACAGACTGTAAATATGGCAGAATTGCCAGTGGTGAGTGTCCCTACCTCCCTGTCAAGCCAAGGATTGTCAATAGGACTGCAATTTAATGGTTGTGCATTTTGTGACCAGCTGCTTTTTTACAGTTTGTAACTGGTTTGAAAACAAGTATGGTTTCCTGTTACTCAGCTTCTAAAACTAATGGATGATTGTTTATCAAACACTGAAAATTAAACGTTATCTCCACTTCTCTAAAATAGTAGTAATAACTATGCAAATTATTATGACTCTTAAAGCTTTTATATTCTAGACAATTCAAGTGATCTTGTAATCTGGTTGTCAGTACAGTCATTCCTTGAAATCACTTTTTAAAATTCTTGTGATGTAGTTAATTATAAAAAATCTGTCAGCATTTATTAAGCATCCACTAAGTATAAACAAAGTTTAGGACTTCTATTATAATACAATATACCTGTTCCTGAAAAATGATGCATTCTGCAAAAATGTTCATTAAAAACAACGCTGCCTACAGTACAAGTAAGCTTAGGGGTAAATCTTTCAAAACTTCTACATCTTTGCAACCAAAGCACTAACAAAATCACTGGTACCCTTATTTTTGACAAAGGAAGCAAGAATATACAATGAGGCAAAGACAGTCTCCTCAATAAGTGCTGCTGGGAAAACTGGATAATTACATGTAAAAGAATGAAATTAAAATACTTCCTAACACCATACACAAAGATAAACTCAAAATGGATTAAAGATCTAAATATAAGACCATAAACTATAGAATCTCAGGGGAAAACATAGAAAGAACACTAGGACATAAATCACTGCAAGATCCTCTATGACCCACCTCCTACAGTAATGGAAATAAAAATAATAAATTAACAATGGGACCTAAGTAAATTTAAAAGCTTTTGCACAGTAAAGGAAACTGTAAACAAGGTGAAAAAACAACCTTCAGAATGGGAAAAAATAATAGCAAATGAAACAACTGACAAAGGGTTAATTTCAAAAATATACAAGCAGCTTATACAAATCAATACCAGAAAAACAAATAACCCAATCAAAAAGTGGACAAAAGACCTAAGCAAACATTTCTCCAAAGCAAAGATATAGATGGCTAATAATTACATGAGAAGATGTTCAACGTCATCATTATTTAGTTCAGTTCAGTTCATTTCAGTCGCTCAGTCGTGTCCGACTGTCTGCAACCCCATGAATAGCAGCACACCAGGCCTCCCTGTCCATCACCAACTCCCAGAGTTCACCCAAACTCATATACATCAAGTCGGTGATGCCATCCAGCCATCTCATCCTCTGTCGTCCTCTTCTCCTCCTGCGCTCAATCTTTCCCAGCATCAGGAATTGGAACTATGCAAAATATTCAAAAAAGTACTAATATTTTGACCTGTTCAGGCCCCAAACAACAACCTGCCACTTTACAACCTTTAGTTGCAGATATCCCTATTAATTTATGGGGATGAGATCTATTGATGCAATGGACAGCTTATGTAATAATTCTTACTATATCTTCTCAAGCTAAACAAATTATGGTAAATATGGGATAGAATCCTATTCAAAATACACAGGCTTTTTAGTGAGGCCACTGCCAAAAAACAAAAACAGCACTAAAGTTGATATGGAAATCTGATGAGCCTACTTGGACAGAGCAGTAGCCCCTATCACATGAAAAGTTTCAGGCTCTTGAACAGCTAGTAGAGGAACAATTATTTCTTAATCATATTGCCTCAACTACTAGTCCTTAGAATTCTCCTGTCTTTGTTATTAAGAAGAAATCTGGGAAATGGAGAATGTTAACTGATTTAAGAAAAATTAATGCTACAATCAAACCTACGGGTGCTTTACAACCAGGCTTTCTGTCACCTTCTATGATACCATGAAATTGGAAAATAAAAATCATTGATCTTAAAGATTGTTTTTATACTATTCCTCTACAAGAATCTAATGCTCTCCATTTTGCTTTTACTATACCGTCAATTAATAATAAAAAACCAGTGTCTCAATATTACTGAAAGGTATTGCCATAAGGAATGCTTAATAGTCCTACATTATATCAATTATACATCTCCCAACCACTTAAATTTATTAAGAAACAATTCCCTCATGCTTATATTATCCACTATATGAATGATATTCTTTTAGCTTCTCCTTCTGCTGAGGAACTTCAATGTGTTTTCTTAAATACAGAGATTAAATTAAAAGAATATGGGTTATATATTGCTGTTGATAAATCACAAGAGCAGGAACCATATACCTATTTAGGATATATATTGCAAAGAAATATTATTAAACCACAAAAAAATACAAATTTGAACTGATTCCTTGAAAATTTTAAATGATTTTCAGAAATTATTAGGAGATATAAATTGGTTACAACCATCTTTAGGAATTCCCAATCATTCCTTAACACATATATTTCAAATCCTACAAGGAGAATCTGATTTAAACAGATCCCATATACTAACAGAACAGGCTAAACAGAAATTGGATCTTGTAAATCAAGCTATACAACAAAGACAACTTAAACAAGTAGATCTGACTGTGCCAATTTCTTTACTTATTCTTCCTGCTTTAGATTCCCTTGCAGGAATATTGGCTTCCCTGGTGGCTCAAACGGTAAAGCGTCTGCCTGCAATGCAGGAGACCCAGGTTCAATTCCTGGATTGAGAAGATCCCCTGCAGAAGGAAATGGCAATCCACTCCAGCACTCTTGCCTGGAAAATCCCATGGACGGAGGAGCCTGATAGGCTACAGTCCATGGGGTCGCAAAGAGTCAGACACGACTGAGCAACTTCACTTCACAGGAATATTATGACAACTGCAGGGTATCCGTGAATGGGGAATTTTATCCCACACTCCTAAGAAAATAATGACTACTTACATAATGCTTATTTCCTTTTTTATTTCAAAAATGAGATCCAGATGTATACAACTTTCTGGTTATGAGCCATATGAAATTGTTTTTTCTTTCACTAATGATCAAATCCACAGATTATTTGTTACCAGTATGGATTGGCAAATCACCATTGCTGATTTCATAGGTGAGGTTCATAACCATTTTCCAAAGTCACCTTTGATTACTACTGCTGCTAAACACAAATGGATAATTCCTATTTTTACTCTCTTGCTAATGCCCCCATGTATTTTACTGACACAAATAAAACTCTCAAAGCCGGTTATACAGGACCCACAACAAAGGTTTGTCAATCTACCATAGCCTCCGTTCAAAAAGATGAATTAGGGGAACAGCATAAAGATGGAGGAGGAATAGGATAGGAAGACCACTTTCTCCCTCACAAATTCCTCAAAAGAACATTTCAACGCTGAGCAAACTCCACAAAACAACTTCTGTAGGCTGGCAGAGGACATCAGGCAACCAGAAAGCAGACCATTGTCTTCAAAAACAGGTAGGAAAAAATATAAAAGACGAAAAAGGAGACAAAGGAGGTGGGGAGGGAGCTCCATCCCGGGAAGGGAAGCCCGTCCCGGGAAGGGAATTTTAAGAAGAGAGGTCTCCAAACACCAGGAAACACTCTCCCTGCCGAGTCTGTGGCGAGCCTTGGAAACACAGAGGGCAACATAACAGGAAGGAAAAATAAAGAAATAATTAAAACCAAGAGATTACAAGCCCACCAGTAACTCCCCCAGCGGAAAAGCAGCACAGACACCTGCATCTGCCATTGGGAAGTGGGGGCAGGGCAGGGACGCGCGGGAGGCACGGGCTGCAGAGCTTTGTAAGAATCGGGCAGGAACGCCCCACGCGCAACCAGAACGATCTAACTTGGGCTAGCAAACCAGACTGTGGAATAGCTACCACACGAAAAGCTCGAACATAAGACACCGCCAGGACCGAGCACAGAACAAAGGACAGAACGGAAAAAGCTGGCTGCAGACCATCCCCCGCCGGGGACAGGCAGCCAGAGCCGTAAGGACTGGAAAAGGGCAATTGCAGACCCAGAGAGACTTTACTTACCAAACTGCAAGCAGGCTCCTTTGCTAAGACTTCTGGGGGTGCTGGACAGTCACAATCTGCCTCATGGGGTGCGCCAGCGGTCCACCCAGAAAGCTGAGCAGCAGCGGCAGAAAAGGTGACAAGCTGCAGCAATCGCGCTCGCCAAACTCCTGAGCTACTCGGACCTGGGAAGGGCACAAAGCGCAGTCCCAGCCGAATCTGTGCCTCTGAGGGCTGCCTGAGCACTGAACCTGAGCACCTTGGACCGGGGAAGTGCACACAGCCTAGGGCCGGCCCCAGACGGTTCCCGGCTGAACATCGTAGAGCCGAAGCGGTTTGTGCGCCGCGAGAAAGGACAGGTCAAGCGGGGCTGAGACACTGTGTGCACACGACAGTGCTATTTGTTTGCAGCACCCCCCGTCCCCACAGCGCGACTGAACTAGTGAGCCTTAAAAACCAGCAAACAGAAGAAGTTAAACAGAGGGAACCACCTTGGAAGTGATCCCACATGGCCCACAACATCAGAGGAGGGCTAGATATATTTTTACTATTTTTAAAATCACTCCTTTTTTTTTCTTTTTTCTGTTTTTTCTGTTTTTTTAATTGTTAAGTCTTCTATTTCTCCTCTAATTTTTATTTCTATAACCTACCATTACTATTTTTTTTTAAAAAAAGACTTTTTTTTTCTTTTTTCTTTTTTTTTTAAGGCCAACACCATATATAGTCTTTGGATGATTGTTGGTGGTTTTTTGTTTTTGTTGTTGTTGTTGTTGTTGTTTTGTTTGTTTTTTTAATAATTCTTGTTTGTTTTTTCTTTCTTCCTTTATCCTTCTGCTTCTTGTCTTTAATATTGTATTTTTGAAAATCCAACCTCTGCTCTAGATTTTTAATCTTTGCTCTTAAGTTTTTGTTGTCAATTTTGTACATTTAAAAACCCAAACTTCACTACCCAAGTTTACCTGAGAGCGAGATTACTGGCTTGACCACTCTCTCCTCCTCTGGCCTCTCCTTTTTCTCCAGCAGGTGGCCTCTGTCTCTTTTCTCCCCCATCTCTTCTCTATCCAACTCTGTGAATCTCTGTGTTCCAGACGGTGGAGAACACCTAAGGAACTGGTTACTGGCAGGATTTGTCTATCTCCTTCTCATTCCTCTCTCTTATCCTCCTGGTCACCTCTGTCTACTTCCTCCCTCTCCTCTTCCCTGTATAACTCCATAAATACCTCTGAGCAGTCCAGACTCTGGAGCGCACATAAGGAAGTGACTACTGGCTAGCTTGCTCTCTCCTCTTTTGATCTCACCACGTCTCATTCCAGTTACCTCTAACTACCCCCTCCATCTTCTCTTCTCCTTGTAACTCAGTGAACCTCTCTGAGTGTCCCTCAATGTGGAGAAACTTTTCATCTTTAACCTAGATGTTTTATCATCGGTGCTGTATAGATGGAGAAGTCTAGAGGCTACTGTAAAAATAAAACTGAAAACCAGAAGCAGGAGGCTTAAATCCAAAGCCTGAAAACATTAGAGAACTCTTGAATTCAGGGAACATTAAGCAATAGGAGCTCATCAAATGCCTTCATACCTACACTGAAACCAAGCTCCACCCGAGGGCCAACAAGTTCCAAAACAAGACATACCACTCAAACTCTCCAGCAACACAGGAACACACCTCTGAGCTTCAATATACAGGCAGCTCAAAATTCTTCCAAAACCTTTGATGTCTCATAACCCATTACTGGTCACTCCACTGCACTCCAGAGAGAAGAAACCCAGCTCCACCCACCAGAACTCCAACACAAGCCTCCCTAACCAGGAAACCTTGACAAGCCACTGATACAACCCCACCCACAGTGAGGAAGCTCCATAATAAAGAGAACTCCACAAATTACCAGAATATAAAAAGGCCACCCCAAACGCAGCAATGTAACCGAGATGAAGAGACAGAGGAATACTCAGCAGGTAAAGGAACAGGAGAGTTGCCCACCAAACCAAACAAAAGAGGAAGAAGTAGGGAATCTACCTGAGAAGTAATTCCGAATACTGATAGTGAAAATGATCCAAAATCTTGAAATCAAAATGGAATCACAGATAAATAGCCTAGAGACAAGGATTGAGAAGATGCAAGAAAGGTTTAACAAGGACCTAGAAGAAATAAAAAAGAGTCAAAATATAATGAATAACACAATAAATGAGATCAGAAACACTCTGGAGGCAACAAATAGTAGAATAACGGAGGCAGAAGATAGGATTAGTGAAATAGAGGATAGAATGGTAGAAATAAATGAATCAGAGAGGAAACAAGAAAAACGAATTAAAAGAAATGAGGACAATCTCAGAGACCTCCAGGACAATATGAAATGCTCCAACATTCGAATTATAGGAGTCCCAGAAGAAGAAGACAAAAAGAAAGATCATGAGAAAATCCTTGAGGAGATAATAGTTGAAAACTTCCCTAAAATGGGGAAGGAAATAATCACCCAAGTCCCAGAAACACAGATCCAAATAGGATAAACCCAAGGCGAAACACCCCAAGACACATATTAATCAAATTAACAAAAATCAAACACAAAGAACAAATATTAAAAGCAGCAAGGGAAAAACAACAAATAACACACAAGGGGATTCCCATAAGGATAACAGCTGATCTGTCAATAGAAACTCTTCAGGCCAGGAGGGAATGGCAAGACATACTTAAAGTGATGAAAGACAATAACCTACAGCCCAGATTACTGTAGCCAGCAAGGATCTCATTCAAATACGAAGGAGAAATCAAAAGCTTTACAGACAAGCCAAAGCTGAGAGAATTCAGCACCACCAAACCAGCTCTCCAACAAATGCTAAAGGATATTCTCTAGACAGGAAACACAAAAAGGGTGTATAAACCCGAACCCAAAACAATAAAGTAAATGGTAATGGGATCATACTTATCAATAATTTCCTTAAAAGTAAATGGGTTGAACGCCCCAACCAAAAGGCAAAGACTAGCCAAATGGATACAAAAACAAGACCCCTCTATATGCAGCTTACAAGAGACCCACCTCAAAACAAGGGACACATACAGACTGAAAGTGAAGGGATGGAAAAAGATATACCATGCAAATAGAGACCAAAAGAAAGCAGGAGTGGCAATACTCATATCCGATAAAATAGACTTTAAAACAAAGGCTGTGAAAAGAGACAAAGAAGGCCACTACATAATGATCAAAGGATCAATCCAAGAAGAAGATATAACAATTATAAATATATATGCACCCAATATAGGAGCACCACAATATGTAAGACAAATGCTAACAAGTATGAAAGGGGAAATCAACAATATCACAATAATAGTGGGAGACTTTAATACCCCGCTCACACCTATGGACAGATCAACTAAACAGAAAATTAACAAAGAAACACAAACTTTAAATTATATATTAGATCAGTTAGACCTAATTGATATCCATAGGACATTTCACCCCAAAACAATGAATTTCACCTTTTTTTCAAGTGCTCATGGAACCTTCTCCAGGATAGATCACATCCTGGGCCATAAATCTAAACTTGATAAATTCAAAAAATTGAAATCATTCCAAGCATCTTTTCTGACCATAATGCATTAAGATTAGATCTCAATTACAGGAAAAAAACTATTAAAAATTCCAACATATGGAGGTTGAACAACACACTTCTGAATAACCAACAAGTCACAGAAGAAATCAAAAAAGAAATCAAAATATGCATAGAAACTAGTGAAAATGCAAACACAACAACCCAAAACCTGTGGGACACTATAAAAGCAGTGCTAAGAGGAAAGTCCATAGCAATACAGGCATACCTCAAGAAACAAGAAAAAGTCAAATAAATAACCTAACTCTACAACTAAAGCAACTAGAAAAGGAAGAATTGGAGAACCCCAGAGTTAGTAGAAGGAAAGAAATCTTAAAAATTAGGGCAGAAATAAATGCAAAAGAAACAAAAGAGACCATAGCAAAAATCAACAAAGCCAAAAGCTGGTTCTTTGAAAGGATAAATAAAACTGACAAACCATTAGCCAGACTCATCAAGAAGCAAAGAGAGAAAAATCAAGTCAATAGAATTACAAATGAAAATGGAGAGATCACAACAGACAACACAGAAATACAAAGGATCATAAGAGACTACTATCAGCAGTTGTATGCCAATAAAATGAACAACGTGGAAGAAATGGACAAATTCTTAGAAAAGTACAATTTTCCAAAACTGAACCAGGAAGAAATAGAAAATCTTAACAGACCCATCACAAGCACTAAATTGAAACTGTAATCAGAAATCTTCCAGCAAACAAAAGCCCAGATCCAGACGGCTTCACAGCTGAATGCTACCAAAAATTTCGAGAAGAGCTAACACCTATCCTCCTCAAACTCTTCCAGAAAATTGCAGAGGAAGGTAAACTTCCAAACTCATTCTATGAGGCCACCATCACCCTAATACCAAAACCTGACAAAGATGTCACAAAAAAAGAAAACTACAGGCCAATAGCACTGATGAACATAGATGCAAAAATCCTTAACAAAATTCTAGCAATCAGAATCCAACAACACATTAAAAAGATCATACACCATGACCAAGTGGGCTTTATCCCAGGGATGCAAGGATTCTTCATTATCCGCAAATCAATCAATGTAATTCACCACATTAACAAATTGAAAACTAAAAGCCATATGATTATCTCAATAGATGCAGAGAAGGCCTTTGACAAAATTCAACATCCATTTATGATAAAAACTCTCCAGAAAGCAGGAATAGAAGGAACATACCTCAACATAATAAAAGCTATCTATGACAAATCCGCGGCAAACATTATCCTCAATGGTGAAAAATGGAAAGCATTTCCCCTAAAGTCAGGAACAAGACAAGGGTGTCCACTTTCACCGCTACTATTCAACATAGTTCTGGAAGTTTTGGCCACAGCAATCAGAGCAGAAAAAGAAATAAAAGGAATCCAAATTGGAAAAGAAGAAGCAAAACTCTCACTGTTTGCAGATGACATGATCCTCTACATGGAAAACCCTAAAGACTCTACCAGAAAATTACTAGAGCTAATCAATGAATATAGTAAAGTTGCAGGATATAAAATCAACACACAGAAATCCCTTGCATTCCTATACACGAATAATGAGAAAGTAGAAAAAGAAATTAAGGAAACAATTCCATTCACCATTGCAACTAAAAGAATAAAATACTTAGGAATATATCTACCTAAAGAAACTAAAGACCTATATATAGAAAACTTAAAACACTGGTGAAAGAAATCAAAGAGGACACTAATAGATGGAGAAATATACTATGTTCATGGATCAGAAGAATCAATATAGTGAAAATGAGTATACTACCCAAAGCAATTTACAAATTCAATGCAATCCCTATCAAGCTACCAGCCATATTTTCACAGAACTAGAACAAATAATTTCAAGATTTGTATGGAAATACAAAAAGCCTCGAATTGCCAAAGCAATCTTGAGAAAGAAGAATGGAACTGGAGGAATCAACTTGCCTGACTTCAGGCTCTACTACAAAGCCACACTCATCAAAACAGTATGGTACTGGCACAAAGACAGACATATAGATCAATGGAACAAAAGAGAAAGCCCAGAGATAAATCCACACACATATGGACACCTTATCTTTGACAAAGGAGGCAAGAATATACAATGGAGTAAAGACAATCTCTTTAACAAGTGGTGCTGGGAAAACTGGTCAACCACTTGTAAAAGAATGAAACTAGATCACTTTCTAACACCACACACGAAAATAAACTCAAAATGGATTAAGATCTAAATGTAAGACCAGAAACTATAAAACTCCTAGAGGAGAACATAGGCAAAACACTCTCCGACATAAATCACAGAAGGATCCTCTATGATCCACCTCCCAGAATTCTGGAAATAAAAGCAAAAATAAACAAATGGGATCTAATTAAAATTAAAAGCTTCTGCACAACAAAGGAAAATATAAGCAAGGTGAAAAGACAGCCTTCGGAATGGGAGAAAATAATAGCAAATGAAGCAACTGACAAGCAACTAATCTCAAAAATATACAAGCAACTTATGCAGCTCAATTCCAGAAAAATAAACGACCCAATCAAAAAATGGGCCAAAGAACTAAATAGACATTTCTCCAAAGAAGACATACGGATGGCTAACAAACACATGAAAAGATGCTCAACATCACTCATTATTAGAGAAATGCAAATCAAAACCACAATGAGGTACCACTTCACACCAGTCAGAATGGCTGCGATCCAAAAATCTGCAAGCAATAAATGCTGGAGAGGGTGTAGAGAAAAGGGAACCCTCCTACACTGTTGGTGGGAATGCAAACTAGTACAGCCACTATGCAGAACAGTGCGGAGATTCCTTAAAAAATTGCAAATAGAACTCCCTTATGACCCAGCAATCCCACTTCTGGGCATACACACCGAGGAAACCAGAATTGAAAGAGACACATGTACCCCAATGTTCATCGCAGCACTGTTTATAATAGCCAGGACATGGAAACAACCTAGATGTCCATCAGCAGATGAATGGATAAGAAAGCTGTGGTACATATACACAATGGAGTATTACTCAGCCGTTAAAAAGAATTCATTTGAATCAGTTCTGATGAGATGGATGAAACTGGAGCCGATTATACAGAGTGAAGTAAGCCAGAAAGAAAAACACCAATACAGTATACTAACACATATATATGGAATTTAGGAAGATGGCAATGACGACCCTGTATGCAAGACAGGAAAAAAGACACAGCTGTGTATAACGGACTTTTGGACTCAGAGGGAGAGGGAGAGGGTGGGATGATTTGGGAGAATGGCATTCTATCATGTATACTATCATGTAAGAATTGAATCGCCAGTCTATGTCTGACGCAGGATACAGCATGCTTGGGGCTGGTGCATGGGGATGACCCACAGAGATGTTATGGGGAGGGAGGTGGGAGGGGGGGTTCATGTTTGGGAACACATGTAAGAATTAAAGATTTTTAAATTAAAAAAATAAAAAACTAAAAAAAAAAGATGAATTAGAGGCTATTGCTACCTTATTACAGGATGTTTCTACAGCTTTAAATATTATATCAGATTCTCAATATGCTATACAGATAATACAAATTTTTGAAACCATATCTCTACCAAAGGCTTCTTCTAAATCATCTATTATTACAATGTTATCTCAATTACAAAATATAGTAAGGCTTCATTCTGCCCCTTTTTACATTACACATATCAGATCTCATTCTAAATTGCCTGGACCATTGGCAAAGGGCAATGATTCCATCAACTCTTTAATTGCTTTTCTTACTCCTTATGAATTTTATCAACTCACGCATATAAATATACATGGCTTGATGAATAAATTTCCACTATCCAGACAAGAGGCCAGAAATATTGTTTCTGCCTACCCTATATATACTCTTACTCACCACATTCCTACAACTACAGGGGTTAATCCCAGAGGCCTTTATCCCAGTGATACTTGGCAGACTGATATTACTTATATCCCTTCTTTTGGACGTTTGGGAGCTGTTCATATTTCTGTTGATACATATATGGGCATGATTTATGCTTTTGCTCATTCTGAAGAAACATCTGCTTATGTTATCTCACTTTTTTTGCAGGCCTTTTCTTACATGGGCCTACCAAAACATGTTAAAACTGATAATGGCCCTGCATATGTAAGTCATGGTTTTGCAAAATTTTTGTCTGATTGGAATATTTCTCATTCTACAGGTATTCCATATAATTCTCAAGACCACTCATTGTGGTCTTGAATGCACTCATCATACTCTAAAAAAATATGTTATTTAAACAGAAAGGGGGAGAAAAGTATGGCATACTGATGACACCAAAAGAGAAATTAGCCCAAGCTAATTTACCTTAAATTTTTTGGATTTACAATTGGATCATACAACGCCAGCAACAACATTACATTTTCAGAACACCATTCTTAGTAAAAACTATATTCCTGGTCAAATGATTGCAGTTAATACTCCAGTATGGTTGGAAAATGCTATGAACAATTGGTGTAAGGGCTTTAGACTTTAAAAAGGATAAGGTTATGCTCTTGTCATTTCAGATGATGGACAACACCATTGGATACCAAGAAGGCATATCAAAGTAAGGAAAAAAGAGGACATGGTTTGACATCAATCCTCCGGGAGAGCCGCCAGTGATGGGGATAACAAAACTGATAATCAGCAACTGCCCTGAATCAGCTCCAAGGACCGACAAAGCCAAACCACCCACTTGGGGTCAATTGAAGAAATTGACCATTGAATAGGAAAAATTGGTCAAAGAACAGGGACAGCCTTTGACCTCAGCTACCTTGCTCTTGGCTATGTTATCTGTGGTAACTACCATGGTAGATGCCAATCATACTTATTGGGCATATGTGCCCAATCTTCCCCTATTAAGGCCAATTACGTGGGAGGATTCTTCTGTTCCAGTTTTCATAAATGACTCTTCTTGGTTACCCAGATCTTTTGACCCGAGCCTTCCTTTAAAACCAGAAGAAGAGGCCTGACAACTTTCAAATGTTAGTGTTAATTATACTGTGGGAACAGATCTTACCCCTATATGTATAGGAGTGGAAACTCATTGTCTTAAAAGAGGATTACAAAGTGGTAATCTATAGTTAAAGAACCTCAAGGGAACAAAACTCATTTTTTCTTATTAGAAGCATTTCATTTAATATCACAGGAGAAAATACTACTATGTTTCCACCCCATCTACCTAACTGAATTATTTCTATAAAATCTGGAATGGAACATTGGGTACAATGGAAATTATGTTAAGCTAATACTGGACACATTATGGCCAATACTTCTGGTGGAGAAATTATTGATTGGCCTCCCAAAGGAGATCCTTTGGACAAAAATAATAACTTGGATTTGCCTATATTGTTAAATAATACTTTAGACTCTATCAATAACATTGTTATTAGCTCTATATATTGGCATGGAAGGAGTTTCTCCCCTCCCTTACCTAAATCACCTTATGTGCCTTTACATTCAGAATTGTGGAAAATATCAGCTGCCTTCCAACCCATAACAGCATGGAAGGGGCAATTTAATTCTATAGCATCTGGTCATTCCTTACATTTTGATAAAAATGCAACCCATTGGATTAAAGCATCTGTTCATTTACCTTTTGTATTTTTTTATAGGACCTACTTTTTATAATGCCTCTTCTGGGTTACTTGTCAAAATTATTCCTTTTACACTTGTATCAATTCTTCTCTCCAATTTCAGAATGACTATTCTCTATATATTCTAAAAATCAGATCTGGAGTATGGCTTCCCGTAAAAATGAATAGACCATGGCAGGCTACCCAAGGGTCTGTATTGTAGAAGAAATCCTTAAGAAAGTGTTAAAACACACTGAACGATTTATTGGACTGTTAATTGCTGCCGTTTTAGGAATTATTGCTATAGCTACTACAGCAGCTGTAGCAAGAGTGGCATTACTTTAGAGTGAACAGACTGTGCACTTTCTGCAAGAATGGCATAAAGACTGATGTTCTTTGGTCTACCCAGAGAAAAATGGATGGAAAATTAGCTGCACAAATGGCTGATTTACAACAGGTTTTTATACTACTAGGTGATCGAGTAAAGCAGCTGCGACCTGGCGCTCTAAGTGCGGCTGAGAGGAGTTGCCCCACATCCAAGGTCAGGGGCAGCAGCCAAGAGTGCCAGGCAACGGCGCAGGAACGGCCAAGAGGAGACACCCCGCGTCCGAGGCCAGGGGCGGTGGCCAAGAGGAGCTACCCACGTCCGAGGCCAGGGGCGGCGCCGAGAGGAGCTACCCTGTGTCCCAGGTCGCGGTGGCCAGGAGAAGCCACCTCGACCCCGAGGCCAAGGGCAGTGGCCCTGAGGAGCCACCCCGCACCCAAGGCCGGGGCGGCGGCTGGGAGGAGCAACCCGTGATGCAGGAGGGCCCAGAGGAGCTAGCCCACATTGAAGGTCAGGAAGGGCGGTGGTAAGGAGATACACCTTGTCCTACTAAGGAGCAGCGGCTGTGCTTTGCTGGAGCAGCCATCAAGAGATACCCCACACCCAAGGTAAGAGAAACCCAAGTAAGATGGTAGGTGTTGAAAGAGGACATCAGAGGGCAGACACACTGAAACCATACTCACAGAAAACTAGCCAATCTAGTCACACTAGGACCACAGCCTTGTCTAACTCAATGAAACCAAGCCAAGCCCAAGGGGCAACCGAAAATGGGTGGGTCATGGTGGAGAGGTATGACAGAATGTGGTCCACTGGAGAAGGGAATCGCAAACCACTTCAGTATTCTTGCCTTGAGAACCCCATGAACAGTATGAAAAGGCAGAATGATAGGATACTGAAAGAGGAACTCCCCAGGTCATTATGTGCCCAATATACTACTGGAGATCAGTGGAGAAATTACTCCAGAAAGAATGAAGGGATGAAGCCAAAGCAAAAACAATACTCAGCTGTGGATGTGACTGGTGATAGAAGCAAGGTCTGATGCTATAAAGAGCAATATTGCATAGGAACCTGGAATGTCAGGCCCAGAATCAAGGCAAATTGGAAGTGGTCAAACAAGAGATGGCAAGAGTGAACGTCAACATTCTAGGAATCAGCGAACTAAAATGGACTGGAATGGGTGAATTTAACTCAGATGACCATTATATCTACTACTGCAGGCAGGAATCCCTCAGAAGAAATGGAGTAGCCATCATGGTCAACAAAAGAGTCCAAAATGCAGTACTTGGATGCAATCTCAAAAATGACACAATGATCTCTGTTCGTCTCCAAGGCAAACCATTCAATATCACAGTTATCCAAATCTATGCCCCAACCAGTAATGCTGAAGAAGCTGAAGTTGAACGGTTTTATGAAGACCTACAAGACCTTTTAGAACTAACACCCAAAAAAGATGTCCTTTTCATTATAGGGGACTGGAATGCAAAAGTAGGAAGTCAAGAAACACCTGGAGTAACAGGCAAATTAGGCCTTGGAATGCAGAATGAAGCAGGGCAAAGACTAATAGAGTTTTGCCAAGAAAATACACTGGTAATAGCAAACACCCTCTTCCAACAACACAAGAGAACACTCTACACATGGACATCACCAGATGGTCAACACCGAAATCAGACTGATTATATTCTTTGCAGCCAATGATGGAGAAGCTCTATACAGTCAACAAAACCAAGATCAAGAGCTGACTGTGGCTCAGCTCATGAACTCCTTATTACCAAATTCAGACTCAAATTGAAGAAAGTAGGGAAAACCGCTAGACCATTCAGGTATGACCTAAATCAAATCCCTTATGATTATACACTGGAAGTGAGAAATAGATTTAAGGGCCTAGATCTGATAGATAGAGTGCCTGGTGAACTATGGAATGAGGTTCGTGACATTGTACAGGAGAAAGGAATCAAGACCATCCCCAAGGAAAAGAAATGCAAAAAAAGCAAAATGGCTGTCTGGGGAGACCTTACAAACAGCTGTGAAGAGACGAGAGGCGAAAAGCAAAGGAGAAAAGGAAAGATATAAGCATCTGAATGCAGAGTTCCAAAGAATAGCGAGAAGAGATAAGAAAGCCTTCTTCAGCGACCAATGCAAAGAAGTAGAGGAAAAGAACAGAATGGGAAAGACTAGAGATCTCTTCAAGAAAATTAGAGATACCAAGGGAACATTTCATGCAAAGATGGGCTCGATAAAGGACAGAAATGGTATAGACCTAACAGAAGCAGACGATATTAAGGAGAGGTGGCAAGAATACACAGAAGAACTGTACAAAAAAGATCTTCACAACCCAGATAATCATGATGGTGTGATCAATCACCTAGATCCAGACATCTTGGCATGTGAAGTCAAGCAGGCCTTGGAAAGCATCACTACGAACAAAGCTAGTGGAGGTGATGGAATTCCAGTTGAGCTGTTCAAATCCTGAAAGATGATGCTATGAAAGTGCTGCACTCAATATGCCAACAAATGTGGAAAACTCAGCAGTGTCCACAGGACTGGAAAAGATCAGTTTTCATTCCAATCCCAAAGAAAGGCAATGCCAAAGAATGCTCAAACTACCGCACAATTGCACTCATCTCACATGCTAGTAAAGTAATGTTCAAACTTCTGCAAGCCAGGCTTCAGCAATACGTGAACAGTAAACTTCCAAATGTTCAAGCTGGTTTTAGAAAAGGCAGAGGAACCAGAGATCAAATTGCCAACATCCCCTGGATCATGGAAAAAGCTAGAGAGTTCCAGAAAAACATCTATTTCTACTTTCTTGACTATGCCAAAGCCTTTGACCGTGTGGATCACAATAAACTGTGGAAAATTCTGAAAGAGATGGGAATACCAGACCACCTGACCTGCCTCTTGAGAAATCTGCATGCAGGTCAGGAAGCAACAGTTAGAACTGGACATGGAACAACAGACTGTTTCCAAATAGGAAAAGGAGTACGTCAAGGCTGTATATTGTCACCCTGCTTATTTAACTTATATGCAGAGTACATCATGAGAAATGCTGGGCTGGAAGAAGCACAAGCTGGAATCAAGATTGCCGGGAGAAATATCAATCACCTCAGATATGCAGATGACACCACCCTTATGGCAGAAAGTGAAGAGGAACTAAAAAGCCTCTTGATGAAAGTGAAAGTGGAGAGTGTAAAAGTTGGCCTAAAGCTCAACATTCAGAAAATGAAGATCATGGCATCTGGTCGCATCACTTCATGGGAAATAGATGGGGAAACAGTGGAAACAGTGTCAGACTTTATTTTGGGGGGTCCAAAATTACTGCAGATGGTGAATTCAGCCATGAAATTAAAAGACACTTACTCCTTGGAAGAAAAGTTGTGACCAACCTGGATAGTATATTCAAAAGCAGAGACATTGCTTTGCCAACAAAGGTCCATCTAGTCAAGGCTATGGTTTTTCCAGCAGTCATGTATGGATGTGAGAGTTGGACTAGGAAGGCTGAGCGCTGAAGAATTGATACTTTTGAATGTGGTGTTGGAGAAGACCCTTAAGAGTCCCTTGGACTGCAAGGAGATCCAACCAGTCCATTCTGAAGGAGATCAGCCCTGGGATTTCTTTGGAAGGAATGATGCTAAAGCTGAAACTCCAGTACTTTGGCCACCTCATGCGAAGAGTTGACTCACTGGAAAAGACTCTGATGCTGGGAGGGATTGGGGGCCGTAGGAGAAGGGGACAACCGAGGATGAGATGGCTGGATGGCATCACGGACTCTATCGATGTGAGTCTGAGTGAATCCGGGAGATGGTGATGAACAGGGAGGCCTGGCGTGCTGCAGTTCATGGGGTCGCATAGAGTCGGACACGACTGAGCAAGTGAACTGAACTGAACTGAAAAACAGATTCGTCTTAAGTGTGATTGGAACATAACTTCTTTTTGTGTCACTCTTCACAAATATAATGAATCTTCATTTCATTGAGACATAGTTAAACAACACCTCTTAAATCAAGGTAATGTATCTCTGGATATTAATAACTTACAGCAAGAGATTATGGAAACTTTCTCTCAGAAACTACACCTTTTGCAAGGATGTAATCTGCTGGAAGCAGCAGGAAATGGAATTTCTCAATTAAATCCCATTCCACACTTGACAACTATCAATGGCTGGTTTTATGTTAATTTTTAGATGTCTTATTTTCTGTTTCTACATAGTCTGGAGGTGAATCACCAAGAAAGTCGACGGACAACAACAATTAGTGATTATCGCTTT
This sequence comes from Ovis aries, assembly GCF_016772045.2. NCBI lineage: Eukaryota > Metazoa > Chordata > Mammalia > Artiodactyla > Bovidae > Ovis > Ovis aries. Next base: position 70,492,281 of record NC_056063.1, on the reverse strand, counting down.
GGCCTCTATGATGGACAACTATCATCAAAAATAAGCTTCTAAAAAAGTGGGGAGGGTGATATGTAGGGTATATGCTATGCACAGTCCTGTACTATAATTAAGAAGGCTTCTTTGAAAAATAAGAATGAGTTTCTCATGACCACCAGGCAAAGGGCCGGGAACAGTAAAAAGTACATTGTGGAAAAATATCTTGAAAGCAAGATGCTGAAGTAGTGATGTGATTGATGGAAAAATATTAGTGACTCTTCTCGTGACCAGAGCCTTGAGGGAGTTGCTGAGAAAGGTCGTCACTAGCTGAAGGGCAAAACATAGTCATGAAATGCCTGAAGGTTTGACATTGAGGACTGTGCGTTGTATATCACTATCACCGATCTGAAACTGTTAAAAAAAAAAAAAAAAAAGATGTCTTTAGAGCACACACAAGAAAGTAGATGTTAGCAATAAAAAGCCTGCAAGGATCAGGATCTTGCTTTTGTCTGCAAACGGCATCAGCCCCCTGATCCTCACCTTATTTCTGAGTCTTGCTTTTCTTTACTCCTCTGTGGCACTGCTCCCTCATGTCAGTTTGTTGTTGGGCTAGTCCCAACACCTAACCAGGAAACCTTGACAAACCACTAGTCTAATCCCACCCACAGGGACCTAGCTTCACAATAAAAAGGAACCACAAACTTCCAGCCTACAGTAAAGCCACCTCAAACACAGCAATCTAAATAAAATGAAAAGGCAGAGAAATATACAGCAGGTAAAGCAACATGATAAATGCCCATCAAACCAAAAAAAGAGGTTGAGATAGGGAGAATACCAGGAGAAGAATTCAGAATAATGATAATAAAGATGGTCTAACATCTTGAAAACAAAATGGAGTTACAGATAAATAGACTGGAGACAAGATTGATAAGATGCAAGAAATGTTTAACAAAGACCTAGAAGAAATAAAGAAGAGTCAATCAATAATGAATAATGCAATAACTGAGATCAAAAGCACTCTGGAGGAAACCAACAGTAGAATAACTGAGGCAGAAGACAGGATAGGTAAGGTGGAAGATAGAATGATGGAAGTCAATGAAGCAGAGAGGAAAAAAGAAAAAAAAAACTACAAGAAATGAGGACAACCTCAGAGACCTCTGGGACAATGTTAAATGCCCGACATTCAAACCATAGGAGTCCCAGAAGAAGAAAACAAAAAGAAAGGCCATGAGAAGATACTCAAGGAGATAATAGTTGAAAACTTCCCTAAAATGAGGAAGGAAATAGCCACCCAGGTCAAGAAATCCAGAGAGTCCCAAACAGGATAAACCCAAGGATAAAGACCCCAAGAAACATATTAATCAAACTAATGAAGATCAAACACAGAAAGCAAATATTAAAAGCAGCAAGGGAAAAGCAAGAAATAACATCCCCGTTAGGATAACAGCTAATCTTTCAATAGAAACTCTTCAGGCCAGAAAGGAAAGGCAGGACATACTTAAAGTGATGAAAGAGAAAAACATACAACCAAGATTATGATACCCATCAAGGATATCATTCAAATATGAAGGAAAAATCAAAAGCTTTACAGACAAGCAAAAGCTGAGAATTCAGCACCAACAAACCATCTCTTCAACAAATGCTAAAGGATACTCTCTATATAGGAAACACAGAAAAGGTTTATAAACTCAAACCCAAAACAACAAAGTAAATGGCAATGGGATCATTCAATTCAGTTCAGTTGCTCAGTCTTGTCTGACTGTTTGCGACCCCATGAATCACAGCACGCCAGGCCACCCTGTCCATCACCAACTCCCGGAGTTTACTCAAACTCATCTCCATCGAGTCGGTGATGCCATCCAGCCATCTCATCTTCTGTAATCCCCTTCTCCTCCTGCCCCCAATTCCTCCGAACATCAGAGTCTTTTCCAATGAGTCAACTCTTCACATGCGGTGGCCAAAGTATTGGGGTTTCAGCTTTAGCATCATTCCTTCCAAAGAACACCCAGGACTGATCTCCTTTAGAATGGACTGGTTGGATCTCCTTGCAGTCCAAGGGATACTTAAGAGTCTTCTCCAATACCACAATTCAAAAGCATCAATTCTTTGGTGCTCAGCTTTCTTCCCAGTCCAAATCTCACATCCATACATGACTACTGGAAAAACCATAGCCTTGACTAGACGGACCTTTGTTGGCAAAGTAATGTCTCTGCTTTTCAATATGCTATCTAGGTTGGTCATAACTTTCCTTCCAAGGAGTAAGCGTCTTTTAATTTCATGGCTGCAGTCACCATCTGCAGTAATTTTGGAGCCCAGAAAAATAAAGTCTGCCACTGTTTCCACTGTTTCCCCATCTATTTCCCATGCAGTGATGGGGCCAGATGATCATACTTATCAATAATTACCTTAAATGTAAATGGGTTGAAAGCCCCAACCAAAAGACAAAGACTGGCTGAATGGATACAAAAAAAGACTCCTATATATGCTGTCTACAAGAGACCCACCTCAAACCAAGGGACACATACAAACTGAATGTGAAGGGCTGGAAAAAGATACTTCATGCAAATGGAGACCAAAAGAAAGCAGGAGTAGCAATATTCATATCAGATAAAATAGACTTTGAAATAAAGGCCATGAAGAGAGGCAAAGAAGGATACTACGTAATGATCAAAGGATCAATCCAAGTAGAAGATATAAAAATTATAAATAGATATGCACCCAACATAGGAGCACCACAATATGTAAGACAAATGCTAACAAGGATGAAAGGGGAAATTAACAGTAACACAATAATAGTGGGAGTCTCTAATACCCCACTCACTCCTATGGATAGATCAACCAAACAGAAAATTAACAAGGAAACACAAACTTGAAATGATACAATGGGCCACTTAGACCTAATTGAGATCTATAGGACATTTCACCCCAAAACAATGAATTTCTCCTTTGTCTCAAGAGCACACAGAACATTCTCCAGGATAGATCACATCCTGGGCCATAAATCTAGCCTTGGTAAATTTAAAAAAAGTTAAAATCACTTCAAGCATCTTTTCTGATAACAATGCAGTAAGATTAGATGTCAACTACAGGAGAAAAAAACAACTATTAAAAATACAAATATAGCTTGTTAGGGATTGCATTGAATTTGTAAATTGCTTTGGGTAGTATACTCATTTTCACTATATTGATTCTTCCAATCCATGAACATGGTATATTTCTCCATCTATTAGTGTCCTCTTTGATTTCTTTCACCAGTGTTTTATAGTTTTCTACATATAGGTCTTTAGTTTCTTTAGGTAGATACATTCCTAAGTATTTTATTCTTTTCGTTGCAATGGTGAATGGAATTGTTTCCTTAATTTCTTTTTCTACTTTCTCATTATTCGTGTATAGGAATGCAAGGGATTTCTGTGTGTTGATTTTATATCCTGCAACTTTACTATATTCATTGATTAGCTCTAGTAATTTTCTGGTAGAGTCTTTAGGGTTTTCCATGTAGAGGATCATGTCATCTGCAAACAGTGAGAGTTTTACTTCTTCTTTTCTAATTTGGATTCCTTTTATTTCTTTTTCTGCTCTGATTGCTGTGGCCAAAACTTCCAGAACTATGTTGAATAGTAGCAGTGAAAGTGGACACCCTTGTCTTGTTCCTGACTTTAGGGGAAATGTTTTCCATTTTCACCATTGAGGATAATGTTTGCTGTGGGTTTGTCATAGATAGCTTTTATTATATTGAGGTATGTTCCTTCTATTCCTGCTTTCTGGAGAGTATTTATCATAAATGGATGTTGAATTTTGTCAAAGGCCTTCTCTGCATCTATTGAGATAATCATATGGTTTTTATTTTTCAATTTGTTAATGTGGTGAATTACATTGATTGATTTGCGGATATTGAAGAATCCTTGCATCCCTGGGATAAAGCTCACTTGGTCATGGTGTATGATCTTTTTAATGTGTTGTTGGATTCTGATTGCTAGAATTTTGTTGAGGACTTTTGCATTTATGTTCATCAGTGATATTGGCCTGTAGTTTTCTTTTTTTGTGGCATCTTTGTCAGGTTTTGGTATTAGGGTGATGGTGGCCTCATAGAATGAGTTTGGAAGTTTACCTTCCTCTGCAATTTTCTGGAAGAGTTTGAGGAGGATAGGTGTTAGCTCTTCTCGAAATTTTTGGTAGCATTCAGCTGTGAAGCCGTCTGGACCTGGGCTTTTGTTTGCTGGAAGATTTCTGATTACAGTTTCAATTTCCGTGCTTGTGATGGGTCTGTTAAGATTTTCTATTTCTTCCTGGTTCAGTTTTGGAAAATTGTACTTTTCTAAGAATTTGTCCATTTCTTCCACGTTGTTCATTTTATTGGCATACAATTGCTGATAGTAGTCTCTTATGATCCTTTGTATTTCTGTGTTGTCTGTTGTGATCTCTCCATTTTCATTTCTAATTTTATTGATTTGATTTTTCTCTCTTTGCTTCTTGATGAGTCTGGCTAATGGTTTGTCAATTTTATTTATCCTTTCAAAGAACCAGCTTTTGGCTTTGTTGATTTTTGCTATGGTCTCTTTTGTTTCTTTTGCATTTATTTCTGCCCTAATTTTTAAGATTTCTTTCCTTCTACTAACTCTGGGGTTCTCCAATTCTTCCTTTTCTAGTTGCTTTAGTTGTAGGGTTAGGTTATTTATTTGATTTTTTTCTTTGTTTGTTTCTTGAGTATGCCTGTATTGCTATGAACTTTCCTCTTAGCACTGCTTTTATAGTGTCCCACAGGTTTTGGGTTGTTGTGTTTTCATTTTCATTAGTTTCTATGCATATTCTGATTTCTTTTTTGATTTCTTCTGTGATTTGTTGGTTATTCAGAAGTGTGTTGTTCAACCTCCATATGTTGGAATTTTTAATAGTTTTTCTCCTGTAATTGAGATCTAATCTTAATGCATTATGGTCAGAAAAGATGCTTGGAATGATTTCGATTTTTTTTAATTTATCAAGTTTAGATTTATGGCCCAGGATGTGATCTATCCTGGAGAAGGTTCCATGAGCACTTGAAAAACTAGAACAAAGAATTTCAAGATTTGTATGGAAATACAAAAAACCTCGAATTGCCAAAGCAATCTTGAGAAAGAAGAATGGAACTGGAGGAATCAACTTGCCTGACTTCAGGCTCTACTACAAAGCCACACTCATCAAAACAGTATGGTACTGGCACAAAGACAGACACATAGATCAATGGAACAAAAGAGAAAGCCTAGAGATAAATCCACACACATATGGACACCTTATCTTTGACAAAGGAGGCAAGAATATACAATGGAGTAAAGACAATCTCTTTAACAAGTGGTGCTGGGAAAACTGGTCAACCACTTGTAAAAGAATGAAACTAGATCACTTTCTAACACCACACACAAAAATAAACTCAAAATGGATTAAAGATCTAAATGTAAGACCAGAAACTATAAAACTCCTAGAGGAGAACATAGGCAAAACAATCTCCGACCTAAATCACAGCAGGATCCTCTATGATCCCCCCCCTCAAGGATTCTGGAAATAAAAGCAAAAATAAACAAATGGGATCTAATTAAAATTAAAAGCTTCTGCACAACAAAGGAAAATATAAGCAAGGTGAAAAGACAGCCTTCGGAATGGGAGAAAATAATAGCAAATGAAGCAACTGACAAGCAACTAATCTCAAAAATATACAAGCAACTTATGCAGCTCAATTCCAGAAAAATAAACGACCCAATCAAAAAATGGGCCAAAGAACTAAATAGACATTTCTCCAAAGAAGACATACGGATGGCTAACAAACACATGAAAAGATGCTCAATGTCACTCATTATTAGCGAAATGCAAATCAAGACCACAATGAGGTACCACTTCACACCAGTCAGAATGGCTGTGATCCAAAAATCTGCAAGCAATAAATTCTGGAGAGGGTGTGGAGAAAAGGGAACCCTCCTACACTGTTGGTGGAAATGCAAACTAGTACAGCCACTATGGAGAACAGTGTGGAGATTCCTTAAAAAATTGCAAATAGAACTGCCTTGTGACCCAGCAATCCCACTTCTGGGCATACACACTGAGGAAACCAGAATTGAAAGAGACACATGTACCCCAATGTTCATCGCAGCACTGTTTATAATAGCCAGGACATGGACACAACCTAGATGTCCATCAGCAGACGAATGGATAAGAAAGCTGTGGTACATATACACAATGGAGTATTACTCAGCCATTAAAAAGAATACATTTGAGTCAGTTCTAATTATATGGATGAAACTGGAGCTGATTATACAGAGTGAAGTAAGCCAGAAAGAAAAACACCAATACAGTATGCTAACACATATATATGGAATTTAGAAAGTTGGCAATGATGACCCTGTATGCGAGACAGCAAAAGAGACACAGATGTGTAGAGTGGACTTTTGGACTCCGAGGGAGAGGGAGATGGTGGGATGATTTGGGAGAATGGCATTGAAACATGTATACTATCATGTAAGAAACGAATCACTGATTCGTCTATCTGATGCAGGATACAGGATGCTTGGGGCTGGTGCACGGGGATGACCCAGAGAAATGTTATGGGGAGGCAGGTTGAAGGGGGGTTCATGTTTGGGAACGCATGTACACCCATGGTGGATTCATGTCAATGTATGGCAAAACCAATACAGTATTGTAAAGTAAAATAAAGTAAAAATAAAAATTAAATAAATAAATAAAATAAACTTGAAATGGCTTAAATGTAAGGCCAGAAACTATAAAACTTTCAAAGGAAAAGTAGGCAGAACACTCTTTGACATAAATCACAGCAAGATTCTCTTTAACCCAATTCCTAGAGTAATGGAAATAAAAACAAAAATAAACAAATGGGATATAATTAAACTTAAAAGCTTTTGCACAGGAAAGGAAACAATAAACATGATGAAAAGACAATCATCAGAATGGGAGAAAATAATTGCAGATGAAACAACTGACAAAGGATTAATCTACAAAATATATAAGCAGCTCGTGTAATGTATCAGAAAAACAAACAACCCAATCAAAAAACGGGCAGAAGATCTAAACGGACACTTCTCCAAAGACATACAGCTACCCAATAAACACATGAAAAGATGCTCAACATTACTCATAATTCAGTTCAAAGTTCAGTCGCTCAGTCATGTTCAACTCTTTGTGACCCCATGAATTACAGCACACCAGGCCTCCCTGTCCATCACCAACACCTGGAGTTCACTCAAACTCACGTCCATCGAGTCGGTGATGCCATCCAGCCATCTCATCCTCTGTCATCCCCTTCATCTCCTGACTGCAGTCCTTCCCAGCATCAAAGTCGTTTCCAGTGACTCAACTCTTCACATGAGGTGGCCAAAGTATTGAAGTTTCAGCTTCAGCATCAGTCCTTCCAAAGAAAATCCAGGACTGATCTCCCTTAGAATGAACTGGTTGGATCACCCTGCAGTCCAAGGGACTCTCAAGAGTCTTCTCCAACACCACAGTTCAAAAGCATCAATTCTTTGGCATTCAGCTTTCTTCACAGTCCAACTCTCACATCCATACATGACTACTGAAAAAACCATAGCCTTGAATAGATGAACCTTTGTTGCAAAGTAATCTCTCTGTTTTTCAATATGCTACCTAGGTTGGTCATAACTTTCCTTCCAAGGAGTAAGCATCTTCTAATTTCATGGCTGCAATCACCATCTGCAGTGATTTTGGAGCCCAGAAAAATAAAACCTGACACTGTTTCCATTGTTTCCCCATCCATTTCCCATGAAGTGATGGGACCAGATGCCATGATAGTTTTCTGAATGTTGAGCTTTAAGCCAACTTTTTCACTCTTCTCTTTCACTTTCATCAAGAGGCTTTTTAGCTCCTCTTCACTTTCTGCCATTAGGGTGGTGTCATCTGCATACCTGAGGTTATTGATATTTCTCCTGGCAATCTTGATTCCAGCTTGTGCTTCTTCCAGCCCAGCATTTCTCATGATGTACTCCGCATATAAGTTAAATAAGCAGGGTGACAATATACAGCCTTGACGTACTCCTTTTCCTATTTGGAACCAGTCTGTTGTTCCATGTCCAGTTCTAACTGTTGCTTCCTGACCTGCATACAGGTTTCTCAAGGGGCAGGTTAGGTGGTGTTGTATTCCCATCTCTTTCAGAATTTTCCACAGTTTCTTGTGATCCACACAGTCAAAGGCTTTAGCATAGTCAAGAAAGCAGAAATAGATGTTTTTCTGGAAGTCTCTTACTTTTTCCATGATCCAGGGGATGTTGGCAATTTGATCTCTGGTTCCTCTGCCTTTTCTAAAACCAGCTTGAACATCAGGGAGTTCACGGTTTACATATTGCTGAAGCCTGGCTTGGAGAATTTTGAGCATTACTTTACTAGCTTGTGAGATGAGTGCAATTGTGCAGTAGTTTGAGCATTCTTTGGCATTGCCTTTCTTTGGGATTGAAATGAAAACTGACCTTTTCCAGTCCTGTGGCCACTGCTGAGTTTTCCAAACTTGCTGGCATATTGAGTGCAGCACTTTCACAGCATCATCTTTCAGGATTTGAACTAGCTCAACTGGAATTCCATCACTTCCATTAGCTTTGTTCGTACTGATGCTTTCTAAGGCCCACTTGACTTCACATTCCAGGATATCTGCCTCTAGGTGAGTGATCACAGCATCATGATTATCCGGGTTGTGAAGATCTTTTTGTACAGTTCTGTGTATTCTTGCCACCTCTTCTTAATATCGTCTGCTTCTGTTAGGTCCATACCATTTCTGTCCTTTATTGAGCCCATCTTTGCATGAAATGTTCCCTTGGTATCTCTAATTTTCTTGAAGAGATCTCTAGTCTTTCCCATTCTGTTCTTTTCCTCTATTTCTTTGCATTGATCGCTGAGGAAGGCTTTCTTTTCTTGCTCTTCTTTGGAACTCTGCAATCAGATGCTTATATCCTTCCTTTTCTCCTTTGCTTTTCGCTTCTCTTCTTTTCGCAGCTATTTGTAAGTCCTCCCCAGACAGCCTTTTTGCTTTTTCGCCTTTCTTTTCAAGACACATATCAAAACTAAATGAGGTACCACCTCATACCACTCAGATTAGCCATCATCAAATTACCTTCGAACAATAAATGCTGGAGAGGATGTGTAAAAGGGGGGACCCTCTTACACTGTTGTTGGGAATGTAAATCCATACAGCCACTATGGAGAACAGTATGGAAGTCCTTAAAATTCTAGGAATAAAACTACCATATGACCCAGCAATTCACAACTGAACATTCACCCTGAGAAAAACCATATTTCAAGAAGACATGTGTACCTCAATGTTCACTGTAGCACTATTTACAATAGTCAGGACATGGAAGAAATCTAGATATTCATTGACAGATGAATGGATAAAGAAATTGTGGTACATATATACAATGTAATATTTGTTGTTTTTCCATCACTAAGTCGTGTCTGACTCTTTGAAACCCCATGGACTGCAGCACACCAGGCCTCCCTGTCCTTCATCATCTCCCAGAGTTTGCCCAAGTTCAAGTCCATTGAATCAGTGATGTCATCCAACCATCTCATCCTCTGTTGCCTGCTTCATCTCCTGCCCTCAATCTTTTCCAGCATCAGTCTTTTCCATTGAGTTAGCTCTTCGCATCAGGTGGCCAAAGTATTGAAGCTGCACCTTCAACATCAGTCCTTCATATGAATAACCAGGGTTGATTTCCTTTAGGATTGACTGGTTTGATCTCCTTGCTGTCCAAGGGACTTTCACGAGTCTTCTCCAGCACCACAGTTTGAAAGCATCAATTCTTTGGTGCTCAGCCTTCTTTATGGTCCAGCTCTCACATCTATACATGACTACTAGAAAGACCATAACTTTGACTACACAGATCTTACATCTTGTTAGCAAGATGATGTCTTTCCTTTTTAATATGCTGTCTAGGTTTGTCATAGCTTTCCTTCCAAGAAACAAGCGTCTTCTACTATCAAGTCTGCAGTCACCATCTGCAGTGATTTTACAGCTCAAGAAGAGAAAATCCATCACTGCTTAGAACTTTTCCCCTCCTATTTACCATGAAGTGATGGGATCAGATGCCATGATCTTAGTTTTTTAATACTGAGTTTTAAAACAGCTTTTTCACTCTCATTTTTCACCCTCTACATATCATCTACATATCTGAGGTTGCTGATATTTCTCCCAGCATTCTTGATTCCTATTTATAACTCACAAATGCCAGTCTGGCATTTCTCATGATGTACTCTACATATAAGTTAAATAAACATGGTGACAATATACAGCCTTGCTGTATTCCTTTCCCAATTTTGAACCAGTCCATTGTTCCATGTCCAGTTCTAACTGTTGCTTCTCGACCTGCATACAGGTTTCTCAGGAGACAGGTAAGATGGTCTGATATTCCCAATTCTGTAAGAATTTTCCATTTTGTTTTGATCCATACAGTCAAAGGCTTTAGCATAGTCAATGAAGCAGAAATAAATATTTTTCTGGAATTCCCTTGCTTTCTCTAAGATCCAAAGAATGTTGGCAATTCCATAGAAAGGAATGAATTTGAGTCAGTTGTAGTGAGGTGGATGAAACTACAGCCTGTTATATACAGAGAAGTAAGTCAGAAAAAGAAAAATAAATATCATAAATTAATGCATAAATATGGAATCTAGAAAAAATGATATTGATGAATCTATTTGCAGGGAAGGAATGGAGAAGCAGATGTAGAGAACAGACTTGTGGACACAGCACAGGAAGGAGAGGGTGGGACATACATTGAGAGAGAAAAATAGCACTGACATATATACACTATCATGTGTAAAACAGAGGTGGCTCAGTGGTAAAGAATCAACCTGCCAATGCAGGAGACACAGCTTCAATCCCTAGGTTGGGAAAATCCCCTGGAGTAGGAAATGGCAACCCACTTCAGTATTCTTGCCTGGAGAATCCCATGGACAGAGGAGCCTAGTGGGCTACAGTCCAGGGGGTAGCAAAGAGTTGGACATGACTGAGCAACTTAGCTAGAGAGAAGTTGCTGTGTAACACAGGGAGCTCAACCTGGTGCTCTGTGACAACCTAGAGGGGTGGGATGTGGAGGGGAGGGAGGTTTAAGAGGGAGGTGATATATATGTTTAATTATGACTGATTCATGATATTGCATGACAGAAACCAACATAACATTGTAAAATAATTATCCTCCAATTAAAAATAAATAAATAAATAAATAAATAAATAAAATGAAAATAGGACTTCCCTGGTAGCTAAGATGGTAAAGAATCTACCTACAATGTGGGAGACCTGGGTTCGATCCTTGGGTTGGGAAGAACTGCTGGAAAAGTAAATGGCACCAACTTCAGTATTCTTGCCTGGAGAATTCCACGGACAGAGGAGTCTGATGGGCTACAGTCCACAGGATTGAAAAGAGTTGGAGGTTTAAGAGGGGATATATGTATAATTATGACTGATTCATGATCTTGTACAGTAGAAATCAATACAACATTGTAAAGCAATTATCCTCCAGTTAAAAATAAATAAATAAAATATAAACAAGAAAGAAAAAAAAAGAGAAAAAAGACTGGCCAACTCCAAACAGGAGGAAATTCTGTGTCAAGATCATCTTTGGACTCCAGATACATTTTAGCATAAAGTCTGGTGGTTTTAATCTTCTTTTATCTCATGATGGCTGGCAAGACTTTCTGGCTAACTTTGTTAATCAAGACTGAGTGTTCCTAATTATCTACAAGACTCAAGAGCCCAGACCAGGAGCCAGGCCAGCAGAGTCTACATGAACACCGGGCTGCGCTAGCCACAACTCCTCTCTTTAGAGAGCAGGCCTAGTGAGTCCAGTTGGGCTGGTTTGATACACAGACAGACACAGAAAACAAAGGGAAGATTCAGATCTATTTCCATTCTTGATAAGATCCAGCTTCCCTAAGTTGAAACACACTACCACATACACACACCAAAGATCAATGTTCCAGGAAGGCTGACCCCGGTCTCCTCCCTCCCTCTGCATTTCTCTGGCTTCTAGTGCAGGTTGAGCCACCCTGGGCCTCTGTAGGCTCCCAGACATTTCCTGTAACTGTTGTTTCAGTCAATCCAGTATGTATTTGATGCCCATGATATGTCCAGTATGGTCCAGGCACTACACTAAAGAATCAGACACAGTCTACCAGACACAGTCAGCTGTCACAGGGCTTGGAACACTACCAGGGAGTTAACATCAGCCCACCCGACATGATGCTGGGTGGCGCTGGACTGGCTATGTACATAAATGGAAGCCCTGGATCAGCGTGAATGAAAGTGCTGGGAGAGGCTCATGGGGCTACTGGAGGCTCTGCAGTATTTGCTTAAATCAATGAGAGAAGAGAAGGCGACCCAGGGGGCCCAACACAGTGAGCCCAGACCCCAAAGTGGGGGTGATTGTGGCAGTCACAGAGACAACCTAACCACCTCCCTCCCTCCTCACTTGTCAGAGTGCTGGGAAACAAACAGAATGGCCAGTGGAGCTAACAGTTAAAATTTTTAATTTTTCAGGAAGCAGGGAACCTTTGCATATCTTCAGAGTGAGACTAGTTGATGTAAATCACACTTAAGGAGTTACTCCACTTGGCAGAAGGTACTAAGAAGACAATAATGTAACAATCGCTAAGAAACCAGGCTTTGGGTAGAATCCTAGAATGTCATTTGCAGGCTATTTGAGGATAGATGAGTTGTTTCACCTGATACAGAAACCTGTTTCCTTAATTGTAAAGCAGGGACACATGCTAATCTCATTCAATTGCTGTCAGGATTAAATGAGAAAACCTGTAAGACTTTGTGTGTACCGAGACCACATAGTGAGCCCTGGCAACAGCGATCAAAGATAGTGGCTGTGTCAAAATCACAGCACTATAACAAAATCACAGCAGTACAGCACATGTATGAAGCCTCCATCTGGACACATTACCCTGTCATTGACAATGTGACTATGGTCCATGGATATTCCTAAGTGTTTTCTTTCAAGATGTGAAAGCTAAGGGGGAAAAAAAATTGTTGAACTGAATGGACCATCCCTTAACAGTGTTGCTAGAAGCCCCTGGCAGAAAGAATGACAAAACTCAGGGGACCAGAACTAACCCTGTACGACTGATGTGCTTTGTGAATAATCTTTTTTTTTATATAGTATATAGAAACTTCATCATTAAAAAATTCAACTTTTATCATAAGACCCAAAAATAAAATAAAATCACACCCAGATAAAATCACACCCAGACCTATCTAACTTCACTATGGATCTGTTACTGTCTGTCCATCACTAAGGAGAAGTACAAAAGAAATTAAATATTTTATAAAGCTCAGACACTCAAAGTCATGCCCAGGCTGGCTCACAAAGCCAGTTTACCTTCATTTTAGACCTACTTATAAACATTCAAGTATTTTAGAGCCTACTGTATGCCAGGCTCTTATTTTGGTGATGTAAATTATTTGCCCTTGGCAATACAGAGACAGAAAAAAAGAGACAGTGGGTATGGTGGAAATCACAAATCTGAAAGGAAGAAGCCAATTAGAGATAGGATTAAAGAGTAAGGGTAAAGAGGACAAGTCAGATCCAAAAGGCATGTTCAGAAATCAACAAGAAAACCATCTGTGGAGGAAAGAAACCATTTTTAAAGAGTGAATTAAGTGAATCTGAGGCCACTCTTCCTGTCCAAGGAGCAGGACCTCTCAGCAAGTTCTTTCCCTCCAGACTCAGAGAGGAATCCAATTCACCCCAGGACTAAACACGGTTGCTAGTCATTAAAGTTAACACAGGAGATGCAATCTGTTTAGTTCTTTTGCTTTTAGACATTTCGGTTGCCCTGCAGCCATCACTTGTACATCAAGAACCCTGTGCCTCTGCTACTGCTGCTCATAAATGAGCAGTGATCTTACATTATTTGTAATGTGATCTACCAAAGAAGAGAGGGGAGTACATATGACATATTGGAACAGCTACCAGCTATGTCCGAAAGCATTAAATCTCACCTAACTAACACACAGTGACACCAAATAAAAGGAATCATTTTACCTAAAATCTACCTAAAACTTTAAAAAGTTATGTCACCAAACCTTGATTCTTCGGACACTGGCGATTGTTTCTGCTATGTTCTCAATGGCTATAGGGAAGAGGAGGATGCCTGTAAACTGCACAACTTGGTACAGTGTTATGGCCAAAAACACTTGGTTAACTGTGATCATGTTGCCAAGAAGCACATAGGTGGTAAAGGTAACAAACAGGATGACTTTGCTTGCAGTGTCAAAGAATATCAAATTCATTCCATCAAGGTAGGAACTTCTCAGAATCTTGGAAATTTCCTTCCTGTAAAAGAGAGAAGGGAATAGATTTTAAAAGAAGCATCAACATCCAAGCTATGAATTCAAGTGCCCTGTGTGAGTGGCCCCTTTCTAGGGAGTGGACACAGATTAAGATGAACCATCCCTCACATCATGGAGACACTGTACAGTGCACACTTGGGGCTCTGCCCCAACCCAAGGACCACACACTTCATCACCACTTCACTCTCCCAACTAAATGGAGGCTTAATGTCACACTTTTAAACATTTTGGGTTAATAACACTTGAGTTTGAACATTCATTCTACAAACATTTGTAATCACAAGTCGTGTGCAGGGTACCTTGAGGATGACAGAAAGAGAGAACTTGTCCCTTCCAGGAGTTCATGAACTTAGAAAAGAAGATGAGCGACCCAGTGGTTATGATTCCATGCTTCTAATGCAGCAGCCATGGATTTGATCCCCAGTCAGGGAACTAAGATTTCATATGTCCACCAAGACATTAGACAGAGGCAGCCAGCATGGCCCCCATGGGAGCATAGAGCAGAGATGTGTAACCCAAAGCAGTAAAGTTAGGGCAATTCACACATACATGGACCCTGAGATGAGAGGGAGTCAATCAGGGTTGGTGGAAGCCAGAGAAAAAGGAAGACGAGAGAGTGTATTCCCAGCAGAGGGAGGGGCCCTCACAAAGGTGCAAAGGTGAGAGGTAACAGGGTGAAGCCAGAGAATTATGAATACCTTGTGCTGGAGTATAAACACTCATCAGATATTTAAATGAAAGATGGACAAAACTGCTATAAACCTAAAGCAAATTCAAAAGGAATGGTATTTTCATGGCTCTGGAATAAAAAATACTGATTCATAAAGTTTGGCCCAATACAAATATACAATCTCTACAATCTTCCCATTTGTTCTATATTAACATAAATTGTAGTTTTAGTTTAAATGTCATCAACTCAAATACTAACATTTTAGGATCATTGCTTCCTTGGGATTTGGGGTATTGATATGTGAAATTTCATTTATATATAAGAAAGAAGCATATATATTTTTTCCTTTAGGAAGATGGTAAATAAAAGAACAGTAATACTTTTAAACCATTCAGTAAAAACAGGAAATAAAAAAAGTACGAACTGTGGTTTGACATATACAGAAAGTTACCTTCTTAATCTGGTAATAAGCTCTGCAAATGACTTTTCCCAAGCATACATTTTTATTGTTCTGATGCCAGTTATAACCTCATTCATGGCCCTGAGCCTGGTGTCTGTGAAAGCTGCAGTCTTACTCCTAAGGGAACAAATGTGAGAGATGAGCCTTAGTGATCACAGCAAAAATTTCCTTACTGACAGCAGCAGTGGCACAGTCAGAAACCAGGGATCAAATTATTTCCTACAGCTCTCCTAGGCTGACAACATAGGCAGGTCCTACTCAGAGTACAAATGGAGGAAGACTTCAATTAGGAAGTCAACCATTCAGCCCAATTCAACAAATAACTTGGAGAACTTGCAGTATTGACTAAGGAAGACCTGAAGTAAGTCAAGTACAAACCACCTGCCCAAGGAGGTTGTGGTCAGGTAGGGAGGGCAGAAGACACCAAATCTAACGGAAAGACAATGTGCTATAATAAAATAGGATTAAAGTCCTGGGGAACAGAAAAGATGGGCCTGTGAATTCCACTGGGAAAGGAGAGCAAGAAAAGCTTCAGAGATCTGATAGCACTCACACAGGGCTTCAAAGGATAAGGAACATCTTTCTGTGGTAAAGATAAGAAATTAAATTCCAAGTAGAGAAAAATAACATGCATAAAGTCACCAAAAAAAGGAAAAGAGCTCAATGTGCTTCAAACAGTGCATCTTCATAACCTGACAATCTGAACAACACCACACCTCCAATCCCCTGATATATGCTTCAAGTCTGACTCATCACCATTAGACCCTTCATCACTAGACACTCTTTTATCACATAAGCTGCTGGTACTATGGGGCTTTATAAATGTATGTCTTTATGCCCTTGGAGTTCTGATAACTTAATGCAAACAATGAATTAAAAACAAGCCATGAACTTAAATAACTGAAAATGATCCTAATACAAGCATAGCAAAAATATATGCAGCTTGAATTGGGCCTATTGGATGATTACTATTTAATAATGTTTAAATAACTTGGACTTAGGTAAATTCTGCTTACAGACACTATACTTATTCAAGTACAATTCCAGGAAGTCAGGAAATGACTTCACCTTTCCCCCTTCAAGATCACTCTTTGGTTTAAGGATGGAGCCTCCACTAGCTAAGCCTGAAGGGTCTACAACACATGCAAAAAAGGAGATGATAGAAGGTTGTGTTTTTTGGTTTTTGGTTTTGTTTTTTTTTTAACAAAAGCATAGAGTAGACTGTGGATTCACCAAGTACATATCATCTATTTTTTTAAACCAGTGTTTCTCTTACCGGAGTGATAAAAACAACTTCCCAGAGAAGCTTTGCAAAAGCATAAAAATAATGAGGAGTGCCATCCCTGCAAGAGATGATATTCCTATTTCCATCCAGAGCAGGATGATCACTGTGATAGCATTAAGTGGCCCAATCCACAGGATGTGCAAGCGCATCGTTACCTTAAAAGAAAAAGACAAAATCTTCTTAGAACTGTATAAAAGCAAAACTATAAGCACACATTTAGAAACAATCTGCTCTGAAGGAAGAGACAGGAGCCTAAATAGAAATGATCTCAGTGGGTTTTAAACCTGCTGAAGCAGAAATCGAAGCATCCTCCCCAGATGATGCTGTTCTGGGGCAGCACAAGGCTGGGTTCAGGGATGTCCAGGGAGAAGCAGACAGGCACATTGGAAGGAAAATGATTTTGTCAACAACGCAAATGATCTCAGGGCATCCCTAAACTCTCTCTCTGTCCCAAAATTTAGACTCCTTTTTCCCTGGGGCTCCCTGAGACCCCAGGAAAGTCTACATTATGGTACCTACCACTCCCTCCAGTAATGACTTGTGTATTTACCTCCCTGATGGGCTTTGACTTCTCCAGGGCAGAAACTAAGCCTTATTCATCCCTGAAATTGAAGAGGTACCTGACTTCATGTCTGACGAATGAATAACTGAAAGACAAGTTGTTGTTGTTCATCACTTAGTCATTTCTGACTCTTTGTGACCCCCCGTGGACTGCAGCACACCAGACTTCCCTGTCCTTCACTATCTCCAAGAGCTTGCTCAAACTCATGTCCATTGAGACAGTGATGCCATCCAACTATCTCATCCTCTGTTGTCCCCTTCTCCTCTTGCCTTCAATCTTTCCCAGCATCAGGGTCTTTTCTAGTGAGTCAACTCTTCACATCATGTGGCCAAAGGATTAAAGCTTTAGCTTCACCATCAGTCAATCCAGTGAATGTTCAGGGTTGATTTCCTTTAGAATTGACTGGTTTAATCTCTTTCCTATCCAAGGGACTCTCAGGAGTTTTCTCCAGCACCACAATTTGAAAGTATTAATTCTTTGGTGCTCAGACTTCATGATATGGTCAAACTCTCATATCCATATAAGACTAGGAAAAAAAAAAAAAAACCATAGCTTTCACCACATGGACCTTTGTCAGAAAAGTGATGTCTCTCCTTGTTAATAGGCCATCTAGGTTTGTTATAACATTTTTTTCCCAAGGAACAAGCATCTTTTAATTTCATGGCTACAGTTACCATCTACAGCGATTTGGGAGCCCAAGAAAACAAAGTGAGTCACTGTTTCCATTGTTTCCCCATCTATTTGCCATGAATTGATGGGACTGGGTGCCATGATCTTAGTTTGTTGAATGTTGAGTTTTAAGTCAGCTTTTTAACTCTCCTCTCTCACCTTCATCAAGAGGCTTTTTAGTTCTTCTTTGTTTTTGGCCATTAGGGTGGTGTCATTTGCACATCTGAGGTTATTGATATTTCTCCCAGCAATCTTGATTCCAGCTTGAGCTTCACCCCCAGGATTCCACATGATATACTCTGTATGAAAGTTGAATAAGCAGGGTGACAATATACAGATTTGCCATATTCCTTTCCTCATTTGGACCAGTCCGTTATTCTGTGTACAATTCTAACTCTCTCTTCTTGACCTGCATACAGGTTTCTTGAGAGGCAGGTAGGTGGTCTAGTATTCCTATCTCTTAAAGAATTTCCCACATTTTATTGGGTTCCACACAGTGAAAGGCTTTAGGATAGTTAATGAAGCAGAAGTAGATGTTCTTCTAGAATTCCCTTCCTTTTTCTATGACCCAAGGAATGTTGGCAATATGATCTATGATTCCTCTGCCTTTTCTGAATCCAGCTTATACATCTGGAATTTCTTTGTTCCTGTACTGTTGGAGCCTAGCTTGAAGGATTTTGAGCATTACCTTGCTAGCATGTGAAATGAGTGCAACTGTGTGGTACTCGGAATATTCTTTGACATTGTCCTTCTTTGAGACTGGGATGAAAACTGACCTTTTCCAGTCCAGTGGTCGCTCCTTAGTTTTCCAAAGTTGCTGGCATTTTGTGTGGAGTACTTTAACAGCATCATTTTTTAGGATTTAAAATAGCTCAACTGGAATTCCATCATGCCCACTAGCTTAGTTGGCAGTAATGCTTCCCAAGGTGCACTTGACTTCACACTCCAGGATATTTGGTTCGAGGTTAGTGATGGTGCTATCATGTTTATCTGTGTCATTAAGATCTTTTTTGTAGAGCTTGCGCTTCATCCAGCCCAGCTTTTCAATTGATGTACTCTACATATAAGTTAAATAAGCAGGGTGACAACATACAGCCTTGACACACTCCCTTCCTGATTTGGAACCAGTCTGTTGTTCCATGTCCAATTCTAACTTGCTTTTTGACTTGCATATAAATTTCTCAGGAGGCATGTCATGGGGTCTGGTATTCCCATCTCTTGAAGAATTTTCCACAGTTTGTTGTGATTCACACAAAGGCTTTGGAATAGTCAATAAGGCAGAAGTAGATATTTTTCTAGAACTCTCTTGCTTTTTCTATGATCCAATGGATGTTGGCAATTTGGTTCCTCTGTCTTTTCTAAATCCAGCTTGAACTTCTGGACCATTCACATACTGTTGAAGCATGGTTTGAAGAATTTTGAGCATTACTTTGCTAGTGTGTGAGATGAGTGCAACTGTGTGGTAGTTTGAACATTCTTTGGCATTGAGTTTCTTTGGGATTGGAATGAAAACTGACCTTTTCCAGTCCTGTGGCCATCAAAATCTTGTGCACACCAGGAGACCCCACAGAGACTGAGCCAGTACCTGCCTTTGAGTGTTTCAGGGTCTCCTGAGGAGGTACAGGTCAGCAGTGGCCTGCCACAGGGGCAGGGACTCTGGGTGCAGCAGACTTGGGTATGGCATAAGCCCTCTTGGAGGAGATCACCATTAACCCCACCATAGGGCCACCAAAACTTACACAGGACTGGGGAAACAGACTCTTGGAGAGCAGAAGGAAAAAAAAAAAAAAAAAACCTTGTGTGCACAAGGACCAAGGAGAAAAAAGCAGTGACCCCACAAGAGACTAACCCAGACTTGCCCATGAGTGTCCAAGAGTCTCTGGCAGAGGCATGGGTTGGCTGTGACCTGCTACAGGGTTGGGGACACTGACTGTGGCAGTGCATACACAGGACCTTTTGAAGGAGGTCACCATTATCTTCATTCAGTTCAGTCACTCAGTCATGTCTGACTCTTTGCAACCCCATGGAATGAAGCATGCCAGGCTTCCATGTCCATCAGAAAATCGAAGAGATTGCTCAAACTCATGTTCATTGAGTTCATGATGCCATCCAACCATCTCATCCTCTGACGTCCCCTTCTCCTCCCTCCTTCAATCTTTCCCAGCATCACAGTCTTTTCAAATGAGTGAGTTTTTCCCACCAGGTGGCCAAAGTATTAGAATTTCAGTATCAGTCCTTCCAGTGAATATTCAGGACTGATTTCCTTTAGGATGGACTGGTTGGATCTCCTTGCAGTCCAAGGGACTCTCAAGAGTCTTCTCAATCACCACAGTTCAAAAGCATCAATTCTTTGGCACTCAGCTTTCTTTATAGTCCAACTCTCACATCCAAACATGACTACTGGAAAAACCATAGCCTTGATTAGATGGAAGTTTGTTGGCAAAGTAATGTCTCTGCTTTTGAATATGCTGTCTATTTTGGTCATAACTTTTCTTTCAAGGAGCAAGCATCTTTTAGTTTAATGGCTGCAGTCACCATCTGCAGTGATTTTGGAGCCCAAAAATATATGCAAAGTACATCATGAGAAATGCTGGACTGGATGAAGCACAAGCTTGAATCAAGATTGCCAGGAGAAATATCAATAACCTCAGATATGCAGATGACACCACAATTAAGGAGAAAGTGAAGAAGAACTAAAGAGCCTCTTGATAAAATGTGAAAGAAGATAGTGAAAAAGTTGGCTTAAAACTCAACATTCAGAAAACTAAGATCTTGGCATCTAGTCCCATCACTTCATGGCAAATTGATGGGGAAACAGTGGAAACAAGTACTGCATAGTCATAAGGTAAGTGTGAAAAAAAAAAAAGAGTGTGGGGTTGACAGCTGAGAGGAAGTTGAGTCTGGCTGGAGACCACCTACTTGGCATATTCCTCACAGGCTCCCTGTGCAGCAGCACTGAACAGGGCACAGGGGAAATAACAATCTCTGCCCACCAAGCCTTCACCATCCAGAGAAGGAGGAAGACAGTTCAGCAACACTGACAACATGTGCCAAGAAGGGCTACACCAGGAGGCCCTTTAGGGACACTAACCGAGCTGGGATAGAACACTGCTGCCTATCTAGTATTAGAAAAACAAAATTCTAATCCACAAGACAATACATATTTTTACATGTAAGTTGCACACAGAAAAGATGAGAGCTGGATAACGACAACCCTTATCTTAGAACCCTGGCTGACGCCAAACCCTGGCACTTGGCTCCCAAAAAGCTGAACCCAGTGAAAAATGAAAGAGGATCCCTTGGGCACTTACAATGTCAAACCTGTTCACATCGTTGGATAGCAGGTTGACTATCTGGCCTGTGGTGGTCTTCCCTATGGCCGAGTTACTCAGGCGAAGAGTCTGAAATAAGACAGGGAGACAGAAAATTGGATTCCCATGTTGATACAAATTCATACTTAAAACGTAGCAAAATGGATAACACTTTCTTGGGGACATGCATGGTGTCAGGATGAGCAGGATAACCCCTGACAGGAGAGCTCTAGGGACCCATGTTCATCCTTCATCTCCTCAATGTGGCAAAAGCCCTGCCCACAAGGATAGCAAAGGGAGGAGTAGGAGGGAGAAACAAAATCCCCCACCCTGTTTCTCAATTAACTTGGGTCTGCCCAGAGTGTAAAGGATGTAGGTTTAGACTTAGGAGCAAAATAAAGTAAATTTGAGCCTAACTAGATGAGAGTGGAAAAACTGCCTTAAAGCAAGAAATTAGAGGACTTGGACTATAAATTAGGGAACTTGGAATCAATCATTAACACCATATGTGAAATCATTTAAAAACTTTTATCTTAGTTTCTTCATTCCAATATGAGCAGAGGACTTCCCGGGTGGTTCAGTGGTTAAGCATCAGCCTGCCAATGCAGGGGACACAGCTTTGATCCCTCATCTGGAAAGATCCCACATGCTGCAGGGCAACTAAGCCTGTGCATCACAATTACTGGGCCTGAGCACCCTATAGCCTGTGTTCTGTAATAAGAGAAGCCATCTGCACATTGCAATTAGAGAGCAGCCCTCAACAAGAGAAACAACAAGAGAAAGCCCATACAAAGCAACAAAGGCCCAGCACAAACAAAAATAAATACTTGTTAAATTCTTTTTTAAAAAAAAGTTTTTAAAAATATACAATAAAATGAACAGAAAATAATGTTCAAAATAATATTCTGGTGAGAAATCTGTGGCCTTTAATGCCTGACTTTACAAAAAATAGCCTGTTTTACATGATCCCTTTATTTGGTAAAAAGTTCCAAAATATGCCCTAGAGATCAGGAATCTGAAGTGACCACTGTGAGATGTTTCAGTGGACTACAAACTGGAGCCATGGATCAAAAAAAATGTCAGAATTCATGAAAACTTTTCATTTAGTTCTCAAGTTAAAAAGAAAAATAAGTGATCAAGTAGAAAATATAAAATTATGTGGCCATGATGGAAAAGGAACTATAAAGCCTCTTGATGAAACTGAAAGAGGAGAGTGAAAAAGTTGGCTTAAAGCTCAACATTCAGAAAACAAAGATCATGGCATCTGGTCCCATCACTTCATGGCAGATAGATGGGGAAACAGTGGAAACAGTGTCAGACTTTATTTTTTTGGGCTCCAAAAGCACTGCAGATGGTGACTGCAGCCATGAAATTAAAAGACGCTTACTCCTTGGAAGGAAAGTTATGAACCAACCTAGATAGCATATTGAAAAGCAGAGACATTACTTTGCCAACAAAGGTCCGTCTAGTCAAGGCTATGGTTTTTCCAGTAATCATGTATGGATGTGAGAGTTGGACTGTGAAGAAAGCTGAGTGCCAAAGAATTGATGCTTTTGAACTGTGGTGTTGGAGAACTCTTGAGAGTCCCTTGGACTGCAAGGAGATCCAACAAGTCCATTCTAAAGGAGATCAGTCCTGGGTGTTCTTTGGAAGGAATGATGCTAAAGATGAAACTCCAGTACTTTGACCACCTCATGTGAAGAGTTGACTCATTGGAAAAGACTCTGATGCTTGGAGGGATTGGGGGCAGGAGGAGAAGGGGACGATAGAGGATGAGGTGGCTGGATGGCATCACCGACTCGATGGACATGAGTTTGAGTGAACTCCGGGAGTTGGTGATGGACAGGGAGGCCTGGCATGCTGCGATTCATAAGGTCGCAAAGAGTCGGACATGACAGAGCAACTGAACTGAACTGAACTGATGGAAGAGGGTATGGCGGTTTCTCAAAAAATTAAACATAAGATTAATATATAGCACAATAGTTCTACTACTGGGAATGTACTCAAAAGAACTGAAAGCACAACCCTGAACAGATATTTGTTTACCTGTGTTCATAGCAGCACTATTCACAATAGATATAAGATGGAAACAACCCAAACGTTTATTAACAGATGAATGAATACACAAAATATTGTATATACCTATCATGAAATATCATTCAGTCTTAAAAAGGAATTAAATTCTGACACCTGATACAACATGGATAAACCTTGAAAACATTATTCTAGGTGACATAATCCGGACATTATATGCTTTCATGTATATGAGGCACCAGAAGTGATGAAATTCATAAAGAGAAGTAGAATGGTGATGGTGGTGAAGGGACAGGAGTAGAAACTTAGTGTTTAATGGGTGCAGATTTGGGAAGATGAAAAAGTTCTGGAGATGCATAATGGTGATAACTCCACAAAAATGCAAATGTCCCTGATGTCCCTAAATGGTGCACTTAAAAAGAGTTAAAACTGTAAATTTTGTTGTGTATATTTTGTTGCAACTTTTTAAAAAATCAGTGATCAAAAGCCAAAAGTTATTTTACCACAGTTGTGGAAAGGTAATTAAAAGACAAGCCATTTTCTGTATATCATACATCCCACAAGATCACTCAACAATACAAACTATGACTATAAGCTTAGCAGCCATTCCATTTCTAACACTCAATCTGATTTCTTTCCAGGACTAGGGATGAGCAAGTAGGGCCTCAACATAAACCAGAACATTCAGATGGGCCTTTTAGAGCTGCTCTGCAGCACCAGCTTTTGCCCTAAAGAGTCAAGCCTACCTGTAACCTACAAAAAAGAAACATCTTATATCTTCACCTCAGCAAGATTCTAGATGCATGAAAGTGCATGAGGAAACTGTCTCTCCCATGTGTCTGGAGGGGCTTCCCTAGTAGCTCAGCTGGTATAGAATCCACCTGCAATGCAGGAGACCCCAGTGCAATTCCTGGGTCAGGAAGATTTCCTGGAGAAGGGATAGGCTATCCACTGCAGTATTCTTGGGCTTCCCTGGTGGTTCAACTGGTAAAGAAATCTGCCTGCAATGTGGGGAGACCTGAGCTCAATCACTGGGTTAGGAAGATCCTCTGGAAGAGGGAACAGCTACCCACTCCAGTATTCTGGCCTGGAGAATTCCATGGACTGTATAGTCCATGGGGTCACAAAGAGTTAGACATGACTGTATAGTCCATGGGGTCACAAAGAGTTAGACATGACTGAGTGATGTTTCTGGAAATCCACGTTACCTCTGTGGTTTTACCTCAGCAATTCCTGACTTTGTAAAAAGACAATTCTTTTAAGTACAAAGACTAAATTGGAAAGGAAGAAGTCAAACTGTCACTATTTGTAGATGACATGATACTATACATAGGAAATCCTAAAGGCACTACCAGAAAACTATTAGAGTTCATCAATGAATTAAGTAAATTCACTAGAGTTTCAGGATATAAAATTAATATACAAAAATGTGCTGGATTTCTATGCATTATTAGCAAAGTATCAGAAAGGGAAATTAAGGAAACAATCCCATTTACCATTGCATCAAAAAGACTAAAATGCCTAGGAATAAACCTACCTAAGGAGGTAAAAGATCTGTACCCCCAAAACTATAAGGCACTGATGAAAGAAATTGAAGACGACAAAACAGATGGAAAGATATACCATGTTCTTGGATTGGAAAAATTAGTATTGTCAAAATGACTGTACTACCCAAGGCAATCTACAGATTCAATGCAACACCTATCAAATTACCAATGGCATTTTTCACAGAGCTGGAACCAAAAAAATAAAATTTGTATGGAAAAACAAATGACACAAATAGTCCAAAAAAAAAAAAAATGAAGAACAACAAAGCTGGAGGAATCACACTCCTTGAGTTTGACCATAGGGCAAAGCTACAGTAATCAAAATAATAGTATGAAAGTGAAGTGAAAGTCACTCAGCCACGTCCAACTCTTTGTGACCCCATTGACTATACAGTCCATGGAATTCTCTAGGCCAGAATACTAGAGTGGGTGGCCTTTCTTTTCTCCAGGGGATCTTCCCAACCCAGGGATCAAACCCAGGTCTCCCGCATAGCAGGCAGATTCTTTACCAGCTGAGCCACAGGGGAAGCCCAAGGGATGAGAGTATGGTACTGGCACAAAAACAGACACATAGAACAATGGAACAGCATAGAGAGGCCAGAAATAAACCCATACACTTAGGGTCAACTAATTTAAGACAAAGGAGGCAAGAATACACAATGGAGAAAGCACAATCTCTTCAATAACTGATGCTGAAAAACTGCACAGTTCAGTTTAGTCACTCATTCATTTCCAACTCTTTGTGACCCCCATGGACTGCAGCACACCAGGCTTCCCAGCCCATCACCCACTCCCAGAGCTTGCTTAAACTCATGTCCATCAAGTCAGTGATGTTATCCAACCATCTCATTCTCTGTTGTCTCTTTCTCTTACTGCCTTCAGTCTTTACCAGAATCAGGGCCTTTTCCAATGAATCAGTTCTTCACATCACTTCACATCAAAATGTTGGAGCTTCAACTTGAGCATCAGTCCTCCCAGTGAATATTCAGGACTGATTTTCTTTAGGAGTGACTGGCTTGATCTCCTTGCTGTCCAAGGGAATCTCAAAGAGTCTTCTCCAACACAATAGTTCAAAAGCATCAATACTTTGGCACTCAGCTTTCTTTATCGTTCAACTCTCACATCCATACATGACTGCTGGAAAAACCATAATTGACTAGATGGACCTTTGTCGGTAAAGTACCATCTCTGCTTTTTAATATACTGTCTAGATTGATCATAGCTTTTCTTTCCAGAAGCAGGCATCTTTTAATTTCATGGCTGCAGTCACCATCTGCGGTGATTTTGGAGCCCAAGAAAATTAAGTCTGTCACTGTTTCCATTGTTTTCCCATCTATTTGCCATGAAACGATGAGACCAAATGCCATGATCTTCATTTTTTGAAAGTTTTATGCCAGCTTTTACACTCTCTTCTTTCACTTTCATCAAGAGGTTCTTTCGTTTCTCTTTGCTTCATGCCATAAGGGTGGTGTCATCTGTATATCTGAGGTTATTGATACTTCTCCCTGCAATCTTGGTTACAGCTTATGCTTCATTCAGCCCAACATTTCACATGATGTACTCTACATGTAAGTTAAATTAGCAGGGTGACAATATACAGCCTTGATGTACTCCTTCCCCAATTTGGAACCAGTCCATTGTTCTATGTCTGGTTCTAACTGTTGCTTCTTGACCTGCATACAGGTTTCTCAGAAGGCAGGTCAGGTGGTCTGGTATTCCCATCTCTTAAAGAATTTTTCCAGAGTTTGGTGTGACCCATAAAGTAAAAGGCTTGAGTGTAGCCAATGAAGCAGAAGTAAATGTTTTTCTGTATTCCCTTGCTTTTTCTATGATCCAATGGATGTTGGCAATTTATCTCTGGTTCCTCTGTCTTTTCTAAATATGGCTTGTACATCTGGAAGTTCTCGATTCATGTACTGCTGAAGCCTAGCTTGGAGAATTTTGAACATTACTTTGATTGCATGTGAAATGAGTGCAATTGTGCAGTAGATGGAACATTCTTTGGCATTGTCTTTCTTTGGGATTGGAATGAAAACTGACTTTTCCAGCCCTGTAGTCACTGCTGAGTTTTCCAAATTTGCTGGCATATTGAGTGCAGCACTTTCACAGCATATTTCAGGATTTGAAATAGCTCAACTGGAATTCCATTGCCTCCACTAGCTTTGTTCATAGTGATACTTCCTAAGGCCCATTTGACTTCACATTCCAAGATGTCTGGCTCTAGGTGAGTGATCACACCATCGTGATTATCTGTGTCGTGAAGATCTTTTTTGTACAGTTCTTCTGCATATTCTTGCCATCTCTTCTTAATATTTTCTGCTTCTGTTAGGTCCATACCATTTCTGTCTTTTATTGTGCCCATCTTTGCATGAAATGTTCCCTTGGTGTCTCTAATTTTCTTGAAAAGATCTCTGTCTTCCCCATTCTATTATTTTTCTCTATTTCTTTGCATTGATTACTGAGGAAGGCTTTCTCATCCCTCCTTGCTATTCTTTGGAACTCTGCATTCAAATGGGTATATCTTTCCTTTTCTCCTTTGCCTTTCACTTCTCTTCTTTCCTCAGCTATTTGAAAGGTCTCCTCAGACAATCATTTTGCCTTTTTGCATTTCTTCTTCTTGGGAATGGTTTTGATCACTGCCTCCTGTACAGTGTTACAAACTTCCATCCATAGTTCTTCAGGCATTGTATCTATCAGATCTAATGCCTTCAATCTATTTGCCACACCTACTGCATAATCATAAGGGATTTGATTTAGGTCATACCTGAATGGCACATTGGTTTTCCCTACTTTCTTCAATTTAAGTCTGAATTTGACAATAAGGAGTTCATGAACTCAGCCACAGTCAGCTCCCAGTCTTGTTTATGCTGACTGTATAGAGCTTATCCATCTTCGGTTGCAAAGAATAAAACCAGTCTCATTTTGGTATTGACCATCTAGTGATGTCCGTATGCATAGCTGTCTATTGTGTTGTTCGAAGAGGGTATTTGCTATGACCATTGCATTCTCTTGGCAAAACAATGTTAGCCTTTGCCCTGCTTCATTTTGTACTCCAAGGCCAAATTTGTCTGTTATTACAGGTATCTCTTGACTTCCTACTTTTGCATTCCAGTCCCCTATAATGAAGAGAACATCTTTTTTGGCTGTAAATTCTGGAAGTTCTTATAGGTCTTCATAGAACCATTCAACTTTAGCTTCTTCAGCATTACTGGTTGGGGCATAGACTTAGATTACTGCGATATTAAATGGTTTGCCTTGGAAATGAACAGAAATCATTCTGTCATTTTTGAGACTGGATCCAAGTACTGCATTTCAGAATCTTTTGTTGACTATGAGGGCTACTCCATTTCTCCTAAGGTATTCATGTCCACAGTAGTAGATATATGTGTGAATTAAATTTGCACATTCCAGCTCATTTTATTTTACTGATTCCTAAAATGTTGATGTTTACTCTTGCCATAACCTATTTGACTACTTCCAATTTACCATGATTCATAGATGAAACATTCCAGGTTCCTATGCAATACTGTTCTTTACAGCATCAGAATTTACTTCCATCACCAGTCACATCCACAACTAGGTGTCATTTTCATTTTGGCTCAGCCTCTTCATTCCTTCTGGAGCTATTTCTCCACTCTTCTCCAGTAGCATATTGGGCACCTACTGACCTGGAGAGTTCATCTTTCAGTGTCCTGTCTTTTTGCCTTTTCATGTCTTCATGGAGTCCTCAAGGAAAGAATGCTGAAGTGGTTTTTCCATTTCCTTCTCCAGTGGACCTCATTTTGTCAGAACCCTCCACCATGACCCATCCATTTTGGGTGGTCCTACATGGCATGGCTCATAGTTTCACTGAGCTAGACAAGGCTGTGATTCAAGTGATCAGTTTGGTTATTTTTAAATGTAGCTTGCTCCTTGGAAGAAAAGCTGTGAACAACCTAGACAGCATATTAAAAAGCAGAGACATTACTTTGCCAACAAAGGTCTGTCTAGTCAAGGCGATGGTTTTTCCAGTAGTCATGTATGGATGTGAGAGTTGGACCACAAAGAAAGATGAGCACTGAAGAATTGATGCTTTTGAACTGTGGTGTTGGAGAAGACTCTTGAGAGTCCCTTGGACTGCAAGGAGATCGATCCTAGTCAATCCCAAAGGAAATCAATCCTAAATATTCATTAGAAGGACTAATGCTGAAGCTGAAACTCCAATACTTTGGCCACATAATGCCAAGAACTGACTCATTGGAAAAGACCCTAATGCTGGGAAAAATGGAAGGCGGGAGGAGAAGAGGATGACAGAGGATGAAATGATTGTATGGCATCACCAACTCGATGGTCATGAGTTTGAGCAAGCTCCAGAAGTTGGTGATGGACAGGGAAGCCTGGCTTGCTGCCATCCATGGTGTCACAAAGAGTCAGACATGACTGGGTGACTGAACTGAATGGAACTGATGCTAAATGAAACAAGTCAGAGAGAGAAAGATAAATACTGCATGATATTGCTTATAAGTGGAGCCTAAAAATACAACAAACTAGTGAATAAAACAAAAGAGAAATAGGCTCATAGATATGGAGAACAAACTAGTGGTTACCAGTGAAGTGGGAGAGCCATATAGTGCTGGGGGAGAGGGACGTACAAACTATTGGGTGTAAGGTAGCCTACAACAATATATAGTACAACACAGGGAATACAGCCCATATCTTATAATACCTGTAAATGGAGTGTAATCTTTAAATATTATATAAAATTTTCTAAAAAAATGGAAAAAGAAACTATTCCTTAAGGCTAATCAAGGAGGCAAATTAATGCCTTTGGCAAATGTTTCCTTTCATGTAAGCAACATGCCCTTTGGAGAAGGGCATGGCAACCCACTCCAGTATTCTTGCCTGGACAATTCCATAGACAGAGGAGCCTGGCAGGTTACAGTCCATGGAGTTGCAAAGAGTTGGACATGACTGAGCAACAAAGACTGTCAGTTTCACTTTCAAGCAGCATGCCAGGAAGGATCCAATTTCTCAAAGGCAACATTTCAAAGAACTAGTGGGAAGAGAAAGAAAACCAGGTAGACAATAGCTTACATGTGGAACAAAGAGTAAACTGTGAGTGAAACATCACCTCACAAGTAATATGAGAGTTTCCTAGTGTACTTCTGGTGAAATTTCCTTTTCATTTATTTATAGGAGTTAAACATGATCTGCAAAGACAAACTTCTAGATAATTTGTAGGGAAACCTGAGTATTCATCTTCTAAATAGTAGAAGGTGCAACAGAATAACAAACATAATGATAGAGGATAAGGAAGATGCTTGACTGGAGTGTATGGGCATCGTTGCATTTCCACATCACTTAGGAACAAATTAGCTTATGTTCTACAGTCTATGACTGACAGTAACACGCCAGGCCCCCAGATTCACACTTGTTGTTGTTCTTCAATTGCTCAGTCATGTCAGACTCTTTGCAACCCCATGGACTGCAGCACATCAGGCTTTCCTGTCCATCAACAATTCCCGGAGCTTGTTCATAATCATGTCCATGGAGTTGGTGATGCCATTCAACCATCTCATCCTCTGTCACCCCCTTCTCCTCCTGCCCTCAATTTTTGCCAGCAACAGGATCTTTTCCTGTAAGTCAGCTCTTCGCATCAGGTAGCCAAAATGTTCGAGTTTCAGCTTTAGCATCAGTCCTTCCAATGAATATTCAGGATTGATTTTCTTTAGGATTGACTGGTTTGATCTCCTTGCAGTCCCAGGGACTTTCAAGAGCCTTCTCCAACACCACAGTTCGAAAGCATCAATTCTTTGGTGCTCATCTTTCTTTATGGTCCAACTCTCATGCCTACATGACTACTGGAAAAAAAAAAAAACATAGCTTTGACTAGACCTTTGTTGGTAAAGTAATGTCTTAGCTTTTCATTATGCTCTCTAGGTTGGTCATAGCTTTTCTTCCAAGGAGCAAGCATCTTTTAATTTCAAGAATGTAATCACCACCTGTGGTGATTTTGGAGCCCCCCCCCAAAAAAAAAATTTAGTCTGAAACTGTTTCCATTTTTTCCCCATCTATTTGCCATGAAGCAACAGGACTGGATGCCATGATCTTTGTTTTTTGAATGCTGAGTTTCAAGCTAGCTTTTTAACTCTCCTCTTCCACTTTCATCAAGAGGCTCTGTAGTTTCTCTTTGCTTTCTTCCATAAGGGTGGTATCGTCTACATATTTGAGGTTATTGATATTTCTCCCAGCAGTCTTGATTTTAGGTTGTGTTTCATTCAGCCTGGCATTTTGCATGATGTGCTCTGAATAGAAGTTAAATAACAAGGGTGACAATATACAGCCTTGCCGTACTCCCTTCCCATTTTGGAATCAGCCCATTTTTCCATGTTTAGTTTTAACTGTGGTTTCTTGACTTGCATACAGATTTCTCAGGAGGCAGGTATGGTGTTCTGGTATTCCCATCATTTTAAGAATTTTCCAGAGTTTTTTGTGATCCACAAAGTAAACAGCTTTAGTGTAGTCAACGAAGCAGAAGTAGATGTTTTCTGGAATTCTCTTGCGTTTTCTATGATTCAACGGATATTGGCAATTTGATCTCTGGTTCCTCTGCCTTTTCTAAATCTAGCTTGAAAATCTGGAAGCTTTTGGTCCATGTACTGTTGAAGCCTAGCTTGGAGAGTTTTGAACATTACTTTGCTAGCACGTGAAATGAGTGCAATTGTGCAGTAGTCTGAAAATTATTTGGCATTGCCTTTCTTTGGGATTGGTATGAAAACTGACCTATTCCAGTGCTGTGGCCACTGCTGAGTTTTCCAAAATTGCTGGCATACAGAGTGCAGCATTTTAACAGCATCATCTTTTAGAATTTGAAACAGCTCAGCTGAAAAAAAAAAAGTGGTCCACTGGAGAAGGGAATGCAAACCACTTCAGCATTCTTGCCTTGAGAATCCGATGAACAGTATGAAAAGGCAAAAAGATTTGACACGAAGAAATATGTACATTGGATATTTTCTTAAAAAACAAAAAACACGGGACATACGCACATAGCAAAAAAAAAAAAAAAAAAATGAACTCCCCAAGTCAGTAGATGACCAACATGCTACTGGAGAAGAGCGAAGAAATAGCTCCAGAAGGAATGAAGAGGCTGAGCCAAAGCAAAAACAACGCCCCATTGTAGATGTGTCTGGTGGTGAAAGGAAAGTCCAATGCTGTAAAAAGCAATATTGCAAAGGAACCTGGAATGTTAGGTCCATGAATCAGGTTCACATAGCCCAAAGATTAACAAGACTGTGCTCAAAAAAGAATGAGGAAAGATATCTTTAATTTAATGAGAAAAGTATTCGTAAAAAATGGAAGCTCTAGATAAGTAGCAGCCAAGTAAAAGAAGTGCTTGTTTTCATTTAACTTGCTTGGTTTCATTTAACTTGCTTGGTTTTATCTTTCAATGAGGATTTTGTTTATTTTTAATGATATATATATATATGTGTGTGTGTGCACAACAAGATGTTTGACCTAAATGTACACTTGGAAATTATTACTGTAGTTAAAACAGTTAGCGTATCCATTGCTTCATGTAATTATCTTTTTGTGTGTGCAGTGAAAACACTTATAATCTACTCTCTCAGAAATTTTCAAGTATATACATTGGTTAAATAAGGATTTTTTTTTAATGAAACAGCCCAGAACAAAGAGAGATCTAAGATCTTGTTTATCAAGAGCTCTCCAGCATATGACACTGGTGTATCTGTGGCAGTTCATTTGTAAAGACATCTGAAATACTTAACTCCTTTTATGATAGATAAGATTAGAATAAAATATAGAATAATTTTATAGTGTTTCTCAATACAAAAACACTAGAAACATCAAACCAGATTTTATTAAACCTGCTGTAATGCATACTAAAAAAAGCAAATATTGTATTAAGAAAATAACTTCAATGAATAGCAACATAAATACCCTCTAAAATTACTAAAAACAAATTAAAATTTCAAGTTTTCTCCCAAACACTCAACCATTTTCTTTAATATTATCAAAAACAATCATAACTACAGAATATCATGAGTGAGTCTAATTTGGCACAGATTTCAGCACAATTATATTAAACATGACTAGATGCATCATTTAAAATATAATCATTTATTTTATTAAATACATATTTTTCTCCTAAATTTAATGTTATAGATCCAATCACTGAAGTCACTTTTAAAGATAACTTTGATGTAAATGAAGGTTTAAATGAAAAACAACAAAATTTCCATAAATACCACAATAAGATTTAGGCAAGAAAACATTGAGAATGAGTTTGATAATTTTGATACCTATTTTTTAATTAGATTTCAATAAAAGTTTAGTGGGTATTATGCACCAGCCTATGCATAAAGTTATCAAAGGCAGCCCTGGTCTGATCTCCAAACAAAACTTTTCATTATATATTGGTAAACTTTGCTCAAACAACAACAAATAGGCTTGAAACAAATATCGAGTATCTCTGTTAAGGAGTAAATGATACCAGTTACAAAATTTTTAGTCTACAGAGAACTTCCCCAAAATGCTTCTTATTCTTCAGAGGAGGTACAAACTTTTGTACCAAATGACACTTACCTTGCGGTAAATCATATGGCACACGGCTACTCTTAATCTCATTCCTATACGTTGAACGTAATAGAAGAAAAAGTGCACCAGAATTGCCCAAATGACAAGGCAGATATTCAGTACAGCAGTGTAGCCATAGGCTTTAAACACAGCCCCAGAATCAGAGGGATCATAATTTTGAAAGTAAGTAAGTAAATCCTCAAAATATGTCGGTAATAGTACTCTGAAGGTTTCCTAAAAGGAAAGGAAAAAAAACCTTAATTAGAAATACAAGCCATACCAGTTTTTCTTACCACAAGCTTCACTTTTTTTTAATTGAATTTTTACTGTTGTTCAGTTGCTAAGTCATGTCCATTTCTTTGTGACCCCCATGAACTACAGCATGCTAGGCTTCCCTGTCCTTCACTGTCTTTTGGAGTTTGCTCATACTCATGTCCATTGAGTCAGTGATGCCATTTAACTATATCATCCTCTGTTGCCCCCTTCTCCTTGTGCCCTCAATCTTTCCTAGCATCAAGATCTTTTCCAGTGAGTTGACTCTTTGCATCAGGTGGCCAAAGGATTGGATCTTCAGCTTCAGCATCAGTCCTTCCAATGAATATTTAGGACTGATTTCCTTTAGGATGGACTGGTTGGATCTCCTTGAAGTCAAAGGGACTCTTTAGAGTCTTCTCCAGCACCAGTTTGAAAGCATTAACTCTTCAGTGCTCAAACTTCTTTACAGTCCAACTCTCACATCTGTACATGACTACTGGAAAAACCAAAGCTTTGACTATGTGGACCTTTACTTGCACAGTAAAGTATAGTTGATTTCCAATGCTATGTTTCAGGTGTACAGCAAAGTGATTCAGTTATACATATATATATGTATATATATATATATATATATGTATATGTATATATATATATATATTCTTTTTCAGATTCTTTTCCTATATAGGTTATCACAGATTATTAAGTAGAGTACCCTGTGCTACATAGTGCTGTCTGCTCACTGTCTGATGCTTTGCAACCTTATAGACTGTAGCCTGCAAGGCTCCTCTGTCCATGGGATTCTCCAGCCAAGAATACTGGAGCGGGTTGCCATTTCCCCCTATAGGGGATCTTCCTGACACAGGGATCGAAACCACATCTCCTGCATCTCCTACATTAGCAGATGGATACTTCACCACTAAACTACATGGGAAGCCCCATGCTATACAGTAGGTCCTTGTCAATTATTAATATCAATTTCATATATAGTAGAGTGTATATGTTCACCTCAAAGTCCTAATTTATTCCTCCCCCTGCCTTTCCCCTTTGAAAACCATGTTTGTTTTTGAAGTCTGTTTGGAACAATGTTCATTTGTATCATTTTTTTTAGATTCAGCATATAACTGATACTATATGTATTTGTCCTTCTCTATCTGACTTACTTCACTCAGTATTATAATCTCCAAGCCCATCCATGTGGTTGCAAATGGTATTTTCTCATTCTTTTTTGTGACTGAGTAATATTTCATTGTATATACATACCACATCTTCTTTATCCATTTCTCTGTCAATAGATTTTTATATTGCTTCAAGACTATTGTACAGGAGACAGGGATCAAGACCATCCCCATGGAAAAGAAATGAAAAAAAGCAAAATGGCTGTCTGGGGGGGCCTTATAAATAGCTGTGAAAAGAAGAGAAGTGAAAAGTAAAGGAGAAAAGGAATGATATAAGCATCTGAATGCAGAGTTCCAGTGAATAGCAAGAAGAGATAAGAAAGCCTTCTTTAGCGATCAATGCAAAGAAATAGAGGAAAGCAACAGAAAGGGAAAGACTAGAGATCTCTCCAAGAAAATTAGAGATACCAAGGAAACATTTCATGCAAAGATGGGCTCGATAAAGGACAGAAATGGTATGGACCTAACAGAAGCAGAAGATATTAAGAAGAGGTGGCAAGAATACATGGAAGAATTGTACAAAAAAGATCTTCACGACCCAGATAATCATGATGGTGTGATCACTCATCTAGAGCCAGACATGCTGGAATGTGAAGTCAAGTGGGCCTTGGAAAGCATCATTACGAACAAAGCTAGTGGAGGTAATGGAATTCCAGTTGAGCTATTTCAAATCCTGAAAGATGATGCTGTGAAAGTGCTGCACTCAATATGCCAACAAATGTGGAAAACTCAGCAGTGGCCACAGAACTGGAAAAGGTCCATTTTCACTCCAATCCCAAAGAAAGGTAATGCAAAAGAATGCTCAAACTACTGCACAATTGCACTCATCTCACATGCTAGTAAAGTAATGCTCAAAATTCTCCAAGCCAGGCTTCAACAGTAGGTGAACTGTGAACTTCCTGATGTTCAAGCTGGTTTTAGAAAAGGCAGAGGAACCAGAGATCAAATTGCCAACATCCCCTGGATCATGGAAAAAGCAAGAGAGTTCCAGAAAAACATCTATTTCTGCTTTCTTGACTATGCTAAAGCCTTTGACTGTGTGGATCAAAAGAAACTGTGGAAAATTCTGAAAGAGATGGGAATACCAGACCACCCAACCTGCTTCTTGAGAAATCTGTATGCAGGTCAGGAAGCAACAGTTAGAACTGGACATGG
Source organism: Ovis aries (assembly GCF_016772045.2). Classification (NCBI taxonomy): domain Eukaryota; kingdom Metazoa; phylum Chordata; class Mammalia; order Artiodactyla; family Bovidae; genus Ovis; species Ovis aries. The sequence continues at coordinate 70,456,279 of NC_056063.1, read as the reverse complement.
AAATCCAGACTGGCTCCAAATAGGGAAAGGAGTGCATCAAGGCCGTATATTGTCACCCTGCTTATTTAACTTCTATGCAGAGTACATCATGAGAATCGCTGGACTGGAAGAAACACAAGCTGGAATCAAGATTGCCGGGAGAAATATCAATAACCTCAGATATGCAGATGACACCACCCTTATGGCAGAAAGTGAAGAGGAACTAAAAGCCTCTTGATGAAAGTGAAAGTGGAGAGTGAAAAAGTTGGCTTAAAGCTCAACATTCAGAAAACAAAGATCATGGCATCCGGTCCTGTCACTTCATGGGAAATAGACGGGGAAATAGTGGAAACACTGTCAGACTATTTTGGGGGGGGGGGCTCCAGAATCACTGCGGATGGTGACTGCAGCCATGAAATTAAAAGATGCTTACTCCTTGGAAGAAAAGTTATGATCAACCTAGACAGCATATTCAAAAGCAGAGACATTACTTTGCCAACAAAGGTTCGTCTAGTCAAGGCTATGGTTTTTCCTGTGGTCATGTATGGATGTGAGAGTTGGACTGTGAAGAAAGCTGAGCACCGAAGAATTGATGCTTTTCAACTGTGGTGTTGGAGAAGACTCTTGAGAGTCCCTTGGACTGCAAGGAGATCCAACCAGTCCATTCTGAAGATCAGCCCTGGGATTTCTTTGGAAGGAATGATGCTGAAGCTGAAACTCCAGTACTTTGGCCACCTCATGTGAAGAGCTGACTCATTGGAAAAGACTCTGATGCTGGAAGGGGATTGGGGGCAGGAGGAGAAGGGGACGACAGAGGATGAGATGGCTGAATGGCATCACTGACTCAATGGACGTGAGTCTGGGTGAACTCCAGCAATTGGTGATGGATAGGGAGGCCTGGCGTGCTGCAATTCATGGTGTCGCAAAGATTCGGACACGACTGAGTGACTGAACTGAACTGAACTGAGACTATTGTAAATAGTGATGCAATAAACACTGAGGTGCATTTGTCTTTTTCAAATTATGGTTTCCTCCAGATACACGCCCAGTAGAGGGATTGCTGGATCATGTGGTAGTTCTATTTTTTCGTTTTTTTGAGGAACCTCCACTCTCACCAACAGTGTAAGAGGTTTCCTTTCTCTCCACATCTTCCCCAGCATTTATTATTTGCAGACTTTTTGATGATGGTTATTCTGACTACTGTCAAGTGACAACTCATAGAAGTTTGATTTGCATTTCTCTAATAAATAACAATGTTAAAGCATCTTTTCATGTGCTTTTTGGCCATATGTATGTTTTCTTTTGAGATATGTCTATTAGACCTTCTGCCAATTTTTCTGATTGGGTTTTTTTTAATATATTGAGCTGCATGAGCTGTTATATATTTTCGAGATTAATCCCTTATCAATCACTTCATTTGCAAATATTTTCTTCCATTCTGTGGGTTGTCTTTTCATAAAAGGAGAAATCAACATTGGCACAAGAAAAGTGGGGGACTTTAGCACTCCACTTACATCAATGGACAGATCATACAGACAGAACAATCAATAAGGAAACAGAGGCCTTAAATGACATATTAAACCTTATGGACATAATTTATATTTATATGACATTCTGTATGAATGCAGCAGAATACACATTCTCCTCAAGTGCACATGGAACATTCTCCATGACAGCTAACATGCTGGGCCACAAAGCAACCCTCAGTAAATTTAAGAACACTGAAATCATATCAAGCATCTTATCTGACCACAACATTATGGATTACAAATCAACTACAAGGGAAAAACTATCAAAAAAAAACAGATATGAAAGCTAACTAATAACTTACTAAGCAACCAATGCATCACTGAAGAAATCAAAGAGGAAACCAAAAAATACCTAGAAACAAATGAAAATACAATGATCCTAAACCTATGGGATGCAACAAAAGCAGTTCTAAGAGAGAAGTTTATACTAATACAATCTTATCTCAGGAAATAAGAAGTTCAGTTCAGTTCGGTTCAGTCACTCAGTTGTGTCCGAATCTTTGCGACCCCATGAATCACAGCACGCCAGGCCTCCCTGTCCATCACCAATTCCAGGAGTCCACTCAGACTCACATCCATTGAGTCTGTGATGTCATCCAGCCGTCTCATCTTCGGTTGTCCCCTTCTCCTCCTGTCCCCAATCTCTCCCAGCATCAGAGTCTTTTCCAATGAGTCAACTCTTCACATGAGGTGGCCAAAGTACTGGAGCTTCAGCTTCAGCATCATTCCTTCCAAAGAAATCCCAGGGCTGAGCTCCTTCAGAATGGACTGGTTGGATCTCCTTGCAATCCAAGGGACTCTCAAGAGTCTTCTCCAACACCACAGTTCAAAAGCAGCAATTCTTTAGTGCTCAGCCTTCTTCACAGTCCAACTCTCACATCCATACATGACCACTGGAAAAACCATAGCCTTGAATAGACGGACCTTAGTTGACAAAGTAATGTCTCTGCTTTTGAATATGCTATCTAGGTTGATCATAACTTTTCTTCCAAGGAGTAAGCGTCTTTTAATTTCATGGCTGCAGTGATTCTGGAGCCCAAAAAAAAAGGCTCAAATAAACAACCTAAGCTTACACCTCAAGCAACTAGAGAAAAAAGTACAAAAAAAATTCAAAGTTAGGAGAAGGAAAAAAATTATAAATATCAGTGCAGAAATGAATTAAATAGAGATAAAGAAAACAATAGAACAGATCAATGAAACTAAAAGCTGGTTCATCAAAAATATAAGCAAAATTGATAAGCCTTTAACCAGACTTATCAAGAAAAAAAAGGAAGAGGACTCAAATCAACCAAGTTAGAAATGAAAAAGGAGAAGTTACAATGGACACTAAAGAAATACAAAGACATATGAGAGACTACTACAAGCAAATATATGCCAATAAAGTGGACAATCTCGAAGAAATGGGCAAGTGTTTAGAAAAGTAAAACCGTGCAAGATTGATGTTTGAACCAGGAAGAAATAGAAAATATGAACAGACTAGTCATAAGTACTGAAATTGAAGCTGTGAGTAAAAAGCTCCCAAGAAACAAAAGTCCAGGACCTGATGGCTTCACAGACAAAGATACCACAAAAAAGGAAAATTAAAGGCCAATCTCACTGATGAACATAGAAACAAAAATCCTCAACAAAATACTAGCAAATCGAATCCAACAACACATTAAAAAGATCACACACCATGATCAAGTGGGATTTATCTCAGGGAGGCAAGGACTCTTCAGTATATGCAAATCAATCAATATGATATATTATATTAACAAATTGAAAAATAAAAGCCATATGATCATCTCAATAGATGCAGAAAAAGCTTTCAACAAAATTCAATACCCATTTATGATTAAAAAAAAAAAAACTCTGCAGAGAGTGGGCATAGAAGGAACTTACCTAAACAAAATAAAGGCCATATGCCACAAACCCACAGCTAACATACTCAATGGTGAAAAGTTGAAAGTATTTCCTCTAAGATCAGGAACAAAAAAAGGATGTCCATTCTTGCCACTCTTATTCAACATAGTTTTTAAAGCCCTAGCCACAGCAATCAGAGAAGAAAAAGAAATAAAGGAATCCAAATTGGAAAAGAAGTAAAATTTTCACTGTTTGCAAATGACATGATACTATACATAGAAATTGCTAAAGCTGCTAACAGAAAACTACTAAAGCTCATCAATGAATTCAGTAAGCTTTCAAGAAACAAAATCAACACCCATAAATTGCCAGGAGCTAGCACAGGAGATCCCACCCATGACAAGGTCATGTGGAAGAGACCTGATGAGCAAGGCAGATCAGGACTCGAGGGACCCCCTGGACCTGCTCAAGCATCTACCCCAAAACCAGAATCTGTCCGTCTTACTATTTTGTGCCTTTCACCAACTCTTCTGACATTAACAGGGGGCTATCCCCAACCACCTTTCTCTGGAGAAAATCAACTTAGGGCTCTAGTTGATAAGTCTCTTGGGCATAAAAGGAATATTTCCATTTAAACCCTCTCTGTTGGCATTCTAACTTGCTTGGCAGGTTTATCCAGACTCCTGCAGCTACACTTGTGATTGTTCACAGCCTCCCAACTGTGAGAGACACAGGAAGCCTAAAACATTTTAAAAATATAGAGCCTTTCAAAGAGTTAAAAACTATTAGAGTAGTGCTCGTGTAGGATTTCACTGTTGAGCCAATGCTTGCTGCCAAGTTCCCATATCCCTAATCCACTGTGCACCTGGGAGTGCATTAGTTAACACAATTGGAATGTAAGAAAAACAAGTAGTCGCCTTGGAATTAACTACATCAGACCTTTGAGCTAATTGGTTGTTTCTTTGTTGTAACTCACTGCACCTTCGCTCCGTGAGAATGTAACTTTGTTTAGCATTTTCTGAGGCTGACATAGATTAGAAATATAAGTAAAAAACACTTCAAGGGAAAATAAGTTTTCTGGTTGAGCAGCCTTTACCAAAAGAGGGTCATAAAGTGTCCACAGGCCTCCAAGGCCAGAAAATAATGTATACAACATTGTTTATTGGAAAGGTGTGCAGAAAAAATCCTGGTTTCAATAAAGACAAAACAGATGTAATGTTTGGGCTGACTCTGCATTTCCCTCTATGTACAAGTCAAGGTATAAAAGTTCCTTTTGAAAATAAAGTTACGGGGGAGGAACTGTAAAGATGGCAGAGGAATAGGACAGGAAGACCACTTTCTCCCTCACAAATTCCTCAAAAGAACATTTCAACGCTGAGCAAACTCCACAAAACAACTTCTGTAGGCTGGCAGAGGACATCAGGCAACCAGAAAAGCAGACCATTGTCTTCAAAAACAGGTAGGAAAAATATAAAAGATGAAAAAGGAGACAAAGGAGGTGGGGAGGGAGCTCCGTCCCGGGAAGGGAAGCCCATCCAGTGAAGGGAATTTTAAGAAGAGAGGTCTCCAAACACCAGGAAACACTCTCCCTGCCGAGTCTGTGGCGAGCCTTGGAAACACAGAGGGCAACATAACAGGAAGGGAAAAATAAATAAATAATTAAAACCAACAGATTACAAGCCCAACAGTAACTCCCCCAGCGGAAAAGCAGCACAGACGCCTGCATCCGCCACAAGCTAGTGGGGGCAGGGCAGGGAAGCACGAGAGGCACGGGCTGCAGAGATTTGTAAGAATCAGGCAGGAACGCCCCACGCGCAACCAGAACGATCTAACTTGGGGTAGCAAACCAGACTGTGGGATAGCTACCACACGAAAAGCTCGAACATAAGACACTGACAGGACCGAGCACAGAACAAAGGACGGAACAGAAAAAGCCGGCTGCAGACCATCCCCCGCCGGGGACAGGCAGCCAGAGCCGTAAGGACTGGAAAGGGGCAATTGCAGACCCGGAGAGACTTCGCTTACCTAACTGCAAGCAGGCTTCCTTGCTAAGACTTCTGGGGGTGCTGGACAGTCACAATCTGCCTCACGGGGTGCGCCAGTGGTCCACCCAGAAAGCTGAGCAGCAGCGGCAGAAAAGGTGACAAGCCGCGGCGATCGCGCTCGCCAAACTCCTGAGCTACTCGGACCTAGGAAGGGCACAAAGCTCAGTCCCAGCCGAATCTGTGCCTCTGAGGGCTGCCTGAGCACCGAACCTGAGCGCCTTGGACCGGGGAAGTGCACACAGCCTAGGGCCGGCCTCAGACGGTTCCCGGCTGAGCATCGTAGAGCCAAAGTGGTTTGTGAGCCACGAGAAGGGACAGGTCAAGGGGGGCTGAGACACTGTGTGTACACGACAGTGCTATTTGTTTGCAGCACCCCCCATCCCCACAGCGTGACTGAACTAGTGAGCCTAAAAAACCAGCAAACAGAAGAAGTTAAACACAGGGAACCACCCTGGAAGTGATCCCACACGGCCCACAACATCAGAGAAGGGCCAGAAATATTTTACTATTTTTAAAATCATTCCTTTTTTTTTCCTTTTCTTTTCTTTTGCTTTTTTTCTCGAACTTTTTTTAAATTGTTAAGTCTTCCATTTCTCCTCTAATTTTTATTTCTATAACCTACTATTACTATTTTTTTAAAAAAAGACTTTTTTTTTTAAGGCAAACACCATATACAGTCTTTGGATGGTTGGTGGTGGGTTTTTTTTTTTTTTAATAATTCTTGTTTGTTTTTTTTTCTTTTTTCCTTTCTTCCTTTTTCCTTCTGCTTCTTTTCTTTAATATTGTATTTTTGAAAATCCAACCTCTGCTCTAGATTTTTAATCTTTGCTCTTAGGTTTTTGTTGTCAAATTTGTACATTTAAAAACCCAAACTTCACTACCCAAGTTTACCTCAGAGCGAGATTACTGGCTTGACCACTCTCTCCTCCTCTGGCCTCTCCTTTTTCTCGACCAGGTGGCCTCTGTCTCTTTTCTCCCCCATCTCTTCTCTATCTAACTCTGTGAATCTCTGTGTGTTCCAGACGGTGGAGAACACCTAAGGAACTGGTTACTGGCAGGATTTGTCTCTCTCCTTCTCATTCCTCTCTCTTATCCTCCTGGCCACCTCTGTCTACTTCCTCCCTCTCCTCTTCCCCGTATAACTCCATAAATACCTCTGAGCGGTCCAGACTCTGGAGCGCACATAAGGAAGTGACTACTGGCTAGCTTGTTCTCTCCTCTTTTGATCTCACCGCATCTCATTCCAGGTACCTCTAACTATCCCCTCCATCTTCTCTTCTCCTTGTAACTCAGTGAACCTCTCTCAGTGTCTCTCAATGTGGAGAAACTTTTCATCTTTAACCTAGATGTTTTATCATCAGTGCTGTATAGATGGAGAAGTCTAGAGGCTACTGTAAAAATAAAACTGAAAACCAGAAGCAGGAGGCTTAAATCCAAAGCCTGAAAACATTAGAGAACTCTTGAATTCAGGGAACATTAAGCAATAGGAGCTCATCAAATGCCTTCATACCTACACTGAAACCAAGTTCCACCCAAGGGCCAACAAGTTCCAAAACAAGACATACCACTCAAACTCTCCAGCAACACAGGAACACACCTCTGAGCTTCAATATACAGGCAGCTCAAAATTCTTCCAAAACCTTTGATGTCTTATAACCCATTACTGGTCACTCCACTGCACTCCAGAGAGAAGAAACCCAGCTCCGCCCACCAGAACTCCAACACAAGCCTCCCTAACCAGGAAACCTTGACAAGCCACTGATACAATCCCACCCACAGTGAGGAAGCTCCATAATAAAGAGAACTCCACAAATTACCAGAATATAAAAAGGCCACCCCAAACGCAGCAATGTAACCAAGATGAAGAGACAGAGGAATACTCAGCAGGTAAAGGAACAGGAGAGTTGCCCACCAAACCAAACAAAAGAGGAAGAAGTAGGGAATCTACCTGAGAAGGAATTCCGAATATTGATAGTGAAAATGATCCAAAATCTTGAAATCAAAATGGAATCACAGATAAATAGCCTAGAGACAAGGATTGAGAAGATGCAAGAAAGGTTTAACAAGGACCTAGAAGAAATAAAAAAGAGTCAAAATATAATGCATAATGCAATAAATGAGACCAGAAACACACTGGAGGCAACAAATAGTAGAATAACAGAGGCAGAAGATAGAATTAGTGAAATAGAAGATAGAATGGTAGAAATAAATGAATCAGAGAGGAAAGAAATGAGGACAATCTCAGAGACCTCCAGGACAATATGAAACGCTCCAACATTCGAATTATAGGAGTCCCAGAAGAAGAAGACATAAAGAAAAACCATGAGAAAATCCTTGAGGAGATAATAGTTGAAAACTTCCCTAAAATGGGGAAGGAAATAATCACCCAAGTCCAAGAAACACAGAGAGTTCCAAATAGGATAAACCCAAGGCGAAACACCCCAAGATGCATATTAATCAAATTAACAAAGATCAAACACAAAGAACAAATATTAAAAGCAGCAAGGGAAAAACAACAAATAACACACAAGGGGATTCCCATAAGGATAACAGCTGATCTTTCAATAGAAACTCTTCAGGCCAGGAGGGAATGGCAAGACATACTTAAAGTGATGAAAGACAATAACCTACAGCCCAGATTACCGTAGCCAGAAAGGATCTCATTCAAATACGAAGGAAAAATCAAAAGCTTTACAGACAAGCAAAAGCTGAGAGAATTCAGCACCACCAAACCAGCTCTCCAACAAATGCTAAAGGATATTCTCTAGACAGGAAACACGAAAAGGGTGTATAAACCCAAACCCAAAACAATAAAGTAAATGGTAACAGGATCATACTTATCAATAATTACCTTAAAAGTAAATGGGTTGAACACCCCAACCAAAAGGCAAAGACTGGCCGAATGGATACAAAAATAAGACCCCTCTATATGCTGCTTACAAAAGACCCACCTCAAAACAAGGGACACATACAGACTGAAAGTGAAGGGCTGGAAAAAGATATACCACACAAACAGAGACCAAAAGAAAGCAGGAGTGGCAATACTCATATCCGATAAAATAGACTTTAAAACAAAGGCTGTGAAAAGAGACAAAGAAGGCCACTACATAATGATCAAAGGATTAATCCAAGAAGAAGATATAACAATTATAAATATATATGCACCCAGCATAGGAGCACCGCAATATGTAAGACAAATGCTAACAAGTATGAAAGGGGAAATCAAAAATAACACAATAATAGTGGGAGACTTTAATACCCCACTCACACCTATGGACAGATCAACTAAACAGAAAATTAACAAAGAAATGCAAACTTTAAATGATACATTAGATCAGTTAGACCTAATTGATATCTATAGGACATTTTACCCAAAACAATGAATTTTACCTTTTTTTCAAGTGCTCATGGAACCTTCTCCAGGATAGATTACATCCTGGGCCATAAATCTAAACTTGATAAATTCAAAAAAAATCGAAATCATTCCAAGCATCTTTTCTGACCATAATGCATTAAGATTAGATCTCAATTACAGGAGAAAAACTATTAAAAATTCCAACATATGGAGGTTGAACAACACACTTCTGAATAACCAACAAATCACAGAAGAAATCAAAAAAGAAATCAAAATATGCATAGAAACTAATGAAAATGAAAACACAACAACCCAAAACCTGTGGGACACTATAAAAGCAGTGCTAAGAGGAAAGTTCATAGCAATACAGGCATACCTCAAGAAACAAGAAAAAAGTCAAATAAATAACCTAACTGTACAACTAAAGCAACTAGAAAAGGAAGAATTGGAGAACCCCAGAGTTAGTAGAAGGAAAGAAATCTTAAAAATTAGGGCAGAAATAAATGCAAAAGAAACAAAAGAGACCATAGCAAAAATCAACAAAGCCCAAAGCTGGTTCTTTGAAAGGATAAATAAAATTGACAAACCATTAGCCAGACTCATCAAGAAACAAAGAGAGAAAAATCAAATCAATAAAATTAGAAATGAAAATGGAGAGATCACAACAGACAACACAGAAATACAAAGGATCATAAGAGACTACTATCAGCAGTTGTATGCCAATAAAATGGACAACGTGGAAGAAATGGACAAATTCTTAGAAAAGTACAACTTTCCAAAACTGAACCAGGAAGAAATAGAAAATCTTAACAGACCCATCACAAGCACGGAAATTGAAACTGTAATCAGAAATCTTCCAGCAAACAAAAGCCCAGGTCCAGACGGCTTCACAGCTGAATTCTACCAAAAATTTCGAGAAGAGCTAACACCTATCCTACTCAAACTCTTCCAGAAAATTGCAGAAGAAGGTAAACTTCCAAACTCATTCTATGAGGCCACCATCACCCTAATACCAAAACCTGACAAAGATGTCACAAAAAAAAGAAAACAGGCCAATATCACTGATGAACATAGATGCAAAACTCCTCAACAAAATTCTAGCAATCAGAATCCAACAACACATTAAAAAGATCATACACCATGACCAAGTGGGCTTTATCCCAGGGATGCAAGGATTCTTCAATATCCACAAATCAATCAATGTAATTCACCACATTAACAAATTGAAAAATAAAAACCATATGATTACCTCAATAGATGCAGAGAAGGCCTTTGACAAAATTCAACATCCATTTATGATAAAAACTCTCCAGAAAGCAGGAATAGAAGGAACATACCTCAACATAATAAAAGCTATATATGACAAACCCACAGCAAACGTTATCCTCAATGGTGAAAAATGGAAAGCATTTCCCCTAAAGTCAGGAACAAGACAAGGGTGCCCACTTTCACCGCTACTATTCAACATAGTTCTGGAAGTTTGGGCCACAGCAATCAGAGCAGAAAAAGAAATAAAAGGAATCCAAATTGGAAAAGAAGAAGAAAAACTCTCACTGTTTGCAGACGACATGATCCTCTACATAGAAAACCCTAAAGACTCCACCAGAAAATTACTAGAGCTAATCAATGAATATAGTAAAGTTGCAGGATATAAAATCAACACACAGAAATCCCTTGCATTCCTATACACTAATAATGAGAAAGTAGAAAAAGAAATTAAGGAAACAATTCCATTCACCATTGCAACTAAAAGAATAAAATACTTAGGAATATATCTACCTAAAGAAACTAAAGACCTATATATAGAAAACTATAAAACACTGATGAAAGAAATGAAAGAGGACACTAATAGATGGAGAAATATACCATGTTCATGGATCGGAAGAATCAATATAGTGAAAATGAGTATACTACCCAAAGCAACTTGCAAATTCAATGCAATCCCTATCAAGCTACCAGCCACATTTTTCACAGAACTAGAAAAAATAATTTCAAGATTTGTATGGAAATACAAAAACCTCGAATAGCCAAAGCAATCTTGAGAAAGAAGAATGGGACTGGAGGAATCAACTTGCCTGACTTCAGGCTCTGCTACAAAGCCACAGTCATCAAAACAGTATGGTACTGGCACAAAGACAGACATATAGATCAATGGAACAAAATAGAAAGCCCAGAGATAAATCCACACACATATGGATACCTTATCTTTGACAAAGGAGGCAGGAATATACAATGGAGTAAAGACAATCTCTTTAACAAATGGTGCTGGGAAAACTGGTTAACCACTTGTAAAAGAATGAAACTAGATCACTTTCTAACACTGCACACAAAAATAAACTCAAAATGGATTAAAGATCTAAATGTAAGATCAGAAACTATAAAACTCCTAGAGGAGAACATAGGCAAAACACTCTCCAACATAAATCACAGCAGGATCCTCTATGATCCACCTCCCAGAATACTGGAAATAAAAGCAAAAATAAACAAATGGGATCTAATTAAAATTAAAAGCTTCTGCACAACAAAGGAAAATATAAGCAAGGTGAAAAGACAGCCTTCTGAATGGGAGAAATTAATAGCAAATGAAGCAACTGACAAACAACTAATCTCAAAAATATACAAGCAACTTATGCAGCTCAATTCCAGAAAAATAAACGACCCAATCAAAAAATGGGCCAAAGGACTAAATAGACATTTCTCCAAAGAAGACATACAGATGGCTAACAAACACATGAAAAGATGCTCCACATCACTCATTATTAGAGAAATGCAAATCAAAACCACAATGAGGTACCACTTCACACCAGTCAGAATGGCTGCGATCCAAAAATCTGCAAGCAATAAATGCTGGAGAGGGTGTGGAGAAAAGGGAACCCTCCTACACTGTTGGTGGGAATTCAAACTAGTACAGCCACTATGGAGAACAGTGTGGAGATTCCTTAAAAATTGCAAATAGAACTACCTTATGACCCAGCAATCCCTCTGCTGGGCATACACACCGAGGAAACCAGAATTGAAAGAGACACATGTACCCCAATGTTCATCGCAGCACTGTTTATAATAGCCAGGACATGGAAACAACCTAGATGTCCATCAGCAGATGAATGGATAAGAAAGCTGTGGTACGTATACACAATGGAGTATTACTCAGCCGTTAAAAAGAATTCATTTGAATCAGTTCTGATGAGATGGATAAAACTGGAGCCGATTATACAGAGTGAAGTAAGCCAGAAAGAAAAACACCAATACAGTATACTAACACATATATATGGAATTTAGGAAGATGGCAATGACGACCCTGTATGCAAGACAGCAAAAAAGACACAGATGTGTATAACGGACTTTTGGACTCAGAGGGAGAGGGAGAGGGTGGGATGATTTGGGAGAATGGCATTGTAACATGTATACTATCATGTAAGAATCGAATCGCCAGTCTATGCCCGACGCAAGATACAGCATGCTTGGGGCTGGTGCATGGGGATGACCCAGAGAGATGTTATGGGGAGGGGAGGTGGGAGGGGGTTCATGTTTTGGAATGCATGTAAGAATTAAAGATTTTAAAATTATAAATAAATAAATAAATAATAAATTTTTTAAAAAATAAAATAAAGTTACGGGCCTCGCTCACAGAAGCTTGGTAACCCCGTGTCATTTTTTCTCTCTCCTCTTTCCTTTCCTTTTCAGGCTGATCCCTTGGAGCACAGAGGCTCTCTGAGTTCACTTTCCTGCCCGGGCTTCTAAGACCCTCTTGCGAAGGTGCTCTGCATCTTCTTCCCATCAAGAGGGCGCCTGTGACCTACGTGAACAGAGCAAGTCCCATGCTGGGGCTTTATTGGCTTTCTGCGTCAACCAAGGAATATCAACCTCTTTCTCTCCTCTATTTTCTTATCTGCAACATTCTTTCTTTATCTCTCTCTAAATCTCTCTTGCCAATGCCGTCTCGCCTGAGGGTACCCCCTGGATCCTGCTGGGGATGGACCCCAGCAATAAATCTCTTGCATTTCTATACACAAACCAGCTTCACTTTTATTAGCATATTAAAATGGCATTTTTACAAAATGCTACACTCATGGCTAATCTAAAAGAAAAATATACAGATCCACTCTATTCGGTAAGACAAGCAGACAATAGCTTTAAACTTAAGCCAAATTTTTTCAAGGTAATAAATCCTTGGTACATTGTGTTTGGTACACTGTGGATGCTCAATAAACATTACATCCAGTATTTTAGAACACATTAAGTAAAACACCAAGTGAGTCTTTGTCTAAGATGAATGAGGAAAAGGTGACAGAAGAAGGATAAGAGATTTGTTTCCATATGAACAAGCCCTACTGGTAGCCTGTCCCAGTCCCCTGTAGTCTCAATGTCCCAGCCGGACAGAAAGTCAAGATGGCACATGTAGGTAAGACACACTCCTGCTATCATCTTTTGCTTTAAGAGCCTTTACGAACTGACACATTGGCACAAAAACAGATCCAGTCTTTCCCAGCCAGAATTCTACATGTCAGGAGATCAAGATATAAGACTTTAGCTTTTGTTGGGAGTATCACAAATAAACCAGGCTTGGGAGGTTACCAGATTTTCAGCTCCATGTGGCACTGCATCAGTATATCTCTAGACCTTAGAAGCTGGGATGTTCCTTGGAGTTAAAAATTAAACACAGCAGAAGACAAGCTAAAAATAACATATCCATGGTTCCCCATCATCTACACACTGCAGATGTTGGTTTGGAAGAAATTATTTCTTCCCCAGAGCAAAAATTTAAAATACTAAACAAATCAGTTGAGAGGCATTAGGGCTTAACTCCTGAGTAAGACTTACAGAAAACAATTGTCTTTCTCCAAAGAAATAGCAACACTTGCCCACCCTGCCAAATAGCCACTCCACCAAACATCCTACTACTTCCTCCCTGTAGTCACCGCTTGAGAAAGTACCCTTTTTCTCCAGCAAGGGAAACCAAACTCTCAACACGAGTTCAGGTCACAAAAAGTCAACACTTAGGCCCTCAACATCATTTCCTCCACAGACTTGTCAAAAGACAAAATGCCAAAAGTTTGGAAATATTTCTAGAATTCCATTTTGAGATAAACTTTTCCTTTTAAGCAATCGCCTTACTAACACAGACAAGGCAAACAACTGACAGGCCTGCTTTGAGAGTTCTCTTCTCTCTATCTGAAGTTGAGGAACCCATGCACAAGAGGAAGGGAAAGTAGAATCTAAAACACCAGACATAAGACAAAACTAACAAGCATTTTCTGCTCAGCCAACTAGTACCCAATCAGGGAATTTACAGAAAGCTATCCTCATCCCTCAGATGCATGTGACATTGAACTCCAATACTCCTGTTTTGTTGCATGCACATGTTCACACCCTGCATCAACTGCCTTTTCTTCCAAGAGATCAAAGAAGTTTTAATCTACTATAGAGAAGTAGGGCTTCCCCAAAGGCTCAGTATTAAAAAATGCAGGGGATGCAGCAGGAGCTGCAGGTTCGATCCCTGGGTCAGGAAGATCCCTTGGAGAAGGAAATGGCAACCCATTCCAGTATTCTTGCCCAGAGAATTCCATGGACAGTAGAGCCTGGCAGGCTATAATCCATGGGATTGCAAGAATCAGACATGACTTAACAACTAAACAGCAACAATAGAGAAGTAAGCAAATAATGCTTAGCTAAATATGAGTAAGATGATCAAATCAGAGCAAAATGTTCGGTTCTCAAAAGCACAAAGGCTCACTATTACTTTTCCAGCATGCTTCATCATTCATTCCAAGGGGCATGAAGAGTTTAAAAGAGCCCCTCATACAATGGATAGTAAAACAGACTTTTTATAGAGTTTACTGAGATGAAACGGGAGGCTTGCACAGAGAAGCAAGAACGTCAAACTGGACACATGCACAGTTCCAGCCCAAGTACGGCCAAGGACAGCCCAGTGCTGCAGCCTGCAAACCTGGGGCTCTCCACCAGAAGCCCAGCACCAACACCTGCCTTTGCAGACTGTCCTGAAACTTATGATTGTCTCTGGGAATCACTGTTGCCTGTTACTCAGTGCTTTGATTGAGCCTAACATTGGTTTTCCCCATGGAAAAGAAATGCAAAAAAGCAAAATGGCTGTCTGGGGAGGCCTTACAAATAGCTGTGAAAAGAAGAGAGGCGAAAAGCAAAGGAGAAAAGGAAAGATATAAGCATCTGAATGCAGAGTTCCAAAGAATAGCAAGAGGTAAGAAAGCCTTCTTCAGCAATCAATGCAAAGAAATCGAGAAAAACAACAGAATGGGAAAGACTAGAGATCTCTTCAAGAAAATCAGAGATACCAAGGGAACATTTCATGCAAAGATGGGCTCAATAAAGGACAGAAATGGTATGAACCTAACAGAAGCAGAAAATATTAAGAAGGGTGGCAAGAATACATGGAAGAACTGTACAAAAAAGATCTTCACGACCCAGATAATCATGATGGTGTGATCACTTATCTAGAGCCAGAAATCTTGGAATGTGAAGTCAAGTGGGCCTTAGAAAGCATCACTACAAACAAAGCTAGGGGAGGTGATGGAATTCCAGTGGAGCTGTTTCAAATCCTGAAAGATGATGCTGTGAAAGTGCTGCACTCAATATGCCAGCAAATTTGGAAAACTCAGCAGTGGCCACAGGACTGTAAAAGGTCAGTTTTCATTACAATTCCAAAGAAAGGCAATGCAAAAGAATGCTCAAAGTATCACACAATTGCACTCATCTCACACGCTAGTAAAGTAATGCTCAAAATTCTCCAAGCCAGACTTCAGCAATATGTGAACTGTGAACTCCCTGATGTTCAAGCTGGTTTTAGAAAAGGCAGAGGAACCAGAGATCAAATTGCCAACATCCACTGGATCATCGAAAAAGCAAGAGAGTTCCAGAAAAACATCTATTTCTGCTTTATTGACTATACCAAAGCCTTTGACTGTGTGGATCACAATAAACTGTGGAAAATTCTGAAAGAGATGGGAATACCAGACCACCTGACCTGCCTCTTGAGAAACCTGTATGCAGGTCAGGAAGCAACAGTTAGAACTGAACATGGAACAAAAGACTGGATCCAAATAGGAAAAGGAGTACATCGAGGCTATATATTGTCACCCTGCTTATTTAACTTCTATGCAGAGTACATCATGAGAATCGCTGGACTGGAAGAAACACAAGCTGGAATCAAGATTGCTGGGAGAAATATCAATAACCTCAGATAGGCAGATGACACCACCCTTATGGCAGAAAGTGAAGAGGAGCTAAAAGCCTCTTGATGAAAGTGAAAGAGAAGAGTGAAAAAGTTGGCCTAAAGCTCAACATTGAGAAAATGAAGATCATGGCATCTGGTCCCATCACTTCATGGGAAATAGATGGGGAAACAGTAGAGACAGTGTCATACTTTATTTTTGGGGGCTCCAGAATCACTGCAGATGGTGACTGCAGCCATGAAATTAAAAGACGCTTGCTCCTTGGAAGAAAAGTTATGACCAACCTAGATAGTATATTCAAAAGCAGAGACATTACTTTGCCAACTAAGGTCCGTCTAGCCAAGGCTGTGGTTTTTCCTGTGGTCATGTATGGATGTGAGAGTTGGACTGTGAAGAAGGCTGAGCACCGAAGAATTGATGCTTTTGAACTGTGATGTTGGAGAAGACCCTTGAGAGTCCCTTGGACTGCAAGGAGATCAAATCAATCCATTCTGAAGGAGATCAGCCCTGGGATTTCTTTGGAAGGAATGATGCTGAAACTGAAGCTCCAGTACTTTGGACACCTCATGCGAAGAGCTGACTCATTGGAAAAGACTCTGATGCTGGGAGAGATTGGGGGCAGGAGGAGAAGGGGACAACCGAGGATGAGATGGCTGGATGGCATCACAGACTCGATGGACGTGAGTCTGGGTGAACTCCGGGAGATGGTGATGGACATGGAGGCCTGGTGTGCTGTGATTCATGGGGTCACAAAGAGTCGGACACGACTGAGTGACTGAACTGAACTGAACTGAACATTGGTGTAATTATAAAAGAAGTAAGAGCAATATCACCCACCAAAGAGCATACCAACAGATGCTACAAATTCAGCAAAAAAAAAAAAAAAAAAAAAGCAAATAAAGGTACGTCATTACTGCTTAAGTGTCAGGATTTTTATACTAAAAGATATCATTTAATAACCCAGTTGAGAAAACAGTCTCATTAAGGAGTAATGCCAGTTCATGGCCCATAGCTTCAACTCCTCTATGTATTCTTGATTCTGAACCTCAACTAGTAAGAAATACAACAGCTAAGAAAATACTCACTATCAAACCTGAAACTAACCAAATTAAAATTTTCTGGATAAGTAGGAACAAGGGCAAAAATTACCCCCATAAATCCTTCACTTTTGACACCAATCTTTGACCCAATGAAAACTTTTTCCACAAACCAACTGAAAATACTTTTATTCCTTCACAAGTATTCTTCACAATTTAAAACCATAAAAGATTTCTTTTTTAAGCCCAACTTAATTCCACAATGCTCATCATTCAAAGTTCTCTGAGAGTCTCAGAGTCTCTGAGGCAGACATTTCTTGATGGAATCCTTCATATTAAGCCTCCTAGAAGTATCATCTGTTTGACCCCATGTCTTGTTCAGGGGAACTTCTTACATGTTTGATGCTAGAACTTCCTCAGTGGGTACAATGCCTCCTCCATGTTTCCCCATGAAACATTTCTTGCCCAATTCCATGATCAAAAAAAAAGGAAAATACAGGATATAGAAATGAGCAATCAGGCAAAGAAAGACTGCTTGAGTTAAACATAGGCAGAAAAGAGTGAGTTTGTGGGAAAATGAAGGCAGTTAATCTTTAGAAAAGGGGAACAGGTGACAAGAGAACTAAGGAGGAAAAGCAGTGAATCTGGGGAAATCATAACCACCAGGATCCTAGATACACCTTCACTCCTCTTTTACACAGTGGTCTTCATCCTGACTGCACCTTAGCATCACCTGGGGGAGCAATGCAGTTAAGAGCACTCAAAGGCCTGAGGCCCCGCCTCCAGAATCTGGTTTAGATTCAACTGGTTAGGGATGGATCATGAAGTTCCCTCTCCATGGACAATTCTGGTTACAGGAACTAATTCCATGTAAGTATCTACTATCCTCCTCTCCCACAATGTCATGGCATTTGAGCCTGGAAAAGCTACAGACCTACTTATAAGTACCACAAAGGCTGACTGGATTGGTAGGTGGATTGATTGGTTGGCTAATTGATTGGCTGTGCTTGGTCTTCATTACTGCAAATGAGCTTTCTCTAGTTGGAGCAAGCAAGGGCTACTCTGTAGTTACAGTGCCCAGGCTTCTCATTGTGGTGGCTTCTCTTGTTGCCTAGCATGGGCTCTATGCACGTGGATTTCTTTAGTTGTGGCTTCCAAGCTCTAGAGCACAGGCTCAGTGGTTGTGGTGCTGTGGGGCTTAGTTACCTTGTAGCATGGGGAATCTTTCCAGACCAGGGATATAACCAGTGTCCCCTGCACTGGCAGGCAGATTCCTAACCACTGGAGCACCAGGGATGTCTACCACAAAGGGTTTCAATCAGAATTCAATGTAACATATCATACTTCCAAGAAAAATCCTTATGACCCCAAGTCCTGAGGTTCCAATAATGAAATTACAACCTTTCTGTACATTAGGAAAGATTGAGTGTTCAGAAAACACTACATTTACAAAACGAAAAGATAAATCCAAATGGGTTTGTTAAGTTGCCTCTAAAAGGAGAAGGAATTAGAATGGAACAAGGATATCAAACTTTTTTTTTAAGTAGTTTCTTCTGTTGATTTAACTTTAGAAGCATGGAAACATTATACAGAATTATAATAATAAAACAACTAATTTTTAAAAAAGCAATTCCTAAAATCTCAGAGTAAAATGAAACAAAAGCAACTAAATATATACTCATCCAATTGGTTGGCAGAGCCATATTAAAAAGAACTATTCTTGATGAAAGTGAAAGAGGAGAGTGAAAAAGTTGGCTTAAAGCTCAACATTCAGAAAATGAAGATCATGGCATCTGGTCCCATCACTTCATGGCAAATAGATGGGGAAACAGTGGAAACAGTGTCAGACTTTATTTTGGAGGGCTCCAAAATCACTGCAGATGGTGACTGCAGCCATGAAATTAAAAGAAAGCTAACTCCTTAGAAGGAAAGTTATGACCAACCTAGACAGCACATTCAAAAGCAGTGACATTACTTTACCAACAAAGGCCCATCTAGTCAAGGCTATGATTTTTCCAGTAGTCATGTATGGATATGAGAGGTGGACTATAAAGAAAACTGAGCACTGAAGAATTGATGCTTTTGAACTGGGGTGTTGGAGAAGACTCTTGAGAGTCCCTTGGACTGCAAGGAAATCCAACCAGTCCCTCCTAAAGGAGATCAGTCCTGGGTGTTCACTGGAAGGACTGATGTGGAAGCTGAAACTCCAATACTTTGGCCACCTGATGCAAAGAGCAGACTCATTTGAAAAGACCCTGATGCTGGGAAAGATTGAAGGCAGGAAGAGAAGGGGACGACAGAGGATGAGATGGTTGGGTGGCATCACTGACTCAATGGACATGAGTCTGGGTAAACTCCAGGAGCTGGTGATAGACAGGGAGGCCTGGCATGCTGCAGTTCATGGGATCACAAACAGTTGAACTGAGGGACTGAACTGAACTGAACAATATCGTAACTTGGAATAAAACGTCTTTTCTTTTCAGTCCTTCTTTCCAGGATACTACATTTTAATCAGTTAAAAGGAAAAGAGGAATCCCCCAGAGGTCCAATCCTTTAAGTATCTTCGTATCCTAAAAATAAATACAACCATTGAACTACATCATGTTTCCTAGACATTTTATCCTCTGATCTTAAACCACTGGCCTCTTTCCCTATCAGTTGCATCCATCTCAGTACTGATCTCGGATAAGGCAATGGCAATCCACTCCAGTGTTCTTGCCTGGAGAATCCCAGGGACAGGGAAGCCTGGTGGGCTGCCGTCTATGGGGTCGCACAGAGTCGGACACGACTGAAGCGACTTAGCAGCAGCAGCAGCAGCAGCAGTACTGATCTGCATGTATACAGCAATGCACTGTATATAAAAGCTTTTACCTCAAAAAGCTTAAAAATTGTAAAAGGCAAATAGGATTTCCAGTAACACTTTATGATTGCTTTCATTAAAGAAGGCTCCCGTGCATCTTTCTCAGCTCTGTTCACTTCTTGATCCCAGTACCTGTGATGAGAAACAAAGCACAGTAAAGAACAGCGCGTCCTCCAAAGGGAAGACAGGGAAGGGCCGGAGTGGGAGATGAGCCTTCACTACAGGGCGCTCTGTGGCTGCCCCATAGATGCTGGCTAACTGCCCACAGGGCTTCTGTGAGCAAAGATGAACAGTGCAGACCCTGAAGTACCAGGCCTGTTTCCCTTCAACAAGCCTTGGGAAATGAGTTCCTGCCAAACTTTGCTGGATTCACAGCACCATGAACAGCTTAAGAGGGCAGACACCTTCCTCCTGTTGCAGAAAAGAAGCTAATTCTGACTACATGTTGGAAACTGTTTCTCTGACTTGCTTTTTGTTGCTTTTGTTATTACAGTCATACATAATGGCCTGCCTCAGAGGACCCTGCCACTCTGCCTGACTGTAAACTAAAGTGCTTTTGTCCAGCTCTTAGATAATCTAACCTCCCCACCTGTGAATAGAAGAGATTAACACTCCCCTTCCAAAGGCTGGCCATTCCCTTGGAGATGTGTTATAGGACTGAAAATCCTTTCACTTTACTTCCCCACTGCCTCTCCCTCTCTATTCTGCATTTTGGCTTTAGTTCCTCATTGCTTCCTTCTCTCTGACTCTACGAAAGAACCTGGCATCCAGACCTTGACAAGATGGTTACTCTGAGTCACCAGTTTGCCATCTTCTGGGTCAGCCAGCTTTCTGAATAGTCATAGTCCTTGCCTCAATACCTTGTCTCTCAGATTCATTGGTCTGTCATGCGGTGAGCAGAGTGAGCTTGGACTCAGTAACACTCCAGCGATCCCACCTCCCAGGACAGAGCTCAGCCTCCAAGGCCTTGACTGTGGGCTCCCTCCACTTGCACAGATGCACAGGGAACATAGACTCCTCGAAACCTCCAAAGTGGGCTAAGACCAGGATTAGCCTGAGACGGGTGAGTATGCCAGGTCAGGAGAGGAGGCTCAGAAGAACCCAGAGGAAGGCAAAGCCCCCCCCCCCACACACACACACACACCTTTAGCCCCACGTGGAAATTCTCACTCTCCCTCCCCTTCTCCCTGCTGCCTGTGCTTACCCTTGCAGCTCTTCTCCAAGGTGCTGGGAGCGATCTTCTGGAAGCACCGAGTACATGTCATCTTCTTCTAATCTCCGTTTATGACCAATTTTAAACAAGGGATTTATCCACCTGTTAAAAATTAAGAGAAAAGAAGAGAGATGGAAATTCAGACTACACATCTTGTTGCACAGAAGAAGCCAATTCTGACTCCATGTTGAAAACTGTTTCTTTGACTTGCTTTTATTAGTAAAATCATACACAATGGCCTCCTAAAAGAACCCTTGCTCTTCTGTTTGACTGTAAACTACAGTGCCTTTGTTCAGTTCATGGAGAGATAGTTTGTCCCTGCCTACCCGTGAGTAGAAGAGCTTAACACACCCCTTCCAAAGGCTGGCCATTCCCTTGGAGATGTTTTGCAGGACTGAAGACTCTTTTACTTTACTGCCTCTCACTCTCTATTTTGCCTTTTGACTTTAGCTCCTTATTGTTTTTCTCTGTGATCTATAAAAGAATCTGGTATCCAGACCCCAATAAGATGGTTATTTTGAGGCATTAGCCTGACATTGTACAGGAGACAGGGATCAAGACCATCCCCAAGAAAAAATGCAAAAAAGCAAAATGGCTGTCTGAGGAGGTCTTACAAATAGCTCTGAAAAGAAGAGAAGCAAAAAGCAAAGGAAAAAGAAAGATATACCCATTTGAATGCAGAGTTCCAAAAAAATAGCAAGGAGAGATAAGAAAACCTTTCTCAGGGATCAATGCAAAGAAATAGAGGGAAACAATAGAATGGGAAAGACTAGAGATCTCTTAAAGAAAATTAGAGATACCAAGGGAACATTTCATGCAAGATGGACTCAATAAAGGGCAGAAATGGTATGGACCTAACGGAAGCAGAAGATATTGAGAAGAGGTGGCAAGAATACACAGAACTATTCAAAATAGATCTTCATGACCTAGATAATCACGATGGTGTGATCACTCAACTAGAGCCAGACATCCTGGAATGTGAAGTCAAGTGGGCCTTAGGAAGCATCACTATGAACAAAGCTAGTGGAGGTGATGGAATTCCAGTGGAGCTATTTCAAACCCTGAAAGATGATGCTGTGAAAATGCTGCGTTCAATATGCCAGCAAATTTGGAAAACTCAGCAGTGGCCACAGGACTGGAAAAGGTCAGTTTTTATTCCAATCCCAAAAAAGGCAATGTCAAAGAATGCTCAAAGTATCACACGATTGCACTCATCTCACACGCTAGTAATGCTCAAAATTCTCCAAGCCAGGCTTCAGCAATATGTGAACCACGAACTCCCTGATGTTCAAGCTGGTTTTAGAAAAGGCAGAGGAACCAGAGATCAAATTGCCAACATCCACTGGACCATCAAAAAAGCAAGAGAGTTCCAGAAAAACATCTATTTCTGCTTTATTGACTATGCCAAAGCCTTTGACTGTGTGGATCCCAATAAACTGTGGAAAATTCTGAAAGAGATGGGAATACCAGACCACCAGACCTGCCTCTTGAGAAACCTATATGTAGGTCAGGAAGCAACAATTAGAACTGGACATGGAACAACAGACTGGTTCCAAATAGAAAAAGGAGTACGTCGAGGCTGTATGTTGTCACCCTGCTTATTTAACTTCTATGCAGAGTACATCATGAGAAACGCTGGACTGGAAGAAGCACAAGCTGGAATCAAGATTGCCAGGAGAAATATCAATCACCTCAGATATGCAGATGACACCACCCTTATGGCAGAAAGTGAAGAAGAACTAAAGAGTCTCTTGATGAAAGTGAAAAAGGGGAGTGAAAAAGTTGGCTTAAAGCTCAACATACAGAAAACTAAGATCATGGTATCTGGTCCCATCACTTCATGGCAAATAGATGGGGAAACAGTGGAAACAGTGGCTGACTATTTTGGGGGACTCCAAAATTACTATAGATGGTGATTGCAGCCATGAAATTAAAAGAAAGCTTGCTCCTTAGAAGGAAAGTTATGACCAACCTAGACAGCATATTGAAAAGCAGAGACATTACTCTGTCAACAAAGGTCCGTCTAGTCAGGCTATGGTTTTTCCAGTAGTCATGTATGGATGTGAGAGTTGGACTATAAAGAAAGCTGAGCAGTGAAGAATTGATGCTTTTGAACTGTGGTGTTGGAGAAGACTCTTGAGAGTCCCTTGGACTGCAAGGAAATCCAATCAGTCCCTCCTAAAAGAGATCAGTCCTGGGTGTTCATTGGAAGGACTGATGTTGAAGCTGAAACTCCAATCCTTTGGCCACCTGATGTGAAGGGCTGACTCATTTGAAAAGACTTGATGCTGGGAAAGATTGAGGGTAGGAGGAGAAGGGGACCACAGAGGATGAAATGGTTGGATGACATCACTGACTCAATGGACATGAGTAAATGGGTAAATTTCAGGTGTTGATGATAGACAGGGAGGCTTGGCATTCTGTGGTTCATGGGGTCACAAAGAGTCAGACATAACTGAGCAACTGAACTGAACAGAGCCTGCCATCTTCTCTGTCTGTCAGTTCCCCAATTAAAGTCTCTACCTTGCCTCAGCAGCTCGTCTGTCAGATTCATCAACCTATTATGAGGCGAGCATAGCAAGCTTGGATTCAGTAACAATCTCTAATTAGAACCCTATATTAATGGGCTTTATTAAAAAGAAAAGTCTACATTTTAAATATATAGAGATATGACTGGGGGGAATATATGGGCATCCCTGGTGGCTCAGTGGTAAAGAATCCACCTGCTAATGCAGCAGACAGGATTTGATCCCTGGGTCAGAAAGATCCCCTGGAGAAGGAAATGGTAACCCCCTCCAGCATCTTCCCTCTGAAATCCCAGGCACACAGGAGCCTGGCAGGCTATCGTGCATGGGATCACAAAACACAACTTAATGACTAAACATCAATACATGCATATATATGCCCCTAGCTCTACACACTGCTACTGCTGCTGCTGTTAAGTCACTTCAGTCGTGTCTGACTCTGTGCGACCCCATAGACAGCAGCCCACCAGGCTCCCCAGTCCCTGGGATTCTCCAGGCAAGAACACTGGAGTGTGTTGCCATTTCCTTCTCCACACTGAAGGGGTCCTAAAAGCAAAGACACACCAGCTGCAAAGAACATTCCAGCACCCAAATATTAGAAGTTTTGTTTCTTTAACCTACACAATTACAAAATATTTTCTCATGATGAGAACTTTCACAATTGAGAAATAAAATACTGCTTCCCATATTAGTAAACAAAAGATATCAGAGTCATCAATGATTGCAGCCGCCTCCCTCTGAATGAGTGAACTGGTGAGTCCCTTGGGAACACAGGAAGGAAACAAACAAACAAAAACAAAAACCCTGCTGTATGTTGTTGCTGTTCAGTCACTCAGTCATGTCTGACTCATTGCGACCCCATGGACTGCAGCACGCCAGGGTTTCCTGCCCTTCATGATCTCCCAGAGTTTGCTCAAACTCATACCCATTGAGCTGATGATGCCATCCAACCATTTCATCCTCTGTTGCCCCTCCTCCTCCTGCCTTCAATCCTTCCAGCAACAGGGTCAAACTGCAGCAACCCCTAATAGTGACTCCAGAGGGAGCTCAGGATGACAAAACACAGGATACTGGCCCCAGATAACTGAGGTACATATCAAAGGAATGATTTCCATGAGCGCAGATTCCTGCATCTTCCCATTCAAAGAAAAGCACTATATTCTTTAATTTGAGATATCTGGCTTTCTTTCATTAAGAATATTTTGACATTCAGACTACCTTTGCTTTAGGGAAAAACTCCTATATAACTGGTCTCTACACCCTCACCTCCTCAGAGCACTTTTCTCAGGGTTACTTAAGATGCTTCCTCCTAGACTTGAAGTCTTAAGAATATCTACTGAATAAAACATAATTGTCAATATTTAGGCTCTGCAATTTTTTTTTCAATCGACTCTCTTAGGTACTTTGCTGCTGCTGCTGCTAAGTAGCTTCAGTCATGTCCGACTCTGTGCAACCCCATAGACAGCAGCCCACCAGGCTCCCCCGTCCCTGGGATTCTCCAGGCAAGAATGTTGGAGTGGGTTGCCATTTTCTTCTCCAGTGCATGTGAAAGTGAAGTCGCTCAGTCATGTCTGACTCTTAGAAACCCCATGGACCACAGCCTACCAGGCTCCTCCACCCATGGGATTTTCCAGGCAAGAGTACTGGAGTGGGTTGCCATTGCCTTCTCCCTTAGGCACTCTAGGTGCTTTCAGATATGCAGTATAGTAATTTTTCAATGTATTAGTAGTATGGGGGAGGTAATTTTAACTTTATTTATTTATGATTGCACTGGCTCTTCATTGCTGTGAATGGGCTTTCTTGAGTTGTGTCGAGCAGGGGCTACTCTCTGGTTGTGGTGCTCGGGCTTCTCATTGTGATACCTTTCTTTATTGGGGAGCATGGGCTCCATGCTGCATGGGCTTAGTTGCCCCTCAGCATGTGAGATATTCCCAGACCAGGGACTGAAACTGTGTTCCCTGTATTGGCAGGTGGACTCTTTATGAATGAACCACCAGGAAAGTCTGCAATACAGTATTATCAACTATAGTTACTAACCTGGACATTAAGTGTTCATGATTTATTTGTAACTGGAATTTTGTGCCTTTTGTTCCCCTTCACCTAGATCCTGGTTTTTAATATATTTTTTCATTAAAGGAAACAGGCTCGTTGAAGCAATGGCTAACTCCAAGGTTGTAATAGTGTGTGCAAGCACCTGACAATTAGCTGTTTTGATTATAACGTAATTTCCTAACATCAAGCTATGGAGACATCCATTTCAAAAACATTCACCTCCAATGACCACATGCCAGCTACACGACTAGATAAAGAGCCAGGCTAACTCACCCATGAAGTTTCCTTTTGTAGAAAGCTCAGGTTGACATGAAAACAGACTATCTCACTGCCTGCTTGCTCCTCCCTTCCTATTTTTTTTAATTCCCACTCTCATGTTTTAATTAACCAATAAAGAGTGAACCTGCTGAATACTAGACACCACACTCTCCACCCCAAAGAGGCAGAAACCCAGATCCAAATACTCTCTCCTTAGACTATGCTAAAGCCTTTAATTGTGTGGATCACAACAAACTGTGGAAAATTCTTCAAGAAATGGGAATACCAGACCAACTTACCTGCCTCCTTAGGAATCTGAATGCAGGTCAAGAACAACAGTAGAACCGGACACAGAACAACGAACTGGTTCCAAATTGGGAAAGGAGTACGTCAAGGCTATATATTGTCACCCTGCTTATTTAACTTATATGCAGATTACATCATGTGAAATGCTGGGCTAGATGAAGCACAGCTGAAATTAAGATTACTGGGAGAAATATCAATAACCTCAGATATGCCGATGACACCATCCTTATGGCAAAAAGTCAAGAGGAACTAAAGAGCCTCTTCATAAATGTGAAAGAGGAGAGTGAAAAAGTGGGCTTAAAGCCCAGCATTCAAAAAACAAAGATCATGGCATCCAGTCCCATCACTTCATGGCAAATAGTTGCGGAAACAATGAAAACAGTGACAGAATTTATTTTCTTGGTCTCCAAAATTACTACAGATGGTGACTGCAGCCACGAAAATATAAGATGATTGCTCCTTGGAAGAAAAGCTATGACAAACCTAGATAGCATATTATAAAGTAGAGACATTACTTCACTGACACAGTTTCGTCTAGTCAAAGATATGGTTTTTCCAATAGTTATGTAAGGATATGAGAGTTGGACTATAAAGGAAGCTGCTGCTGCTGCTGCTGCTAAATCACTTCAGTCATGTCCGACTCTGTGCGACCCCAGAGATGGCAGTCTACCAGGCTCCTCTGTCCCTGAGATTCTCCAGGCAAGAACTCGAGTGGGTTGCCATTTCCTTCTCCAATGCATCAGAGTGAAAAGTGATAGGTGAAGTCACTCAGTCATGTCCAACTCTTCACAATCCCATGGACTGTAGCCCACCAGGCTCCTCTGTCCATGGGATTTTCCAGGCAAGAGTACTGGAGTGGGGTGCCATTGCCTTCTCCGAAAGAAAGCTGAATGCTGAAGAATTGATGTTTTTGAACTGTGTTGTTGGAGAAGACTCTTGAGAGACCCTCGGACTGCAAGGAGATCCAACCAGTCCATCCTAAGGGAAATCAGTCCTAAATATTCATTGGAAGGACTGATGCTGAAGCTGAAACTCCAATACTTTGGCCACCTGCACAAAGAACTAACTCATTGGAAAAGACCCTGATGCTAGGAACGATTGAAGGCAGAAGGAGAAGGGGACGACAGAGAACGAAATGGTTGGATGGCATTACCTACTCGATGGACATGAATTTGAGTGAGCTCTGGGATCTGGTGATGGACAGGGAAGCCTGGTGTGCTGCAGTCCATGGGGTCACAAACAGTTGGACACAACTGAGTGAACTGAAGTGAATTCTCTCTCTTTCATCCAGGACATCACTGTGTCACCCACCATGTACCTTGTGCCCTCCAGGACATGTGAGTAATAAACCTTGCCTTTTCAAAGTTCCCTAATGATTGTTGCTGAGACTCGTCTCACAATCCTAAGAACTACAAGTACAGGTCAGGTCACAACACTGGCTCCAAAAAGGGAACATCTCTGGGTGCTGCTATAACTAGCATGAACCCAGGTGAGCAAAGCCCCAGGCATTTCCAGCAGCAGAACCACTATCAGGAGGTGAAAAACAACAGCCAGAGAAAGTACAAGCCGGGCCTGGAACACCTTGCAGTGTAAAATAAGGAAGTGCTCAAGGAATTGAGAGATGAAATTATTTTAAGAAATAAAATATTTCCTGCAATATCAGTAAACAAGGATGTCACAAACATCAGCAGGAACTGGTTAGCGCTGAGGAAATTCAGGAAGGAAACGAATACCTGCCTTCTAGCAGCCAAAGACTGCAGCCACTCTCTGCAGCCATTCCCTGTGATGAGCCCTAAGGAAATTCAACATATGAAAACACAGGATACTGGCTCCAGATAACAGAGATACATATCAAAGGAATAACTTCAGTGAGCCCAGACTCTTGTCTTCCCATACATAGAAAAGCACTAAATTCCTTAGCTTGGGATATTGGATTTACTTTAAGTTACAGTAATCTTTTGATGTTTCTGACTACTTGCCCTTTGTTGCAAAACTCCTATCTATCCTAGCTCCTCCTCTTGCCTCCCTGGAGCCATTTCTCTAAGGCCGTCTCCCAGACTGCAGTCCTCATTTTGCCTCAAATAAACTGTAATTCCCAACTTTCATGTTGTGCAAATTTTTTTCAAAAGAATCATGAGGATGTGTAGGAAGGACAGAGAAGTCAGCTTGAAGGGCTCTCACTAGACAAACCTGGGATACTTCAAGCACAGAAATAAATAAATGGGGCTTCCTTGGTGGTAAAGAATCTGCCTGCCAATACAGGCAAGACAGCTTTGATCCCTGGTCCAGGAGGATCCCACATGTCACAGGATAACCACTGAGCCAGCACTCTAGAGCCCTTAAGCTGCAACTGCTGAGCCCAAGAACTGCAACTACTGAAGCCCACTCACTCTAGGGCCCATGCTCGGAAACAAGAGAGACCACTGCTCACAAACCACAACTAGAAAGTAGCCCCTGTTCTTCACAAGGAAAGCCCATGCACAGCAATAAAGACCCAGCACAGCCAGAAATAATAAATAAATAAAAGAAACAATCTTGCCTTTAGGAAAATATATATATATATATATATATATGGCAATGAATCATAACCCATTAAATAACGAATGAATCCACAAATCCTTACTGTGACATAAACAAGAGAGAAGGGAAAACTTTTCCATTCTAGAATGCAAACAAACATAGATGGAACAATGGAGTTAGAAAATTATCCATGGAACTTAAAACTAATGGGTAAACATTTGATGTAGAGTATGATATTTACATAATCTCAAATTATCTCTCTGCAAACTATTTATTAATTTTAACAGGAGAAAACAGTAACTATATGGAACATCACCCCACAAAACCCTATTCTAATCCAGTATGCCCTATGTAAGTGATAATAATTAATATGCAGAGATAGCCCAAAGACTAAGATCAATTTACTGATTTTGCCAGGGTTAGGAAATTTTCAAGGCAAGACAATAATAACCGGTAAAAGTGGAGATCTGATTTCTTATACCTATTGCTTTATTCCTAGCACAATATAGTTATAGTGCAGAGAAGATACTCAAGAATTATATGTTGAATAAATGAATGTCTATGAATTATTAAATAAGCAATAAAAGACTGAGCTTCAGATTGTGCAAACCCTGCCTGGCATGCCTAAAGGACCCTGGTCCAAGAGTCAGAAGACTGGATTCTACTCCCAACAGTGGTAATGAGGACCCAGGGCCTTGAAGGTCCACCTCCCCACTGCTCCCCTACTCCATTCCAGTTCAGTACATTCATGACCCTTAATATTTCTAGGTCTCAATTTCCTTCCAAAACAAAAGTATAAATCTATGAGTTTTATTACCAAACTCGCTTAAAAGATGTTGGGTCATTTATCCTATGGTTATTCCCTACAGAAATCACTCAGGAAATTAGCACTGGGACTTACCCAGACAATGACATCCTGCCTGAGAGGTCCTCTGTAAAATTCTGCTTGAGCAGGAAAGATGCTCAACATCACTAACCATTAAGGAAATGAGACACCACCTCCCATTTTAGAAGAGCTAATATGGGGAGCGGGGAGAAGAAAAGAGAAGATTTGTCAAGGATGTGAAGAAACTGGCTCTTACACACTGATGGTGAGGGAGGGGGTGTAAAATGGACACAGGACAAATACTGTATGATTCTACTTACATAAAGGTACTCAGAGCAGTCAAATTTAGAGAGAAACAGAGTGGCCCTGTGATTCCCAGGGGCTGGAAAGGAACTGGGGAGTTAGTGTTTAATGATACACTAATGCAGGATGAAAAGGGTTCTGAAAATAGGTTGTATAATAATGTGAATGTACATAACAACCCTGAATCAAATGCTTAAAAGTGGTTAAGATGGTAAATTTATGGTTTGTGCATTTTACCACTATTTTTTAAAACTTAAAGAGAAAAAAATTTGTACTTGGTGTACCTCAGGCAGAAATCTTCCTGCGTTAAGAGTCTAGGTCTTACCACTCTCTGGCTGTATGACCTTGAACTAGTCAAGTAACCTCTCAGTATTGGTCTTTGGAAAATGGAGAGAACACCTGGAGATAATAACACCCACCTGAGCTGCTGAGTTATTAACTGGATCAATGTTGCTCTGAACAGGACAAAGTCAGACAAAGAGCAGCTGTCACCATGACACCACTTTTGAGTAATCCCATGCAGAAAAGAGATGAATTTGCTCAATTAGGCAAATTTCTTTCCCCATGGCTCTTGATTTATGGACTTTCACAAATGCCTTTGCTGCCAAATCTCAAAATGCCAGACAGAGCCCTCTGGATACCATTAAGGGATGAAGATTTTCACCTCCCTTAGATGACTGACAGGAACCTAAATCACATGTCACCACCAAAATAAGGATTTGGACCTGTAGACCTGGGTCAATTGACTCCTTAATTCCAATTTATCCCTGAGGGCATATACTCAACAATTCAACCACTGCCATGAGCTATCCCTCAACCCAGTTCCACCCCAAGAATTGTCCTCTCCACCATGATCCTTTCTCCTTCCCTCTCCTCCTACAACTCTTCATCCAGTAGCAGTATTTCCCACTAACTGTCCCACCAGAGACCACACTCCTTCAGGGCAATGACTGCTTACATACTACATGGAATCTCCATGACCAAGCACAGTACCTGGCACAGATGTCACTGGAACCCATCCAGGATGATATCAGAACACCCACATTGCTAGTGAGCTATGGGTCACCACCCTGGCTTTCTCAGAGTGGCCCAAGCCAAATCCAATTAGTCATGAGTGTCAATGCTCAAGCTAGAATCATTCTCTCCTTTCCTCTGAGACTTTCCTTGGTTCCTAAAACTTGCTCAAAATCCATTTTCTCATCCCTTCCGCGTGCATCCGCTCTCTGTTCTTTCCACTTCAAAATAATTGAAGCAGCAGTGCAGGCTGCATGCCCCACCCTCCCCAAGGCTCTCCAGTTTTCTCCATACCCTCTGCCCTGGGGTCCACCAGACTGTGGGCATTGCAGAGCCTTCCTGCCTCAGAACTTCTAGGCCTTCTCTGCTTCATGCCTGGCTTTTTGTCTCCCTTCTTTCCTTGATAGGAGAGAAGACTTTTACTAATCAAAGACTTTTACTTCTTCACAGCATCCCTTGTCTTATCAACACACGTATTCCCAACACTTTTTCCCACACTACAGCTAACACCAAGAATTCACTATTACACACAGATAACTGTTTTAAATCCTCTTCTTTAAGAGGAAAACAAAGACACACACATTTGATACATTTGCAAAAATTCAGTAACAGTGAGAGTAAAAAATGAGGAGTCACAAGTAAAATACTGTTCTTGCTGACCAACTCCCAACGTTGTGATGGGATTAAAGTACTGCTCATTGAAACCAGTAAGCAATGAGCAGGTGATGCCCTATCTGCATGTACAGGTGCATGGCCACCACTAGGTAGAGGACTCAATCATTACCAAAGTCCTTCTGAGTGCCTAGTACTGATTCACCTCAGAATATCTGGTCTTTAGTATCTGTCCCAATCAACCACTTTCTTCTAAACTATTAAACTTCTTCCCCATGAGGAATGACAGAGCTCTTGCTTCCAAGTTCCAGGTATCCTTCCTGAAAGTAGGGAGTATATCTACCTACCCAAGCAAGCCTTTGATGCCACTCACTGGGATTTGAGAAACCAAAGCATAGGAAAGAAACTACTTTACTTGGATCAAATAATCATTCCAGAACCTGAATTAAATGCACATGAACATGTAATTCATATTTTCATAATTAAAGGACACAACTCAAGACCAAAGAACTGATAGAATCTTATGAGTTATCTTGGTGCTTTAACAGATTGCTCAAAGTTTATATCAGTCCCTGAGAAATAAACATCGGTGCATTTAGGTGAATTTAGGAGATATATCATTTTATGCAGCTTGCAAAGCCAAGCCTCCTGCCTCAGTACAATCAGGACCAATGTGAGTGCCTGCATATTTGCAGTAGCCCCAACATGCTTTTCCCATCACATATCCCTCTGTCCCAACAGGAACCTTTTCTCACAGCCAGGTTGGTTTCCATCTTGTTCCTGAAC
The DNA here is from genome assembly GCF_016772045.2 of Ovis aries. Classification (NCBI taxonomy): domain Eukaryota; kingdom Metazoa; phylum Chordata; class Mammalia; order Artiodactyla; family Bovidae; genus Ovis; species Ovis aries. The sequence continues at coordinate 70,424,009 of NC_056063.1, read as the reverse complement.
ACTCACTGACACACCTACCTTTATCCTCCCACCCTGCAACCACCCCAGTCCTTCATAGGCCTTTATCTGTAACTGAGCAGGACCCTATGGGGTCTTCCCAAGACAGATCCCTTCCCCATATCCTCTGTTTTAACTCCTCTCTGAAGCACCTAGATGACAGTATTTGAATCATATTTCCTGAGTTGTTTTACAGATGTGAAAACCCCCACCTAAAGGAAGATGTTAACTAGTTGATGACCATGAGTATATAGCTCCCAGGTCCCCTGAAGCCTAAGGATTGATAATGTTAACCTCTGTGACACTGTCCTTTTACCTCACCATTAACCAATCAAGAGAATTGTACATGAGCTGATCACATACCCTGTGACCTCTCTCCCTTACCTAGCCTTTAAAAATACTTTCCCGAAATCCTTCAGGGATTTTGGAGTTTCGGAGGCATAAGCCACCCATCTCCTTGCATGGCCCTACAATAAACCTTGCTCTGCTCCAAACTCTGACATTTCCTTATTGTTTGGCCTCACTGTATATCAGGCACATGAACTTGCGTTCAGTTACAATTTTGGCAAGGCAGCCAAGAGTCTCTGCCCATAGTAGGTCAATTCCAGCCTCAGAAAGCCCCTTCTCTGAGTCTCCAGAGGCTGCTGGAGGACATTTGCTCCAGGGAACTGGGAGGCACTGTCCTTGAGAGGTACCGACTGCCTCATGGCACAAGATTGTTTGGAGCAAAGAAATGTCCAGAGCTGCAGTCCACATTCGTGGTTGCTTGGAAGGTAAGTCATTCCAGCTTATGCAAGCTGGGAACTCTTTCTACTCCATTTGGGCTGCTTCCCTTACAGGAAGTGAGCCACTCTGGGCCTGTTCTCTTTAGACAGCTGGGCCAATTTGTTTAGAGGCCTCCATCTGGGAGTGGATGTAAAATTTTTGCACCTCCTCTGAATTTCTGTCTGTGCAACCATATTTTATATGCTTTGTATCATTTTGGGGTGAATCACTCTGTGTCCATTCTCTTTTGGGAGCCAGGTCACTCTGTGGCCTCCATCTGGAAATGGAGGTGGAATTTGGGGGCTATACCTGGGCTGATTCTTTGTATGTGGGACCATATGTTTGTTGTTGTTTGTATGTGTGTCAGTAGTGCACTGGCTAACTGAGATGTCTTTGGTGAGTAATGTAGCTCATGTGTGATGATGCATGAGTTGGGCTTAGCCTGTGGTGCAGCACTGGTTAGCATTTTCCCTTTTGGACTAGCCTTGGTCATTCATTCAGGTTTGTTTCTGATGGGATGTTGGTTGAGCTTCTCCCCCATTTTGACTAAAGGGACATGGTTTTGGAATCTCCCTTTTGGGGGCTAGGGAACTGTGATCCTCAAAGAACATTTTGAAATGCTGTTTGCTTGATATTTGATGACACCAGCCATGAATAATGGATGACCAGAGCTCTGTTCCATCTTAGAGTCCCGCTAGGGTATATGTTGCAAAACTGGGAGATCTTCAGCTATGTTCATGTAAATGAAAGAAAATTGTATTTTTATTGTAACACTGTGTATGCTCAGTACTCTCTAAGATCTGGAGAACAATGATCCCTAATGGCTCTGCTATTATATCAAAATGGGCCTTTTGCAATTTGGCTTATATTGGAGGATGTGTGTGGGTATCTGTGTTGTCTTCCTGCCTGAGTCCAAATCCTGTTCCCTCTTTGTGGTTTTGCTTAAAGTGAGCCATGTGAATGTGAGCAAATGATATACATTATGGTCTATTACTATTATCTGTTTTTTAAAACTTAAGTGGATACTTGAGAACTGGAGAAAAAAAATTTACTGAAAATAGCCAAGATGATTGAGTTTTATATAATGAGTTAGAGAAATTTACATTTCTCTTTTTATGCCTTTTAGATATAAATGATCTTTACAGATATTTGGTAATATAAAATTTTAGAGTTGTGCTAAATCAAGTTAAATGATGGAAGTTTATGCAGTTGTTTCAACATGGGATAATTTTAAAACAAAATAACATAGATACAGAAAATGATGAAAGGTTTGTAGAAAGGCAACACTGAAAAAAGAACTTTGTGCATGGTACAGATGGGCTAAGTTTATACTGAATTTAATTAAGTAAATTACTTTTATTATTAAAAGCAAACTTGTACAAGACTAGATTTGGTTTTCTCTTTCTGTTAGAAGGACAAAGTTCTCCTGGAATGCTGACTTTGATAACAGATTGTGTGAGCTTCTGTGCCTTTAAGTGATCCATATTTGCGTTTGAGATGTCTTCGCACTTTGGTTAAGGAATAAGTAATGTTTCACAGTGATCTATGACCTTATTTGACCAAGTGTTTTGAAATTTTTTCACAAACTTTCCAAATATACAATTTTCATTAAAGTTGTTTTTACTTCCAGACAGCTTCAAAATGCTTTAGAGAGCCCCTGATGCATCTAAAAGAAATACTTAACTAGTATTATTTGGTACGTAAAATTACTGGAGAGCATTACCACATAAGTGATAAAGCTACTTAGAGTATACTTTATGAATGAATATTATTAACACAGACATGGTAAAAGTTAGATAAAGTTTCTGAAATTTGGATATGTACTGGTATAATTGTATCAGTCATAATTCTAGTTGTTATCTTAAAATACTGTATGTCCCAACAACTTGGTTAAACTTCCTTGTCAAAAAACACTGTAATCAGATCTCTAACTTAGCTTTTTTAAGTCCTTAATCATCTGCAGACAGTTTAAGCTGAAGCTTTCCAAATTGCTCCATCTTTAAAAAGAGTCACAGGAAGGACTTCTGACAAGAACAGGTTTCTGATAACTTTCATATCATGCTGCTGAACCAGGCAAGATATTTTAAATTTAACAGAATTTCTCATTTCATGAAAATGCTAGTAAAAATGATTAATTCTATAAGATTGAGTAAACTAATGAATGGGCTTCCCAAGTGGTACAGTGGTAAAGAACTCGCTGGAGATGTGGGTTCAATCCCTGGGTCAGGAAGATCCTCTGGAGTAGAAAATGGGAACCCACTCCAGTATTCTTCCCTGGAAAATCTGATGGACAGAGAAATCTGGCAGGCTACAGTCCGTGGGGTTGCAAAGTGTCGGACTTCACTGAACATACACATTCACACAAACTGATACATATGGGTTATAATTTTGAGATTTTGTCTGAAATATTACCAGTCCTTAATCTGTGTTTCTACAGATATAAGGAAATGTTAGGTAGTTTGAGAAAGGAGTCCAAAATGGCAATTAAAAGGCAAACAAAGAAATAAAAAAGCCTCAATAAAACAGAACAAAGGAAAAATCTTCAGCCCGGAGTAAAAACCTTTGGTGGAAAAAACACATCCAACATGACCCCTTCCCTGGTTGGTCTCAGGTACAAGCCCTGATTGACGCTGCTGTTGTTCTTCAGCGGCTCAGTCCTTTCCGACTCATTGCAATCCCATGGACTGCAGCACGCCAGGCTTACCTGTCCTTCATCATCTCTCAGAGCTTGTTCAAACTCATGTCCATCGAGTCAGTGATGCCATCCAACCATCTCATCCTCTGTCATCCCCTTCTCCTGCCCTCTATCTTTCCCAGCATCAGGGTCTTTTCCAATGAGTCAGCTTCTTCACATCAGGTGACCAAAGTACTGGAGCTTCAGCTTCAACATCAGTCCTTCCAATGAATATTCAGGATTGATTTCCTTTAGGATTTGATCTCCTGGTAGTCCAAGGGACTCTCAAGAGTCTTATCCAGCACCACAGTTCAAAAGCATCAATTCTTTGGTGCTCAGCCTTCTGTATAGTCCAAATCTCACATCCATACATGATTACTGGAAAAAGCTTTGACTATATGGACCTTTGTTGGCAAAGTGATGTCTCTGCTTTTCCATATGCTGTCTAGGTTTGTCATAGCTTTTTTTCAAATGGACAAGCATCTTTTCATTTAATGGCTGCAGTCACCAACTACAGTGATTTTGGAGCCCAAGAAAACAAAATCTATCACTGTTTCCATTGTTTCCCCATCTATTTGCCATGAAGTGATGGGACCAGATGCCATGATTTTCGTGTTTTAAATGTTAAGTTTTAAACCAGCTTTTTCACTTTCCTCTTTCACCTTAATCAAGAGGCTCTTTAGTTCTTCTTTGCTTTCTGCCATTAGAGTAGTGACATCTGTATATCTGAGGTTATTGACACTTCCCCTGGCAACCTTGTGGTATTGCTTGTAATATCTTTAAGATGGCAGAATAGAAGGACATGAGCTCATTTTCTATGTGAACACCAAAATCACAACTAGCTGTTTGACATAGGGCAGAATAAATCAGGCTCCGGGGACTGCTTAGGAGATGGAACAAAGGACATTAAAAGAAAGCCTAAGACAGGGTGAGACCACTCTAACAGAGGTCAGTCTGCTCTCACACCTCAAGAGTATGTTTCATGTCGCTTGTTTAATAAACCCTGCCTGCATGAGCTTTCTTGATCTGTAATTTTAATTTTTTACTACAACAAGACAAGGATGGAGGAAAAAGACCACACCTGACAATTTGGTGCCATGCCTCAGATGCAAGGTAAACTGCAGGTCTCGCCCAAACCTCTGGCTGGAGACTTCTGACTTTTCTCCCTCTTTCTCTCACTCTGCCTAAACTACAACCCCCAGTATGCCTTGTGCACTAGGACTGTGTTTTTCCCAACAGGGCAAACAATGTGCTGGGAGTTAGAGCTTGGCGCCTGCTGCTACCTGCAACAAATTTGCACCACTGAATGACAAACTTGTTTTCCTGGGATAAAAAAAATTTACCTCCCCCAGGTCCTGCTGCCTCACAGAATCTTTCTCCCCAGAAACATTCTCCCAGAATCTTGCTAGTGCTCGTACCATCTCACCAGCCAGCATGCTCTGCCCTTTACTTTTTCCTGGGATTTTCTTACCCACTCTACTTGGGAAGAATAATCTCCCATCTTACTCTGTGTTCAAAAATCCTCTGTTAAACTACTAGGACTTTCTCCTATAATCCATAGCCTGAAAAATCAGAAATCTCTCCTAACATCGTAAAGAATTCCCATCTAACTTCTCCTGTCTCTCAGGGGAAGGAAAGCCCAGATTCCCTCATTCCTTCCCCTACCCAGTTTCTTTACCCCATCAGTTTCTTCTGATCAAACAAAAAAATTATAAAGTCTCCAGTTTCATCCGCCTCACTAGAACTGACTCAAATGTATTCTTTTTAATGGCTCAGTAATATTGGGAGAGAGGAGGGAGGGGGGTTCAGGATGGGGAACACATGTACACCCGTGGTGGATTCATGTTGATGTATGGCAAAACCAATACAATATTGTAAAGTAATTAGCCTCCAATTAAAATAAATAAATTTAAATTTTTAAAAAAATTTGAAAAAATTATAAAGTCTCTATGTGGATATATATGTATGTCTCAGTGTGTATCTTTGTCTTTGGATAATATTACTGAGATTAATTTATAAATATGCTCTAATGACAGAAATGGTATGGACCTAACAGAAGCAGACAATATTAAGAAGAGGTGGCAAGAATACACAGAAGAACTGTATAAAAAAGATCTTCACAACCCAGATAATCATGATGGTGTGATCACTCATCTAGAACCAGACATCCTAGAATGGGAAGTCAGGTGGGCCTTAGAAAGCATCACTACGAACTAAGCTAGAGGAGGTAATGGAATTCCAGCAGAGCTATTTCAAATCCTGAAGGATGATGCTGTGAAAGTGCTGCACTCAATATGCCAGCAAATTTGGAAAACTCAGCAGTGGCCACAGGACTGGAAAAGGTCAGTTTTCATTCCAATCCCAAAGAAAGGCAATGCAAAAGAATGCTCAAACTACCGCACAATTGCACTCATCTCACATGCTAGTAAAGTAATGCTCAAAATTCTCCAAGCCAGGCTTCAGCAATACATGAACTGTGAACTCCCTGATGTTCAAGCTGGTTTTCGAAAAGGCAGAGGAACCAGAGATCAAATTGCCAACATCCGCTGGATCATGGAAAAAGCAAGAGAGTTCCAGAAAAACATCTATTTCTGCTTTCTTGATTATGCTAAAGCCTTTGACTGTGTGGATCACAATACACTGTGGAAAATTCTGAAAGAGATGGGAATACCAGACCACCTGACCTGCCTCTTGAGAAATCAGTATGCAGGTCAGGAAGCAACAGTTAGAACTGGACACGAACAACAGATTGGTTCCAAATAGGAAAAGGAGTACGTCAAGGCTGTATACTGTCACCCTGCTTATTTAACTTCTGTGCAGAGTACATCATGAGAAATGCTGGACTGGAAGAAACACAAGCTGGAATCAATTTGCCAGGAGAAATATCAATAACCTCAGATATGCAGATGATGCCACCCTTATGGCAGAAAGTGAAGAGGAACTAAAAAGCCTCTTGATGAAACTCAAAGAGGAGAGTGAAAAAGTTGGCTTAAAGCTCAACATTCAGAAAATGAAGATCATGGCACCTGGTCCCATCACTTCATGGGAAATAGATGGGGAAACAGTGGAAACAGTGTCAGACTTTTTTGGGGTGGGGGCTCCAAAATCACTGCAGATGGTGATTACAGCCATGAAATTAAGACACTTACTCCTTGGAAGGAAAGTTATGACCAACCTAGATAGCATATTCAAAAGCAGAGACATTATTTTGCCGACTAAGGTCCTTCTAATCAAGGCTATGGTTTTTCCTGTGGTCATGTATGAATGTGAGAGTTGGACTGTGAAGAAGGCTGAGTGCCGAAGAACTGATGCTTTTGAACTGTGGTGTTGGAAAAGACTCTTGAAAGTCCCTTGGACTGCAAGGAGATCCAACCAGTCCATTCTGAAGGAGATCAGCCCTGGGATTTCTTTGGAAGGAATGATGCTGAAACTGAAGCTCCAGTACTTTGACCACCTCATGTGAAGAGTTGACTCATTGGAAAAGACTCTGATGCTGGGAGGGGTTGGGGGCAGGAGGAGAAGGGGACGACCGAGGATGAGATGGCTGAATGGCATCACAGACTCGACGGACGTGAGTCTGAGTGAGCTCCGGGAGATGGTGATAGACAGGGAGGCCTGGGTGCAGTGATTCATGGGATCGCAGAGTCGGACACGACTGAGCGACTGAAATGAACTGAACTGAAAGATAAGTAAGTGCTTACAAACCAAATAATTCTAAATTCAAAAAAATTAAATTAAATGAATTTCAGGTTCATGTGAACTGTTTGTGTTTGTTTGCTGATCTAATTAACAGAGACGTGTCTTGAGTCATCGACATTGTGTAATACTTTTACTGTGCATAGGTTTATATCTGTTGCAAACTGTCAGCAAGGAAAGTGACAATGTAAAGAAACTTTGCTGCTGCTAAGTCACTTCAGTCGTATCCGACTCTGTGTGACCCCAGAGATGGCAGCCCACCAGGCTCCCCCATCCCTGGGATTCTCCAGGCAAGAACACTGGAGTGGGTTGCCATTTACTTCTCTAGTGCAGGAAAGTGAAAAGTGAAAGTGAAGTCGCTCAGTCGTGTCAGACTCTTAACATTCCCATAGACTGCAGCCTCCCAGGCTCCTCCATCCATGGGATTTTCCAGGCAAGAATACTGGAGTGGGGTGCCATTAAAGGAAAGAAAATGCAAATAAGGTAAGAGCTTTAAGTAATTTATATTTACCAATCTACAGAGTACTGTACTGATATAAAGGATACTTCATGGTTGCTTAAGAAATGTAGGGTGCATGGTACAAGTTTTCTTAAAATGTTAAACTGCCTTTGATAATGGATATGAAGTTTGTTTTCCTTTTAAATGATCTGTCCTATGTTTACCTTTGAAATCTCTTATTAGTATTGCTAAGTGAATAACTATTGTTTCACAGTGATCTTATTTCACTGAATGTTATAAACCCTTTAGATATTTTTGGTAAAACTGCCTTAAATTAAAGTTGAATGAAGTTGTTTTGACTTCTAGCTAACTTTGAGGTGTTTCTGAGGGCCCCTGAGGTATCCCAAAGAAGGATATTAAACTAATTAGGTTCATTTAATATGTTAAAGGTACATGGGAAGTACTGTCAATAAGTAACAAATCTTTTTAGGCTATATTATATGGTAAATGACACTAATACAGGTAGTTTAAAAATTATGTGAAATTCATAAAGATCTGATATGTCCTGAAAAAATATTGTCATTTATAATTCTAATTATCATATTAAAGTGTTACATGACACAGCAATAATCAGGTTGCTTTGTCAACTGCAGTGTAACCAGATTCTAAACTGTCTTCTATGGTTTCACTCTCATGCCTTTGCAAAAATACTGCTGCTTCTTTAAGGTTTATGGCAAACATTTTCTAAGATTAATCAGATAAACAAATTTTATAATTGTAGCCTGGTGCCAGACTGAATTTTTTTTCTCTCTGTTAAGAAAACAAAGGTATCTAGGAATGCAGTATTTAATAACAGACAATGTGAATTTCTTTGCTTTTAACTGATTTATATTTGTTTTTAAAATCTTTCCTTACTCTGGTAAAGTAAATAAGGCTGAGCTCTATCTACATGTACCATAATCTTTATTTTGCTTTTACAAAAATTAACCCCTCATTGTCAGATGCTTGCTATCCTGATGTCCTTAAAACATGGCAACAGTCTACTCCTAAATTGGGGAAATTAAAATGGGTAAACTAACTATATATCAAATAGGGTTGTGGGAAACACAAGATGGTCACTTGGCTTCCCCCAGCCCCATGACAAACCTCATTTGATGGGATAAAGCCTTCCCTGGCTGCAGAGTTAATATGTCCTCATGAAGGAAAAATTTCTTTATGTTTCACTAAATATTAAATTCTAGTTTTGTTAATTAATGTCTATGTTTGCCAAGGCTCACTTCCCGGGTCTTCCTTTGCTGTTTTGTTATATTACTAAAAACTTTAACTGAGTTATTAAGAGATACTCTAAGTTTGTTTCTAAAGCTTATCTCAGTAATCTGTCTTTGGAGGGTGATCAGATGCCCTGTGGCCTACAACCAGAGGATTATAGGTTCTAGAAAAGACACAATGCAAAGGACTATCACCAACCTGGACAGAAAGACACTTATCAGGTATTAACTAGCTCAGGTACAGTGAAACTAAAAGAAAATTAACTCTAGGGTTAACTTCCACTGACAAAGGGTCCCTGCACTGGAGTGGCCTATAGAGAGAACTGCTGACCTCAAAATCACCTTAAAACAATGCTCAAGCAGAGGGAAAAACTACGCTCACACAAGAATAAAAAGATGACATCAGAAGTAGGACAACTCACCCAAGAGCCTTAACCTGATTTGTATGATTCACCACGTTTTCTTTATAATGATTTCCTGATTTCTGAGATCTTTGCATTTAAATCAAATATTTTTCTATCATAGACATGATCCTATGCTAATTTTAAAAATCAACCGAATTGTTGGGTTTGTGGCCAGTTATCTATGTCTAGCACTTCTGGGTCACCTTGGTGGATTTCTCCATTCCAAGGCTCTAATTGGTTGACTAAGAAAATTTTTCTAAAAAAATTAAAAATCAACGATTTACATCCCTCAGGACAATACAAAATTAGATTTGCAGCTATTCCACCAGGTTCCCAGTTTCAGGGCATAGGCTTGAATTGCTCTACATCATGCTATTTATTTCCAACTGAGGTGGACAAACTAGCAACAAGTCTGACCACTTCTTCCATTCAGGTCCATGTGACACTCCTCTACTGGAAACCCTGGGGACACCCAATTCCAATAAAGGGGATCCCAAGAAGTCTCTTGAGCTCCCTTGGCATCCATGTCCTGACCGAGGGATGCTTGGCTCTCAGAACACAATCTCTTAATCCTACTCAGCACTAGTCATGCTGGAGACCTTGGGAATACCTAACTCCACCTCTGGGATCCTAGGAGGTTGGCTTGCCTTCACCTGCCCAAGGATCTGCATCTTGACACAAGGACGCTCAGTTCTCAGGTTGCCCTAGTGCTGGGAAGGATAAGCGTCAGCCCAGGGAAGTCCACCCATAGGATCCTATTAGCTTTTCCTGTCATTTCTTTCAGATGGGGAAAAAAAAAAAAAATCCACTTCCCCACAGATGCCCTTGTGATACATCCTTGATAACTAGAAACTGTTCGACCCTCAGACTCTAAGGCTAAGATGCTTGAGATTCTATTGTAAAACTGCATAGCTACAGAGGGTGGTCCCAAGATGGCAGAGGAATAGGACCAAGAGACCACCTTCTCCCCCACAAATTCATCAAATGGTCATTTGAATGCTGAACAACTTTCACAAAACAACTTCTGAACACTGGTGGAGGACACCAGGCACTCAGAAAGGCAGTCCATTCTCTTTGAAACGAGTCTTGAGGTTACTGTAAGAATAAGACTGAAAGCCAGAGGCAAGAGGCTTAACTCCAAAACTTGAGAACATTAGAGAACTCCCAATTAAAGGGAACATTAATAGACAAGAGCTCATCCAAAAGCCTCTGTACCTACACTGAAACCGAACTCCAACAAAGAGTCAATAAGTTCCAGAGCAAGATATACCATGCTAATTATCCAGCAAAGCAAGAACATAGCACTGAGCGTTAAAAGACAGGATGCCCAAAGCCATACCAAACCCATAGACACCCCAAAAGTCAATACTGGACACTTCATTGCACTTCAGAGAAAAGAGACAGAGCTACACCCACCAGAACACAGAAGCAAGCTCCCCTAACTAGGAAACCTTGACAAGCCACTAGACCTCCCCACCCACAGAGGGCAAGCTCCACAATAAAGAGGAACCATAAACTTCCAGTCTACAGAAAGGCCACCCCAAACACAGCAATCTAAACAAAATGAAAAGGCAGAGAAATATACAGCATGTAACGGAACATGATAAATGCCCACCAAGCCAAACAAAAGAGGAGACAGGGAGTCTACCTGAAAAAGAATTCAGAATAATGATAGTAAAGATGATCTAAAAGCTTGAAAACAAAATGGAGTTACAGATAAATAGACGAGAGAAAAGGATTGAGAAAATGCAAGAAATGTTTAACAAAGACATTGAATAATGAATCATGCAATCACTGAGATCAAAAGCACTCTGGAGGAAACCAACAGTAGAATAACTGAGGCAGAAGATAGGATAGGTAAGGTGGAAGATAGAGTGGTGGAAATCAATGAAGCAGAGAGGAAAAAAGAAAAAAGAATTATAAGAACTGAGGACAACCTCAGAGACCTCTGGGACAATGTTAAACACCCCAACATTCGAATCATAGGAGTCTCAGAAGAAGACAAAAGGAAAGGCTGTGAGAAAATACTTGAGGAGATAATAGTTGAAAACTTCCCTAAAATGGGGAAGGAAATAACCACCCAAAATCCAAGAAACCCAGAGAGTTCCAAAAAGGATAAACCCAAGGATAAAGACACCAAGACACATATTAATCAAACTAATGATGATCAAACAAGAAGAGCAAATATTAAAAGCAGCAAGGGAAAAGCAACAAATAACATCCCCTTTAGGATAATACCTGATCTTTCCATAGAAACTCTTCATGCCAGAATGAAATGGCAGGACATACTTAAAGTGATGTAAGAGAAAAATCTAAAAACCCAGATTACTGTACCCAGCAAGGATATCATTCAAATATGAAGGAGAAATCAAAAGCTTTACAGACAAGCAAAAGCTGGGAATTCAGCCCCACCAAACCAGCTCTTCAACAAAATGCTAAAGGAGCTTCTCTAGATAGAAATCACAGAAAAGGCTTATAAACTCGAACCCAAAACAACAAATAAATGGCAATGGAATCATACTTACCAATAATTACCTTAATGTAAATGGGTTGACTGTCCCAACCAAAAGAGAGTTCAGTTCAGTTCAATCGCTCAGTCGTCTCAGACTCTTTGCAACCCCACGAATCACAGCACGCCAGGCCTCCCTGTCCATCACCATCTCCCGGAGCTCACTCAGACTCACGTCCATCGAGTCCGTGATGCCATCCAGCCATCTCATTCTCTGTCGTCCCCTTCTCCTCCTGCCCCCAATCCCTCCCAGCATCAGAGTCTTTTCCAATGACTCAACTCTTCACATGAGGTGGCCAAAGTACTGGAGTTTCAGCTTTAGCATCATTCCTTCCAAAGAAATCCCAGGGCTGATCTCCTTCAGAATGGACTGCTTGGATCTCCTTGCAGTCCAAGGGACTCTCAAGGGTCTTCTCCAACACCACCCTTCAAAAGCATCAATTCTTCGGCGCTCAACCTTCCTCACAGTCGAACACTCACTTCCATACATGACCACAGGAAAAACCATAGCCTTGACTAGACAGACCTTAGTCGGCAAAGTAATGTCTCTGCTTTTGAATATGCTGTCTAGGTTGGTCATAACTTTTCTTCCAAGTGTAAGCGTCTTTTAATTTCATGGCTGCAGTCACCATCCGCAGTGGTTTTGGAGCCCTAAAAAATAAAATCTGACACTCTTTCCACTGTTTCCCCATCTATTTCCCATGAAGTGATGGGACCACGTGCCATGATCTTCATTTTCTGAATGTTGAGCTTTAAGCCAACTTTTCGCTCTCCTCTTTCACTTTCATCAAGAGGCTTTTAGCTCCTCTTCACTTTCTGCCATAAGGGTGGTGTCATCTGCATACCTGAGGTCATTGATATTTCTCCCGGCAATCTTGATTCCAGCTTGTGCTTCTTCCAGTCCAGCATTTCTCATGATGTACTCTGCATAGAAGTTAAATAAGCAGGGTGACAGTATACAGCCTTGACGTACTCCTTTTCCTATTTGGAACCAGTCTGTTGTTGCATGTCCAGTTCTAACTGTTGCTTCCTGACCTGCATACTGATTTCTCAAGAGGCAGGTTAGGTGGTCTGGTATTCCCATCTCTTTCAGAATTTTCCACAGTTTATTGTGATCCACACAGTCAAAGACTTTGGCATAGTCAATAAAGCAGAAATAGATGTTTTCTGGAACTCTCTTGCTTTTTCCATGATCCAGCGGATGTTGGCAATTTGATCTCTGGTTCCTCTGCCTTTTCTAAAACCAGCTTGAACATCAGGGAGTTCACGGTTCACGTATTGCTGAAGCCTGGTTTGGAGAATTTTGAGCATTACTTTACTAGCATGTGAGATGAGTGCAATTGTGCAGTAGTTTGAGCATTCCTTGGCATTGCCTTTCTTTGGGATTAGAATGAAAACTGACCTTTTCCAGTCCTGTGGCCACTGCTGAGTTTTCCAAATTTGCTGGCATATTGAGTGCAGCACTTTCACAGCATCATCTTTTAGGATTTGAAACAGCTCAACTGGAATTCCATCACCTGCACTAGCTTTGTTCATAGTGATGCTTTCTAAGGCCCACTTGACTTCACATTCCAGGATGTCTGGTTCTAGATTAGTGATCACATCATTATGATTATCTGGGTCGTGAAGATCTTTTTTGTACAGTTCTTCCGTGTATTCTTGCCACCTCTTCTTAATATCTTCTGCTTCTGTTAGGTCCATACCATTTCTGTCCTTTATCGAGCCCATCTTTGCATGAAATGTTCCCTTGGTATCTCTAATTTTCTTAAAGAGATCTGTAGTCTTTCCCATTCTATTGTTTCCTCTATTTCTTTGCATTGATCGCTGAAGAAGGCTTTCTTCAGCGCCTATATGTGCTGTCTACAAAAGACCCACCTCAAACCAAGGGACACATACAGACTGAACGTGAAGGACTAGAAAAAGATATTTCATGCAATTGAGACCAAAAGAAAGCAGGAGTAGCAATACTCATATCAGATAAAATAGACTTTGAAATAAAATCCGTGAAAAGAGACAAAGAAGGATAAAACATAATGATCAAAGGATCAATCCAAGAAGAAGATATAACAATTATAAATATATATGCACCCAACATAGGAGCACCTCAATACATAAGGCAAATGTTAACAAGGATGAAAGGGGAAATTAACAGTAACACAATACTAGTAGGAGACTTTAAGACCCCCACTCACGTCTATGGATAAATCAACCAAACAGAAAATTAGCAAGAAAACAGAAACTTTAAATTATACAGTGGACCAGTTGGACCTAATTGATATCTACAGGACATTTCACCCCAAAACGATGAATTTCACCTTTTCCTCAAGCACAAACAGAACATTCTGCAGGATAGACAATATCCTGGGCCATAAATCTAGCCTTGGTAAATTCAAAAAAATTGAAATCATTTCAAGCATCTTTTTAATTCACAATGTGGTAAGATTAGATGTCAAATACAGGAAAAAAATTTGGAAAACTCAGCAGTGGCCACAGGACTGGAAGAGGTCAATTTTCATTTCAATCCCAAAGAAAGGCAATGCAAAAGAATGCTCAAACTACTGCACAATTGCACTCATCTCACATGCTAGTAAAGTAATGCTCAAAATTCTCCAAGCCAGGCTTCAGCAATACGTGAACCGTGAACTCCCTGATGTTCAAGCTGGTTTTAGAAAAGACAGAGGAACCAGAGATCAAATTGCCAACATCCACTGGATCATGGAAAAAGCAAGAGAGTTCCAGAAAAACATCTATTTCTGCTTTCTTGATTATGCTAAAGCCTTTGACTGTGTGGATCACAATAAACTGTGGAAAATTCTTCAAGAGATGGGAATACTAGACCACCTTACCTGCCTCTTGAGAAATCTGTATGCAGGTCAGGAAGCAACAGTTAGAACTGGACATGGAACAACAGACTGGTTCCAAATAGGAAAAGGAGTACGTCAATGCTGTATACTGTCACCCTGCTTATTTAACTTCTAGGCAGAGTACATCATGAGAAACGCTGGACTGGAAGAAGCACAAGCTGGAATCAAGATTGCCGGGAGAAATATCAATGACCTCAGATAGGCAGATGACACCACCCTTATGGCAGAAAGTGAAGAGGAGCTAAAAGCCTCTTGATGAAAGTGAAAGAGGAGAGCGAAAAGTTGGCTTAAAGCTCAACATTCAGAAAATGAAGATCATGGCATCCGGTCCCATCACTTCATGGGAAATAGATGGGGAAACAGTGGAAAGAGTGTCAGACTTTATTTTTTAGGGCTCCAAAACCACTGCGGATGGTGACTGCAGCCATGAAATTAAAAGACGCTTACTCCTTGGAAAAAAAGTTATGACCAACCTAGATAGCATATTCAAAAGCAGAGACATTACTTTGCCGACTAAGGTCTGTCTAGTCAAGGCTATGGTTTTTCCTGTGGTCATGTATGGAAGTGAGTGTTCGACTGTGAGGAAGGTTGAGCGCCGAAGAATTGATGCTTTTGAAGGGTGGTGTTGGAGAAGACCCTTGAGAGTCCCTTGGACTGCAAGGAGATCCAAGCAGTCCATTCTGAAGGAGATCAGCCCTGGGATTTCTTTGGAAGGAATGATGCTAAAGCAGAAGCTCCAGTACTTTGGCCACATCATGTGAAAAGTTGAGTCATTGGAAAAGACTCTGATGCTGGGAGGGATTGGGGGCAGGAGGAGAAGGGGACGACAGAGAATGAGATGGCTGGATGGCATCACGGACTCGATGGACACGAGTCTGAGTGAGCTCCGGGAGATGGTGATGGACAGGGAGGCCTGGTGAGCTGCGATTCATGGGGTCTCAAAGAGTGTGACACAACTGAGTGACTGAACTGAACTGAACTGAACAGGAAAAAAAACTATTTAAAATACAAACATATAGAGGCTAAACATCATGCTTCTGAGTAACCAACATATCATGAAAGAAATCAAAATATGCATAGAAACAAGTGAAAATTAAAACAGCACAACCCAAATCCTATCAGGTTCAGTAAAAGCAGTGCTAAGGGGACAATTCATTACAATGCAAGAAACAAGAGAAAAATCAAATAGATAACTTAACTTTACACCTAAAGCAACTAGAAAAAGAAGAAATTACAAACCCCAGGGATAGTAGAAGGAAAGAAATCATAAAACTTAGGGCAGAAATAAATGAAAATGAAACAAAGGAGACTATAGCAAAAATCAACAAAACTAAAAGCTGGTTCTTTGAGAAGATAAATAAAATAGTAAACCATTAGCCAGACTCATCAAGAGAAAAAAAAAAAAAGGGAGAAGAATCAAATCAACAAAATTAGAAATGAAAATGGAGAAATCACGACAGACAACACAGAAATACAAAGAATAATAAGAGACTACTATCAACAACAATATCCCAATAAAATGGGCAACTTGGAAGAAATGGACAAATTTTTAGACAAGTATAACCTCCCAAAACTGAGCCAGAAAGAAATAGAAAATCCTAACAGACCTATCACAAGCATTGAAATCGAAACTATAATCAAAAATCCATCAAAAAAAAAAAAAAAAGCCCTGGACCAAATGGCTTCACAGGTGAATTCTACCAAAAATTTAGAGAAGAGCTAATGCCTATTCTATTTAAACTCTTCCAGAAAATTACATAGGAAGGTAAGCTCCCAAACTCATTCTATGAGGCCACCATACCCTAATAGCAAAACCAGACAAAGATGCCACAAAAAAAAAGAAAACTACAGCCCAATATCACTGATGAACATAGATGCAAAAATCCACAAAATTCTAGCAAACAGAATCCAACAACATATTTAAAAGACCATACATCATGACCAAGTGAGCTTTATCCCAGAGATGCAAGGATTCTTCAATATTCACAAATCAATCAATGTGATACACCACATTAACAAGTTGAAAGACAAAAATCATATGATTATCTCAATAGATGCAGAGAAATCCTTGGGCAAAATTCAACAAAAACCCTCTAGAAAGTGGGCATAGAAGGAATATACCTCAACATAATAAAAGCCATACCTGATAAACCCACAGCAAACGTTATCCTCAATGGAGAAAAGTTGAAAGCATTTCCTCTAAAGTCAGGAACAAGACAAGGGTGCCCACACTCACTACTACGATTCAACATTGTTTTAGCCACCAGCAATCAGAGAAGAAAAAGAAATAAAAGGAATCTGGATTGGAAAAGAGAAGTAAAACTCTCACTCTTTGCAGATGACATGATACTCTACGTAGAAAACCTTAAAGACTCCACCAGAAAATTACTAGAGCTAATCAATGAATATAGTAAAGTTGCAGGATATAAAATTAACACACAGAAATCCCTTGCATTCCTATACACTAACAATGAGAAAACAGAAAGAGAAATTAAGGAAACAATTCCACTCACCATTACAATGAAAAGAATAAAATACTTAGGAATAAATCTACCTAAAGAAACCAAAGACCTATATATAGAAAACTATAAAACACTGATGAAAGAAATCAAAGATGACACAAATAGATTAAGAAATATAGTGAAAATGAGTATACTACCAAAAGCAATCTATAGATTCAATGCAATCCATATCAAGCTACCAACGGTATTTTTCACAGAATTAGAACAAATAATTTCATAATTTGTGTGGAAATACAAAAAACCTCAAATATCCAAAGCAATCTTGAGAAAGAAGACTGGAACTGGAGGAATCAACCTGCTTGACTTCAGGCTCTACTACAAAGCCACAGTCATCAAGATAGTATGGTACTGGCACACAGACAGAAACACAGATCAATGGAACAAAATAGAAAGCCCAGAGATAAATCCACACACCTATGGACACCTTATCTTTAACAAAGGAGGCAAAAATATACAATGGAGAAAAGACAATCTCTTCAATAAGTGGTGCTGGGAAAACTGGTCAACCACTTGTAAAAGAATGAATCTAGAACACTTTCTAACACTATACACAAAAATAAACTCAAAATGGATTAAAGATCTAAATGTATGACCAGAAACTATAAAACTCCTAAAGGAAAACATAGGCTAAACATTCTCTGACATAAATCACAGCAAGATCCTCTATGACCCACTTTCCAGAGTAATGGAAATAAAACCAAAAATAAACAAATGGAACCTAATTAAATGCTTTTGCACAATGAAGGAAACTATAACCAAGGTGAAAAGACAGCCTTCAGAATGTGAGAAAATAATAGCAAATGAAGCAACTGACAAAGGATTAATTTCAAAAATATACAAGCAGCTCATGCAGCTCAATACCAGAAACATAAATGACTCAATCAAAAAATGGGCCAAAGAACTAAACAGATATTTCTCCATAGAAGACATACAGATGGCTAACAAATACATGAAAAGATGCTCAACATCATTCATTATCAGTGAAATGCAATTCAAAACCACAATGAGATATCATCTCACGCCAGTCAGAATGGCTGCTATCAAAAAGTCTACAAACAATAAATGCTGGAGAGGATGTGGAAAAATGGGAACCCTCTTATACTGTTGGTGGGAATGCAAACTAGCACAGCCACAATGGAGAACAGTGTGGAGATTCCTTTAAAAACTGGAAATAGAACTGCCATTCGACCCAGCAATCCCACTGCTGGGCATACACACTGAGGAACCAGAATTGAAAGAAACAGGTATATCCCAATGTTCATTGCAGCACTTTTTACAATAGCTAGGACATGAAACAACCTAGATGTCCATCAGCAGACAAATGGATAAGGAAGTTGTGGTATATATACATAATGGAATATTACTCAGCTATTAAAAAGCATATTTGAATCAGTTGTAATGAAGTAGATGAAACAGAGTAAAGTAAGTCAGAATGAAAAACACCAATACAGTATATTAACACATATACATGGGATTTAGAAAGATGGTAATGATGACCCTATATGCAAGAGAGCAAAGAGACACAGATACAAAAAACAGACTTTTGGACTCTGTGGAAGACGGCAAGGGTGGGATGATTTGAGAGAATAGCACTAAAACATGTATATTACCATATGTGAAATAGATCACCAGCTCAAGTTCGATGCATGAAACAGGGCACTCAAAGCTGGTGCAATGGGATGATCCTGAGGGAGGGGATGGGGAGAGAGGTGGAAGGGGGGTTCAGGATGTATACCCATGGCTGATTCATGTCAATGTATGGCAAAAACCACCAAATATTGTAAAGTAATTAGCCTCCAATTAAAATAAATTAATTACTTTTAAAAAAAGAGATAGAGGCAAAAAGATTGGAAAGGAAAAAAAAAAAAACTGCATAGCCACTACTATATTCACTGGGGGATGAGGAACACTGACCTGAGGACTGGAGTTTAAATTACAATACCATCCTGCAGCTAAATTTACTCTGCAAAAAGCAAGGGAAATGGACAGAGATCCTCTATGTCCAAATTTCCTTTCAGCTAAGGGACATGAAGGGACTCTGTCTTAAGTGTGGGATTGACGTATGCCCTAAAAGCTAGCCTGCTAGGCAAATGGTGTTAGTCACAGACAACCAAGGGAAGAAGTCCCCCATGAAGGCTTACCTCTCATGGCTTCTGAGTCTTCTAGTTCTCCTTTTCCCTTATATCCAAAATTTTCCCCATACCCTGGAGCACTCCCTCCACAAGAGCCAGCCCAAGTATGCCCCTTGATTGAAACTGGAGGAGAATTCCGACCACAAGAGCCAGCCTGAGTACATCCTTAGTTGAAACCAGAGGGAAATTCAGACCAACCCAGGTCCATAAGACCTTATCCCTCTTAGAATTGAGACAGCTCAAGCAAGACCTGGGAAGCTATATAGATGACCCAGGCAAATATATGGAGAAGGCAATGGCACCCCACTCCACTACTCTTGCCTGGAAAATCCCATGGATGGAGGAGCCTGGTGGGCTGCAGTCCATGGGGTCGCTAAGAGTCGGACACAACTGAGCGACCTCACTTTGACTTTTCATTTTCATGCATTGGAGAAGGAAATGGCAACCCACTCCAGTATTTTTGCCTAGAGAATCCCAGGAATGGGGGAGCCTGGTGGGCTGCCATCTATGGGGTTGCACAGAGTCGGACACGACTAAAGCAACACAGCAGCAGCAGCAGCAGCAGCAGCAGGCAAATATATAGACACATTCTGCCATATGACTTTGGCCTCTGACTTGATGTGCGCATCATGGTTTTATTTGATCAAACTTTATCTGACCCTGAGGACACTAGGGTCTTTAAAGAAGCCCAAAAACATGCTACGGGACTTCACTTGTCAAGGGGTAAACTGCAGTTCCCTCCTCAGATCCCAACTGAAACTCTAATGACTCTGAGCACATGTGGGGAAAGGAACATTTTCTGATTTGTGTAAAGGCAAGACTAAAGATGGGCTTCCCCAGTAGCTCAGCTGGTAAAGAATTCACCTGCAATGCAGGAGACCTAGATTCGATCCCTGGATTGGGAAGATCCCCTGGAGAAAGGAAGAGCTACTCACTTCTGTATTCTGGCCTGGAGAATTCTATGGACTGTATAGTCTATGGGATCGCAAAGAGTCAGACACAACTGAGCAACTTTCACTTTCACTTCACTTTCACTTCACTTTCACTTCACTTTCACTTTCAGGATTAAAGACAGCCCGATAAAAAGTAACCAACTATGCCCAGGTCTCAGCTTAGGAGCCCACTGCCTTTCTGGAAAGGTTAAAAGAGGCCCTTCAAAAGTTTACCTGTCTGAACTTAGACTCTTATGAGGGGCAGGTGATTTTAAATGACAAATTCCTGTCCCAATGTGCATCAGATATAAAGTTACAACAGTTATAGCAACAGAGACTTACTGCCTCTTTAGACAAGATGGTCCAGACAGCCACCAAAACCTTTTATAACAGAGAACAGGAGAGGAAAGCCAAGGCCCAGGAAAGGGAGAGAAGTAAAGAGATAAAGCATGCCCAGATCATGGCCGCCCTCAGGGAAGCCCTATGGCAAACCCTGAATCCTTAAATGACAGGGCATGAAACAAATACCTAATCTGTACTGGCAGGACATTGGGCCAAACTGTCCAAATCATGCCAAGCCTCCTAAAACAGCTTGCCACAAATGCCATTAGTCAGGACACTGGGCAGCACTCTGCCCTGGGAACCCAAGAGCCTCAAGGTCAAGTACCAAACCTTCCCTCATGATGGTTCAACAGGACTGAAGCAGCCCACTCCAGCCAGCCCACCTGTCACGTATAACCATCAGGGGGCTGGAGCCAAGAATGCAATTGGATGTGGAAGGTAGATCCAAGAATTTCTTGGTTGACACAGGGGCTACCTACTCTGTCCTGACCTCCTACTCATGAGCCTTCTCCTCCCAAACCTGTACCATTTTGAGTGCTATGGGGGAAAATTACAGAAAGATTCATCTGAGCACTCCTTTGTTGCTGGGATGGATAAATATTTTCCCTTCAGTTTCTGGTGGTCCCTGAGTGCCCTACCCCCTTATTGGGAAGAGCTATACTCACCAAGCTGGGAACCATATTTATGATTTGAAGTTTTCAGCCCCTAGGGTTCTGCAGCTCCTGGTTACTGCTGAGGAACCCATTATAGCCTCTCCAATTGAACAAAAAAAAACTGAGAGGACAAAATTAACCCCTAGGTGTGGGACCAGGGGACTCCTGGATGAGCTCACTGAGCTGGACTGGTTGTCATTGTCCTGAGACCCCACTCAGTTTCCAAATCAGAAACAACACTCCCTCAGAAGAGAAGCTCAGGAAGGACTACAGCCTCTAATCAATAAATTCCTTGCCTGTAGGCTATTGGTCCCCAGAATTCACCATGTAACACCTCGATCCTCCCTGTAAAGAAACAGGAGGGAATCTGGTGTGTGGTTCAAGATCTCCAGATCATAAATGAGACTGTAGTCCCCCTCCACCCCTCAGTGCCCGATTCCTACGTAATCCTGGGAGAAATCCCACCCAATTGCAAGTGGTTTATTCTCCTGGATCTGAAGGACACATTCTTTTGCACACCACTGGCTAAGAAATACTTTTTGCCTTCTAGTGGGAGGCTCCAGGAAAAAAACACCAACAAATGATCTGGACAGTATTACCTCAGGGATTCAATTGACAGTCCCCATCCGATTGGACAAGCTCTTAGCTGAGATCTCCTAGATCTGAACCTGGGACCAAATAGAAATAAAACAAATACACTCTATAGCTTAGAGCACATTGTCAATAATACATCTTCCCAAACAACAACAACCTAACCTGGTTTACAGGTAGATATATAAACATCTCTCCCACAAGTAACCTGACCTTGGGAGGAAGATCCGATGGAATTTAAGATTATAATCCCAGGAGTCATTATTACCTACAAGTCCCCAGCCTCCTCAACTGAGACCACCTGGACAACCTTAGTTAATTATATGCTTATAAAAGACAACAGTTTATCTCTGGCCTTTCGAAATATCCTCTGTTGGTGGTCATCACTCATCCTGCCTGCCAGACTCCTACCACAGCATCCTTAATAGGGATTGAATACTATTTCCTATGTGGGAAAAACTTTTATATCACACTTCTAACTAAATGGCAAAGACTGTTCAATCGTAAATGTTGCTCCACGAGTAACATTCCACAACCAAAGAAGTTAAGGCCACCTTGGGGGAAATTCCAAACCTAGGCTCCTTCTTAGAGCAGGCCTTATGAGATGATGCTTTGAGCTGTTCTACAAAGAGTCGGACACAGCTGAGCAACTGAACTGAACTGAAGAAGAATGCAAAGTCCTTGAGTGTGAAGTTACATGGGGCTTACGAAGCATCACTACGAACAAAGCTAGTGGAAGTGAAGGAATTCTAGCTGAGCAATTTCAAATCCTAAAAGATGATGCTGTTAAACTGCTGCACTCTATATTCCAGCAAATATGGAAAATTCAGGAGTGGCCACAGGACTGGAGAAGATCAGTTTTCACTCCAATCACAAAGAAAGACAATGCCATAGAATGTTCGAACTACCACACGATTGCACTTATTTCACATACTAGCAAAGTAATGCTAAAAATTTTCCAAGCCAGACTTCAACAGTACATGAATTGTGAACTTTCAGATGTTCAAGCCGGATTTAGAAAAGGCAGAGGAACCAGAGATCAAATTGCCAACATCCACTGGATCACAGAAAAAGCAAGAAAATTCCAGAAAAACATCTACCTCTGCTTCCTTGAATATGCTAAAGCCTTTGAATGTATGGATCACAACAAACTCTGAAAAATTCTTAAAGAAATGGGAATACCACACCACCTTACCTGCCTCCTGAGAAACCTGTATGCAGGTCAAGAAGGAACAGTTAGAATTGGACATGGCTCAAAGGACTGGTTCCAAATTAGGAAAGGAGTACATCAAAGCTGTATATTGTCACCTTGCTTATTTATCTTATATGCGGAGTACATCATGTAGCACAAGCTGGAATCAAGATTGTGAGGAGAAATATCAATAACCTCAGATATGCAGATGACACCACATTTATGTCAGAAAGCCAAGAGGAACGAAAGAGCCTCTCGACAAAAGTGAAAGAGGAGAGTGAAAAAGCTGGCTTAAAACTCAACATTCAAAAAACAAAGATCATGGCATCTGGTCCCATCACTTCACGGCAAATAGATGGGGAAACAAAGAAAACCGTGACAGAATTTATTTTTCTTGGGCTCCAAAATCACTGCAGATGGTGACTACAGCTATGAAATTAAAAGACACTTGCTCCTTGGAAGAAAAGCTATGACAAACCTAGACAGCATATTAAAAAGCAGAGACAGTACTTTACCTACAAAAGGTCCATCTAGTCAAAGCTACGGTTTTTCCAGTAGTCGTGTATTGATGTGAGAGTTGGACCATAAGGAAGGTTGAACACTGAAGAATTAATGCTTTTGAACTGTGGTGTTGGAGAAGACCCTTGGACTGCAAGGAGATCCAACCAGTCAATCCTAAAGGAGATCAATCCTGAATATTCATTAGAAGGACTGATGTTGAAGCTGAAGCTCCAGTGCTTTGGTCCCCTGATGGGAAGAGTCAACTCACTGCAAAAGACCCTGAAGCTGGGAAAGACTGAAGGCAGGAGAAGGGGATGACAGAGGATGAGATGGTTAGATGGCATCACTGACTCAATGGACATGAGTTTGAGCAAGCTTCAGGAGATGGAGAAGGACAGGGAAGCCTGGTGCTGCAGTCCATGGGGTTGCAAAGAGTCGGAGACAACAGAGTGACTGAACAGCAAGGCAGAATTTCCCTTCATATAACCTCGCTCCTGAGAGATTTGGACACCTCAGTTATCAATATAGCCCTATCTTGGACCCAGAATTGGACACAATATTATTCGGGGCTTTATCTGGTCTAAGGAAATACCTCACTTGGAAAGAGAAATCATAAATTTTTCTGTGATGATGCAGCAGGGATAAAAAGCCACAGTATTGACTTTAGAGACCCAACAAAATCTATCAACAGCTTGGCAGGGGTTGTACTCCAAAATAGGAGGGCAGTTTATCTCCTGAAGGCTGAACAAGGAGGGGCTTGTGCCATCTTAAATGCGACGTGTTGCTTTTGGGTAAACATCTTCAGCCAAGTTGAAAAAAGTCTCACAGTCCTCAAGGAAACAATTTAGATCCTACAGGATCTTAAAGAATGAGCTAGAGAGTCCTCAGGATGGCTACACTCTCTCTTTGGGGAATTCCTCTCCTGGTAAAGAAGGATTTGGAATTGGCTGATGACCCTATTAAAACCCGTTATTACCATATTAATACTACTTATGATTGCTTCATGTGTTATCAATTGTTTAACCTGTTTTGTCTCTGCCCAGGTCAGCAAGCTACAAAATACGGAGTTAATTCAACAAGGATAAGTAGAACTACACCTGACCACAGAAAATATCTACCACTCGCCCTTAACCAGACACCACCATAAGGTCCCTGAAGCTTGAAGCTAACAAGAGGGAAAGGCCCAACACCCCTTGTCGTCCCAACTCAGGAAGAAGTAGCCAGAGAGACATCAGTGTCCCTATTCCCAAAGAACTGGGCCTCCCATCTCCTGAGGGAGGAATGTTAGGTAATTAGAATAAAGAGTCCAGAATGGCAGTTAAACAGTGGCAGCTAAAAGGCAAACAAAGATATGAAATAGCCCTCAAAAAACAGAACAAAGGGAAAATCTGCATCATGGAGTAAAAACCTTTGGCAGGAAAAACACACTCAACACTCCCCCTTCCCTGGTTGGCCTAAGGTACAAGGCTGTTTGACATGCATGAGTGCGTGCTAAGTCACTTCAGTGGTGCCCGACTCTTTCAACCCTATGCACTGTAGCCCACCAGGCTCCTCTGTCCATGGAATTCTCCAGGCAAGAATACTGGAGTGGGTTGCTGTGCCCTACTCCAGGGGATCTTCCCGACTCAGGGATTGAATCCACATCTCTTACATCTCCTGCATTGCCAGGCAGTGCCACCTGGGAAGTTCCCTGTTTGACATGGGGCACAAAAAATCAGGTTCTGGGATCTGTTTGGGGGACAAAGGACATAGAAAGGAAAGCCTGAAACAGGGTGGGACCACTTCTATGAGGGTCAGTCCACCCTCACATCTCAGGAGTATATTTCATGTCACTTGTTTAATAAATCCTGCCTGTGTGAGCTTTCCTGGTTTGTCATTTCAATTTTTCACTATGACAAGACAAAGACCAAGGAAAAAGAACCACACCTAAAAGGAAACTTTCCTCTTAAGCCAATTATGACATCTATCAATTTGGTAAAGTATACTTTGTAAGCACAGTTGAAACAGTTACCTTTTCTCTTTACTTGATCTCTCCAGAGATTCGAAACTCTCAGGTTCCCAACAGCTTTATCAGGTAAATTAGGAAGGCCACTTCCTAACAGGTGAAAAAAATCTCAAAGTATTTTAGGGACCTCAAAAAGGGAGAAATTCACCTAAATTTGTGTGTATCTATGACAAGTCCTTCATATGGCTTTCCTAACCCTGAAAGGCCCTTTAAATTTCAGTCTGAGATTCCATATGAAAAGTTGCAGCACAGCCAGTTTAAAGGAACCAACATGCTCAATTAACCAGACTCATTTTGCAAACAAGCTAGTCTTAACTGTTTTTTGATAAAAATTAGGGTTTTAGAGAAAGATTATGTTTCAGTGGATGTCAAATTCTGATTCCATTAACTGAGGTCTGCATGTACTGTCTAAGACTCACTTCCCAGATAATTCCTTGCTGTCATCCTACATAATTGTAAAGTTTAACTGAATTATTAAGGACATTCTAAGTCTATATTTCTGAGGTTTAATCTACCTTTGGATGAGTATCAGATGCCTTATGACCTGCATCCAGGAATTATACATACTGGAAGGAGCATCATTTAAGGGGCTATTTCCAACCCAGATTAAAAAAAAAAAGACCCTTATCAGGCACTCTTAACTAGCTCATACACAATGGAACTGAAGAGAACTGAATCTTGGATTAACATTTCCACTTATACAGGGGCTCTATACTGGACTTGCCTATAGAGAGGACTGCTGATCTCAAAATTACCTTTAAATAACACTCAGAATGAAAACTGGCTTCCCTGATGGCTCAGATGGTAAAGACTCTGCCTGCAGTGTGGGAGACCTGGGTTTGATCCCTGGGTCAGAAAGACCCCCTGGAGAAGGAAATGGCAGCCCACTCCAGTATTCTTGCCTGGAGAATTCCATGGACAGAGGAGCCTGGTGGGCTACAGTCCACCAGGGGTCACAAAAAGTTGGACACTACTGAATGACTAACTTTCTTTTCTTTCTTTTTCAGAGGGGAAACTACCATACCAGGATAAGAAGAAGACATCTTAAGTGGACAACAGATGTAAGATGCTGGAACAGGAATCTGTACCAATTACTTTGGTAATTGCTTGCACCTTTCTTATGTACCAACTGTATTTCACAATCTTATGCAGAGTTGAAGTAATCCAATTACTTTAGATTTATGGTCACTACCTATATGCAGTACTTCTGGGTTACCCTGGTGGATTTCTTCACTCCAAATCTCTTATTGGTTGGCCCTTAGGAAATTTGTTCTAGAAGGAAGAAATTATAATTCTATTCAGGCCACTATTGATATTACCAGGTGGGATTCCCTCACCTGGTCAATTAATAATACCTGCTCCAATCAGTATTGTTAGGAGAACAGCAGGCCATTGCCCACCTTCAGCTTGTAATGTGGAAAGAACTGAACTAAAGCAATTTTATAATAACTAAAAATAAAAATAATAATTCTCTGAACCCAGCCATAAATATGAGTTTTCTTCTAAAGTTACTCGCAGTCCATCAGAGCAACAAGCAATAGTTCAGCCACAGAAAATAACCTCCCACAACTATGGGATGGATTTATATAGTTAACACATGGCTTTGGTCTTTTAAATTTAAAGGATCCCTTTAAACCATGCTAGAATAACCAGCCTAGTAATAGTAAGAAATTGGACTGGGTATCTTATGGACAATGCCAATATACAATTTCCCTTAAAGAAAAGGACAAGTATGAAACAAACTCAGATAACCTGCGGATATACCCAGCTGCACCTAATGGAAGTTCGTTTTTGTTGGTTTTTTTTTTTCTTTACAATACTGTATTCTTACTTATCAGTTCAGTTCATTTCAGTCGCTCAGTCATGTCCCATTCTTTGCGACCCCATGGACTGCAGCACACCAGGCTTCCATGTCCATCACCAACTCCAGGAGTTTACTCAGACTCATGTCCATCGAGTCGGTGATGCCATCCGACCATCTCATACTCTGTCTTCTCCTTTTCTTCCTGTCCTTAATCTTTCCCAGCATCAGGGTCTTTTCCAAAGAGTCAGTTCTTCACATCAGGTGGCCAAAATATTGCAGTTTCAGCTTCAGCATGAGTCCTTCCAATGTATATTCAGGACTGATTTCCTTGAGGATTGACTGGTTTGATGCCCTTGCAGTCCAAAGGACTCTCAAGAGTCTTCTCCAACACCACAGTTAAAAAGCATCAATTCTTCAGCACTCAGCTTTCTTTATGGTCCAACTCTCACATCCATACATGACTACTGGAAAAACCATAGCTTTGACTAGACAGACCTTTGTCAGCAAAGTAATGTCTCTGCTTTTTAATATGCTGTCTAGGTTGGTCATACTTTTTCTTCCAAGGAGCAAGCATCTTTTAATTTCATGGCTGCAGTTGTCTTAAATCAGATATTAGCAGAAAAAGAATACATATGTACTAGCCAATATCTCCTGTTATGTATATGTTAATACCACATCAGAAGTCAAAACCTATAGAAGATAAAATTAGACAAGCAGCTACCTGGCTACACGTATCTCCAAAGGAGCCAGGTCCAGACTGGTCTTTAGACTTTTTCCCCTGAATTCCTCAGCAAATGAGATCTATTTTATTCTGGCTGTCACATCTATTTCTAATTGAGTCTGTTGGCAGACTAAGTGACTGAGATCTTAATCACACAAGACTCAGAAACTTGAAACTCGGGAATATTTCCAATTTGCTGTCCAGTCCCCAAACTGAGGCAGGACTACATCCCATTTCAGCAGCAAGTAGCCAGACCAGTTATTGCCTCATTCCCTGAAAGATTTGGGGAAGGATGAGATAGGGTTGGAGAGTGAAACTGAGTTCCCCTAAAATCTAGTTATTTTGTTGAGTTTATGATTAAACTCTTTATCCAAAAATAATTCCTTTTTCTTGTCCAACACCTGTTTTCCTCAAGATTGAGGAGTATCGAAGAGAAAAGGGGTATTGTAATCAAGCAGGATCCATGGGGCCTTCCTGGGGCAAGCTTTTCCCCCATATCCTCTGCTTTAAGTGAAGTGAAAGTCACTCAGTCGTGTCCGACTCTCTGTGACCCCATGGACTATACAGTCCATGGAATTCTCCAGGCCAGAATACTGGAGTGGGTAGCCTTTCCCTTCTCCAGGGGATCTTCCCAATCCAAGGATTGAACCCAAGTCTCTGGCATTGCAGGCAGATTCTTTACCAGCTGAGCTACAAGGGAAGACCATCCTCTGCTTTAGCTCCTCTCTGAAGTACCTGGGAAAAGGAGTACATCAAGGCTGTATACTGTCACCCTGCTTATTTAACTTATATGCAGAGTACATCATGAGAAATGCTGGGCTGGAAGAAGCACAAGCTGGAATCAACATTGCCAGGAGAAATATCAATAACCTCAGATATGCAGATGACACCACCCTTATGGCAGAAAGTGAAGAGGAACTAAAAAGCCTCTTGATGAAAGTGAAAGTGGAGAGTGAAAAAGTTGGCTTAAAGCTCAACATTCAGAAAACGATCATCAGGTCCCATCACTTCCTGGGAAATAGATGGGGAAACAGTGGAAACAGTGTCAGACTTTATTTGGGGGGGGCTCCAAAATCACTGCAGATGGTGATGGCAGCCATGAAATTAAAAGACGCTTACTTCTTGAAAGGAAAGTTATGAGCAACCTAGATAGCATATTCAAAAGCAGAGACATTACTTTGCTAACAAAGGTCTGCCTAGTCAAGGCTATGGTTTTTCCTGTGGTCATGTATGGATGTGAGAGTTGGACTGTGAAGAAAGCTGGGCACCGAAGAACTGATGCTTTTGAACGGTGGTGTTGGAGAAGACTCTTGAGAGTCCCTTGGACTGCAAGGAGATCCAACCAGTCCATCCTAAAGGAGATCAGTCCTGGGTGTTCATTGGACGGACTGATGCTAAAGCTGAAACTCCAGTACTTTGGCCACCTCATGCGAAGACTTGACTCATTGGAAAAGACTCTGATGCTGGGAGGGATTGGGGGCAGGGGGAGAAGGGTATGACAGAGGATGAGATGGCTGGATGGCATCACGGACTCGATGGACGTGAGTCTGAGTGAACTCCGGGAGTTGGTGATAGACAGGGAGGCCTGGCATGCTGCGATTCATGGGGTCACAGAGTCAGACGACTGAGCCACTGAACTGAACTGAAAGTACCTAGATAACAGTATCTGATGTACATTCCTGAGTTGTTTTACAAATTTACCCAGCCCCCAACCAAAGGAAGATGTTAACTACTTGATACTATGAGCATATAGCCTCCAGGCCTCCTGAAGCTTAAAGATTGATAATGTTAATCCGTGACACAATCAACCAACCAGAGAACTGTGCATGAGCTAATTATATACCCTATAATGCCCCTTCCCTTACCTGGCCTTTAAAATTGCTTTGCTGAAACTCTGGGAAATCTAGGGTTTGGAGGGCATAAGTCACCTGTCTCTTTGCATGGCCCTGCAATAAACCTTTCTCT
The DNA here is from genome assembly GCF_016772045.2 of Ovis aries. Lineage (NCBI taxonomy): Eukaryota > Metazoa > Chordata > Mammalia > Artiodactyla > Bovidae > Ovis > Ovis aries. The sequence continues at coordinate 70,394,033 of NC_056063.1, read as the reverse complement.
GCTTCAAACTTCAGTATTTCAGTACTTTCACTGTGTGTCATGTACATAAACTTGCTTTCAGTAATACACCCTTTTTGTTTCAACAGACTTTATTTTTTTCAGCACAGTTATACAGTCACAGCAACACTGAGCAGTACAGAGTTCCTATACCTATACAAAAAAAGTTGCCTGCCATATCAGTAAACAAAGGATATTGCAGTCCTCAAGTCACTACATTATAGTTGTCCCAACAGTGTGCCCTGAGGGAACTCAGGATAGGAACAAAACACCCCCTGTCTAGCAGTCAGCTGCCACAACCACCCCTGAGGGCACACCCTAAGACTGAGGAAGAGAAAGTATAGGATGTAAGCCCCAGATTGTTGAGGTGCATATCACAGGAAAGATTTCAATGGGCTCACGCTTGCATCTTATATCTTCCCAGACATAGAAAAGTGCTCAGTTCCTTAACTTTGGGTATCTGATTTTCTTTAATTAACTGTAATCATTTGGTGTTCCAAAAACCTGGAGTTTTCTTTTGCAGACACTCCTATATAACCTGGTGCCTCCCTTACCTCTTCAGAGATGTCTCTCAGAGCTACTTGAGAGGCCACATGGACTTGAAGTCCTCAGTTTTATCTGCCTAACTAAAACATAATCCTCGGCTTTTAGATTTGTGTTTTTACTTTCAGATGACATACTCTTTCCCCACAAATATGTACAACCTCCCCCATTATCAACAACACCCATCAGATAGGTATACTTGTTACAAACAATGAACCTACACTGATCTGTCATTATCACTCAAAGTTCATATACATTAAAGTTCACTCTTGGTGTTGTACATTCTATAGGTTTGGACAAGTGTATAAGGACTTTTATCCATCATTACTGTATAATACAAAGTAGTTTCACTGCCACAGAGAATCAGAATCATATCAGTACCTTTGGTCTCTTACCTTGCTCTAAAAGAGAAATGGACATTGAGGGCTAAGAAAGACCTGAGAAGTGGTTCCAAAATTTTAGCATCTGAATCACTCAGGAAACAAGTTTAAAAATTCAGGTTTCAGGATAACACTTCTTTCCTCACTCCAACCTCGACATAATCACAAGAGATTATGATCCTATGAGTAAGAAATGGGATTCATAATTTTATATTTTTAATCCATTTGGGAAATAAACCATGGCAATTTACAGAAGAAAATGTTATCTTACACTTGTTAAGAAATAAAAGGAAGGTGGCATGACTATCTTTTAGTATTTATTTACCATTTACAAATGGCAACCTGCTCAACTATTCTTGCCTGGAGAATCCCATGGACAGAGAAGCCTGGTGGGCTAAGTCAGACATGACTTAGTGACTAACACTTACTTACTTACTTACTTGCCAGACTCTATTTTAAATGTTTCACCAGTGTGTCTGATTCATTTAATGTTTTTCACCATCTGATAAGGTGGGTATGATGATCAGGTAAGCAGCAGAGGTCAGATCTGTATTCGGACAATCTGGCTTCAGATGAGGTGCCACTCCATTGTACTACCCAACCAGGATGAGGGCACAGTGTTGTGTAAATGAGCCTCTGGCCATGGTGCTGGGAAAACAATGTGGGCATTGGCCTGCTATCTTGCATTCACTCCCATGGCCCTAGTAATCCAACAGCTCACTCAGAGGGACATGCCTTTCAGCAGACAGGACCCCAATCCTAGCTCTGATAGCCCTCCAAAGACAGGATAGTTATAAGATCTGCCTCAACCCAACATAAGTGCAACTGTGTAAGAAACGATGGAAGATAAGGATCAGAAAGCAGACTCAGAAGAATCCTTGAAGGCTCAGTTCAGTTCAGTCACTCAGTCGTGTCCAATTCTTTGTGACACCATGAATCGCAGCACACCAGGCCTCCCTGTCCATCACCAACTCCCGGAGTTCACTCAGACTAATGTCCATCGAGTCAGTGATGCCATCCAGCCATCTCATCCTCTGTCCTCCCCTTCTCCTCCTGCCCCTAATCCTTCCCAGCATCAGGGTCTTTTCCAATGAGTCAACTCTTCACATGAGGTGACCAAAGTATTGGAGTTTCAGCTTTAGCATCAGTCCTTCCAAAGAAATCCCAGGACTGATCTCTTTTAGGATGGACTGGTTGGATCTCCTTGCAGCCCAAGGGACTTTCAAGAGTCTTCTCCAACACCACAGTTCAAAAGCATCAGTTCTTTGGTGATCATCTTTCTTCACAGTCCAACTCTCACATCCATACATGACCACAGGAAAAATCATAGCCTTGACTAGACGGACCTTTGTTGGCAAAGTAATGTCTCTGCTTTTGAATATGCTATCTAGGTTGGTCATAACTTTCCTTCCAAGGAGTAAGCGTCTTTTAATTTCATGGCTGCAGTCACCATCTGCAGTGATTTTGGAACCCAAAAAAGTAAAGTCTGACACTGTTTCCACTGTTTCCCCATCTATTTCCCATGAAGTGATGGAATCAGATGCCATGATCTTAGTTTTCTGAATGTTGAGCTTTAAGCCAACTTTTTCACTCTCCTCTTTCACTTTCATCAAGAGGCTTTTTAGTTCCTCTTCACTTTCTGCCATAAGGGTGGTGTCATCTGCATATCTGAGGCTATTGATATTTCTCCCAGCAATCTTGATTCTAGCCTGTGCTTCTTCCAGTCCAGTGTTTCTCATGATGTACTCTGCATATAAGTTAAATGAGCATGGTGAAGGCTAGGGCTAAAGAATCACTCTTGAGAGCAGGAGGTGGGAAAGGTTTTTAAGCAAGAGTACGGCATAGGTTTGTTTTAGGGGAAAGACTGGTAGCAGGAATGCACGTTGGGAGGAAGAGAAGCCAAAAGCATTAGGTGAGGACTGGGCGGGGGGGGGGGGGGGGGGGGGGGGGGGGGGTGAGGAACACAAACTCCAGAAGCTGCCTTCCCTGTGGGCCCCACACATCCACACTCAGGAAACATTTACTGAAAGAATGAGTGACTCCAAGGGCCTGTCTAAAGTTGAATCAGTAGGATGTGATGTCAGCAGATGAGAGTGAAGAAGTCAAGGAGAACTGATAGCTTGATGCCTTCAGGACTGGATGGATAAGGATTCCAACAACACCTCCAGCAATCAAGAGTCACCATAATAAAGTAGGAGAACACACTCCAGATGTGTTCTATATAAAAAGCATATAAAAGCATATTCAGTCACTATATAAAAAGCATATTCAGTCACTAACATGACTGTTAAATGTCTGCTAGATTGAGTTAGCATATTCACTTAATATTCACTCAACCTGCGGGAGTTAAAGCCAGGTAAATAGGAACCTGAGGACTGCCAGCCTCAGTGTGTGCTGAAGATCTGAGTACAGTTGCAGTTAGGGCACAGACACTTCCCAGCTATGAGGCTCCTAAAAAGCTGCCCACACTTTCTGGATGTATATTTCCTTATTTGTAAAGTAAGTATTCATATGATGCCTGCCTCATAGGAATGTCTGAGGATTAAATAAGACATATGTATAAATGGTAACGGAAATTCTGAGCCCTCATGAAGCATTCAATAGGTGTGATTATCAGTAATGTCATCTCTAGATATATACCTAATATAAGATATTTTTTTAAAGCATTAATCTTTGTGTGTGTGTTAGTTGCTCAGTTATGTCCAACTCTTTGAACCCCATGGACTGTAGCCACCAGGCTTCTCTTTCCAAAGGATGCTCCAGGCAAGAATACTGGAGGGGGTTGTCATTTCCTACTCCCGGGGATCTTCCTCATCCGGGGATAGAACCTGGGTCTCCTGCATTGCAGGTGAATTCTTTACTGTCTGAGCCACCAGGGAAGCCCTATTAATCTTTATATGGATCTAAAAGTTACCTTCCTGTCTTCAGGTATCCCCTAGCCCCAACAACATGAGGCTTTAACCCTAGAATGGGTGACTACATTAAGATCATCCCATCCTTCCAATTTTAAGGCCAGCTAAAGCTGAGCTTCACTCATATGTAGCCACACAGAATTTTCAGGGGCAAGATAAGACCATCCTGTCATTCAGTAGCCTACACTTTTTCACTGTACTACAGGCATCCATCTTCACCCATGGTGGACACAGAAACACAGAAAATGTCTACAGGGGCTTATCTTTCACAAAGAAGAAATCCACGGAGATATCTTCATGATAAGACAGGGTTCCCTGGCCCCATCAAAAAGTTGTAATAGGGAAGAACTCCACATTAGACCTGTTTCCTTTACTTTAATCTCTATATTCTTTTACTTTTGCATAAAGTTAAGAACATTGCCTATAGCCTGAAATATAAAGGACAGCCCATTCTCAAGGCTCTGATCTTTAAGGATATAGCACTTTTCCAGTCATACAGAGATTTAAAAATTGCAAAACAGAGAATAATATTTGTCTTGTTGGAGATTCACAGGAACTTCGTGGCCTGACAGATAGATAGCTGCAAGAACAAAGGATTATGACACCAAAAATTTGCACCAACCAACCGTGTCCCTCCCTCATCTTGCCTTTTAAAACACTTTGCTGAAACCCTTTGGGGACTTTGGGGTTTGAATAAGGCAGAAACCACCCATCTCCTTGCATGGCCCTGCAATAAACATTGATCTGCTCCAAATTCTGACATTTACACTCATTTACCCTCACTGTGCTTAGAGCATACAAATTTGTGTACAGTAACAAAGTTATAGGCAAGATTAGGATAAAGGTGATCCACACCCCACAGAGAAGACAAAGCCTGGGAGACAGACAATGAGGTGTAAATAAAGCCTCAAATAGTCAGAAGACCAGAAGTGGGATGTCACACCGACAACACTAGCAAAGTCCAACAGCAAGAAGAAAGACTTTTCTTTCCTTACAAGGATTCAGCCAATGAAAAGTTATGGACCACAACAACCCTCTCAACTTCCTTTCCCTCTATAGAAGAGTTCTCCTTCCCTTGCCCTTTGGAGACTTGCATGTGACTCACCATGGTTGCAGACACTGAATTGCAATTCTCTGCTGATCCCAAATAAACCCACCTTTGCTGGAGAAATATCTGATAGTCTATGTGCTTTGGGTCAACAGAGAAAGGGAGTCAACACATTGGGAGACACCTGGAAGACTCAGTAAGACAAATTATCCACTTGGCACACCTGAATGGACACTAGTTGACACTTCTCAGGCTGACCAGATGCAGGACTATAAAGATCCCAAAAATCAAGAATAAACTACAGGAGACAAACTTATACTTGTTATACTATTTATTCCACTATAAGGAATTAGTTGTAAATTTTAATGCACCTTTAGTCTGTTCTACATCTTGTTTGGAGCTGTAGTTATTGTATAAAATTGCCAGAACTCATCAAACTAAATGCTTAAGGGAAACAGAGAAAGAGCCCTTGAGAGCTGACCTAGCCTCCATTTACAACACATGGATTTCTGGCTGTTAATGAAAAACAACAAGATTAACACATATCATATTCTGAAAATAATGTAAAGAATCCTGGTTTGAAATTAAACATTTCTATACATTCATGATCACTAGTTACTGAAAGCCTAAACAATCTCAGCCCTCAGGCAGTTCACATCCCCCCTCATGTCATCAGCTTCTCTGACAAAAGCCTCCAGAGAGTCTGTCTTGACACCAGTGTCAGTTTCCACATTTGCACTCCCTTTGTAAGTGGAGAGTTTGAAGTAGAAGATAGATGGACCCCGGGCTAGACAACTAGTATTTGTCAGTTCAGTTCACTTCAGTTCAGTTCAGTCACTCAGTCGTGTCTGACTCTTTGCGACCCCATGAATCACAGCACGCCTGGCCTCCCTGTCCATCACCAACTCCCGGAGTTCACTCAGACTCGCATCCATCGAGTCCGTGATGCCATTCAGCCATCTCATCCTCAGTCGACCCCTTCTCCTCCTGCCCCCAATCCCTCCCAGCATCAAAGTCTTTTCCAATGAATCAACTCTTCACATGAGGTGGCCAAAATACCGGAGTTCCAGCGTTAGCATCATTCCTTCCAAAGAAATCCCAGAGTTGATCTCCTTCAGAATGGACTGGTTGGATCTCCTTGCAGTCCAAGGGACTCTCAAGAGTCTTCTCCAACACCACAGTTCAAAAGCATCAATTCTTCAGTGCTCAGCCTTCTTCACAGTCCAACTCTCACATCCATACATGACCACAGGAAAAACCATAGCCTTGACTAGATGGATCTTAATCGGCAAAGTAATGTCTCTACTTTTGAATATGCTATCTAGGTTAGTCATAACTTTTCTTCCAAGGAGTAAGCATCTTTTTATTTCATGGCTGCAGTCACCATCTGCAGTGATTTTGGAGCCCAGAAAAATAAAGTCTGACACTGTTTCCAGTGTTTCTCCATCTATTTCCCATGGAGTCAGGGGCAGTGGCCTAGAGTGCCAGGCTGCGACAGCGCAGGAACGGCCGAAAGGAGCTACCCCGCGGCTGAGGTCAGGGGCGATGGCCGAGAGGAGCCACCCCAAGTCTGAGGCCAGGGGCAGCAGCCAGGAGGAGCTACCCTGCGTCCGAGTCCAGGGGCAGCACCCAAGAGGAGCCACCCCGCATCCGAGGCCAGGGGCCGCGTCTGAGGCCAGGGGCGGCGGCAGGAAGGAGCAACCTAATGCCCGAGGCTAGGGCAGCAACCTGAAGGAGCAACCCCACGCCCAAGGCCAGGGGCTGCAGCCAGGAGGAGCAACCCCACATCCAAGGAGTGGTGGCTGTGCGGGAGCAGAAGAGCCTAGAGGAGCCATCCCAAGGTGAAGGTCAGGAAGGGCGGATGGGAGGAGATACCCCTCATCCAAGGTAAGGAGCAGAGGCTGTGCTTTGCTGGAGCAGCCATGAAGAGATACCCCACGCCCAAGTAAGATGGTAAGTGTTTCAAGAGGGCATCAGAGGGCAGACACACTGAAACCACACTCACAGAAATCTAGTCAATCTAATCACACTAGGACCACAGCTTTGTCTAACTCAATGAAACTAAGCCATGTCCACGAGGCAACCCAAGATGGGCAGGTAACGGTGGAAAGGTCTGACAGAATGTGGTCCACTGGAGAAGGGAATCGCAAACCACTTCAGTATTCTTGCCTTGAGAACCCCATGAACAGTATGAAAAGGCAAAATTATAGGATACTGAAAGAGGTACTGTCCAGGTCATTAGGTGCCCAATATGCTACTGGAGATCAGTAGAGAAATAACTCCAGAAAGAATGAAGGGATGGAGCCACAGCAAAAACAATACCCAGCTGTGGATGTGACTGGTGATAGAAGCAAGGTCTGATGCTGTAAAGAGCAATATTGCATAGGAACCTGGAATGTCAGGTCCATGGATCAAGGCAAATTGGAAGTGGTCAAAGAGGAGATGGCAAGAGTGAACGTCAGCATTCTAGGAATCCGTGAACTAAAATGGACTGGAATGGGTGAATTTAACTCAGATGACCATTATATCTACTACTGTGGGCAGGAATCCCTCAGAAGTGTTTGTCAAGAGGAGTAAAATTCAAGCTTTGTTCTCACCCAAACACTCCAGTGACAAAGCTAGTGGTAAAAGTGGAGCTCTGCTAAAACAAAAAGATAAGGTGCCCACTCCTGAGGTCAAGGGAAACTTTCCCTTCCACACACGCACAGAAGGCTCCTTAGAGTTCGAAAAGGGAGGGAACTTTACCCCATAATAAGCATAGACATGCACCTGTAGGCCTCTGCAGTGGGATCCATCTTGGCAAAATCTTGGGGAGGGTCCAAGGACCAGTCAGGTGTGAAGAAAGAAACAAGATAACTGGCCAAGTAAACAAAGACCCACACAATTGCACTCATCTCACACACAATCAAAATTATGCTCAAAGTTCTCCAAGTCAGGCTTTAACAGCACCTGAACCAAGAACTTCCAGATGTTCAAGTTGTATTTTAAAAAGGCAGAGGAACCAGAGATCAAATTGCCAATATCTGTGATCATACAAAAAGCAAGAGAATTCTGGGAAAATGTCTACTTCTCCTTCATTGACTATGCTAAAGCCTTTAACTGTGTGGATCACAACAAACTCAGGAAAATTCTTAAAGAGATGGGAATACCCAATCACCTTACCTGCCTCCTGAGAAACCTGTATGCAGGTCAAGAAGCAACAGTTAGAATTGGACATGGTACAAACTGGTTCCAAATGAGGAAAGGAGTACATCAAAGCTGTATATTGCCACCCTGCTTATTTAACTTATATGCAGAGTAAGGCTTCTTAGAACCCAAAAGTCTCCAGTTTCTGGAGGAACCAGCCTTCCACCTCAAAAAAAGAAAACTATTTCATTTTATTCACAGAGGGATAATTTACCAAATTGCTAAAAGTCATGAGTAACTTGAGGGGAAGACTTCCCTGTATCTGGAAAACAGATCAAAACCAATAGCATTCCAGAAAAAAAGGCATAAACATTATAACCACATTCACCAGTTTACTTGGTAATCAATACCTTCATTAATTTCTTTAGAAGCCATCACGTTTTCCATTAGGATTCTTAATGTGGTACCAGTTTAGCAGTATCATTTAAAATTTATCAGAGACCTGCACTTGTCAAAAAGTCCTATGAATGTCATGTTGATGTATGGCAAAACCAATATAATATTGTAAAGTAATTCAGTTCAGTCACTCAGTCGTGTCCGAATCTTTGCGACCCCATGAATCTCAGCATGTCAGGCCTCCCTGTCCATCACCAACTCTCAGAGTTCACTCAGACTCACGTCCTTTGAGTCAGTGATGCCATCCAGCCATCTCATCCTCTGTCCTCCCCTTCTCCTCCTGCCCCCAATCCCTCCCAGCATCAGACTCTTTTCCAATGAGTCAACTCTTCGCATGAGGTGGCCAAAGTACTGGAGCTTCAGCGTTAGCATCATTCCTTCCAAAGAAATCCCAGGGCTGATCTCCTTCAGAATGGACTGGTTGGATCTCCTTGCAGTCCAAGGGACTCTCAAGAGTCTTCCCCAACACCACAGTTCAAAAGCATCAATTCTTTGGCGCTCAGCCTTCTTCACAGTCCATCTCTCACATCCATACATGACCACTGGAAAAACCATAGCCTTGACAAGACAGACCTTAGTCGACAAAGTAATGTCTCTGCTTTTGAATATGCTATCTAGGTTGGTCATAACTTTCCTTCCAAGGAGTAAGCGTCTTTTAATTTCATGGCTGCAGTCACCATCTGCAGTGATTTTGGAGCCCCCCAAAATAAAGTCTGGCACTGTTTCCACTGTTTCCCCATCTATTTCCCATGAAGTGATATAAAGTAATTAACCTCCAATTAAAATAAATAAATTTGTATTTTTTTTTAAAAAAGTCCTATGAAGCTTCTTGAAGATGAGGCACTTTTGCAAAAGCATCAGAACCGTCTATAAACAGTAGAGTTAAAAGGCACAGTTAAAGACTTAATTACAATGTAACAACTAGATTATGACTAGTAACATTTTATCAGAAGATATTCAAATTTTAGAACCTATATATAATTTCTATGATATTTATATTAATAATATTTATCCATACTATATAATCTGAGGGGGTTAAAATTCATTTGACAATGCTTCCTGTATAATTTAACATACAAACCAATCCTAGTTAAAATTTTCTTTCTCTGAGATGGTTCAGAGGCTCTCCGAAGCAACCGAAAGTTAGCTGAAGTCAAAAGAACTTTGGAATTTGGTAGTAAGTCTGTAAAAACTATCAAAAAGTTTTCAAAACATTTGGTCAGATAAAATCATAGTCCACTGTGCCCAGTAATCCCACTACTGGACATATACCCTGAGAAAACCATAATTGAAAAAGATACATGTATTCCAATGTTCACTGCAGCACTATTAACAATAGTTAGGACATGGAAGCAACATAAATGTCCATCAACAGATGAATGCATAAAGAAGTTGTGGTACATATATGCAATGGAATATTACTCAGCCATAAAAAGGAACACATTTGAGGCTGTTCTAATGAGGTGGATGAACCCAGAGCCTGTTACGCAGACTGAAGTCAGAAAGACGAAAACAAATATTGTATTTTAATGCATATTATATATGGAATCTACAAAGATGGTACTGATGAACCTATTTGCAAGGCAGAAATGGAGACACAGACATAGAGAACACACTTGTGGACAAAGTGAGGGAAGGAGAGGATGGGATTAATTGAGAGAATAACAAGGAAACAGCTATATTACCATATGTAAAATAGATAACCAGTGGGAATTTACTGTACGACAACTCAGGGAGCTCAAGCTGGTGCTCTGTGTCAACCTAGAGGGGTGGATGCAGTGGGAGGTAGGAGAGAGGTTCAAGAGGAAGGGGACATATATAAACCTATGGCTGATTCATGTCAATGTATGGCACAAACCAACAAGATATTGTAGAGCAATTATCCTCCAATCAAAAATAAATAATTTAAAAAAAAGAATCATAGGTCACTGTGAATATTTACAAACAAATACAGATCACTTAAAGGCAATGAAGCTCACAAAATCTGTTATCAAAAGCAATATTCTAAGTAAAACTTATTTTCTTAGCAGAGTGGAAACAAATCTGATACTGTACCAGCCTACTTTTAATAACAAAATCCATTTACTTAATCAAGTTTAACCTAACCTCAGTTCTGGAGAAGGAAATGGCAATCCACTCCAGTACCATTGCCTGGAAAATCCCATGGACAGAAAAGCCTGGTAGGCTATAGTCCATGGGGTTGCACAGAGTCGGACACGACTGAGCAACTTCACTTTCACTTTCACTTTCAACCTCAGTTCAACCATGTATAAAACTCCTTTTTCTACTCAAAACATATTTCCTACTATATACTGAAATGTTTCTTTTATTATTTTTAGCGGCTTAACTTCTATGCAGAGTACATCATGAGAAACACTGGACTGGAAGAAACACAAGCTGGAATCAAGATTGCCGGGAGATATATCAATAACCTCAGATATGCAGGTAACACCACCCTTATGGCAGAAAGTGAAGAGGAACTAAAAAGCCTCTTGATGAAAGTAAAAGAGGAGAGTGAAAAAGTTGGCTTAAAGCTCAACATTCAGAAAATGAAGATCATGACAGCTGGTCCCATCACTCCATGGGAAATAGATGAGGAAACAGTGGAAACAGTGCCAGACTTTATTTTGGGGGGCTCCAAAATCACTGCAGATGTTGATTACAGCCATGAAATTAAAAGACGCTTACTCCTTGGAAGGAAAGTTATGACCAACCTAGATAGCATATTCAAAAGCAGAGATATTACTTTGCCGACTAAGGTCCTTCTAGGCAAGGCTATGGTTTTTCCTGTGGTCATGTACAGATGTGAGAGATGGACTGAGGAAGGCTGAGCGCCAAAGAATTGATGCTTTTGAACTGTGGTGTTGGAGAAGACTCTTGAGAGTCCCTTGGGCTGCAAGGAGATCCAACCAGTCCATTCTAAAGGAGATCAACTCTGGGATTTCTCTGGAAGGAATGATGCTAACGCTGAAGCTCCAGTACTTTGGCCACCTCATGTGAAGAGTTGACTCATTGGAAAAGACTCTGATGCTGGGAGGGATTGGGGGCAGGAGGAGAAGGGGACATGAGGATAAGATGGCTGAATGGCATCACTGACTCAATGGACGTGAGTCTGAGTGAACTCCAGGAGTTGGTGATGGACAGGGAGGCCTGGCGTGCTGTGATTCATGGGGTCTCAAAGAGTCAGACATGACTGAACGACTGAACTGAACTGAACTGAACTGAGTCACATATTTAAAATAGAATCCTCAACTCTTAAAAATCTTACTAATTCCTAGTGAAAACCAAATGGCAAGTAATTGTGACCTGTTTGTCATACCAGCACTTCCTGATTGGAAACTTATGCTTTATTTTTCCTTTCCTGCTAAGTCACTTCAGTCATGTCTGTGCAACCCCATAGATGGCAGCCCACCAGGCTCCCCAGTCCCTGGGACTCTCCAGGCAAGAACACTGGAGTGGGTTGCCATTTCCTTTCCTAACAAGGCAAATAAAGGTAGATCAACTTAGACCTGCCCAGCAACAAATGTTCCAATATTTTATTCTATTTGAAATGGCACAGATAGTCACTGAATTCTTATCATTCAGCTTTAGTTTCAGTTTATCAAAATCTGAAGAGATTTGAGATGATGTTTTCAAAATATAAGTATTGCTATAGAGTTTACCTTTTATCATATCAAGTTATTTTTCCTGTTGACAAATGCTTATGTTAATCAAACTAACAAGCTTAAGCTAGCTTCAACAGTACATGATTCAGTACTAAATATTACCCAGATCATATGAACCTGCAATATATTTGGCCAGTGTTTTAAAGATTTGCAAGTAGTATTTAATTTGTAAGGGTTTACTTTTAAGTCAATTAAGTAGAGCTCATTTATGAATTAATTTTTACATAAGGATGGCACCAGAGATCAGTTTTTCTGCTTGAGTTTAAAAAGGCCTTTCTCTCAAAACTTCCTTGGTTGGCCCAGTGTTAAGAATCTGCCTGCCAGTGCAGGAAACAGGGGTTTGACCCCTAGTCCAGGAACTATGATCCCACATGCTGTGGGGCAACTAAGCCTGAGCATCACAACTGCTGAGCCTGCCTGCTACAACAACTCGCATACCCTAGAACCTGTGTTCCACAACAGGAGAAGCCACCTCCATGCGAAGCCCATGCACCACAGCTCAAAAGCAGCCCCTGCCCGCTGCAATTAAAGAAAGCTCACATGCAGCAACAAGGACCCCATATGTTGCAACAAAGACCCAGAACAGCCAAATAAATAAATAAATAAATATAAATAACTTGCTAAAAAAAAAATTTTAAAGCCTGTCTCTATTTTTTCTCCATGAGAGCCCAAGTTAGATTATTTACCTCTCATGGTGAGGTAGAAATCGCTAGGCAGTCAGTGTAGGTCTGAGACCTCAGTTCCTTTTTTTAATTGCAACCCTCTCAAATAAACATCTCAACCCATTAACCTAAAGCTATACTTGTTCCAGTTTCTAGGCACCCAAAAGAATGCCACCTCAGTCTGGTTGGTCATAAAATATCCAGACCCAAGACAGGACAATCATTACCTGCTGTCCAATTTATCAAGAAGAAAAATACCAGATGAACCATTAACTCTTAACCCATACATCTAGTCTTTAAACAGTGGCCTGGGGTCATGAGAAAGAATCACAAGAATGGCGACTCAATGTCTAAAAGAACTGAAAAACTGAGGATCAAAAAAAAAAAAAAAAACCATAAAGATGACAAACTGTACATAGGGGCCTTCAAACTGATTGGTCAAAGATTACATATGTCAGGGACACGAGCCAACCAAAAAGGAGCAGATCAATACTAATAAAGACACGAACTGTTATAATTCTCACCTTTTGGGGCACTCTCAGTGTCTATGCTGGGGATTTGTACTTTTCTTTACCTTAAAATAAATCCTGCTTATTTGCTACCATGAGTGTTTGCATGTTCGTGAAGTTCATTCTTGGACTCCATGAACAAGAACTCAGATCCCCATTTCAAAGGTACAGGGAGAAATATAAACTCCTTTTATCAATGGAAATTGAAGAGTTCCCAGCTTTGCAAATATACCCACCAAGGGGATTATAAGATAGAACTATCAAAGTATAGCTTTGATCATCCATACGTAATTATCCACAGCTAGTGTTATTATTGGAGAAGGCAATGTCAACCCACTCCAGTACTCTTGCCTGGGAAATCCCATGGATGGAGGAGCCTGGTAGGCTGCAGTCCATGGGGTCACTAAGAGTCAGACACGACTGAGCTACTTCACTTTCACTTTTCACTTTCATGAATTGGAGAAGCAAATGGCAACCCACTCCAGTGTTCTTGCCTGGAGAATCCCAGGGATGGGGGAACCCGGTGGGCTGCCATCTATGGGGTTGCACAGAGCCAGACATGAATGAAGCGACTTAGCAGCAGCAGCAGCAGCAGTGTTATTACTATCAAATATCAAACAATTCAAAGAGGTCTCTCAGGGTCACAGTTTCCTAGTCCAAAATTAGAAGTCTTCATCTTCCCATTTCCAAGCACATACACTTTGAAACTCACGAACAGAACATGCTTGGAGAGTTCTTTGCCCTGCTATTGCAGCAAAAATAGAAATGAAGTTTTTCCTCTCCTGAAAACAAGGGAAGTAAGAACAGTGAACAGTCTAGGGAAGAAACATGGACAGGCCTGAAAGAGTTAATCACTTCTAGTTTTACTTTAACTGTTACTAACCTGTAGTATAACCAGAAGCTAACCTATCACCCCCTAATACTAGGTAAATTACACCCTGCACTTGGTATTTGCTCTCCCTGACCTCTCTTACAGAAAACTACCCTTTACAGTTGTTTGCATTTCAGAAAGAAGACTGCAGGCCAAAAATCCAGAGACAAGTGGACCCCAGTTACCAGGCTGCCTGATGCCAGCTGTGACAGTTTTGAAATAATGCAGGAAGAAAAAAAAATGCAAAAACTTCACTGTGCTGTGTGTGTTCAGTCATGTCCGACTCTTTGCAAACCCATGGACTCTGGCCCATCAGGCTCCTCTGTCCATGGAGTCTTCCAGGCAAGAATGCGAAGTGGGTTTTCATTTCCTACTCTAGGGGATCTTCCTGACCCAGGGATCAAACCCACCTGTCTTGCATCTTCTGCATTGGCAGGCAGATTCTTTACCACTGCGCCACCTTGGAAGCCCAAAAACATCATTACTCTGAACTTTATCATTTACCCTAAGACCACAAGAGCCAGGCTACATAAAGTCTCTTGGTTCCCCGGGGTAGGGATACATGGCTCTTGAGGCACTAGCCTGCTGTGTTCTTCCCTCTGCTAGCTGATTTTTAAAGCCATCTTTCTATTCCCTCCAAACTCTGTCTCCATATTTTTTTATTTGGCATCAGTAGGCAGAGAAAGCCAAGATTTTGGCTGTAGCACTGCCTGAAGTAAGGAGACAGTTGCCTACTTTGTTACCATATAAGGTAACCGTATCCATATTCCTTCCTCCAGGCCCCTCTTTCCTTAAGAGCCACCAAATAACCCAGAAATGCAGCTAGACAAACTGAACACCACAATGGAAAAAAGCATAGGAACTCCCATCCCCCTGAGGTCCTCTAGGTGGTCCCATAAAGAGGAAATATCAGAATATAGAGGAAAGAAGAAAAGATTGGGTTCTCAGCACAAAAAATCTAATAATCACCCAAGTGTGATCAAAGCCCAAAGGCTGAGACCCACCATTAATAGTCTCAGCTACTAGATGGAAAACCTGAAGTTTCTGGGACTTCCCTGGTGGTTCAATGGTTAAGAGTCTGAACTTCCACTGCAAGGAGTGTGGGTTCAATCCCTGGCTGGGGAACTAAAATCCCAGCAGGCCCCACAGCATGGCCTAAGAGAGTGGGAGAAGAGTTTCACCTCTGAGCCCTTTTTCATCTATGTTTCCTCCCAGCTCAAGGACCTTCAGTGCTTTCAAGAACAAAGGACTCCAGAGCAGGACTATAACAGTGAAGAAAAAATTAGATTCCATGTTAGATCTGTTTCTTTTATTTTAACCTTTGTATTCTATTGATTTTGCTACAAGTTAATCAGGAAAGGGATGTCTACAGCTCAAAGTATACATAATGGCCCCTCAAGTCTTAATGTTAAACTAAAATACCTTTGTTTAGCTCACAGGAAACATCCTGACCCAGACCATCTATGAATGGCTTCAGGAGGAAAGATATTAACACATCCCCTCTCAGAGGAAACCAGGAGATATTTGCAATAACTTAGGACATTTGGGGGTTTCCCAGGTGGTTCAGTGACTGCCAATGCAGAAGATGTGGGTTTGATCCCTGGGTGGGGAAGATCCTGTTGAGAAGGAAATGGCAACCCTCACCAGTATTCTTGCCTGGGAAATCACATGGACAGAGGAACCTGGCAGGCTACAGTCCACGGGGTCACAAAAGAGTCAGACATGACTTAGCAACTTAACAACAACAAATGGCCTTTCTACTTCCCTCCTTTTTGTTCTATAAAAGAAACTAGTGTCCAGACCTTGGTAAGATGGTTTTCTAGGATTTTAATCTGCAGTCTACTCGGACTTCTGACTTTCCAAATAGAGTCACTAACCCTTGCCCAAACAACCCTTCTCCCAATTTACTGGCCTGTCCTAGGGCAAGGAGAAGGAGGTCTAACTAGGTAGCAGGACCACCTGCTTCAAGACCATGTACCACTTCCCTAAAGGCTAGAGATAAGACCCCACAGGCTTCAGGGACCCCATCCCCAGGGTTGTCCTCAAAGGAGGAAGCAGAAATACTAGCAATTAAGGAAATGCTCAGTCGTGTCAGACTCTTTGCAACCCCATGGACTGTAGCTTCAAAGGCTCCCCTGTCCATGGGATTCTCCAGGAAAGAACACTGGAGTGGGTTGCCATTTCCTACTCCAAACTAAGAAAAGGGGCTGGTCACATACATTCTTCAGTCGTGGCTGTGTCCCAGGCAAAAGCAAAACGTGTCAAGAATATTGTTCCCATTCGTTAAATACAAAATAACTGTTTTTCACCCACATGAAATTTGCCGCAACCAAATACCAGAATATACAGTAACAGGTGTACCGAGAGAGAGGGAGAGAGGGAGATGGTCATAGACACAGGGATGAAGGGGCCGGGTGAAGTTGGAACTCAGCTGTCACCCAAGGAATATGGAAGGTGACGACAGTCCAGGGCACTAATTAGATAAAGGAAGCTGTTCATAAGCTGCTTGTTTGGAGGGTAAACGAGTGCAACTTTAGTTCAGAACTGCGAACTCCGGAGCTGTAACTGAGGAAGCCGGCTAAGGATGGAGTGTGGGGATCCAGTCCTTCTCCAGCTGGGCGGTGACTCTCCCAGGGCACCGTCCCAGCCTCCCGCTCCCGGGAACTGGATGTTAGCGGGCCTTCGAGTGGAAAGAGATGCGCCCCAGTCACCAGGTCCCTGGCACCCTCCCCACCTCCGTCAGGTTCCCGCCCGCCGCGCGCGCCCAGGCGCAGGCAGAAATCACCCCGCCGGCGTGGGAGGGCTCCACCAAAAGCAAGAAGCCGGGCAGTAGGAGCGCCCCCGGAAAGCGCTCCCTCGTCCCGACCCTCGGTCCCGGGAAAAGCGCCTGCATCTCAGCTCAGGCAAGGCGCTCACCAGAATACCAGGCGTGAGCAGAGGTTCGCGTCCTGCAGTGGGTTGGGCTTCCCCTCCGGGAACACCTGCAACATCTTGCTGGCCGAGGGCGCGGGTGCGGGTCGTGGCTGTCCTTGCAATCGCTGCCGCTGTTCCTGTAGGGCCCGACAGAGATGTTGGAGACCTGGCCGCCTCGCCGGTCTGCTTGGCGTGAACTGAGAACCACCTGCGTCTCTGGGAGTGGAGTGCCAGCTGCCTGTCGGGCCCCGCCCCCCTCCAGGTCGCCCGCTGCGCGCCTCTGCCACAGCTGAGTGCCCGGGCCGGCAGCGATGGGAGCGCCGCCCAACCCTCAACCCCAGGCTAGGGAGGATGCTACAGGGAGCCACGCAGGGGGAAGGCAAGGCCATGAGGGCAGCTGATAGAGGTGGGTAAGTGAATTACCCGCCACACTGGGTCCTCCCAGACGCCCGAACCTACTCACCTGAATTCAGACTCTAGCAAAGTGCTTGCTGTGAACCCAGGCACCCACCAAGGAGGTGCAGAGAAGCATAGACCACCACTCACCCCTACCACGGCCCACCACCCTCGCCGCACCCCGCCGCCGCCGCTGCTTAGAAACGCCCCCTTCAGCTTTGGATAAGACCTAGAGAAAGCTGGTAAAAGGAGATAGCCCGACCTCTGGGCAAGCTGCCCTCATCAGTACCAAAAAAGGGCACTGTGGGAGAACTGTAGTGGAGCAGCACCTTTCCTAGGGTATGTGCGCCTCCCCACGCCCTTTTCCTCTGCCTGTCTCTTGTAGAAAAGCTTTACTCTCCCAGGCCTCCCCTGAGTCATAAAAGGCCAACTCAGGATTAATGGTTAAAAGAATGTGAACATATTATCAAAAAATATTTAAACAGTAAATCAGCCACATAACAGTCTATAGTTCCCCCCTGAAGAACCTAGTAACAGTCTCTGATGCATATCTTGAGTTGTTTTGCTAGAAACCCCACCAGATGCAGTTGACTGCAAAAACCCTGACCGCTGGGAGCCTAAGAATTGATGATGCTAAACCCTGTGACACTAGCTTTGTTACCAACCAGTTAAAGAATAGAGCAGTAGCTGATCACACACCCTGAACTCTCTCCTTCACTGTGCTTTTAAAGAGCCTCCCCTGAAATCCATCAGAGAGTTCAGATCTTTTGAGCATGAGCTGCCTGTATTCCTTGCTTTGACCCTTACAGTAAATCTTTGTCTGCTCTGAACTCCTATGTTTTGGTTTGTTTGGCCTCACTTTGCCTCCATCTTAGTAACTTGGGTTATGCACAATTTATGGCCAAGCATTTGACCTCAAACAACAGCAGGGTTTAACACAGTTTGTTTGTTGACCTACAAACACATAAGGAAAGATAACAGAAGGTTAGAAAAGCTCAAATGATTTTGGAAGATGAATCCATGCAGTTATTGGGAAAGGCTTTTGGCATCTCACATGTATTGTGTGGGGGATCTCTGTGAGTTTTTGCTGCCCTCTTGGATTGGGAAAGGAGAATATGGGGAGAGAGAGGCTGCCTTATGATTTCTTTCATCATGAGCTCAGGGTCTGGCAGAATAAGAGTGACAGACGGTAAAGCATCTGCCCACAATGCGGGAGACCCAGGTTTGATCCCTGGGTTGGGAAGATCCCCTGGAGAAGGAAATGGCAACCCACGCCAGTACTCTTGCCTAGAAAATTCCATGGATGGAGGAGCCTGGTGAGCTATAGTCTATGGGGTTGCAAAGAGTCGGACACGACTGAACAACTTCAGTTCACTTCATGTTATAGAGCACAGGACGTATGCTTTTCTGGGGGTCTTACCTCATGTTTAACTCTAACAATGCCCTATTCAAGAAAGTAGTATGATCAGTACTTTACAGATGAGAAAAATGAGGCTCAAGGACAGCATTTGTCCAAGGTCTTCAAATAAGTGAATGATGAATCCTAATTTAGACTCAAGTGAGATTCCAGCATGGTCTGTCTCACTGGTGGATGGATAGTGTGTGTGAAAAGTGTCTTGAATATGCTGTTCGAATGAGTGACTTCAGAACTGAAAGAATAAGATCTTGGGCTCTCACTCAAATCTTTAGTAGTTTGTATGGCTCTCTTACTAGCTCAGCAGCTTCCCTTCCCTTTCACCCTAAATGAAGAAAGATCAACGTTTGTGGTGCTTATAACAAGATCACTTTATTATTCTTTGATAATTGTCCATCTTCCTTGGCTAAAACATTGTTATTAATAATGGCTTTTAGCTTCAGTTATTCAAAAATGAATAAGCTCTACAGAACTGATGTACAGGAGTTAATAATACAGTACTGCATGCTTTTAATTTTCTAAGAGAGTACATCCTAAGTGTTCTCAACATAAAAAAGAAAAAAAGGGAAAATGGATAAAGTGTGAAGTATGCTTACATTTCACAATGTATACATGTATCTATCTAGTCATCAGACTACAACTTAACTATATACAATTTTTGACTCTCAATTGTACCTCAGTAAAGCTGGAAGGAAAATGGCTTTTGAGGAAGGCCTTAATGTATTCAAATACTTTTTAAGTCAAATGTATAAGAATGGCAAAATGTTGATAATTTTAAATTAATGCATGATAGGGGTTTACTGTACTATTTTCTTGATATTTCATGCATGTTTGAAATTTTCTGTTACAAAAAGGAAGACAATGAGAGCTGAAATTTGTAATTTTTCAATTACCTGCTTTCTGATGCTAGTTCTTTCTCAGATAACACAATCTACAACCTTTATAGTCAGTCCTCACATCTGATTTACAGTTCTCTTTGATGGTCTCTTTGACATTGCCTACATTTTCCAGCCCTAGTTCTACTTCAAAGATGAAGACATTTCTTGCTGAAGATGGAAGTTTAGTGACTGCCCCAGACTGTTGTCTCCAGTCCCCGCCACTATCTCAGGATCCTAACTAGCCATCTCTAAACTGCTAAATACACTCAGTCCATTCTCTTGTCTTTTTTTAAATTAACATCTTCTGAAACTTAACATTTTTTCTGAACATTAACTAATGTGCTTTTTAGTAGAGATATTGAGAAACAGTGTTGAATTATACAAAAAAGACTGTATATGAAGCCAGGGACCAGAGATCTTGATGTTTTGCTTGTTATCTAAATTTCTCAGGTCTAAAATGAGAAACCCATATGTCTCCTACTTCCTACAGGGTTATTGTAAGCCTCAGAAATTGTGAATACACTTTGTAAAAAACGTTAGGTTTTAAGGCAATATACAAGAAAAATGTGGTGTTTTTTTAATTATTATTCATTGAACAAATGAAGGCCTTCTAGGTACATGACCACTAGGCCAGGAACAAGCTTGTAAACATGGGAACGATGTCATAAGGCCTCTATCTGCAATTGTTTACTGATGTTAATGGACCAACTCAATGGTTATGAGTTGGAGCAAGCTCTCAGTTCAGTTCAGTCACTCAGTCGTGTCCAACTCTTTGCAACCCCATGAATTGCAGCACACCAGGCCTCCCTGTCCATCACCAACGCCCAGAGTTCACTAAGACTCACGTCCACCGAGTCAGTGATGCCATCCAGCCATCTCATCCTCTGTCGTCCCCTTCTCCTCCTGCCCCCAATTCTTCCCAGCATCAGAGTCTTTTCCAATGAGTCAACTCTTCGCATGAGGTGGCCAAAGTACTGGAGTTTCAGCTTTAGCATCATTCCTTCCAAAGAAATCCCAGGGCTGATCTCCTTCAGAATGGACTAGTTGGATCTCCTTGCAGTCCAAGGGACTCTCAAAAGTCTTCTCCAACACCACAGTTCAAAAGCATCAATTCTTCGGCGCTCAGCCTTCTTCACAGTCCAAATCTCACATCCATACATGGCCACTGGAAAAACCATAGCCTTGACTAGACGGACCTTAGTCGGCAAAGTAATGTCTCTGCTTTTGAATATGCTATCTAGGTCGGTCATAACTTTTCTTTCAAGGAGTAAGCGACTTTTAATTTCATGGCTGCAGTTACCATCTGCAGTGATTTTGGAGCCCCCAAAAAATAAAGTCTGCCACTGTTTCCACTGTTTCCCCATCTATTTCCCATGGAGTGATGGGATCAGATGCCATGATCTTAGTTTTCTGAATGTTGAGCTTTAAGCCAACTTTTGCACTCTCCTCTTTCACTTTCATCAAGAGGCTTTTTAGTTCCTCTTCACTTTCTACTCTAGGAGATGGTAAAAGACAAGGAAGCCTGGTGTGATGCAGTCCATGGAGTCTCAAAGAGTCAGACATGACTGAGCAACTGAACAACAACTGATCTTAAATGGTTCGGTGCTATAACTAAAAAGACAATAGCAAGTGGAAAGGATATAGAGAAACTGGAACCCTCATACATCACTGGTAGGAATGTAAAATAGTACAGCCGCAGAGGTACTGTATGACCCAGGAATACTACTCCTAGTTTTCTACCCAAGGTAAATGAAAATGTATGTCTATACAAAAACCTTGATATGAAGTCATAGTAGCATTATTCAAAAAGAGTCCAAAAGTATACTAGGGGTGTGCAGAACCATGTGTACATCAACTGATGAGTGGATAAATAAAATGTGATATTACATGCAATGGAATATTATTTGGCAAGATAGACATCCTGATGTATGCTACAACAGGGATGAACACTGAAAACATTATGCTGAGTTAGTGAAGGCAAACACTGACTCTAGTGAGGATGATGAGACAACTTCTAAGGAGAGATTCAGTGTTGTTGGACTTGATAATTCCTTCCCAAACAAACTTCAGGAACATGTGATACAAATTTGTATCTGTGCAATCTATAAATTATTAAATGGTCTAAAGGATCCTGTCAAAAAATCAAAAAAGCATGTTAATCTAAAGTAGGTTTACAGTCGTGTCCAACTCTTTGCAACTACATGCACTGTAGCCCACCAGGCTCCTCTGTCAATGGGATTTTCCAGGCAAGAATACTGGAGTGGGTTGCCATTTATTTCTCCTGGAGATCTTCCCAACCCAGGGACTGAACCCCTGTCTCCTAAGTCTCCTGCATTGGCAAGCAGACTCTTTACCACCAAGCCACATAGAAAGCCCAGGTATAAGAGTGGTACTATTAATAAAATGTTTCAGTTAAGACAGTGCTGATCCTCAAGCACTTTTCTACCAAGGCACATAGGAGAGATGACGTTCAGAATTTGAATATACTCCAGTGAATAGCCACAGTTCTGAATATGGTAACAATTCTTTTGTTACTGCAACTTCTATCAATCTATTCACCTCTGTAAGCTCAGGAGTCAGCCCTCAAATCAAATATAGCCAATCATAATACACCATGTCGTTTTTGAGATTGCATCCAACTACTGCATTTCAGACTCTTTTGTTGACCATGATGGCTATTCCATTTCTTCTGAGGGATTCGTGCCCGCAGTAGTAGATATAATGGTCATCTGAGTTAAATTCACCCATTCCAGTCCATTTTAGTTCACAGATTCCTAGAGTGTCGACGTTCACCCTTGTCATCTCTTGTTTGACCACTTCCAATTTGCCTTGATTCATGGATCTGACATTCCAGGTTCCTATGCAATATTGCTCTTTACAGCATCAGATCTTGCATCTATCACCAGTCAAATCCACAACTGGGTATTGTTTTTGCTTTGGCTGCATCCCTTCATTCTTTCTGGAGTTATTTCTCCACTGATCTCCAGTAGCATATTGGGCACCTAATGACCTGGGGAGTTCCTCTTTTGGTATCCCATCATTTTGCCTTTTCCTACTGTTTATGGGGTTCTCAAGGCAAAAATACTGAAGTGGCTTGCCATTCCCTTCTCCAATGGACCACATTCTGTCAGACCTTTCCAGCATGACCCGCCCATCTTGGATTGCCCTGCAGGCATGGCTTAGTTTCATTGAGTTAGACAAGGCTGTGGTCCTAGTGTGATTAGATTGACTAGTTTTCTGTGAGTATGGTTTCAGTGTGTCTGTCTTCTGATGCTCTCTTGCAACACCTACCATCTTACTTGGGTTTCTCTTACCTTGGGCGTGAGATATTTCTTCACAGCTGCTCCAGCAAAGCACAGCCTCTGCTCCTTACCTTGGATGAGGGGTATCTTCTTACCGCTGCCATTCCTGACCTTCAATGTGGGATAGCTTCTCTAGGCCCTCCTGTGCCTGCGCAGCCACCACTCCTCAGGTTGCTCCCCCGGCAGACGGCCCTGGCCTCGGGCGTGGTGGCCTCAGGCTCGGGGTGGCTCCACAGGGTCACCGTCCCTGGCATCAGGTGCGAGGTGGCTTCTCCTGGCCGCCACTGGCCTCGGACATGGGGTAGCTCCTCTCGGCCACGCTTAGTGCACCAGTTTTATGAAGACCTACAAGACCTTTTAGAACTAACACCCAAAAAAGATGTCCTTTACATTATAGGGGACTGGAATGCAAAATTAGGAAGTCAAGAAACACCTGGAGTAACAGGCAAATTTGGCCTTGGAATGCAGAATGAAGCAGGGCAAAGACTAATAGAGTTTTGCCAAGAAAATGCACTGGTCATAGCAAACACCCTCTTCCAACAACACAAGAGAAGACTCTACACATGGACATCACCAGATGGTCAACACTGAAATCAGATTGATTACATTCTCTGCAGCCAAAGATGGAGAAGCTCTATACAGTCAACAAAAACAAGACCAGGAGCTGACTATGGCTCAGATCATGAACTCCTTATTACCAAACTCAGACTCAAATTGAAGAAATTAGGGAAAACCACTAGACCATTCAGGTATGACCTAAATTAAATCCCTTATGATTATACAGTGGAAGTGAGAAATAGATTTAAGGGCCTAGATCTGATAGAGTGCCTGATGAACTATGGAATGAGGTTCGTGACATTGTACAGGAGACAGGGATCAAGACCATCCCCATGGAAAAGAAATGCAAAAAAGCAAAATGGCTGTCTGGGGAGGCCTTACAAATAGCTGTGAAAAGAAGAGAGGCGAAAAGAAAAGGAGAAAAGGAAAGATATAAGCATCTGAATGCAGAGTTCCAAAGAATAGCAAGAAGAGATAAAAAAGCCTTCTTCAGCAATCAATGCAAAGAAATCGAGGAAAACAACAGAATGGGAAAGACTAGAGATCTCTTCAAGAAAATTAGACTTACCAAGGGAACACGTCATGCAAAGATGGGCTCGATAAAGGACAGAAATGGTATGGACCTAACAGAAGCAGAAGATATTAAGAAGAGGTGGCAAGAATACACGGAAGAACTTTACAAAGAAGATCTTCACGACCCAGATAGTCATGATGATGTGATCACTAATTTAGAGCCAGATATCTTGGAATGTGAAGTCAAGTGGGCCTTAGAAAGCATCACTACAAACAAAGCTAGTGGAGGTGATGCAATTCCAGTGGAGCTGTTTCAAATCCTGAAAGATGATGCTGTGAAAGTGCTGCGCTCAATATGCCAGCAAATTTGGAAAACTCAGCAGTGGCCACAGGACTGGAAAAGGTAAATTTTCATTCCAATCCCAAAGAAAGGCAATGCCAAAGAATGCTCAAACTACGGCACAGTTGCACTCATCTCACATGCTAGTAAAGTAATGCTCAAAATTCTCCAAGCCAGGCTTCAGCAGTACGTGAACCGTGAACTTCCTGATGTTCAAGCTGGTTTTAGAAAAGGCAGAGGAACCAGAGATCAAATTGCCAGCATCCACTGGATCATGGAAAAGCAAGAGAGTTCCAGAAAAACATGCATTTCTGCTTTATTGACTATACCAAAGCCTTTGACTGTGTGGATCACAAGAAACTGTGGAAAATTCTTTAAGAGATGGGAATACCAGACCACCTAACCTGTCTCTTGAGAAATCTGTATGCAGGTCAGGAAGCAACAGTTAGAACTGGACATGGAACAGACTGGTTCCAAATAGGAAAAGGAGTACGTCAAGGCTGTATATTGTCACCCTGCTTATTTAACTTCTGTGCAGAGTACATCATGAGAAATGCTGGACTGGAAGAAACACAGGCTGGAATCAAGATTGGCAGGAGAAATATCAATAAGCTCAGATATGCAGATGATACCACCCTTATGGCAGAAGGTGAAGAGGAACTAAAAGCCTCTTGATGAAACTGAAAGAGGAGAGCGAAAAAATTACCTTAAAGCTCAACATTCAGAAAACGAAGATCATGGCATCTGGTCCCATCACTTCATGGGAAATAGATGGGGAAACAGTAGAAACAGTGTCAGACTTTATTTTGGGGGGCTCCAAAATCACTGCAGATGGTGATTGCAGCCATGAAATTAAAAGATGCTTACTCCTTGGAAGGAAAGTTATGACCAACCTAGACAGCATATTCAAAAGCAGAGATATTACTTTGCCGACTAAGGTCCCTCTAGTCAAGGCTATGGTTTTTTTCCTGTGGTCATGTATGGATGTGAGAGTTGGACTGTGAAGAAGGCTGAGCGCTGAAGAATTGATGCTTTTGAACTGTGGTGTTGGAGAAGACTCTTGAGAGTCCCTTGGACTGCAAGGAGATCCAACCAGTCCATTCTGAAGATCAGCCCTGGGATTTCTTTGGAAGGAATGATGCTAAAGCTGAAACTCCAGTACTTTGACCACCTCATGCAAAGAATTGACTCATTGGAAAAGACTCTGATGCTGGGAGGGATTGGGGGCAGGAGGAGAAGGGGGCGACAGAGGATGAGATGGCTGGATGGCATCACCAACTCAATGGATGTGAGTCTGAGTGAACTCCGGGAGATGGTGATAGACAGGGAGGCCTGGCGTGCTGCGATTCATGGGGTCTCAAAGAGTGTGACACAACTGAGTGACTGAACTGAGTACAGCATGTTCTTATCCAGAGGGTTTGGCACAGAAATAACCTCGTGGCCTACACCGGACTAACTTGCTTTCCTCCTTGAGAATCTTTGTTTCTTTTCCTGAAGTTAGAAAGGGAAAGGCCTGTCTTTCATTTCTAATGAGGGAGTTATAAGGATATGACCAAACGATGCTGGTAGCCATGTGCCCCATTTATGTGGAGATGCCTAAAAGAATAAAGTAGGTATTCAAGGGAAAGTCATACAGTCATGGCTATTTATTAAACATCTACTGTGTGCCAACAACTGTTCCAGGAGCAAGGAATATATAAGTGAACAGGACAAGTGGTGTAACGGATAGTCTTAGTGGCATCAAGTCTCTGGGGCTCCTGAGGCTAAGGGGATCCCTTGTTGGCTGGGGTGACCTGGAGCAGAAAAAGAAGCTGGAGCAGAAACTGTCACTTCCCAGCTCATGTCCTCTGACAGTCATTCAAAATTCAGGCAACTCACTGCTTACCTGCAGTTCTGTGCTGAAGGGCTTTTTTCTGCCTGCGGGAGGACACTGGAGACATATGCAAGACATGCCAAAACCCCTGGATTCAACCCTCAACAATGATGGATAGGGAGTGGGTAGATAAACGCCCCAGTGCCTTTGCCTATCAGTTGGAACAATTCTGTCTCCCAGGGTGACCCCACAGGAAGGAGTCCAGTAACCCAAACAGTAACTTCCTTGTTAATACACATTTTTTTTGAATTTTTTTTTTTTACTTTACATTATTGTATTGGTTTTGCCATACATCAACATGAATCCGCCATGGGTGTACATGTGTTCCCCATCCTGAACCCCCCTCCCACCTCCCTCCCCATACTATCCCTCTGGGTCATCCCAGTGCACCAGCCCCAAGCATCCTGTATCCTGCATTGAACCTGGACTGGTGCTTCATTTCTTATATGATATTATACACACTTTTTATTGATTTAATATCATCTCTGTCTCACTTCTCCACTTCCTACAAATGTTTCCTGGGATCACTTCTAAATTAACCACGTTCACTCAAATCCTTGTCTCAGAGTTTATGGGAGGCCTGATTAAGACACCTAACAGAAATGTCCTTCTAAAAGCTGAAGAATATGGTCCTTTGCTTGCAATCATTAAAATCCTAACAATAATGTAATAATTTATATTTTAAAAACTTACAAAATTGATACAATATATGATAATATAATTTATATTTCATAAATTTATTGAATGAGTTTCAGTTCAGTACAGTTGCTCAGTCGTGTCTGACTCTTTGCGACCCCATCAACCACAGCACACCAGGCCTCCCTGTCCATCACCAACTCCCAGAGTCTACCCAAACCCATGTCCATCGAATTGGTGATGCCATCCAGCCATCTCATCCTCTGTCGTCCCCTTCTCCTCCTGTCCCAAATCCTTCCCACCATCAGAGTCTTTTCCAATGAGTCAACTCTCCGCATCAGGTGACCAAAGTATTGGAGTTTCAGCTTCAGCGTCAGTCCTTCCAATGAACACCCAGGACTGATCTCCTTTAAGGTAGATTGGTTGGATCTCCTTGCAGTCCAAGGGACCCTCAAGAGTCTTCTCCAACACCACAGTTCAAAAGCATCAATTCTTTGGCCCTCAGCTTTCTTCACAGTCGAACTCTCACATCCATACATGACCACAGGAAAAACCATATCCTTGACTAGACGGAACTTAGTCAGCAAAGTAATGTCTCTGCTTTTTAATATGCTATCGAGGTTGGTCATAACTTTCCTTCCAAGGAGTAAACATCTTTTAATTCCATGGCTGCAATCCCATCTGCAGTGATTTTGGAGCCCCCCAAAGAACCTGTCACTGTTTCCACTGTTTCCCGTCTATTTCCCATGAAGTGATGGGACCGGATGCCATGATCTTCGTTTTCTGAATGTTGAGCTTTAAGCCAACTTTTTCACTCTCCTCTTTCACTTTCATCAAGAGGCTTTTCAGCTCCTCTTCACTTTCTGCCATAAGGATGGTGTCATCTGCATATCTGAGGTTATTGATATTTCTCCTGCCAATCTTGATTCCAGCTTGTGCTTCTTCCAGCCTAGCGTTTCTCATGATGTACTCTGCATATAAGTTAAATAAGCAGGGTGACAATGTACAGCCTTGACGTACTCCTTTTCCTATTTGGAACCAGTCTGCTGTTCCATATCCAGTTCATACAATAAACTCTGCTTTATTGAACACAGAAGCACTATTCACAATAGGATGCTGACCACCTGAAGTATGTCTACTGAAAACTGAGATATGCAATAATGGTAAAACACAAAGAGCTTTTGAAGACAGTATACATTTCCTGATCTCAGTGATATTTACATTGAATATATGGAAAATAATATAATTTTGCACATGTTGGTTTAAACACTAATAAGTTTAAATTTTTTTGTGTGTTTGAATATAGATACTAAATTTTTTTAATTTCAGATGTGGTTCAACTTATTTTTCACTGTAAAATTCTGAATATATTATTCTATGGCATCTGGTCCCATCACTTCATGGGAAATAGATGGGGAAACAGTGGAAACAGTGTCAAACTTTATTTTTTGGAGCTCCAAAATCACTGCTGATGGTGACTGCAGCCATCAAATTAAAAGACGCTTACTCCTTGGAAGAGAAGTTATGACCAACCTAGATAGCATATTCAAAAGCAGAGACATTACTTTGCCAACAAAGGTCCTTCTAGTCAAGGCTATGGTTTTTCCAGTGGCCATGTACGGATGTGAGAGTTGGACTGTGAAGAAGACTGAGCGCTGAAGAATTGAAGCTTTTGAACTATGGTGTTGGAGAAGACTCTTGAGAGTCCCTTGGACTGTAAGGAGATCCAACCAGTCCACTCAAAAGGAGATCAGCCCTTGGTGTTCTTTGGAAGGAATCATGCTAAGGCTGAAACTCCAGTATTTTGGCCACCTCATGCGAAGAGTTGACTCATTGGAAAAGACTCTGATGCTGGGAAGAATTGGGGGCAGGAGGAGAAGGGAACTACAGAGGATAAGATGGCTAGATGGCGTCACCAACTCGATGGACATGAGTCTGAGTGAACTCTGGGAGTTGGTGATGGACAGGGAGGCCTGGCATGCTGCAATTCATGGGATCGCAAAGAGTTGGACACAACTGAGCAACTGAACTGAACTGAACTGATGTATATATTAAGGTTCTAACAACAAAATGAGGGTGCCAACATTAGATAAGAAGCAACTGGGAAGGGTAACTGGCCTTAGGTCCCAACATAGCAGTTCTAGTCAGAAAGTCTCAGGTCAAACTTCATCAAAGGAGCTGTTCTGTAATGATACATTTGACCCCCCCATGTTTGGGCTTCCCTGGTGGCTCAAAGGTTAAAGCGTCTGCTTGAAATGCAGGAGACCTGGGTTTGATCCCTGGGTCGGGAAGATCCCCTGGAGAAGTAAATGGCAACCCACTCCAGGATTCTTGCCTGGAAAATCCCATGGACGGAGGAGCCTGGTGGGCTATAGTCCACGGGGTCGCAAAGAGTCGGACACGACTGAGTAACTTCGCTTTCACTTTCTATGTATCCATACACAGTTCAGAAGCCAACAAGGTAGTACAGCTTGCTTGTATCCCACAAGAAATGCCACTCTCTCTAGATTCATACCAAATTCTGGACCAAAGGTTTGCACCCCTCTCACCAACAATGATGTGTGTATATGCACATATCACTTAGCATTTATCAGCAGTCCTGAAACTTAGGTCTTCACTTGTTAATCAAAACAGCCAGAGAGGCTATTTCTACCACACCTCTGTATGTCCTACAGGACTGTAACCGTTACTCTGCTATCCTAAAACCACTTTTCTTTTTTCACATTTAGGATTTCATCCTTCAGCTATCAAGCATTGCCACCCATCTCTGCCCATCAGTCTACTTGGTCCGTTTCCAGAAAACAGCCATCTCTGCTTGTAACGGCACTTGTTGGTAGATTCATTTGGGTGTTTTAATACATTTTCCTGGTTTCCTTAAAATAAAGGAATAGAAGATGGATAAAATTTATGTGATGATATTACCGACAATGCAATTAACACAAGATGGACAGAGCATGAAGTAGAAGAAAGGCTGGTTTGAATGTTCATGGGAAGTAAGCTTGTTGATTATATGTTTAACTTTGAAGGGAAAGAAACAGTTTGTTTCTTTTTTTTGTAATCCATGGACTGCCGATAGCACACTTAATCATATTTGACAAAAGTTGGAAGTGACCAAGATGATAGCCAGTAAGTAAATGGAGAAACAAACTGATCTATCCAGATATGGACTATTATTCCGCACTAAAAAGAAACAAGCTGTGAAGTCAGAAAACCAACAGGAGGAAACTTAAATGCTATTACCAAGTGAAGGAAGCCCATTTGATACGTCACGTGGTATATATAATTCTATCTGTATGACATCGTCAGTAGGCAAAACTGTGAAGACAGTGGAAAGATCCATAGTTGCCAGCAGGTGGTGGTGGGGCTGAGAGATGAATATGTGGAAGACAGAGGATCCTTCTTCTTTTGGGACAAAGAAAATGTTCTGTACGATACCAAAATTATGGTAATGGCATTGTACATTTGTCCAGCCTCATAGAATGCACAACACCAAGAGTGAACCCTAACGTAAACCACGGTTTCGGGGACATTGACAAGTCAGTGTAGATTCACTAGATGTAGCCGATCTCTCAGTCTGGTGGGGGTCGCTGGTAATCAGTGGCTGTGGCATGTGGGGACACGGATTAGGGAAAAACTCTGCACAAGCCCCGCAAAAGAAAAAAATACACTAGAGAAGAAAAGCGAGAAAACAATCTATGAAATGCTGGTAATATATTGGTGAAGTTTATATATCCAAAATGTGAAGTGTTACATTACAGGATATGGAGAATAAATTTTTTTTAAGTCATAGACTGAGGGTCTATATTAACAAAATATCCCCCCATCGACCCCTTAGAGAATTTCATGGGCTTATACAAGATCTGATTAGAGCCACAGCTTTCTTCAACACAATCAAGAAAACTAGAGAAAAAAAAAAAAGAGAAAAAACTAGAGAGCCAAACTTAACCTTGCTCTTGTCAATTTTTAAAAAGAATTTATAAAACACTACCAAAATTATCCTCATAATCTCCTTTCCAGCCCTTGCAAATCATCCTCTGTGGGCCATTTCTCCTTCATCAAACTCTATTTCTGGGTTTATTAAGTGTGACTTCCATTGAGCTAGGAGAAACAGAAGTTGAGCTAAGAAATACACTTATAAGATTAATTTGCAGATTTCCCTAGTGGCACGGTGGATTAAAATCTGTTTGCCAGTGCAGAGAACACAGGTTCAATACCAGGACTGGGAAAATTGTACATGCTGACAAGCAACTAAGTCCCTGCACCGCAACCACTAAGCCCTCACTCTTGAGCCCGTGAGCCACAACTGCTGAGCCTGGGTAGTGCAACAACTGAAGTCCACACGCCTACAGCCTGTGCTGCCCAGCAAGAAAAGCAACAAGAAGAGCCCCTGCAGTGAGGCTACACAAGGCAGCAAAGAGTAGCCCCCGATCCCCGCAAGCAGAAAAGAGCCAGCACAAAGCAACAAAGGCCCACTGCGGCCAAAAGTTAATGAACAAAATTTGGTTTTCAATTCACTAGCAGTGCTTGATTATTAATATTTAGTCTCTGTTTTGGATACCCATAGATGTATTATAGAACACTCGGGCCTTTAAAAGCTGAAGCACTCTTTCTCTACATAAAGAAATTTAGGATTCTTTTTTGTTCTCCAAAAACAGACTACCCTTCATTCTGCTTAGACAGTCCACTTGCAACTGCACTCTCAGGGAAGCTGTAGGTACAAAAGTAGCAAATTGCATCTAAATGAAATGTATGTGTCCTACCTTCACCGAGCTTACAGCGTGTACTGGGTCTGCAATTCCCATCCTTGGGGTCACACTTTGTCCAATGGGTTTCATTATAATGTGGACAACTGAAATGAAGTCCATTATGTCTTAATATTAACACAAAAGTTGTTGACTTTTTTGCTTGGCTTTTTTCTAAAATGTGTTACTCATGTACCTCCATTCTTAAAGTATGCAGAACATGACAATCGTTATTGATCATTTGGTAGCCTTACCATCATAATGTATTGTACCATTTGGAACAATACTAATAGCCTAATGTAGCACAGGTATAAGATTTATGGATTTACTTCTTTACATTTGGTGCTGTTGTTCAGTGGCTAAGTCCTGTTTGACTCCTTGTGACCCCATGGACTGCAGCACCC
Source organism: Ovis aries (assembly GCF_016772045.2). Lineage (NCBI taxonomy): Eukaryota > Metazoa > Chordata > Mammalia > Artiodactyla > Bovidae > Ovis > Ovis aries. The sequence goes on along the minus strand of NC_056063.1, from coordinate 70,361,895 downwards.
CAGGCTTTCCTGTCCTTCATTATCTGCTGCATTTTGCTCAAACTCATGTCCATTGAGCAGTGACATCATCCAACCATCTCATCCTCTGTTGCCACCTTCTCCTCCTGCCCCCAATCTTTCCCAGCATCAGGGTCTTTTCCAGTGAGTCAGCTCTTCGATCAGGTGGCCAAGGTACTGGACCTTCAGCGTCAGCATCAGTCCTCCCAGTGAATATTCAGGGTTGATTTCCTTTACGATTGACCGGTCTTTGCAGTCCAAGGGAGTCTCACGAGTCTTCTCCAACACCACAATTGGAAAGCATCAATTCTTCAGTGTTCAGCCTTCTGTATGATCCAATCTCACTTAAACTCATGACTCCTGGAAAAACTATAGCTTTGACTATACAGACCTTTGTGGACAAAGTGACATCTCTGCTTTTTAATACACTCTCTAGTGTATATACATACACTTAATAGCAACCATTTATCCTTTAAAACTTTCATGTCTTTAACATTTCTTCTCTGCTTTTCTGCCAGCATTTTACTTTTTACTATTTTTAAGATGCTCTGTAAGTTAAGAATTAATAGGTTTTAAATAAGGATCTGAGGGCCTCTACTAGGAATAATAAGGATGAGTTTGGACATATAATTTGGGCAACTTAGATGCCTCTTCTCCTCAGCTGTCTTCTGTGAGACTGAACTGCCCAAAGAATGACAGCTGAAGACATGAATGTTTCTGCCAGTAGGTGCTTTGGTTTGCTAATGTCTTTAGACCTGTTCCTAAATGATTAGTAAAATTTCCCTCTCCTTTTAACATGAGATATTTCAAGAATGCTAAAAAGAAAATTTTTTAAGTCCTAACTAATACTGGATACTGTATGTTGACCAATTTGTGGTTGCTTTGGTTCAGTTGCTAAGCCACGTCTGACTCTTGGTGTCCCCACGGACTGCACCACTCCAGGTCCTCTGTCCTCCATTAGCTCCAGGAGTTTGCTCGAGTTCATGGCCACTGAGTCGGTGATGGTGTCTGGCCATCTCATCTTCAGCTGCTCCATTCTCCTTTGGCCTGCAATCTTTCCCAGCATCAGGGTCTTTTCCAGTGAGTCAGCTTCTCCTATCAGGTGGCCAAAGTATTAGAGCTTCAGCTTCAGCATCAGTCAGTGAGTATAAAGGGTTGATAATCTTAGGATTGTCTAGTCTGACCTCCTTGCAGTCCAGCAGACTTTCAAGAGTCTTCTCCAGCACCACACTTGGAAAGCATCAGTTCTTTGGCTCTCAGCCTTCTTTATGGTTCAGCTTTTATAGTAGGGTGATCCACATGTGGGTTTTGAAACTTGAAATGCATTCAGGTCCAAATGAGATGTCTTGTATGTGTAAAAGACACAGTGGATTTCAAAGACAGTATAAAATACTTGTTGGTCTCATTAATAATACTTTATATTTGATTACATGCTTAAGTAATATTATTTGGACACAAAGGTTTAAAAACATCTTCCTAATATCAACTCCACTAGTTCCTTTTTCCTTTTTAACATGGTTATTATAAATTTAAAATTAGACATGGGGTTCACTTTATAGCTCTGTGGACAGAATATAGGGTGGTAACACTAGATAAGAAGCAAGTGGGAAAGGGCGGCTGGCCTTTGGCCCAAAGATGACGGTTTCGGTCAGAAAGCCTGAGGTGCAACCTCTTCAAAGGAGCTGTTCTGTAACGATACGTTTAACCCCATGTTATGTATCCATACACAGTTCAGAAGCCAACAAGGTAGTATAGCTTGCTAGTATCCCACAAGAGATGCCACTCTCTCTAGATTCATACCAAATTCTGGACCAAAGGTTTGCACCCCTCTCACCAACAATGATGTGTGTATATGCACATATCACTTAGCATGTTTCAGCAGTCCTGAAACTTAGGTCTTCACTTGTTAATCAAAACAGCCAGGGAGGCTATTTCTACCACACCACTGTATGTCCTACAGGACTGTAACCATTACTCTGCTATCCTGAAACCACTTTCCTTATCTCACATTTAGAATTTCATCCTTCAGCTATCAAGCATTGCCACCCATCTCTGCCTATCCGTCTACTTGGTCAGTTTCCAGGAAACAGCCATCTCTGCTTATAACGACACTTCTTGGTAGATTCATTTGGGTGTTTTAGTACATTTTCCTAGTTTCCTTAAAATAAATGAATAGAAAATGGATAAAATCAACATGATGATATTATTGACCATGCAATTAACACAAGATGGACACAGCATGGAAGTAGAAGAAAGGAGGTTCCTGTTCAGTCTAGTTTGGATGCTCATGAGTAAGTCTGTTGATTATATGTTTAATTTGGAAGGGAAATAGTTTCTTTTTAGTTAATGGAATACCCATAGTACATTTAAATAAGTTATTATTGTTGTTCCTTAGTAAGTCGTGTCCAGCTCTTTTGTGACTCCATGAACTTCAAACTACCAGCCTCCTCTGTCCATGGGATTTTTAAGGCAAGGATACTTGAGTGGGTTGCCATTTCATTCTCCAACATTTAATCATATTTCACAATATTTGGAATTCACCAAGTGATCTTCAGTAAATGAATGGAGAAATAAATTGGTCCATCCAGATATGGAATATTATTCAGTACTGAAAATTAATGAGCTACCAAGTTAGGACACCACATGCAAGAAACTTAAACGCTTACCACTAAGGGAAAGAAGCCAGCCTGAGAAGGCTACCTAGTGTGTGAGTCTCACTACATTATATCGTCGCAAAGGCAAAACCGTGAAGACAATGAAAAGATCAGTAGTTGCTAGCAGGTGGTGGACAGGGTGAGAGATGAATAGGCGGAGCACAGAGGATTTTTAAGGAGAAAGAAAATACTATCTATGATACCAAAAGGATGGAAATGTCATTGTACATTTGTCCAACCTCATAGAATGTACAAGACCAAGAGTGAACCCTAAGGTAAACCATGGAGCTTGGTGGACATGATGTGTCAGGGTAGATTCGTTAGATGTTGCCAACATATCACTCTGGTGGGGAATGCAGGTAATTGGCAGATGTGGAGCACGGGGATATGAGTTAGGACAAATCTCTGTACATGCCCTCCAAAAAACAAAGAGGAAGAAAAAGGGAGAAAACATCTATGAAATTCTGGTAACATACTAGTGAATTTTTTATACCCAAAATGTGGAATGTTATAAAACAGGAAATGGAGAACTTTTTTTTGTTTGTTTGTTTGTTTTTAAGTTATAGACTGCTGCTGCAGCTGCTAAGTTTCATCGGTCGTGTCCGACTCTTCACGACCCCATGGACTGCAGTCCACCAGGTTTCTCCATCCATGGGATTCTCCAGGCAAAAGTACTGGAGTGAGTTGCCATTACCTTCTCCGGTTATAGACTGAGGGTCTATATTAACAAACTATCCCCCTATCGACCCCTTAGAGAATTTCACAGATTTATACACCATCTGATAGAAACATAGCTTTCTTCAACACAATCAAGAAAAGCAGAAGGGAAACACTAAAGACTCAGTCCTGAGGCCCTCCACCATTGGCAGGTAGAGAACCCACCCCAGGAGACTAAGGTGGGAGAACTGTGCAGTCACAGAAGTGAAGACAGTGTTTCTAGAAGGAAGACCTGGAATCTATGCTTCTGAGAGGCTGGCTGATGACAAGCGTAACAAGTTTTTTGACAAAATGGAGGTTTGTGGCAAGTTACTAAAAGTGGTGTTTTAAAGAGAGAGATAAGACTTATAAACCATGTTGAGCAGAGAACAGTGTGTGAAGATGTGGAGACAGTGGTTGTACATAACTCCTGTGAGAAATTTTGCTATGAGGAGGAAGAGAAAATAGGAAAAGAAGTTACTGCAGGAGCGTACATCTTGAGGAGGTACTCATCCACACTGGGGACTCTTCTACAGTCAGCTTTTAATAACACGGGTGAGTTGCTGTTGTCAGTGTCTGCCCATAAACCCCGGTTCCTTCCATGTCACACTAGCCTGACTTCCTGCAACTCTGCCTGAGGGCTTTGTCTGCCACCAGAGCCAGCTCTGCTAAAGCACAAGGCAGCCATGAGTGCTGGGGAACTGAATGTCTTCCTCTGCTCTCCACCCCTGGCAGCCTTCAGTCAACAGACAGACAGGAGCTGGTAGATAAGTACCCCAACTCCCTCATGCAGGGATGTTAACCTTGAAGCGTGTGCTCCACACTGTCTCCTGAAGTTTCCCAGTAGGACTATATTCCAGTAGTGCATCCTGGGAACTTGCTTGATAATATAGCATTTGCTGCCTTCATTCACTTTCTTATCTTACTTCCCCATTAACTGTGTTTTCTGGTACCACCTCCTAGATAACCTACTGCATTTTTTTTAAATTCATCTCTTAGAATTTAGTTTCAGGGAAGAACCCAGACTAAGACAACAGAAAATATTTGTGTGGTGACGTGAAACCATTATATAAATTACATACAAGAATTTATGAAACAAGAAACATCAAAAGAAGATATTCCAAAGTGATAGCAATGACTATTTACTTCTGTATTGTGAGATTGTGGGTGATTTAAAACCCAAACAAACTTTGTTTCCTCAAGAAAAAAAAAAGTTCTTTTTAAGATGTGCTTTAATTACAGTATACAGATTAACAGAGGTTTTCTGAAATTCAGAAGATAGTTTTGAGAGAATAAAAACTGTTAATTAAACCATGGCTGATATTAGCTTTCTCAGCAGCAAATAGCAAGTGAAATACCAATATTCACATGAAAAATGTACCAATAATACAACATTTCAAGGAATTTAGAGTCAGTCTAAAATTATGCTTCAGACCAAATGCTATATCATTTAAGGCAATTGTTTCATAAGACACAACAGCTTTTATTCAGTGACAATGGCTGCCCTTTACTGAATGTGTAAATATACCCTTTTGTTATCTCACTAAATACTTGCAATACTACTATAAGGTATGTATTATTATCATTTTATAGACAGTAAAGTTTAGAGAAAAGTGAAGTGAATTCTCCAAAATGGGAAAAGCACAAGATTTGTACCCAGGTATTGGTCTCAAACCCCATGAACTTTCTGCCACTTTGGGCTACCTCTCTCTGAACGTTCAGATATTATTTTAGAGTCACCAATCAAAAGTCAAACAGTAATCATTGTGTCAGCATTTCTGATGTGCTTGATGAAATTTAGACCCAGAAGGCTAGATGTGCATGGGACAGTTTGGTTACCAGGGTCAGGATTGGAGCTCTGTGCTCTCCAGACCCTGGAATCAGGGCCAGTATGATCACAACAGCAGAAAAGTCAACCTGTGCACCAGAGACATGGATTTTTTTTTAATTGCCCAGGCCAAGAAAACACAATTGTAAAGTATTTCTTATATTTAAAGGCTAAAAATGGCACCGATTCTATAATTACCTGTTGTAGAATAGATTTTTGGTCAGAATTAGATTATTTGGTCACACTTTACATGAGAACAGCTCTTACCTACCTACCAGCAGTATTTCTGAGTATCTGCTAGATGCCAGTCACTCACTACTTAATTACAAATAAAATGTAGACTAATCTTTAGGAGACAAGGGAGAAAGAATCCTGTTAATTCTGTTTTCAGTAAAAAAAAAAAAAAAGAAAAGAAAAGAAAGTTAAGAGTTCTAATTGCTGAATCTGCACTGGTTCACCACACCTGGACCATGGACTTCCTAAAGCAGGTGAGAAGGACTGCTCCCTGGGACTCCAGTGCCCACTCAATACCCTGCCCACAGGAGGTCTTAGGAAACACCTGTCTAGTGAATGACGAGGATACCCACACCCTGCCAGAAAGAAGAGGACACTACAACTTCTGAAAATATTTAATGTGACTCAAAAAAGTTCCTCTGTCTGTGGACCAACATGGGGAATATTCTTCCTGCACTGCCTGAGATGCACAGAGCTCTTGGCCAATACTGGCCAGTGGAGGTGACCATAAATGACTGGCCACTTAGATGACAACCCCAGACTCCCTAGTGTCTAGTATACTGCCAGGAATCCTGTCTTGATAAGATAAGAAAGATGAAAAGCCAAAGCACATTCTTCTCCTGGCACGAAGGACAGTTACTCAGCAGTCAACTTACTATTCACAGAGAGAACTGCTTGAGATAGAAATAAATGTTATTTTGTTTAACCCTCAAATAAATATTTTAAAATAAGCTAATAAATGGATATCAGTACCAGAAAGAAATAAATAGTTTCAGACTTTTTCCTTATATATGAAACCAATCTGAATATATATGTCAAGATTTATCTGAAGAAAATAAGTGAATTCAAAAGCATTATTTCTGGAAGGAAGAAACAAAGTGTGGTATAAGCATAAAAGTGAAAAGCATTGAGCCTTAGAAAGGAAGGAAATTCTGACACATGCTATAGCATGGAAAAACCTTGAATACTGTGCAATTGTGAACTTATAATCAGAAACATATATTTGATTTTCATGTTGTTCCTGACACATGCGTGGGTATGCTAAGTCGCTTCAGTCGTGTCTAACTCTTATGCGGCCCTATGGACCGCAGCCCACCAGGCTCCTCTGTCCATGGGATTCTCCAGGCAAAAATACTGGAGTGGGTTGCCATGCTCTTCTCCAGGGGATCTTCCCAACCCAGGAATCGAACCCAGGTTTGCCTACATTGCAGGTCTCCTACATTGCAGGTAAATTCTTTCCCACTGAGCCACTGGGGAAACAGCTCGAAGAGTAGAGTAATCAGGAAGGTTTTTGTTTTTATAACAAACCCCTTTCAACCACACCTGAGTTCTTGTGAATGAGTCTGCTTGTCAGAGAAACTAAACACCTGATTAAAGGGATGGAATTTTCAGCACCCCCTCCAGCTCCAGGGAGAAGACAGGCATGCCAAAGCCAATGCTTTATTTAACCATACCTAAGTAATGATCCACTCCAGTATTCTTGCCTGGAGAATCCCATGGATGGAGGAGTTTGGTGGGCTACACTCCACGGGTTGCAAAGAGTCAGACACGACTGAGTGACTTCACTTTCACTAAGTAATGATTCAGGCTTTCCCTGTGGCTCAACGGTAAAGAATCCGCCAGCAATGCAGGAGACACAGGAGACATGTGTTCAATCCCTGGGCCAGGAAGACCCCCTGGGGGACGGCATGGCAACCCACTCCAGCAGTCTTGCCTAGAGAATACCATGGACAGAGGAGCTTGTTGGGCTATAGTCCATAGAGTCACAAAGAGTTGGACACAACTGAAGCAACTAAGCAGGCATGCACTCACATATGCAATAATGATCCATGCTGTTAAAGTATTGCACTCGATATGTCAGCAAATTTGGAAAACTCAGCAGTGGCCACAGGACTAGAAAAGGTCAGTTTTCATTCCAATCCCAAAGAAGGGCAAAGCCAAAAAGTGTTCAAACTACCATACATTTGCACTCTTTTCATATACTAGTAAGGTTATTTATGCTCAAAATCCTTCAGGCTAGGCTTCACAGTCTGTGAACCAAGAACTTTCAGATGTTAAAGCTGGGTTTATAAAAGGCAGAGGAACCAGAGATAAAATTGCCAACATTCATTGGGTCATGGAGAAAGCAAGGAAATTCTACTTGCTTCAGAAGTAGAAAAACATCTACTTCTGCTTCATTGACTACACTAAAGCCTTTGTGTGGATCACAACAAACTGTGGAAAATTCTTGAAGAGATGGGAGTACCAGACCACGTCGCCTGAAAAAGCTGTACGTGAGTCAAGAAGCAACAGTTAGACCTGGACACTGAACAACTGACGGGTTCAAAATTGGAAAGGAGCACAACAAGGCTGTATATTGTCAGCCTGCTTATTTAACTTATATGCAGAGTACATCATGAGAAGTGTCGGGCTGAATGAATCACAAGCTGGAATCAAGATTGCCATGAGAAATAGCAACTTCAGATGTGCAGATGACACCACCCTTATGGCAGAAAGCCAAGAGGAAGTCAAGAGCCTCTTGATGAGGGTGAAGGAGAAGAGTGAAAAAGTTGGCTTAAAACTCAACATTCAAAAAACAAAGATCATGACATCTGGTCCATCACTTCCTGTCACACAGAAGGAGAAAAAGTAGAAGCAGTGACAGATTTTATTTTCTCGGGCTACATAATCTCTGCGGATGGTGACAGCAGCCATGAAATTAAAAGACAATTTCTCCTTAGAAAGAAAGCTATGACAAACCTAGACAGTGTATTAAAAAGCAAAGACATCATTTCGCCAACAAACGTCTGTATAGTCAAAGCTATGGTTTTTCCAGTAGTCATGCATGGATGTGAGAGTTGGAGCATAAAGAAGACTAAGCACTGATGAATTGATGCTTTCGAATTGTGGAGCTGGAGGAGACTTGAGACTCCCTTGGACAGCAAGGAGATCAAATCAGTCAATCCTAAAGGAAATCAACCCTGAATATTAACTGGAAGGACTGATGCTGAAGCTAAAGCTCCAATACTTTGGCCACCTAATGTGAAGAGCTGACTCACTGGAAAAGACCTGATGCTAGGAAAGACTGAAGGTAGCCAAAGAAGGTGGCAGAGGTTGTGATGGTTGGATGGCATCACTGACTCAATGGACATGAATCTGAGCAAACTCTAGAAGATGGTAGAGGACAGAGGAGCCTGGTGTGCTGCAGTCCATGGGGTCACAAAGAGCTGGACACAACTTAACAACAGCAAAGTAATAAAGCCTCCACAAAAAACGCAAAAGGGTGGGATTCAGAGTGCTTCCGGGTTGGTGAACATGTGGAGGTGCTTGGAGGGAGACTCACCAAGAGAGGGCTTAGGAACACCATGCTTCTTCCCCCATCTCTTGCTCTATGCATGTCTTCCAGCTGATTGTTCCTGAGTTGACTCCTTCTGTAATAAACTGTTTTCCTGAACTCTGTGAACCACTCTAGAAAATCAAACCTGAGGAGGGAGATGTGGGAATCTCCATTTATAACTAGCCAATAAGAAGCACAGGTAAGCCACCTAGACTCATGACTGGCCAGAAGTTGGGAAGAGGGGCAGTCTTGAAGGACTGAGTCCTTAACCCATGAAATCTGACACTGACTCCAGGTAGACAATGTCAGAATTGTCTTAAATTGAGGACATAGTTGGTGTCTGAAGAGCTGGAGAATGGGTTAGTATGGGAGAAAAGCCCACACATTTGGTGTCCAGAAGTTTTGAGTTACCAAAAGTCAAAACCTGTGATTCCAGTTTTATGCAGTACCTAGAGTAGTCAAATTCCTAGAAAATGAAAGTAGAATGGTGTTTGCCAGGAGATAGGGAGAGGGAGTTGTTTAATGGATGCAGCTGGGGAAGATGAAAAATGTTTGGAGATGGATGGTACTGACCACTGTACAATAATGTGAATGTATTTAGTACACGTGCTGCCGAAGCGAGCACGATGTGAATGTACTTAAAGTGACAGAACAGTACACTGAAAAAATTATTCAAATGGTACATTTACATTATGTATATTTTACTATGTAGGAGAGGGGGAAATTCCTTTTTCTTGTACCTTTCTAGACTCTCTGGCTGGGGCTGTGGAAATTCAACTTACATAAGACAGAGAAACAAGAGAAAGAGTTTATCAAGCTGTGCAGCAGGCACATGTACTTAGAAGAGTGTCTTTTGTCATTTACAAACAGTTATCGTTGTACTCATACTGTTTATGGGGTTCATAAGGCAAGAATACTGAAGTGATCCGCCTTTCCCTTCTCCAGTGGACCACATTTTGTCAGAACTCTCCATCAAGACCCATCCATCTTGGGTGGCCCTGCACAGCATGGCTCATAGTAAAGGACGGGAAAGCCCGGCATGCAGTAGTCCATGAAGTTGCAAAGAGTCAGACATGACTTAGCAACTGAACAACAACTTGTTATACTGGGGCTTCCCTGGTGGCTCAGTGGTAAAGAACTCGCCTGCCAATGCAGGAGACAGAAGTTCTATCTCTGGGTCAGGAGGATTCCCTGAAGGAGGAAATGGCAACCCTCTCCAGTATTCTTGCCGGGTAACCCCATGGACAGAGGAGCCTGGCAGGCTATTGTCCATGGGATCACAAAGAGTCAGACATGACTTAGTGGCTAAAGAACGAAACAACAACATTGTTGTACTTGGTTGTTTTTGCAAAAGTGCTTCATCTTCAAGAAAATTCATAGGAAAGACTTTGACAAGTACAGGTTTCTGGTAAGTTTCAGATCATACTACTGAACTAGGTAAGCAATTAAAATAATTTTTAAAAGTCCAGATCCCTTCCTTAGTTTGCTATATAGTTGCAAGAAGATGTTGGTCTTGGGGTAAATCTGGTGAGAACTAACTGTCGAGAGCAAGGTTTAGGGCCTGCCCTCCACAGAGGAGGAGAAAGGACATTCTAGTATTGTGTTAATTTGAATATAGATGGCAAGGATGACAAATGACAGAATTACTATGACATCTGCTGGAAAGAACCATGTATGCTGCCCATTAGAAATATAATACAAAAAATATATATATAATACAGGCTAATTTCTTAAGGTTGCTAACTTCTTTCTAGGAAATTACAAGATGTGAACTCAAGTGGAAGCAGAGCAAAAAAAAAAAGATCTTGTTTGGCCATAGCAGTACTCAATAAACATTTGCTGATTATATTTAATGGACAGAAAAGAAGAGGATTAACTACACAATTTGGATTTTATGCAATTGAAATATTTGCATTATTTAATATTTGCACAGGTATATAAATGTAAAATATTTGAATGAAAATGAAATATTATTATTAATCAGTAGTTAGATATTGTTAGTAGTTTATGCTCATTGCAGGATAGGGGTGAAGGCAAGAAGGGAAGCTCATTGGCAGACAGATGGCAGACTGCACAGAAAACCTTCACACTGTAGGGTGATTTCATACTGAGATTTCAGTCTGCTATTAGCTGAGGGGGCCTTAAAGATTCCGTGGTAATCTCAGATCCTGATTCCTTGTTCTTTAGAACATACTTACACCAAGTTTGGGAAAGAAACTCTTTCATTCAGAGGTAGGAACACAATACAATTCAGACAGTACATTGTAATGAGTATTTAACATTTAGATCACTTGTACAAATAGATTCTATTTGCTTTGTTCTTAAGCAGAAGAATATAAAAAACATAAGGGCCTCCATTATTTAACACTAAAAATGTTGACCTCTGAAAATAAACTTCAATACAGAGACAGGGGTTTCCCATGTTCCTTTTTACTTTTTTAACAAATTGAAATTTGACATCAAAAATTTTTCTTTTCAATTGGAATGTAGTGAAGTTTTATACATGTTACACAGAGTAAACAGCTTATTTTCAATTTTTGTGTTCATACATTCACCTATAATTGCAAATTGCATACAAACGATATTTTCTGTAACTGCCAAAGGAAGTCAGCAAAGGTAAAGATTATAGAGCCATCTATTGGTGAAATGTAATATGATGTTTATGGGGATGCAAGCCACTGAGCCACTCTGTGGACAAGGAAGGGATAAAAGGACAGATTGGGATACAGTGATTATACATTAAGACTGTGGTGAATTACCTTCTATGAGAATTAGAAATTTTAACACTGAAAAGGTACTTGATAATATTAAATATTGCTACTGCTAAGTCGCTTCAGTCGTGTCTGATTCTGTGCAGCCCCATAGACGGCAGCCCACCAGGCTCCACCGTCCCTGGGATTGTCCAGGCAAGAACACTGGAGTGGGTTGCCATTCCCTTCTCCAATGCAGGAAAGTGAAAAGTGAAAGTGAAGTCACTCAGTCGTGTCCAACTCTTCGCGACCCCATGGACTGCAGCCTACCAGGCTCCTCCATCCATGGGATTTTCCAGGCAAGAGTACTGGAGTGGGGTGCCATTGCCTTCTCTGATATATTAAATATTACTACTAATCATTTTTATGTGTGATGTTAGTATTGCAGCTATGTTAAAACATCCTTATGTTTTAGAAATCTGGGGCCATGACTGGCCCACTATCTGTTTTAGTATGGCACACCAGCTAAGAACAGTTTTTACTTTTTTTTTAAAATTTTTGACCACACCACCCAGCTTGCGAGATAGTTCTGCAGCCAAGGATTGAACCCAGACCACTGCAGTGAAAGGGCCAAGTCCTAACCACTAGGCCACCAGGGAATCCCCAATTTTTACATTTTTAAATAGTTGAAAGAATGCACAGAAAAATACTTTTTTGTCATAGGATAATTAAATGAAATTCAAAATTCAGTGTCTAAAAATAAGATTTCTTTGGCGCACAGCCGTGCTCATTCATTGACGTTTGTCTGTGGCCACGTTTGTGCTTGGCCAGCAGAGCTGAGGGCTTGAGGCCAGCAGAAACTATGAGGCCAGCATAGCCTGGAAATGGACTTCTGGTCCTTTATAGGAAAACTCCGCCCACCTTCCCTAGGGCTCTGCTGTTCTAAGTGTGGCCTGTGGGCCAACAGTATTGGCTTGCCCTGGGAGGCTGTTAGGAACGTGGAATCTTGTCTCTACCTCAGACCTACTGACTCAGAATCTCCAGATCCCAGGTGAGTTCTGCTCACGCTACAGTTAGAGAAGCGCTGGTTTAGAGGCCCTACTCGGGTCACCCTGTGGTTGCACCCTCCCCCCCCCCCCCCCCCCCCCCCCCCCCCCCCCCCCCCCCCCCCCCCCCCCCCGTGCAGGCAGCCAGAGAGGACAAGGGGGTGTGGCCACCTGGAGCCCCGCCCCCTCCAGGGCGTGCTATGACCACCTTTACCCTAGCATCCCTGCTCCCAGCGCCAATGCAGGTCTCCTCCTGGGGCCCATCTCCCAGCAGGACAGGTGGTCAAGATGCAGCTGTTTATGGGTGGGAAGAGGGTGGGCTGAGCTTGAACTTGAAGGCCGGGGGTGCTCTTGCTTGAGCAGCAGATTCCTCAGGGCACAAAGAGGGTCAAAGCCAGAGATGGGAAGAGCAGGGGAAGGACTGGGGGCTGGGACGGCCCCTCCTTCTGCTTTCCTGCCTTCTGGCTCCAAACTCCAGGGTCCAGGAATCCCAGCCTGCCAGGTGGTTACCAAGGTGCACTTGACAGTGTGTTAGCTTGATTCACAACTCTTAAATATTTAAACATCGGCATTTTTTATACTCTTGACCTGGGGTCACAGATGTGAGTGGCAGTTCTGTTAAATGCTTTTCAAAAGTATTCAGAGGACCCCGATCATCAGAATTTGCTGGGTTGTTTAGTAAAAATTCAAATTTCCAGGTCGCACTTGAGTGACCCCCTGGATCAGAATCTTCAGGGCTGGAGCCTAGGAATCTGCATTCTACCCCCACCCCCAGTGACTCTGATCCACAGCAGAGCTACAGGAGCACTGGTAGTGGGGGGCGGGGGCGAGGGGAGGCGTAGAGAGGAGCTGATCTGAGTGGCGGGAAACATCAGGGAGAAGAGAGGGAGGTCCCAGGTCAGAGGAAAGTGCTGACCACAAGCTCACACCCTTCCTGCTTCTCTCCTGATTCTCCTCACAACCTGGCCTGACCCCACCCCAGAAGTTGGCTGCAGGGAGAAGCTACCAGAACGCGGCAAGGGTGTCCTCCTGCCGACCGTGAGGCTCTCCGGGGCTGCCCTGCAGAAGGAAGGATCCAAGTCAGGGGCATTAGGAGCAAAAGGGGCTGCAGGCGCCTGGAGGCACCACACGGACTCACCCGGGAGTCAGGCTAAAGCTGCTGAGCAGGTCTTTGAACAGGGAGACCTCCTGATCCTGCCAGGACACAGGAGGAGCTGGAACAGACTGTGTGGTCCCACCGGGGCTCAGAGGCTCCACCTGTCAGTTAGGAGTCGTATAACCTTGAGCAAGGTCCTTAAGCTCTTAGACTTGTTTCCCTGTCTGTGAGATGTGTGTCCTAACACATACCCTCTAGGCATGTGTTACAATTAGAAATGGTAATTAAGTAAAAATATATCTTTATTATACAGAACAGAATAAAGGGCAGTTGCTGTTTACTGTGAAGTTTGTCACTTTCCACCTCTGTACTTCCTGATGCTTGATATCACAGGCACTTGTCACTGGCTGATAAGACCAATTTCCTCAGACCCCTGGCACGGGAAGCCACAGACACGGGAAGTCACAGGCACGTGCCAGACCCGTGCTTGATCAGTGACCTAGAGCTCCCTGAGCTTCCCTGTGCAGGAGCGACTCCTGAAATTACTGCTAAGCTGCTCACCATGTATAGCTCTCAGGATTTCCCTCCCAGCAAGCCACACCTTGGGAATCCTGGTCATCGGTTTGTGATGAACTAAGGCGGGGCTTGAATGAAACCTCCAGGGACAACTGTGCCATACTGAAAATCACCACCAGGGGGCAGCAGAATCCAGGCGTCCAGGTGAGGAGAGTGGACATGCAGTGGAATGAGCAGCCTTCTGAGTGGACAGGCAGTGGAATGAGCAGCCTTCTGAGTGGACAGGCAGTGGAATGAGCAGCCTTCTGGTCACACAGCCAGCAAGAGGAGTGGAGGGCCCTCGCCTCACCTTCCTCATTCACCCAACTCTCCACACACAGAAACACACACTATTGGTCCTGCTGAATCACCTGATCTGTTTACCCTGTTTCCTCGTCCAGATAGAATCTTTTATATCTTAAACATGACAAACGCCAGTGGTTTGTAAAATCACCAAGGGAGCTCTGTGAAATCCCAGTGCTGAAGCCTCATCTCAGTTAAATCAATGTCTCGGGGAGGGGAGGCAGAAGTCAACACTTTTTAAAACCCGACAGGTGATTCCACCCTGCAGTCAAGTGAGAATCACTGATGGAGGCAAAAGATCTCATTTCTTCCCAAATGGCATCAGCTTGCATTGCTGGAGGCCTCCTCCAAGAAGCCTTCCTTACTAGTCACACTTCTTCTCCCTCATCTGTCCATGAGTTTGTCTGTAGTTGGGACCATTACTTTCCATATCTGAATGTGCCTGTGGGTCCCCTAGGGACACTGTTAGCATGCAGATTTATACTCAGGAGGTCCAAGGGGGCCGAGGGTTGGCATCACTAGGAAGCTCCCAGGTGCTGCCCCCTGCTGGTGCGAGGCCCCCCGCGTGCAGGGTCTGCAGGAGAGCAGCCTCTGTCTGCACAGGCGTCTTTGCGATTGTTCTTGGGCTGTTTAGGCTCCTTTTCTGCCTTCCCCGCACACGGGGAGAGTGGCTGGTCTCCAGCTCTTTCCTGTCCTGCCTCTCATCACACTCCAGTCCTCACCACACTGCCCACGGTGTGAACACAGACCTCCACACATGCGCGCGCGCGCGCGCACACACACACACACACACACACACACACACACACACACAGAGAAAGCTCTCCAGTGACTGTTGAATGAATAAGTGAACAAATGTGCTGAGAATCTCTAGGGTGCTGTTAACATACACAAAGGTCTCAGGAGTGCCTTGAGGAATCTCAGTGCCCGAGAAGCCCTGGGTGCTAAGCACCACGGTTGGTGCAGTCAGCCTCCACTGTGTGGTCATGGTGCCAAGCTTCTCATTCACAGATTAAAACATTTTATCAGAAACAAACAGGGCTTCCCGGGTGCCTCAGTGGTAGAGTCCACCTGCCAACACAGGAGACATGGGTTCCATCTCTGATCTGAGAAGATTCCACAGTCCATGGAGACTAAGCCCCTGCCCCACAACTCCAGAAACCCAAGCTCCTAGAGCCGGTTCTCTGCAACGAGAGAAACCACTGCAGTGAGAAGCCCCAGCGCTGTAACTAGAGGGCAGCTGCTGCTGGTGGCAGCTGGAGGAGGCCCTCCAGTAGCAAAGAAGACCCAGCACCAACACAAATAAAGTGTCAAAATAATAATAAAAACTAAAAATTAAGTTAAAAACCATGAAAACCGAGCTCATAGATACAGAAAACAGACTGGTGGTCCCCAGAGGCAGAAGGCTGGGGATGGCTGAAATTGAGAAAGGCGGTCAAAAGGTGCAAACTTGCTGTCAGTAAGGTAAATGAGTCCTGGGCATGTAATGTACAACCCGGGGAGTATAGTTACCCACGCTCTACTGTATACTTGAAAGTTGCCAAGGGAGTAGAACTTAAAAGTTCTTACCACACACAAAAATTTCTAACTGCATAGTCATGAATATCAACCCAATTAGGGAGTTTGGGATGGACATGCACACACTACTATATTTAAAATGGATAACTGAGGGACTTTCCTGGTGGTCCAATGGCTAAGAATCCATACTCCCAATACAGGGGGCTTGGGTTTGATCCCTGGTCAGGGAACTGGATCCCACATGCCTTACCTAAGAGTCTGCATGCCGTGACTATTAATAAGATCCCATGAGCCACAGTGAAGACCCAGTGCAGCCAAGTAAATAAATAAAAACAAATATTTTGAAAAATGGATAATCGACAAGGACCTACTATATAGCACATGGAACTCTGCTCAGTGTTTTGTGGGAGCCTGGTTCGGAGGGGAGTTTGGGGAAGAATGGATACATGTATGACTGAGTCCCTTCACTGTTCATCTGAAACTATCACAACATTTGTTAATCGGCTATACTCCAGTACAAAATAAAAGTGTGTTTTTTTTAAAAAAAGAAAAAGAGTGGCTTTTAGCATAAACCAAGGCCTTGAGAAGTGTCCTTCCCTCTGGAAACTGGAGTCATCTCTAGGGATGAGGAGGTGACCAGGAACCAGATCTGCCATCAGATGCCAGGTTTAAGGTAGAGTCCTCCTCAAGTAGTGGGCAAATGCATAACTGGCAACAATAGAGGTGCACAGGAGACGGATACAGTGAAAGGCTACGTGAAGACGCCATGGGATGACGGCCACATGGGGAAGGCTGGAAAAGGAAGCGGTTTGTGGGGGACATGATGAGTTCGGTTTGGGATGTTTTTATGACCGGGTAGGGTCTCTATGTGTCTTATATTTATATCTATATCATCTCCATCTTTCTCCTGTTCCCCCTTCTGCTTCAATCTTCCCTTCAATTTAAGCCTCTCTTGAAACAATAACTTGATTTCCTTTGATCTGTCCTAACAAAACAAGCAAAATGCCTTACACATAGAAGATGGTTAATGGACATTTGTTGAGTGGATGGGTGGGTGGACAGGTGGATGGATGAATGGATGGATGGGTGGATGAATGGATGGATGGATGGGTGGGTGGATAGATGTATGAATGGGAATGAGTGAGTGGATGGATGGATGGATGGATGGATTGGAAGGGGTGAGTGGATGGGTGGATGGATGGATGGGTGGGAGGGGATGGATGGGTGGATAGGTGGATGGACGGGTAGGGATGGCTGGATGAATGGGTGGACAGTTGCATGCACGGATGGATGCAGAGTCAAATGTTCTTGAGCTGATGCTTTGCCTTTGATTCTTGAAGTTCCTTAGAACAAAGTGGGACAGGATAGGAAAGCAGAGCTTGGAAAGAGTTAGGATCTGTGTGGGGACAACAAACAGATGTAAAAGATCAGAAAGAAGAGTTGGCAGAACCTGAAAAGAAGTTGCATTTCGAGAAATAAGGAAAGAGAGTAAACATGGCTAGACCACCTACTTGATGTGCAAATAGCAAATGTTGTTTTATATTTTAAAAGTGTGAAATTAAAGTTCAACCCCAAATGACACAGAATGATATCGCTCCTGGCATCACATTAAATAAGTCATCCCAGCCTGCTTGGCTCCGTCTCTAATAGGCCTGGTGCAGGCATTGTTATTGCTCTAGATGGCATCTGGTTAACAAAGCAGAGACTTTCTGCTTAGTCATCTTGGAGTCCAACTTAACCTACACAACATGTTGTCTTATAATTAAATTAAAATCATGGGATGTTGGATTAGAGGAATCTTCCTTCAACCAGACCCGAGGTTAGTGAGGGAGTGTGACCTGTCTGGGATAGAATTCCCTCATCCAAAAATACATAGAATGTTTCACTGGATTAATTGGCAACTCACTGGGAGATTCAGGGTCCAAGATTTTCTGTTTCCATCTTTCTTTTCAAGTCAGGTCAATATGCATTTATTCAGCTCTCTTATTGAAAATAATATGAAAAGTATTACCAAGTCGAAAAAATAAAGAAAATAGAGAGATAAAATGCAAGGAAAGGAAGAAAAGTAATGGATGAATAAATAAGTTCATTCATGAATAAACAATTTATTCATGAATAAATAAATTCATTCATCCAACAAATGAACTTACAGAGCTCTTATTTGTACCAGGCATTGAACGAGGTAAGTGCTGTGCAATAGAGAAATATAAGCCATTGGTTCCGTCCCTAGGAGTTTAGGATTTGCTTTATTTTTTATAAATAAAATTCCCATTGGATAGTTTAAATTCAGTTTATAGTGATGTTTTCATTCAATCAAAAACTTCACAAAGAAATAACAACAAACAATTTGCTTGGACCTTTAAGGAGATGTTGAACATTCTGTGAGGGAAAAGGCTAAACAAAACCACACTGAACCACTGAATAAAATGTGGGTGTTTTGGTTGGATTGAATCCTAGGGCCCCTGGCCAGTAGGCTTCAGGAAGAGAATTTTTAAAATCTATTTTTCCACTAACAAGCTATAGAAAATATCCTTGGTACAGTGTATCAGGCATATTTCCTTCATTGTACATTCCCACGAACCTCTGTAGGCTTTAAAAGGAATGACCTTTAGCAAAAACTAATTGGCAAGCAGGACCATATATACTTATAGTTTTGAAACATACTGAGAAAATGATCATGTAATCCATCAATCAGTGCCTCAACCTCGGTTTCTTGTTGGTTAAACTCTGTTCTTCAAAATTCAATGAAAGAAGGTTCTGAAAGCAAGAGAGAACTTCCCTGGTGGTCTAGTGCTTAAGAATCCTCCTGCCAATGCAGGGGACACTGATTCAATCCCTGGTCCAGGAAGATCCCATATGCCCCACAGCAACCAAGCCCGCCCTACAGCTGCAAATACTGAGGCCCTCGAGCCTAGAGCTATGCTCCAAAACAAGAAAAGCCACAGCAATGAGAAGCCTACGCACCACGACTAGAGAGTAGCCGCCGCTTGCTGCAGCTAGAGAAAACTCATAAGAAGCGGTGAAGACCCAGGGCAACTGAAGAAGGAAAGCAACAGAAGTGCCACAATAGAATGTTGCTAAAAACGTTTAGAGAGGTGAGGCTAATGAGCACTCATCTAGAAAGGATAGTTATAACATACATGGGATCTGAGAGCTGTGCCCCAAGTCCCCATCAGTTCAAGATGCTAAATACTGCAGACTGGGGACTTATAAAAAACAGGAATGTATTTCTCACAGCTCTGACAGCTGGAAGTCTGAGATCAGGGCGCCAGCATGGTCGCGTTCTGATGAGGACCCTTTTCTGGGTGACAGAGGGCCAACCCCTCAGTGTCCCCATGTGATAGAAAAAGAGAGGGAGAGAGCTCTCTGGTATCCCCTTTATAAAGAAACTAAAAGTGAAAGAAAGTGAAGTCGCTCAGTCGTGTCTGACTCCTTGCAACCCCATGGACTATAACCTACCAGGCTCCTCCATCCATGGGATTCTCCAGGCAAGAATAGTGGAGTGGGTAGCCATTTCCTTCTCCAGAGGATCTTCCTGACCCAGGGATCAAACTCAGGTCTCCTGCATCACAGGCAGACGCTTTACCATCTGAGCCGCCAGGGAAGCCCTTATAAAACTAATCACCTCCCAAAGGCCCCATCTCCTAACACCATCACATAGGAGGTTAGGATTTTAACATATGAATATGGGGCAGACATTCAGTCAATTGAACCCCTCATTTCCTCCTGTTCCCACTAAACCCTCAGCTGCATGAGGGCAAGGTTTGCTGTGTTTTCTGTTGTGTCTCCAGTGCTAAACAATGAATAGTACTTGGAGGGACTCCATTAGTGTCTGCAGACTGAATGAATGTCAGCCTCTGCAGACCCCCCACAATGGCACATCCTGAGGACGCTCAGGAAGAGAAAGCCCAGGACGCTGGCCCCAGATAGCTGACGTGTATGTCAGAGGAATGACTTCAGGGAGCCCAGACTCCTGTATCTTCCCCATACACGGAAAAGCACTAAACTCCTTAACTTGAGATGTCCAGTTTTCTTTAAGGAGCAATAATCTTTTGATGTTCAGACAACCTGGTCTTTGTTGCAGAAACTCCTCTCTCTCCTGGCTCCTCCCTAACCTCTTTCAAGCGATCTTTCAGAGTTATCTGAGAAGCTGTATACAGGGCTTAAGTCCTTAGGTTTTAGCCGCATTGCATGGCTTGTGAGATCTTAGTTCCCTGACCGGGGACCAAACCCTGGAACCCTTGGAAGTGAAAGCATGCAGTCCTAACTACTTGACTGCCAGGGAATTCCCGTGTCTTCAGTTTTGCCCACCAAACAAAATATAATTCTCAGCTTTTAGGTTGGATACTGTTTTTTTTAAGTCGACAAGGTCAAGTTTTCTGAGAGGCACTGGGACCCTGACATCATCCCCAGGCCCCCTCGCATCCTTCCCTCCTCACACACACCACCCACTCTGCTAGCGTCCTCCCTGAATCGCTAAGAGGAGGCCAGAGTGTAGAAAGGACAGCACTTCCCTTCCCACCCTGCCATCAACCCCATAAAAGGGTGGGGAGAGTGGGCGAGGAGCCTGAACAGTGGCGTGGTCTCAGCATCAGCCTTCTTTTTAAATCGTTGGAGAGGAGGGCCAGGTCTTGCTCCAGTGTGGCAGCAACACTAAAACCTGTCCTGCCTTGGCCACCCCGGCTGTGGTGTCTCTGTGGGAAGCACCTGCCCATACAGTGTCACCGTCTTGGGGCCCTTGGGACAGGTGTGTCTGCAGTTGACAGAGGGAGGGAAGGAGAAGCAGCCAGGTAGACTCAGAAGCCAGCAGTGGTGGAACATGGCCTTGAGGAGCAATGTGGGCCCTGGATTTCTTGGTGGGAGGAGCTTGTGCATAGTGATGTCATTGGGAGACATATGCCTAGGGGTCTTTTCTAGAAGCCATGTTGCATAGAAAGCATAGGTTTTCCTCTGCTGCTGCTGCTAAGTCACTTCAGTCGTGTCCGACTCTGTGTGACCCCATAGACGGCAGCCCACCAGGCTCCCCCATCCCTGGGATTCTCCAGGCAAGAACACTGGAGTGGGTTGCCATTTCCTTCTCCAATGCATGAAAGTGAAAAGTGAAAGGGAAGTGACTCTGTCATGTCCGACCCTCAGCAACCCCATGGACTGCAGCCTACCAGGCTCCTCCATCCATGGGATTTTCCAGGCAGGAGTACTGGAGTGGGGTGCCATTGCCTTCTCCCATAGGTTTTCCTCTACTTTGTATTTATTTAGAGGAAAGGCTGAAGGAGTCTGAGGTGGAGCAGTGGTGGGTGGTGGTGGGACTTGAACCCTACTGAGTAGAATCTGAGTTCTCCCCTGAGACAAGGGCAAGTAGGAGTTGAGATCATTACAAGCAATGCCAACGAGCTTGGAGATATTTAGGGCAGGGGTCCCTGGAAAAGTCTAGAGCTTCTGTCTGGATTCCTTTTGAATGGGGGCAGAAATGTAAAGATTTAGCATTTGTTCCCATAGACTGATCTAATGTAGAGCATAATTTTTACCCACAGAAAAAAACCAAAAGTATGAGATATAAGACAGGTTGAAATGTTAAAGGATCACATGCCAATTAAGGGAAGAATCAAGATTTGTAAATAGGAAGAGAAGACCTGCCAATTAAGTTAATAATCAAAGATAATTACAAATATTTTAAGAAGCTAAGGCAGCACAGTTGAGTTGTGGGCTGTGTATACTCAGAGAACAGGGAAATGAAGAGAAAATCCTGACAGGAAAAAAATTCAGGAAGGAAATAACTTATTGTTGGAAAATGATTTCCTCTCCTTATCTCAACCATTTGAGTTAAAGTAAGACCCGTGAAAGAACCACTGTTTCCAGAGAAGTCATCTTTAGACGTGTTTTATAACACAGATAACCCGAGTGGTAGCAGGCTATCTCGAGGAGGTGACGGCTTGTAATCTGGTCTGCTTGCAGTGAAGGGAATTTATGCTTACCCTGCACTTTTTACCCAGTTGCTTATAACATGCAGAAAGTAACCCTCACAGAAAGGGCCCCGCAGTCCAGCCCCTCTTCAGAATTCAGCAGATGGGGAGCTGGGAAGCTCTTTTTTTTGCTGACGGTGGTCACACAGGGCTGGATGATTCGTAAGACCAAGAGCCACATCCATATCTCAGAGTCACTAATTACCAAGAGAAGGACGCAGCCCACAACCACTCAGAGGATAGAAAGTTCTCAGAGAGTAAATCTGTCCAAATAATCAGAGCCATTTTTTTTAAATCACATCCTGATTCATGTTGAGGTTTGACAGAAAACAAAATTTTGTTTGACAGCAAATTTCTGGAAAGCAACTATCCTTCAATAAAAAATAAATAAATTTTTAAAAATCACATTCTGATTTCTCAGCTGCCCCTTTCAAATATAAACTGTTCCCTATGACC
Organism: Ovis aries; assembly: GCF_016772045.2. Classification (NCBI taxonomy): domain Eukaryota; kingdom Metazoa; phylum Chordata; class Mammalia; order Artiodactyla; family Bovidae; genus Ovis; species Ovis aries. Next base: position 70,339,546 of record NC_056063.1, on the reverse strand, counting down.
CAAAGGAAACACTGAATGGTGTCTGAGACTTTTCGTAATGTTAGCACTTGGATGAAAGGACCAGATGTGATCTTAGAATGAAAGCAATGACCAGGGAGAAGGGCAGGGGTAAAGGAAATGCCCCAAATTTCAAAAGGTTGCATTTCAGAAATGGCCATTGGTAAGCTTGCTAGCAAGCCCCAGATTAATTCTAAAATAGACAAAGAGATGGTTTTAAAGCTCTGAGTAAAGCAAGAAGCTCCCAGTAGGAGCCAGTATGATTTGCTAAGAGCAAGAAACACCATATTAGACACTTTCTCTTCCGATGAGTTTACTAGGATGCTTTGAAACGTCTATCATGCTGTGTTGTTGGACAAGGAGGAGAAACGTGTGCCTGATCACCACCCACACAGACTCTACGATAGCACCAAGGATGGTTGACCAGGCCCTGCGGTCCCTTCCTTGCTCCTATTCATTCAAACTCAACAAAAACCTCCCAAATTCAATGTACACCTTATAGAGCATGGACTTAATGGATTTTTATCTTCTAGGCCAGAGATAGAAATTGTTCAACGCATGTCCTCACAGGGCTTATAACCTAGTGGTGGACAATCAGTACACAAGTAACCACAATCCAAGCCAGAAAAACAAAGTCACAAAAAGAAAAGTACAGAGTTGTGTGGGCATCAATGAAGACAGAGGTGCCATCTGCTTAGAAGATTAAGAAGACTTTGCATGGGAGATGGCCTTGGAGGTGGAGTTTAAGGAGAGAGATGGGGATGAGGAAGAATGATATTTGCCCCACATGGTGTGAGCACAGACACAAACTAGGGAAGGAAAGATTAAGCAGAAAGTCGGTAGAAGCAGGGGGACGAGAAAGGCAAGTCAGGACAGCTGGAACACATTCCTCTTGCTGAGAACCAGCCTCGGCGAGTCCTTCAATTGAGTGTTTGGGTTTGGGAGTCACATGGTCTGGCATGAATCTTGCCGTGACTGCCACCTCCACGTGAAACAGAGCAAGTTATGTAATTTCTCCAAGCTTTAGGTACCTCACCTGTAGAACAGGCATGGCTAGAGTGCCCAATGCTGCTGCTGCTGCTGCTGCTGCTAAGTCGCTTCAGTCATGTCCGACTCTGTGCGACCCCATCGACGGCAGCCCACCAGGCTCCCCCGTCCCTGGGATGCTCCAGGCAAGAACGCTGGAGTGGGTTTCCATTTCCTTCTCCAATTCATGAAAGTGAAAATGAAGCCGCTCAGTCATGTCCGACTCTTAGTGACCCCATGGACTGCAGCGTACCAGGCTTCTCCATCCAAGGGATTTTCCAGGCAAGAGGACTGGAGTGGGTCACCAGTGCCTTCTCCAAGCACCCAATGCAGATGAACTTATTTCAAGACCTCTCATCCTCCTAGTTATTCTCCTCTCGAATCAATGAATGTGGTTTATCTACATATCTTTTAAAATACGGTACCCAAGACTAGCCCTGTGCAATCTGACTATGGGATATGTGGGGAGGCGGGTATCACCTCCCAATTCAGATCCCTGTCCTATTAATGGTACTTCAAATTACACTAACCTTTATGACTGCCAGCTTTTCCTGTTGGTTTTTACTAAACATCTAAGAAGCAGTCATTTTTTTTTTAATTCAACCAAATTGTTCATTCTGTCCAATGGATTTTTTTCCCCAAAGAGATAATTAACTTTATTTTTCTTTGTAATGTTTGACTCTCCTTATGAAAGATTGTTTTTCAAACTTTTTATTTTGTGTTGGGGTGTATATAGCTGCACTCCCCAGGTGGTGCTAGTGATAAAGAACCTGCCTGCCAGCGCAAGAGACATAAAGAGATGAGGGTTTCAGCACTGGGTCGGGAAGATCCCCTGGATGAGGGGATGGCAGCCCACTCCAGTATTCTTGCTTGGAGAATCCCATGGACTGAGGATCCTGGTGGGCTAGAGTCCATGGGGTTGCAAAGAGTCGGACACGACTGAAGTGATTTAGCATGCACACACGCTCACATGTATAGCTAATTAACAATGTTGTGACTGCTTCCGGTGCACAGCAAAGGGATCCAACCATAGATATTCATGTATCCATTCTCCCCAAATACTCCTCCCACCCAGGCTACTGTCCAAAGGATTTTTAAAGCCAGACATTAAGCTGAGGATCTGATAGGTTGAGATCCTGCGTGTATTGGTCATCACTGTCCTGGGAGAAGGAATGGAGCTTAGGTTGGGGCCTGCTCCGCAGCCAGCTTCCTCTTCCACTGCCCACAAGTTTCTGGGCAGGAACCTCAGAGCGTCCATGACCCCGTCATCCCCTGTGGGTCACCAAGTTACTTGGTCTCCTCTAAGCACCCTCCTTGTCAGTTCCCAATGCTGCCCTCTTGGTTCAGGTCCTCACGTGAAATACTGCAGGATCTTTCTGAAATGCAAGTCCCATCAGAAATTCTCTGCTCAGAATGTTTCAGTGGCTTTTCAGCTCCTCTAAGACAAAGTCTAAATCCCCTAATGGAGCTTAAAGGTCTCTTCGCAAGTTCCCTCTCTGCACCTGTGCCCCTTCTGAGCCGCCTCCTGCACGTCCACGTGTCAGCCTTTCCAGTGTGCTGGCTGGTCCCTGATGCACTTGGCTCCTCTTACCTTGAGGACTTTGCTTGTAGGTGCTTCAGGCCCTGCTCTGAATTCTCTGCACAAATCAAGTCACTTCCTCCTCACCACCACCCTCTAAAGTAGATAAAATTACTTCCATTTTATAGACGGGGGAGCTCATATGTTAAGCATTTTGCCTGGAGTCACACAGCTAATAAATTGTAGAGCTGGATAAGTCCCCTGACCTGAAATGTCCTTCCTTCCTTTCTCTGGGCCAACTTCTACGCATCTTTCAAGTCAGTTTAAGCGCCGGCTTTGCTGGGAAGTCTGCCTATGCCCTGAACTTAACCCCAGACAGCACTTATCGTCCCGGGCTGATCACTTGCTACGTGATCATCTCCTCTAAGCAGTATATCCACAGAGGATAGGCCTGGGTCCTGTCCTCACTTCCCCATATTCTACACCGGGAATCTAATGAAGGGAAAGGAACTCATTACTGAATAAGTGAATTAACCACTTCCAGGGTTCCTTTGTAGTTGTAATCTGATACCGTAGTCAATAGCCAAATTGTAAAATTTCGGTCATCCGTTTTTGCCATAATGTGTACAGAAATTTGGCCAAAGCATACTTGCAGACCAGTTGTCTCCTGAAAATCAGCTCAACTATCTCAAGTTTATTCAAGAGCATTACTGCTTTGCCAAGTGTTCTGGAATCACCTCAAAATGCACCGCTACAGGAAATTAAAGCTCCCAATCCCAGTATGTTCTTTGACCAGATGCCCTTTGAGTTCACTCACTTGAGGATGTGAGTTAGTCTGCGGTGAGTCATGGAATCAGAGCAGAGGAGACTCAGGAGTGCCAGCTGGCCCCACATGGGGTCAGAGGGGCAATGAGCAAGAGAGGAGCAGTGGACCCGGTGAGAAACACACCTGAACCTTTTCTACACAAAACGCTCACCACGAGAAAGCAAATACTAAAAAAAAAAGAGAGAGAGAGAAAGCAAATACTGACAATCAGATAACCATGTTGCTGTTGTGTTCAGTCAATAAGTCGTACCTGACTCTTTGCAACCTCATGGACTGCAGCACGCCAGGCTTCCCTGTCCTTCACTATCTCCTGGAGTTTACTCAAACTCATGTTCATTGCGTTAGTGATGCCATCCAACCATCTCATACTCTGTCACCCCCTTCTCCTCCTGCCTTCAATCTTTCTCAGCATCAGGGTGCTTTCCAATGAGTCAGCTCTTCACATCAGGTAACCAAAGTATTATTAGTATGAGAAGCCGTAAAGAGGAGTTGGAATAGTGAGCACTTGCCTTCCTGACCTGCCTACACAAATACCACCAAAGGGTCTTGTATCCGTACTGTATTCTTTGTATTTTCTTATATTCTGCATTCTCTGTGTTCTGGCATCTAGTGCTTTGCTGTGGCAGGTGAGGGGACAGGGAGCTGCCCTCCCAGGGCCAGCGGATTCTTAGAGATAACACACACGTGCAGCTTTCAGAGACAAATCAACTAACCCAAAGTCCATATCCCAGTGGCCTCCTTTCTCAAGCTTTTACACTTCAAGCTGATATTCCTCCACCCTTATCAACCTGGGGCTGGGAACGATTCCCACCCTTTATGCTGAGCAGGGGCTTCCCTGGAGGCTCAGGTGGTAAAGAATCTGCCAATGCAGGAGACACGGGTTCAATCCCTGAGTCTAGAAGATCCCTGGAGAGAGAAACAGCAATCCATTTCAGTATTCTTTCCTGGAAAGTTCCATGGACAGAGGAGCCTGGCAGGCTACAGACCATGGGGTCGCCAAGAGTCAGACACGACTGAGCAACTAAACAACAATGGTGAGTGCCTCTGTGTCTGGCATTGGAGAAGGCACTCATGTCATCACCATTTCACAGGCAAGAAAAACAAAACAAGACAGAACAAGGGACAGAGCCTAGAGTGGATATTGCATCTAAAGACAGTGAAATGCTTTTGAAATTGAGTCAGGAAGCTTCGGGGCCACAATGAGGACTGAATTGTACATGTCCCTGTGGTGATCTCCTGAAACTGATTCCACAGAACTGTTGTTGAAGGGGGCCTGTATTTTTCACAATAGCAATACATGCTCCTTGTCCAAAGAGGTGCTGTGCTGTGCTCAGTCGCTCAGTCGTGTCCAACTGTTTGCAACCCCAGGAACTATAGCCCGCCAGGCTCCTTTGTCCATGGGGATTCTCCAGGCATGAATACTGGAGTGGGTTCCTGCTCCCTTCTCCAGGGGATCTTCCCGACCGAGGAATCGAACCGGGGTCTCCTGCATTGCAGGTGGATTCTTTACCGTCTGAGCCACCAGGGAAGCCCAAGAATACTGGAGTGGGTTGCCGTACCCTCCTCCAGGGGATCTTGCCAACCTAGCAATCAAACCAGGGTCTCCTGCTTTGCAGGTAAGTTGTTTACCAGCTGAGGTACCAGGTGCTAGATTACATAAAATCATTAAAGGACATAGTCACTATTAGTCTAAATGATTTCCTAAAAGCCCATGGCTATACTGGGGCATCTAAGAGGGTTAGCAACAAGAAAGTATAACTTTGACAATGAAGCTATGCAACCAGGAAGGAAAAAAAACATCTGGCAACTTAAAAAGGTTTTCTGTTTTTCTTTCTTACAGGAGGCTTAATCTGGCCCAAGCCTAAGAAGATTTGTCTCCAATCGTCAATGTAGGCTTAAATCACTTATTATATTAAAATGTGATGTAACCATTTTCGTTCCACTTTGTCTTGTGAGTTCTTTTCTCAATTTGGAATTACTGTGACGTTTGAGAGCCTATTGGCATACAAAGGTTTCCCGACACCTCACTGTTGTGTTTTCAAATAAGAATAAAGGAAAAGCAATCAGCACCGTCAGCAATGACTCCGTGTGAATGAGGAAATCCCATTTCCTTTGTCGAGAAGGAAATGGCAACCCACTGCAGTATTCTCGCCTGGAGAATCCCATGGACAGAGGAGCCTGCTGGGTGGGCTACAGCCCATGGGATCACAAAAAGTAGGACATGACTGCAGCGACTTAGCACGCACACATGAGTAATTTACAATATTAGTTTCACATGTACAACCTAATGATTCAATATTCTCATAGAATATGCTGAAATGACCTTAAAATTTTTCTGTCTTTAAGATACATATGCTTGTAATAGTTTCTAATATGTAAAGCATTGAAAGCTTGTCTACATATATATTTTTAATAAGACTGAGTAACAGGGACTTTCCTGTTGGTCCAGCGGTTGAGAGTCCACCTTGCAATACAAAAGACACTGGTTCGATGCCTGGGCTGGGAAGATCCCACATGCCACGGGGCAGCTAAGCCACAAATACTGGTTCTGCACTCTGGAGCCCACAGGGCGTAACCAGTGAACCCACAAGCCACAGCCACTGAAGCCCATGCAGCCGTGGCTTCACAGCAAGAGAAGCCACTGCAAGAAAAGAGAAGCCCTCGCTCTCTGCAACTAGAAAAAGCCAGCAGCAACAGAGGGCCAGCTCAGCCAAAAATAAATGAACAAATAAACTGAGTAACAACAAGGGAAAGCTCATGGGCATTTTCTCCCACTTAATTTTTTTTTTTTTAATTTTCACTCTGCTATTTTACCACTAAATATGGTGATTTGTGACTGTGAGCTCATGTTCCTTGCAAGTGCATTCATGGAAACGAAAGGGAAGGGAGAGAGGGAGAGAGGGAGAGGAAAAACGATGAACACAGCTTAGCTTGGAAGCTGCTGCTGCTGCTGCTGCTAAGTCACTTCAGTCGTGTCCGACTCTGTGCGACCCCACAGACGGCAGCCCACCAGGCTCCCCCGTCCCTGGGATTCTCCAGGCAAGAACGCTCGAGTTGGGTTGCCATTTCCTTCTCCAATGCATGAAAGTGAAAAGTGAAAGGGAAGTCGCTCAGTCGTGTCCGACTCTTAGCGACCCCATGGACCGCAGCCTACCAGGATCCTCTGTCCATGGGATTTTCCAGGGAAGAGTACTGGAGTGGGGTGCCATCGCCTTCTCCGAAGAGCAGTGTATTAAGACTTCGTGGGAGGCGAAAGTGGTTCAGGGGGTGGAGTTCGGAATACAGTGAGCAGGGGAGGAGTGTGCCCTCTGCCGGCAGCTGCTGAGTGGTGCAGAGAACAGCACGTCCGGATGGAGCCTCGGGCATTCAGCGCATTGTGCTGACTTGTCCCCTAGAACAAGAAGTTCTCTTTTGCAGGCAATGTGATGGCAAGATAGGGTAGAAACAGGAACTGCTGGGCATCTGACAAGAGATTACCGTTTGACTGTGGGAAATAGGAATTCACTGACTTTCCTCCACCCTCCTCGACACCAACCAAAAGCTGAAAACCTGTAACTATTTATGTCCTGGGAGTGAACGGATTCACAGAACACAGGCAGGACGTGGGTACTAAAGCATTTCAGTAGTGTCCAACTCTGCGGGACCCTGTGGACCCTGGAGCCCGCCAGGCTCCCCTATCTATGGGATTCTTCAGGCGAAAATACTAGAGAGGGCTGTCAAAAGGGGATCTTCCCGACCCAGGGATGGACCCTGCCTCTCTTAAGTCTCCTGCATTGGCAGACGGGTTCTTCACACACTAGGGCCCCCTGGGGACACAGGCCATTCAGTGCTAAAACTTGGACCATCTGAGCAAACCAAAAGTGTTCATCACCCTGTTCTCAGTGTCCTTGTCTCTCTGGGAATAAAAATAACAACAGATGACATTTATTTAGCACTTTCTTTGTGCTCTATGTATCTTATGTCATAATCCTCACACCAACTTAGGAGGAAGGTATTTCTGAGGTAATAAAATTTATGAGCCTGGAAGAGTTCACAGATTTCCGACCCCCGCCCCACTAAAGAAAAGTCTATAAAGACAGCTCTACTCACAGCACCCCGCTGCCATCCCTGTAGTGAGTGTTCCATCATTCACACTGGCTATTTCTAATGTTTCTGTCTTTGCAAACTTAATGCTCCCCTCCTTTTCTTTTCTATGATTAATTACAATGGATTCCTCCCTCCACCCATACCTGCATTTGCCTTTTGAATTTCAGGAAGCCTTGCAAAAGATCAACAACCTTTAAAATGTGGTATCTTTTAGGAATTTTGACAATGAGATAGAGAACAAAGTTTGGAAGAATTCTTACAGAGAAATCAACCCTTCTCCGTCCCCATTCCTGCCACCCGCCACAGGGGTGAGAACAGGCTTCTGCCCCCAAACATTTGTAGACTCCCCCACATAGCGTTTCTTTCAGCTTTCTTTCTATGTTCTAAGCTTTATGTCAGAAAGAAGACTTTACCATGTATTTACATCTGAAAATAAGTCAAAATGCATAAGATTCTGGCAGGCAAAGTTAGATATAATAATTACTTATAGACAGAATTGTTTACTTAATTTTTATTGCCAGTTATTAAGTATTTGGAAGAATCTTTTTTTTTTTTTCTGGGACGAATCTTTGACAACACTCTAATTAAGCCCTGGAATCGATATTTTCCAAAAGAGGTAAATATTGATGTCTTTAAGTTCTTTTAAAAATCCAGTTTAAAATTTCTTTGACTGATAAGAAGATAAGTTGTTCACTTTAAATTGCAGGGTTTCAGGGGGTGGTCGGAGGGAGGCTCAAAAGGGAGGGGATATATGTATAATTGTGACAGATTCACATTGTTGTATGGCAGAAACTAATACAACACTGTAAAGCAATTATCCTCCAATTAAAAATAAATATAATAAAACAATTAATTGCTGGATTTCCTTTTTTTGTTGTTGTTCTCACCCCAAAGCTTGTGGGATTTTAGTTTCCTGACCAGGGATTGAACTTGGGCCCATGGCAGTGAGAGAACCAACTGCCAACCACTAGACCTCCAGGGAATCCCCTGGGTTTCCATTTTAAATGTAGAACCAGGCACATATTTTCTGAAAAATCAACTCACAGCTTGATGAAAAATATAACGTATTAAGACAGGAGGTTATCAGACAACATATTTACTTGACTCACTAAAATGATGTATAAAATATCTTGTTCTGTTGCTTTTTGTCTGTTGACACTTTTAAGACTCTTCCGTGTTGCTCAGAGCACAGCTAATGACTCTAACCTAAGTCACAGTGTCAAAATATAGACAACTTTCTTTTTTTTTAGTTTTTTGAATGCTTCATTGTCCAGTTTATTTCTTTTTTGTTTGTTTGTTTAATTTTTATTTTTACTTTATTTTACTTTACAATACTGTATTGGTTTTGCCATACATTGACATGAATCCGCCGCAGGTGTACATGAGTTCCCAATCCTGAACCCTTTCAAATGGCTCAGAAAAAACAAGCAAAGGTGAATCCAGATGAAAGTGTCTGCATTTTCTTTGTGCTATACACTCAGCTTCTCTGGTTTAAAATTTTCAAAATAAAATGTTGGGGGAGAAGAAAGAGGAAATCATGAAATATTAACAACGCACATTGAGAACTGAATGTGAAAAGGCCTGCTTGTCCTCAGGAACGACCGTCCATCTCCCAGGGCTGGAGTGGAGATGGCATTTGGTGACTTTTGAACTGTGGTGTTGGAGAAGACTCTTGAGAGTCACTTGGACTGCAAGGAGATCCAACCAGTCCATCTAAAGGAAATCAGTCCTGAATATTCATTGGAAGGACTGATGCTGAAGCTGAAACCCCAATACTTTGGCCACCTGATGCGAAGAACGGACTCTCTGGAAAAGATCCTGATGCAGGAAAGATTGAAGGTGGGAGGAGAAGGGCACGACAGAGGGTGAGATTGTTGGATGGCATCACCGACTCAATGGACATGAGTTTGAGCAGGCTCTGGGAGTTGGTGATGGACAGGGAAGCCTGGCATGCTGCAGTCCACGGGGTCGCAAAGAGTCGGACACGACTGAGCCACTGAACTGAACCGACCACCGGGGGCAGCCTCCTGCTGCCCCGAGGTGAGCAGGGTCCTGTGCAGGCTTACTCTCCTGGGAGGCTGGAGCCCTGGCTCTTTGTCCAGTGTCTTCTGGGTCTGTTTCCCTCACACTTAGGGTTCTCTCCAGGGACTGGGCAGAACTTGACCTGCCAGGTTTGCAGCTCCCAGGTCTTCACAGTGAAGAAATCCAAGTTCAGCACCCCCACAGTTCTCCAAGCCAGGCTTCAACAGTGAACCATGAACTTCCAGATGTTCAAGCTGGACTTAGAAAAGGCAGAGGAACCAGAGATCAAATTGCCAACATCCGCTGGATCATCAAAAAGGCAAGAGAGTTCCAGAAAAACATCAATTTATGCTTTATTGACTATGCCCAAGCCTTTACTGTGTGGATCACAAGAAACCGTGGAAAATTCTGAAAGAGATGGGAATATAAGACCACCTGACCTGCCTCTTGAGAAACCTGTATGCAGGTCAGGAAGCAACAGTTAGAACTGGACATGGAACAACAGACTAGTTCCAAATCAGGAAAGGAGTACGTCAAGGCAGTATATTGTCACCCTGCTTATTTAACTTATATGCAGAGTACATCATGCAAAATGCTGGGCTGGATGAAGCACAAGCTGGAATGAAGATTGCTAAGAGGAATATCAATAACCTCAGATAGGCAGATGACACCACCCTTATGGCACAAAACAAGGAACTAAACAGCCTGTTGAAGAGAGTAAAAGAGGAGAGTGGAAAAGTTGGCTTAAAACCCAACATTCAGAAAACTAAGATCATGGCATCATCTGCTCCCATCACTTCATGGCAAAAAGATGGGGAAACAGTGGAAACAGTGACAGTTTATTTGGGGGGGGGGGGAGGCTCCAAAATCACCACAGATGGTGATTACAGCCATGAAATTAAAAGATTCTTACTCCTTTGAAGAAAAGTTATGACCAACCCAGACAGCATGTTAAAAAGCAGAGACATTTGCTTTGCCAACAAAGGTCTGTCTAGTCAAAGCTATGGTTTTTCCAGTAGTCATGTATGGATGTGAGAGTTGGACTACACAGAAAGCTGAGCGCAGAATAACTGATGCTTTTGAACTGTGGTGTTGGAGAAGACTTGTGAGAGTCCCTTGGGCTGCAAGGAGATCCAACCAGTCCATCGTAAAGTAGATCAGTCCTGAGTATTCATTGGAAGGACAGATGTTGAAGCTGAAACTCCAATACTTTGGCCACCTGATGAGAAGAACTGACTCACTGGAAAAGACCCTGATGCTGGGAAAGACTGAAGGTAGGAGGAGAAGGGGATGACAGAGGATGAGATGGTTGGATGGCACCACTGACTCGATGGACATGAGTTTGAGCAGGCTCCGGGAGTTGGTGAGGGACAGTGAGGCCTGGTGTGTCGCAGTCCATGGGGTCGCAAAGAGTCGGACACGACTGAACTGAAATGAGCTAAACAGTGCCCCTGGTCATCCAGATATTCCTGCCCTCCTTCTGAAAGGTTGATGATGCTATTTATTCACAGATCAGAGATGGATTTGGCAGGAAGAGAAAGATGCTTAAGGCTCGAAGCCCCTCGTTTGCCCACACCCTGGGGTTCCTGAGCATAGCTGGGAGTTGTAGAATGTTCTAGGTGGGGAGAGAGAGGCAGGTTGCCATCAGCCAGTATCTCTAAGCAAGATATTTAGTAAAAGGGACCCAAACATCCACAACTCCAGTGTTTTGTCGTGCTCTCTTTTCTCATTCTTAAAAACTATTCACTTTCAGGCCTAATTTTGAATTTCTTCAAGAGAGCCCTCAAAACTACATAAACCCTGATTCCTCCCTGGGTGGAACTTTATTTTCCTACCTACATTTTAGAATAAGAGTTTGAGTAACTCTGGGAGTTGGTGATGAACAGGGAGGGCTGGCATGCTGCAGTCCATGGGGTCGCAAAGAGTCAGACACAACTGAGCGACTGAACCGAACATTTTAGAGTAAGTTTACCAACTCTTCACAACATCATAGTATAATGAAATTTTAGTGTTTTTAGGCACCAGTAAGATAAAGGGGACCAGGTACCTGGAAAGAATGTAAATCTTGAAACATAAACTTTCACTTTTAGGTCACCTGAAAAGAGTTGTTCTTGTGATTATGTTTGGACTTAGGGAAAAATTGATCTCTTAAACCCTTTGCCCAGGATTTCACAACCATCAACTATCTTGAGTGAGGAGGTCTGGGTGAGAAATAGTGAGATATTGACACTGGGCAGATAAGGGGAGGTAAAGAGGTGTCTATTGTGTTCCCGCATCTCCCTTACAGAAAGTCATTACCAACAATAACTACTTCTTGATCAGTGTCATTAAAAATCAGGTAAATCAGACTTATTGTTGTCCCACATCTGTTTTTTTGATGCTATACTAATGTAATCTCAAACCATGGTTGTGGTTTTGATGCAGGAAATTATAAATGTAGTGTTTGCCAAATGGGTTTTCACTTTAGTGCATTTATTTGTAAGTGGCTTTCAAAGCAAATATAATGAAGGACTCATTAAAGGAGGTAAATTGAACGCAAGTGTGCTTAAGCAATCAGTGCTGGGATGAATTAGCACAGCAACCCAGCCCAGGACTGTGGCGGTCAAAAAACGAGGGCCGGGTGGGAGAGGGGTTCATGTTTGGGAACGCATGTAAGAATTAAAGATTTTAAAATTTAAAAAATAAAAAATAAATAAATAAATAAATAAAAAATAAAAATAAAAAAATGAGGGCCGTTGAATGATTTGTCACTTTCATTCAATAAATAACTTGATGCGGGTATGACACACATAGGAAGAATCAGAAAGTTCAGATTTATAGATTTCAACTGAATTTTCCAGAAAGGCATTGTCTTCACCCAGTTCTTGCTTCTTACTTTGAAGTTGGTCAAAGTGGTAAAGAATCTGCCTGCCAGTGCAGAAGACATGGGTTCGACCCCTGAGTCGGGAAGATTCCCCTGAAGGAGGGCATGGCAACCCACCCCAGTATTCTTGCCTGGAGAATCCCATGGACTGAGGAGCCTGGGGGGCTACAGTCCATGGGGTCGCAAAGGAGGATATGACTGAGCGACTGAGCTCACACGCATGCATACGTCTGCCTTCCACCTGCAAGGCTGCTTCCAAATTCTTCTTCTTCGTGGATGTGTCAGTTATCTGGACAATCTGACTATTCTGCTATACGGGTCTGCGATTAACTGTTTTTTAAAAGCACACTCCAGTTCTTTCTCCTCCTTAATTGCCATCGGTTACTAACTTCAGGCAGACTCCCCAGCTCACCCCAATAGCATGGTAGCCAAGAGAGATCACTCCGGAACCTCATATGTAGTGTCTACACCTCCCAGGACAGATGGAGAGTCTGTCTAACTCACATAAACAATTCGAGTTACAGCCTGCGTTGCTGCCGACTTGCTAGCTCACAGAAAACCTCCCTAGTTTCCCTTTAGAAACACTTTTCTGAGTTCTTTAGGGAGATTAAAGATTTTTGAAAGCAAATGATTATGCTGGTTCAATAGTTTATACCATTGGACAGCTTCTTCCAAAATGAATCCTCATCTCCCAATTACTTGTCAAAACCTCATTCTCTCTCTGTAAATCTTTCTGAATTAATACAAATTTCCGTAAATTCTAGACAGGATGTTTGATGATAATTTCGTGACCATACTATCATTTGGTGCTGGAACTGCCTTTTCTTGATTATGTTGTAATGATTCAAACTCAATCTAGAGTTTCCAAACATCATTCTATTTTATTTGGAGATGGGTTCGCTTTCAAGGCTGGTCCCATCGTCAAACCACATCCAATAATGGACTCTGAGCAAAAGACTTGGGGACAGAGGGGTGAAGAGGAGGAAACAACACATTCAACCTTGTAAGCCCCTTCTCCTATTCATGATGCCTGGGACAGACATGAACTTTTAGGAGCAGGGTCTTGTGGTGGTGAGGAGCAGGCAGGGCTTTGGAGGCCAATGAAGCTAGGCTGGCCTCATTACTTACTAGCAGATGTGATTTAAGGCAAGTTTATTTATGTTTAGCTTTCAGAGAAAAGTGTGGTAAAATATAACTAACATAAACTTTCCCATTTTAACATGCTTGAGTGTACCATTAAGTACTATCACATTGCGTTACAATCGTCACCACCATCCATCCCCAGAATGTTTTCATCTTCCCAACAGCTACTCTGTGCCCATTAAACAAGAGCTCGCCATCATCCAGCCCCTGGCAACCACCCTTCTCCTTTCTGTCTCAAATCTGACTACTCTAGGACCTCATTTAAGTGACACACACAATATTCATCCTTTTGTGACTTGCTTATTTCACTCAGTGTAATGTCCTCAAGGTTCATTCATGTTACAGCAGGTGTCAGAGCTTCCTTCCTTTTTAAGGCCCAATAAATACTGTATTGTATGTAATAAATGAAACCACATTTCGTTTATCCATCCATCTGTCAATGGACAGTTGGTTGCTTTCATATTTTGGCCACTGTGAATATAGCTGCTATGAACACAAGTGTACCAATACCTGCTGGAGTCCCTGCTTTCAGTTCTTTGGAGTATATTCCCAGAAGTGGAATTGCTGAATCATCTGGTAGTTTCATGTGTGTTTCATTTTTGGAGGAAATTTTGAGCTGTTTTATTTATTATGTATAATATACTATTAGAAAGTGGACGTAAGTGTACTGTTTGAGTTTTCACAAGCTAAGCACTATGTAACAAGGACACAAGGGTTGTCAAGATGATTCATTTCCTCATTCAGCAGATATTTATGAAGTGCTTACTTTGTGCAGGGTATTATGAACAAGACAGATAAAACCTCTCCTGGAGTGAAATTAGTAAACATGCCTGAAAAGCAAGCACGGGCGCTTGGCTCATAATTGGTACCCCGTAACTGCTCACAGTTTGCTCTCTCCCCTCCCCAACCTACTCCTAGTCACTGCTATCATACAAGCAGCCTCATCTCTACCTTCTTCAAGTGAGATCCCATCTGGCTGGTAGATCAGAGAGGGCACCAGGGTCAGATGAACACAGAGCAACCCAGGCAACGTCTCCTCTTGATAAGCGTCGGAGCCGCAGACCGGTAGCATACCTGTTAACGTTATTCTGTTAGAAAAGGAAAGGAAGGAAGAGACTAGAGATCTCTGTCGTCACCTCAAATAAAGCGCTGATGTGCCCCAAACTGGGCTTCCCTAGTGGCTCAGCAGTAAAGAATCACAAAGAGTCTGACACAAGTGAGCAATTGAGCGTGCTCACTTTGAGGTCCCAAATACAGTAAGTGCAGTGTTGATCCCGACAGTTGCTGGTTTGGCCACCAGGTGGCGCCATACACAAGTAAGATGCCATGACTACCGCGGCACAGGCTCCTCTGCAGGCTTGAATCCCAGGAAGGGCTGGTGGTCCACAGCATGGATCATTAATAGATCCCTTTCCCATTTTAAAATTAAGTTTTCAATGGAACAATTGGGCAGAGATAAAGAGGCACAGAATGAGGAACCGTAGGAAGTGAGTGAAGGCTAAGAACGTGGAGGCAGTGCAGAGCAGAGGCAGGAAATGTAGACTCTGGGATCAAATGGCTCTTTTCGGAGTCCCTGCTCAGACTCCCCTACCTTCCTAGCCCCTGGCCTTGGATGTCTTAGTTATAGATTCTCATTGAAAAACTGAGAAGACCGGCTCAGGGTAGGTCATTCAGTGAGGGAAAAAATGCAATAATGTTGTGGAGCACCAAGCACAGCATCCAGAACTTACAGTCACACAGCACTCATCTGGGGCTGCAACATGGCAGAAATTCAAAACTGTATTACCGTTGTTAAGGGGAAAACACTAATGCAAATTGCACACACAAAGTTATATCGGTTTTCTCTAATATTTCTCATTTTGCACAAAGGGGAAACAAGAGCCTAATCCACTGAAAGGATACATGCACACTTAGTTGCTCTGAAAGTGAAGTCGCTAAGTCGTGTCCGACTGTTTGCGACCTGTGGACTATAGCCCACCAAGCTACTCCATCCATGGGATTCTCCAGGCAAGAATACTGGAGTGGATTGCCATTTCCTTCTCCAGGGGATCTTCCCAATCGAGGGATCGAACCCAGGTCTCCCACATTGCAGGCAGACGTTTTTAACCTCTGCACCACCAGGGAAGCCCTTGAGTTGCTCAGTTGTGTCCAACTCTTTGCGACCTCCTGGACTGTAGCCCGCCAGGTTCCTCTGTCCATGGGATTCTCCAGGCAAGAATACTGGAGTGGGTGGCCATTTCCTTCTCCAGGAGATATTCTCGACCGAGGGAATCAGTCCCGCATCTCCTGCCTTGCAGGCAGATTCTTTACTGAGAAGGGCAGACAGGATGAAATGGTTGGATGGTGTCACCGACTCCATGCACATGAGTCTGAGCAAACTCCAAGAGATAATGAAAGACAAGGAAGCCTGGCATGCTGCAATCCATGGGGTTGCAAACAGTCAGACATGACTGAGGGACTGAACGATAACAACATGCTCTTGAAAGTACCCCCTCCCCTCCTTCATCTCTGTCTCCTTCCATCCTCAGCAACACAGCTAGGAAAGCACGGCCAGGGTGGGGTGTTTTATTTTCCAGGAGCAGACCCCGGTTCCTGACGACTGGGTTTCACTCCTCTCTCCCCAACCAATGTGCTACTGATTAATCTCTTTTTAAAAGGAGTAAAGAATTATTGGTGGGGGAGTGTCTTGGGTTATCTGTTTAATGATTTATTTGTTTTGAAGAAGAGGAAAGAAAAGAACTAAGGAAGTTCATGAGTAATGCCTGGCACAACACTATTTTTTCTTTCCTTTCCTTCTTTCTATATGTATATAAAAGCAAATACGCAATCGCCTTCACAGCATGGATCATTAATAGATCCTTTTCCCATTTTAAAATTAAGTTTTCAATGCTTTGGTGCACCATTAACAATGGAACAATTGGGCAAAGATAAAGATTTCTAGGAAAAACTAATGGTTGAATTAGAGCTGTGGTTTTGGAAAGACTTTCCTAGTGGCTCAGTGGTTGACTCCACACTTCCACTTCTAGGGGCATGGGTTGATCCCTGGTCAGGGAATTAAGATCCCACATGCCTGGAGGTGTGGCCAGAAAAAAAAAAGTAACAATGTTTATATTTCAAGATGCTTATTCCAGGGTAAATTCAGTTCAGTTGATCAATTGTGTCTGACTTTTTGAGACCCCGTGGACTGCAGCATGCCAGGCCTCCCTGTCCATCAACCAGCTCCCGGAGTTTACTCAAACTCATGTCCATTGAGTCGATGATGCCATCCAACCATCTCATCCTCCAACCATCTCATCCTCTGTCGTCCCCTTCTCCTCCTGCCTTCAATCTTTCCCAGCATCAGGATCTTTTCAAATGAGTCAGTTCTTCACATCAGGTGTCCAAAGTATTGGGATTCCAAGGTAAAGTGATGAATAAATGTTCTTGGAAATTTTTTTTACTCAATTAGAAATACTACAGCGCCAAGTTGGATGCTAGACGCTTTCTGGTGTGTCTGGTGGAGCCAGTAGAAAAGGGGTATAAAATTACCGTAATTTATATGGAAAGGAAAATAAATCTTCCCCTTCCACACTTTGCCATCATCTCCAAGGGTACTCCGGGTTTTGCCCCAGAATCACCTGGAGGTCAGGGCACAAGTGGATGACAAGCCCTCCGCTCACTAGTTTGCCCTGTAGCCTGAGGGTCACCTGGAGCCAGAACCCCAAGGCCTCTTTTGGGGGACATGTGTCCCCACCACCACCAGATCACCTGGTAAAGCCCCAAACTACTTCCTCTCCTTCCAGTCCAGCACACCCAGAATCATCTCTCTTACAGAGTTGGTTCAATGAAAACCACACCAGTAACAGCCGGCTGTGTGTGTGTGTGTGTGTGTGTGCACTCAAAATATGTTTTTAAAGGAGATTAACTGAGAACCCTTGAATAAAGGAAAACTGTATTTAATCCTTCCTTCCTTCAAATCACAAATTCCAAATAATGATATTATTGTAAGGGCTTCAAATTCTGGCCAAAACAAATCTCTTGGGGTTTTCAAAATCCTCTTTCACTGGTAATGAAATAAGCCTGTTTACAGAAGGCTGTTGTAGTTCTGTGGGCAGAAGATGGCCGCCTACATGGGTGGAGGCAACAGACAGTCAAGAAACTGTGGGTAGGACGTTTGGACTTGGAAACCAGCTGGAGGAGACGGGGGAGCGTGCAGGCTGTGTCATGATGTTAATAATTACAGGGTTTGGAGAATGCATATCTGGGCATGCAGCAGTACCCTTACTGACAGGAGGGAAATGGCAGAGAATGAGTTCTGGGGGGAGTTCAAGGGCTCAGATGAGAACCGAAGTGAGCAGCAGAGAGCGTCTCAGTGGACCCCGTCAGCAGTGGCATCAGATGCCATGGAGAGGCCAACGCGTGAGGACTGAAAATGCCTCCTGGACGTGGAACAGGGAGGTTCCTGGTGATCTCCTCAAGCATGAGTTTTATGGCATAATGGACAGGCAGACAGACCCAGACAGGTTACTGAATGATTATATGCTGGAGTAGAAAGAGTAAGAGGACAAGATTTTTTAAAGATGCTTTTCTTGGAAAAGAAACAAAGGGCAGTAACCAAAGAGGGTTGAGAGTTTAAAGGAATTTTTTTTTAAATTCTTTTTGTTTGTTTGTTTTGCTTTTTGTTGAGATATAGTTGACATATGACATTGTATTAGTTTCAGAGGCTTCCCTGATGGCTCAGTGGGAGAACTGAGAACCCGCCTGCCAATGCAGGAGACGGCGGTTTGATTCCTGATCCAGGAAGATCCCACGTTCCTTGGAGTGACTGAGTCCTTGGATCACAACTCCTGAGCCTGTGCTTTAGAGCTCAGTGCCTAGAGTCTGTGCTTCGCAGCGAGACAAGCCCACGCACCAGAACTAGAGAGTAGGCCCTGCTCTCCGCAGCTACACAAGAGCCCACACAGCAACAAAGACACAGCATAGCCAAATAAATAAATAAAATTCTTTTTTAAAAAAATAAAGAAAAAAACTTCAGTTTCTGGATGCAACATAATGATGTAATGCGTATATATAAGGAAATCAGTCCTGAATATTCATTGGAAGGATTGATGCTGAAGCTGAAACTCCAATACTTTGGCCACCTGATGCGAAGAACTGACTCATTGAAAATAACCCTGATGCTAGGAAAGATTAAGGGCAAGAGGAAATGGGGACGACAGAGGATGAGATGGTTGGATGGCATCACCAACTCAATGGACATGAGTTTGAGTAAATTCCAGGAGTTGGTGATGGACAGGGAGGCCTGGTGTGCTGCAGTCCATGGGGTCACAAAGAGTCGGACACGACTGAGTGACTGAAATGAACTGAACTGAACTAACATCCATCACCACACAGCTTCAATACTGTTTTCTCGTAATGAAAATTTTCAAGACTAAATCTCTTAGCAACTGTCAAGTACGCAATACAGTATTGGTAACTATAGTCACCTTAACCATGTTTATTATATCCCTAGGGCTTATTTATCTTATAACTGCAAGTCTGTACCTTCTGACCACCTTCATACCTTTTACCGACATCCCACCCCGCAACTCCTTGCCTCAGGCTGCCACCAATCTGTCCTCGGTGTCTATGTTGATTTTCTGTGTGTTTTTTTAGATTTCATGTGTAAGGGAAATCATACGATATTTGTCTTTCTCTGTCTGACTTCTTTCACTTACCATAATGCCCTCAAGGTCCAGGTTCTTGTTTTGAAGATGAGAAAAGCAGCTGCATTTATGTTTAAGTGCTGATGGGAAAGATTCTGCAAAAAGGAAGCATTTGATGATGCAGAAGAGAGATTGGGAAAAACTGCAGAAGCCAAGCCTTGAAAAGGCTCAAAGGAATGAGAGTCCCAGTGGGCACATACGTGGAGCTATCGGCCTTTGTCGGGGAGTCTGGGGTGCACAGCTTGGGCTCTTTGGATGGACAAGGGGAGCTGTCAAAGCATCCACATGCCCCACAGCCTCACTACTAAGTCAGGGTTAAACCAGCTTCACCCAGAGATATTTATAAGGCCCAGTTATTAGCACAGAAGACACAATACTGTTCATGCAACCAGGTCTGCAGGCTCGACCCACTGCCAGTTCTCCAGCCTCTCAGGGTTGGTAGGTTGTGTCTGTGTCCATGTTCCCCATCCCTGACCCAGCAGCCTGGGGCCTGGCCATGTGGTTTGCTCGGACCAATGAAAGGTGGAGCTGGAAAAGACTCTTGAGAGTCCCTTGGACTGCAAGGAGATCCAACCAGTCAATCCTAAAGGAAATCAACCCCGAATACTCATTGAAAGGACTGATGCTAAAGCTGAAACTCCAATACTTTGGCCACTGGGTGTGAAGAGCTGACTCATTGGAAAAGACCCTGATGCTGGGAAAGATTGAAGGCAGAAGGAGAAGAGGAAGACAGAGGATGAGATGGCTGGAAGGCATCACCGATTCAATGGATATGAACTTGGGCAAACTCCAGGAGATGGTGAGGGACAAGGAGGCCTGTGTGCTGCAGTCCATGGGGTCACAGAATAAAGACAGAACTTGGCGACTGAACAATACAATAACAGTGAAAGGGAAGTAGAAGTGATGTGTGTCACTTCCAGGTAGAAGCTGTAAGATCCTCCCCGTTGGTCCTACCATCATTCTCTGCCCCCTGCCTTGAGACCAGCCTATCCCACAAGGGGCTGTTCCCTCAGCCTCACGGGATGAAGAAGACCATAGACCAGGGCCTCAAGCAACCTTCGGCCAACATGCCGGGGGAATCAGGACACTGTTATTGTAGCTAAGCTGATACACAGGATCTCCAGCCTACTTTTTTGTATGTGTGCACTAAGTCGCTTCAGTCGTGTCCCACTCTTTGCAACCACATGGACTGTAGCCTGCCAGGCTCCTCCATCCATGGGATTCTCCAGGCAAGAATACTAGAGTGGGTTCCCACTCTATAAAGGATTCACTTGGACATCTTTCCCAAGACAACATTCTGCACCCTCTTTCTGATACCAGTTGGTCAGAAATTTCTCTAGGAGAAGGAAATGGCAACCCACTCCGGTATTCTTGCCTGAGAAATCCCATGGACAGAGGAGCCTGGTGGGCTTCAGTCCATGGGGTCTCAAAAGAGTCAGAAGTGACTCTGTGGCTAAACAGCAACCATGGTATGTCTTCCACGAATTATGTTATGTTATGTGATGTCTTCAAGTCCTCGCTAAAAGGTACCGAGTCTAACTGTTCCGTAATATTGTTGTCTACTTTATCTGGATGGGGAATGGATCTGTAACTCTACCACTGGGTTTCACCCCTCATAACTGTGAGAAACGTTTGACCCAAGTGGTAGATATCAAGAAACCCCAAAAAGATTGTCAGCATCTCTAGAGAGTTACTGAGCAGTTTTGCCAAATCCTGCTCTTTTCATTCACAATGAGCTCCAGCCAGTTCCAGATGTCAGATTCATTCTGGCAGCTTTCCACGGCTTTAGCTGAATAAGCAAAGATATGTCAATGGCAATGAGCAATACATCTCGACCTTTGTAACGGACCAAGTTTGTGTTTCCTAAAAAGATGTATTGAAGTCCAAACACCCATTATCGCAGAACATGACCTTATTTGGAAACGAGGTAGTTGTGGGTGTAATTAAGGATAAGATGAGGTCATCTTGGGTTTCCCAGATGGCACAGGGGTAAAGAATCCACCTGCCAATACAGGAGACGCACGAGATGTGGGTTAGATCCCTGAGTGGGGAGGATCCCCTGGAGGAGAAAATGGCAAACCATTCTACTATTCCTGCTTGAAAATTCCATGGCCAGAGGAGCCTGGAGTGCTACAGGCCATGCAGTCACAGAGTCAGACCTGACTGAGCACGCGCACGCACACACACACACACACACACACACACGCACACACACACACACACACACGGCGGTCACGTTGGAACTGGAGAGGAGAGCTCAACCCAAAATGACTGGTTTCCTCAAAGGGAGGAAACATGGACACATACAAGCACAGAGGGAAGGTGATGCAGAGAGACACAGGAAGAAGGGACCGTGTGAAGCTGGAGGAGGGACCGGAGTGATTCATCTAAAGGCAAGGAGCGTGGAGCTGCCAGAAACCAGACGGCGCAAGAGAGGGGACTTCCCACCAGGCTCCGGAGGGCGCAGGGCCTCGCCGTCACCTAGAGTCCAGACTTCCAGCCTCCAGGGCCAGGGGAAAATAAATTTCTGTTCTTTCTAGCCATCCAAATTTTCCATACAATTTTCAAGCGGGCCTAGGAAACTGATGCTACCTTCATTTATCTGCGAAGACTTTGGTCTCTGCCCTCTGTTGTCCTCCTAAACCTTCAGATCAGTAGGAAGCCCACTCAGAGGGATGCACAGAGAGAGAGAAAGGATAGGGAGATCCAAGGGTGAAAATCATCCAGGAGATGGGTGGACCCACCATAAACCTCAGGGACCCAAGGGGGATGTGGAGGTGCTGGAGGGCTTTGAGGTCCTGAGGCTGGGCCCCATCCCAGCGGACAACACGGCTGTGCATATGTGTGTGTCCTGTGTCCACCTCAGCCCACCTCCCCAAGCCCACCTTGCAAGAGGACGTGTTATTAACCGTACTTAGAATGAGAGCTGAAACAGATAGGCATACAGCTAAGATCATGCTAATTACACTGAAGTTTTAAAAAGTGAATTGCAGACACCATGATTGGGTAGGCAGGGCTATGCCTGTGTCTTGGAGCCCTATATCAAGGTCACGGGTATGGAGCTCTGTACTAATGTTATAGGATAAAAATCTCTGGACCTGACCGAGCCCCATAGTAACTGTTCCCATGAGCCTCATGATCTAAACCAGCCAGTTCCCTTACCCCATATTAGGTAAGATACCCATCCTAGTATCCACCCTATAGTATTCTAAGTGTTCATTGTTCAGTTGTGTCCCACTGTTTGTGACCCCATGGACTGTAGTCCGCCAGGCCTTTCTCTCCATGGAATTTTCCAGGCAAGAATACTGGAGTAGGTTGCCATTTCCTTCTTCAGGGCATCTTCCTGACTCAAGGATCGAACCTGGGTCTGCCACATTGCATACAGATTCTTTACCATCTGAGCTACCAGGGAAGCCCAGAGAATGCCACCATTCAAGTAGGAATTTTATCTGTCTTGAGACTATGAAAATTGATTCAGTTCAGTTCAGTTCAGTCGCTCAGTCGTGTCCGACGCTTTGTGACCCCATGAATCGCAGCACCCCAGGCATCCCTGTCGACCACCATCTCCCGGAGTTCACTCAGACTCACATCCATCGAGTCCGTGATGCCATCCAGCCATCTCATCCTCCGTCGTCCCCTTCTCCTCCTGCCCCCAATCCCTCCCAGCATCAGGGTCTTTTCCAATGAGTCAACTCTTCTCATGAGGTGGCCAAAGTACTGGAGTTTCAGCTTTAGCATCATTCCTTCCAAAGAAATCCCAGGGTTGATCTCCTTCAGAATGGACTGGTTGGATCTCCTTGTAGTCCAAGGGACTCTCAAGAGTCTTCTCCAACACCACAGTTCAAAAGCATCAATTCTTCGGTGCTCAGTCTTCTTCACAGTCCAACTCTCACATCCGTACATGACCACAGGAAAAACCATAGCCTTGACTAGACGGACCTTAGTCGGCAAAGTAATGTCTCTGCTTTTGAATATACTATCTAGGTTGCTCATAACTTTTCTTTCAAGGAGTAAGTGTCTTTTAATTTCATGGCTGCAGTCACCATCTGCAGTGATTTTGGAGCCCAAAAAACAAAGTCTGACACTGTTTCCACTGTTTCCCCATCTATTTCCCATGGAGTGATGGGACCGGATGCCATGATCTTCGTTTTCTGAATGTTGAGCTTTAAGCCAACTTTTTCACTTTCCTCTTTCACTTTCATCAAGAGGCTTTTTAGTTCCTCTTCACTTTCTGCCATAAGGGTGGTGTCATCTGCATACCTGAGGTTATTGATATTTCTCCCAGCAATCTTGATTCCAGCTTGTGCTTCATCCAGCCCAGCGTTTCTCATGATGTACTCTGCATAGAAGTTAAATAAGCAGGGTGACAATATACAGCCTTGACGTACTCCTTTTCCTATTTGGAACCAGTCTGTTGTTCCATGTCCAGTTCTAACTGTTGCTCCCTGACCTGCATACAGATTTCTCAAGAGGCAGGTTAGGTGGTCTGGTATTCCCATCTCTTTCAGAATTTTCCACAGTTTCTTATGATCCACACAGTCAAAGGCTTTGGCATAGTCAATAAAGCAGAAATAGATGTTTTTCTGGAACTCTCTTGCTTTTTCCATGATCCAGTGGATGTTGGCAATTTGATCTCTGGTTCCTCTGCCTTTTCTAAAACCAGCTTGAACATCTGGAAGTTCACGGTTCACGTATTGCTGAAGCCTGGCTTGGAGAATTTTGAGCATTACTTTACTAGCATGTGAGATGAGTGCAATTGTGTGGTAGTTTGAGCATTCTCTGGCATTGCCTTTCTTTGGGATTGGAATGAAAACTGACCTTTTCCAGTCCTGTGGCCACTGCTGAGTTTTCCAAATTTGCTGGCATATTGAGTGCAGCACTTTCACAGCATCATCTTTCAGGATTTGAAACGGCTCAACTGGAATTCCATCACCTCCACTAGCTTTGTTCATAGTGATGCTTTCTAAGGCCCACTTGACTTCACATTCCAAGATGTCTGGTTCTAGATTAGTGATCACATCATCATGATTATCTGGGTCGTGAAGATCTTTTTTGTACAGTTCTTCCGTGTATTCTTGCCACCTCTTCTTAATATCTTCTGCTTCTGTTAGGTCCATACCATTTCTGTCCTTTATCGAGCCCATCTTTGTATGAAATGTTCCCTTGGTATCTCTAATTTTCTTGGAGAGATCTCTAGTCTTTCCCATTCTGTTATTTTCCTCTATTTCTTTGCATTGATCGCTGAAGAAGGCTTTCTTATCTCTTCTTGCTATTCTTTGGAACTCTGCATTCAGATGCTTATATATTTCCTTTTCTCCCTTGCTTTTCATTTCTCTTCTTTTCACAGCTATTTGTAAGGCCTCCCCAGACAGCCATTTTGCTTTTTTGCATTTGCAAAGGGGTTCTGCTGTCCCTTGAGCCAGCCCCCTGTTCTAACAGCGTCTCCCACTCCAATAAACTTTATTCTCCTCTCATTTTGCCTCATGTCTGGAAATTCTTTTCCAACCCATGCATGGACCATGATATGTGTGTATGTGTGTGTGTGTGTTTGTGTTTGAAGGCTTGAGGGAAGAAGAAAAGGCCTGAGGGAGTTATTTTAGAAAGTGGGGAAGTGACCTTATTAGTAAGATTTCTTGCTCCTTAAAGTCTATGTGAAATTTGTGATCACATCTCTAATAAGGTCAGTCTGCCCAGGTGGGTGATTCCTCAGAAGTGCCCAGTGGCAGGTGTGGAGCAGGTGGGGCTGCCACGATCTAGGACTTGGTTTTTTCCAGATGATATAGCTGACGGAAGGAGCTGGCATTGTAGATGTTTACCAGAATTTATAATTCTGGGTCGTGGAATTCTGGCTGGAGGTGAAATGATGGCATCTGTGGGGAGGGGTCTCCAGGAGGCTGAAGAGTTGTTCCCATGGGGATCCTAGAGCTAATAGGCAGGAAGGGTGGGGGATGATTTGGAGAAGAGGGTGTCTGAATTGTGAGATTCCAGAGGTGTCACACTTGCTGGTGATGACAAGATCCAGGGCTTGGGATTGGAATTGGGTTGCTGAGAAGAACTGAGTGGAGGAAATGGTTCTTGTGAATGGATGGTTATGGAAAGAAGAGGCCAGCATATAAATGCTGATGGAGTTATAGTTGTATCTTAATTGCTAAGTCCAACTCTTTTGAATATGGAGTGAAAAGACTTCCTCTTAAGTGACTGCAGGGCAGGGAGTAGGAAGTTGCTTGAAAGCAGAGAAAAGGTGACTGGGGAGAGTGGGGTGGTCTCATGGTCTGGGTGTCAGGGGAGCTGGGATCATTTGCTGTTGTTCATTCGCTCAGATGTGTCCGACTCTTTGCGACCCCCTGGGCTGCAGCACGCCAGCTTTCCTGTCCTCCACCATCTCCCAGAGGTTGCTCAACTCATGTCCACTGAATCAGAAGCCATTAGGGGAAGCCCCTATTAGGGAAAGGAGGTGGGAGAAGAGATGGGACTGTAGGGAGCTTCTCTAGACACAGAGCTGTGTTCCTGGGAACTCAATGGATGTTTGGAGCCATGAGCATGAAGAGGTGGATCAATCAGAGCACGTACTGGGCAGTTTGGGGATGACATCGGCATGTCCTGCTCTAGGACGTGCTACAGGCTCTAGGATTGGAGTCCTGACTTCTTTCTAACCTGATTGTTCAAAAGATTTTCCTAGAGCCATGGTGGCATCAAGGGGCAGGGATTCCATTCCATCCCAGGGCAGGTGATGAGGAAGACTCCCCCTCCAAGTTTTCTGGGGGACATGGTGGCCAGTTTCCCCTCCAGGTGCCGTGTCTGACTCTTTGCGACCCCATGGACTGTAGCCTATCAGGCTCCTCCATCCATAGGATTTTCCAGGCAAGAGTGCTGGAGTGGATTGCCGTTTCCTTCTCCAGGGGATCTTCCCGACCCAGGAATAGAACCTGGGTCTCCCGCATTGCAGGCAGACGCTTTACTGTCTGAGCCACCAGGGAAGCCTCCAGGTGCTGCAGGGAGAAGCCAATTCTGACCCCATGTTGGAAACTGTTTGACTTGCTTTTCATTGCTTTTGTTACTATGCTGCTAAGTAGCTTCAGTCATGTCTGACTCTGTGCAACCCCATAGGCAGCAGCTCACCAGGCTCCGCCGTCCCTGGGATTCTCCAGGCAAGAACACTGGAGTGGGTTGCCATTTCCTTCTCCAATGCATGAAAATGAAAAGTGAAAGTGAAGTCGCTCAGTCATGTCTGACTCTTTGCGACCCCATGGACTGCAGCCCACCAGGCTCCTCCGCCCATGGGATTTTCCAGGCAAGAGCACTGGAGTAGGATCTTAAATAGCTTGTTTCAGAAGACTCTGCCCCTCTGCCTGACCATAAACTAAAGCGTTCTTAGAGCTCTTGGAGAGATAATCTGCCCAGCCCACCTGTGAATAGAAGAGATTAACGCTCCCATTCCAAAGGCTGGCCATCCCCTTGGAGATGTTTTACAAGACTGAAGACCCTTTCATTTCACTTCCCCACCGCCTCTTTCTCTCTATTCTGCCTTTTGACTTTAGTTCCTCATTGCTTCTTTCTCTCTGACTCTACAAAAGAACCTGGCATCCAGACCCCACAAGATGGTCATTTTGAGGCGCTAACCTGCCAACTTCTCAGTCAGCCAGCTCAACAAAACAAGTCCCTTCCTTGTCTTAACCCCTCGTCTCTCAGATTTATTGACCTGCCTTGAGGCAAACAGAGTGAGCCTGGACTCATAATGCTGCCAGTCCCAACTCTACTGCTTTGCTACTTTCTCTCCGTCCCATGGCTGCCGTTGACTGCGCAGCAATATGAATGTACTTCACGCAGCTGAACTGTATGCTTAGAAATGGTTTTGATGGTAAATCTCATGTGTTTTACCATCATTAAAAAGATTTAAAAAATCTGTGGAGGTTCTCCCACAAGCCTAGATTGGGTGATTTACACATGGCAGAGAAAATACCGAATAGCAGGAAAAAAACAAGTTATAGATCTCCATTCTGTTCACTCAAATCACCTACGTGTCCCACTTGGTAGTTCCTGGTTCAGAGATTATCCAGTTTGAAGCTAGGACACCCACAAAGCCAGATTCTAAGGTCAGAAAGACCAGCATTCAACAGCAAGTATATTTCAAAAAAGTTATTGACAGCACTAGCTTTTTTTTTTTTTTTTTGTCTTTTGCAAAGATGTCTTTTCTCCCCTGCTTCTTTTTCAGATCAGGAAAGTTTGCCAAGACAAAATAATCAGGTAATTAAGAACTGGTGTTGTTAACCAGCCACTTCTGTTTTCATTCATAATAAGAGACCTTCCAATTTCCCTATGGAAAAGAGGTCTTGATCGCAATGATAAACCCAGAACATGGAAAGGATAGGATTCGCTGAAGTCCCCTTTGGCCTTTGTCCAAGCTGGCTCTGGGAAATTTGGCAAGGCATGGGACATCACTTGGAAAACTCAGATTAGACAAAAAGCCATAGAGGACAGCTCCCTGGGGAAGTGGATCAAATGGATGAAGAACTTGGCCTACAGGGCACAGGGGTACCTGCCAGGGACATTGCCTGCAGATGCTTCCCAAGCCTAGAATGGAGAGAAGAGACTCCCTACAGACCTCTCTAGGGGCTGTGTTTAACTTTGGGTGCTCATCGATGTGCATTCATTTACAACTATGCTTTTTAAACAGAGATGTAGCAAATTCTTCACTCACCTACCCAAGCAGAGTGGGCCTGGGGCCAAGAGAAGGCTTGTTGTGTCTCCATCACCAGTCCCCTGACTGTTAAGTGAGCCGATGACTGACAGGTGGGGAGGAGGATGAGATGAATGAGCGGCCCCACAGCCAGTCTTCCCCCTGCCTGAGCCCCCACCTCCTCCCTTCTGTTCCCTCTGTCCTTGTACCTGCCCTTGGATTTCCCCTCCCATCCATTCAGGTCTTCCCAGAGTTCTGTCTCAGAACTGAAATCTTCCTTAAGCCAACCTCTCTATTGTTTAAAAGCTTATCCCTTGATATTTGAATGGCTTTACTCAGAAGCACAAGGAGGTGAGGGTGATGATAATAAAGGCTGGAGGGTCTGAGATATTGATTAATTTCTTCTCTCAGCTTCTAAACTAGGGTACGGGGCATATAACACACAGGAAAGGCAAATATCACAGCATTTTCACCAGGTCCTCTACAACAGTGATGGGGAAGAAAATGTACCTTTGTAGGTCACAACCTCCATGAGGCAGCCCCTCCCACCACTCTGACTGTGTTAGTTGCTCAGTTGTGTCCAACTCTTTGCAACCCAATGGACTGTACCCCCCAGGCTCCTCTGTCCATGGAATTCTCCTGGTAAGAATACTGGAGTCGGTAGCCATTCCCTTCTCCAGGGATCTTCCCGACCAGCAATCGAACCTGGGTCTCTGGCATTGCAGGCAGATTTTTTACCATCTGAGCCACCAGAGAGGTGGCACCCTGCCTCAGAATCATATTTCTGATTTCGAGTGTTGAATGGAAAATTATCTTACTAGCTTATTGCATCAGTTCAGTTCAATTCAGTCGCTCAGTCATGTCCAACTCTGCGACCCCATGGACTGCAGCATGCCAGGCTTCCCTATCTGTCACCAACTGCTGGAGCTTGCTCAAACTCATGTCTATTAAGTCGGTGATGCCATCCAACCATCTCATCCTCTGTCGTCCCTTTCTCTTCCTGCCTTCAATCTTCCCCAGCATCAGGGTCTTTTCCAGTGAGTCAGTTCTTCATATCAGGTAGCCAAAGTATTGGAGTTTCAGCTTCAGCATCAGTCCTTGCAATCAGCACTTATTGCATAATCAGTGCTTATTGTATAATAATGACAAAAGAAAAGGAGTGGTGCCTAGATAAGGCTGAAGATCTTTATCTAATGTTTCAAAGGAAAGAAATGAATCATTCTGGAAACTGCCATCATGTAAAATTCCAAAGTGCAGTAGCAAACCAATGGCTTGCGATGATTTTGAAAAGGAAGCAGTGATCATTGAACCGACCTCTCAGGTTCAATAAATAAAAAAATAGAATGCCGAAGTAAATGCATATGCTTTTAAAGACTGATGGATCTGAAGAAAACTGTAGGGAGATCTTGCACAAAGATTTCATCAGGCATCTGACAAAGTTTCCTAAGCTGTCCTTGATACAGACATACACAAACACGCACACATACAGATATTTGATTTGGTTAAGGTGATTATGTTAGGGAAAGAACACTGAATGAAAGCAACCACTCTGGCCAGGTACCACAGTAACCATTTTCGTGAGTTATTTTATGACAGGAGGTCCTGGTAAGGAACACGAAACTCATAAGCCACCACCAATGGGAAGAATTCAGGAAAGGTCAAAAGGTGATGCCATGTGTCCTAACACCTCCCAGAATCCTTCTCATTGGCATCCATCTTGGCTGAGCAAAGCATGCACCACCAGGAAGGACCTTAAGTCATAACGATTGGCCAACGACAACCCAGAAACTAATCTCATCACCGTAAAACCCAAGACTGTGAGCCACATGGCAGAGCAGTTCTCCTGGGTTCCCTTACCCTACTGCCCTCTGCCCGGGCACCCTTTCCCAATAAAGCCTCTTGCTTTGTCAGCACATGTGTCTCCTTGGATAATTCGTTTCTGAGTCTTAGACAAGAACCCACTCTCTGGCCCTGGAAGGGGTCCCCCTTCCAGTAACAATTAGCTGACTCAGCTGGGAAAGAACCCTCCTGGCCAATCCAGGAGACACAAGTGATGCGGATTCAATCCCTCGGTCGGGAAGAGCCCTGGAGAAGGAAATGGCAACCCGCTCCAATATTCTCACCTGGGAAATCCCGTGGACAGAGGAGACTGAGGGGCTACAGTCCATGGGTTAGAAAACAGGTAAACACATCTGAGCGACTGAACAACTGAGCACGTGCTACAATGGCACAAATAGCCATTTCATATAAGCAGAATCATGTGCTATTTGTCTTGTGCCTGGCTTATTTAGCATGTCCTCAAGTTCACCCATGTGCTTACGTGTTTTTGCCTAAGAAGGTGTCCCTGTCCTTCATACATGTAAAGATCCTTTCATTCTCTCCTCAAAAACAAGGTACATTTCCAACAGTCCTCGTCTCTCTCTCGTTTATGTTAATATTTATCTAGTTCAGTCAGTCACTCTGGACTAATCTGTTGCCTAGAGAATAAATCATAAATTTAAATACCATTGAAAATCCTCACATAAATAGCATGTACAGAACAACAAAGTAGAAAACATGCGTAGCTGCTGTAGATTTTTTCCTATTACCCACTCCATCTTGCCTTTTGCCTCAACCAGAAACTCGGCAGGTTGGGATTGTTTACCTGCTGTTGTGACCTAAATCTTCATTCCTGAAGGATCAGAATCCTGCCTTAACTGGATTCATACAGTCAGTCTCTTAAGCTTAACTACTGGACGTCAGGGTATGAAGAGGCATTCCAGGGAGCCCCTGGTTTGACCTAGTCTTACCTGCCACCCCAGCCACCGCCGATGTAGTAGCAACCCTACATCCTCTTATAATAGGAATGAATTACTCCAGTCTGTAATTTACCTTCCTCTTTGCATATTGATTTAATGGCAAGGGAAGCCTCCAAAACCAGTTCACCTGGAACCATTGATGTGTCTCCTGGTAGACGCAGTCTCCCCTCAGAAATGAAGAAAGCCCACTAAAACTGCAGGCGTTAAAAATGCAGGAATGGGAAGCAAATTTTAGGTATACAGCTATTCTAACTTCTGCCACCTGAATCCTGGACCAGAGTCTGACTGTGGGAGAAATATTAATTTCATTTCTGAACCAAAGCATATACCTTATCCTATAGAACAGAACTCCAACTTAATAAGGTGCTTTCAACCAGGGAAAGGAATCTCCCTGGACACGAAGAGGGGGAATCCACTTGTAATGGTGACTTAGGGACCTTTGGCGTCAAAATCATTTATTTGTTCAAATCCACACGAATGTCCCCGTTTCAATTCTCAGCATCCTAGTGTTTAGTTAAGGCCCTATGGTTTACGCCAGAAAAGTAGAGAGACTGCTGAATCAGTTTCTCTTGAAATTCTTCAGCCCAAATCATCCAGATGTGGGTCTCTATCAGTTCTGTGTTTATAAAGGATTAGTGATTTTTCTAGGGCCAGCATCAAAGTTCTTGGGTTCTCTGGTGGCCTGAAAGTGAAAGTGAAGTCGTGTCCGACTCTTTGCGACCCCGTGAACTGAAGCCCACCAGGCTCCTCTGTCCTTGGGATTCTCCAGGCAAGAATATTGGAGTGGTTTGCCATTTCCTTCTCCAGGGGAACTTCCCGACCCAGGGATCAAACCAGGGTCTCCCGCATTGCAGGCAGACGCTTTAACCTCTGAGCCACCAGGGACAGTATTTAATGTTCTGGGTTTGTCATTTTCTCTTTTGAATGCTCTTTGGTATAGTCATGAGCAGTTATCCAACCTCACAGTCCTTGCACCATCATTCCCAAGGAAACGCTAAATACCACAACTGCTCAGTGTCCCATAGCCTTGTCTTTGAAAGGCAGTTCATCCTAGGCAATCACAGGCCATAATTCAAACACCTCTTTTGCTGCTTATACCATACCCTACCCTCGTCATAGTTTCCACTGGCCATATGGTTGTCACTATACTCTAGCCCCAACAATTTGATGACCAATCTCAGATTCCCATCTTGAGGATCTGGTGTGTGTGTGTGTGTGTGTGTGTGTGTGTGTGTGTGTGTGTGTGTGTGATCCTGTCCTAGTAGCACATATTGCAATAGTCAGTCTCCTGTCCAGAGAAATACGACTCTCAAAAGCGTTCTTCTGCACTAAGGAAGACTGAGTTTGAGACCCAGGTTTCATAAACACAGGGTGTAAGGGAGCATATATGAAGATGCTCCAAGGAGAGAGGGAAATGCTGAATTTTTATGAATAAGGCATGTGCGTACTTGAGTGCTCAAAAATGAAAGTGTGGTGACTGTGCTTGTACTTGAACTAGATGAAGCAGGTCATACTGAAGGGCTTACATGACCTTTTTCTTAAACTGAAGGCCAGGGACTTCCCTCATGGTCCAGTGGCTAAGATTTTTGAGCTCCCAATGGAAGGGGCTGGAGTTTGATTCCTGGTCAGGGAACTAGATCCCACATGCTGGAACTAAGACCCAGCACAGTCAGATAAAAAAATAAATACCCGAAGACCAAGGCTCTTTCATGTAAATTTCCCCTGCTCTTTCCACCTCTTCCAGCTTTTGGTACCTCACCCGTGATTATTTTATTGTGAACATATTCTACCACCCCAATGAGATTTCAAGCTCTAATGACACAACCAGAAATTATTTTCTTTCCTAGATGTGTAACCTTAAAACACAGTGATGCCTAAGAGACAGGAAGAGGTGAACTCCTTCACCCTGTCAGTCATCCCTTTGATCTGAGAGAGCTAAAATTATCGATTAAAAACATATTAAGTAACAGAAGTCACAAAATAGTAAATGATTAGCACAAAGAAAGTCTTAAATGTATTATAAAAATCAAACCAGACAAGGTTTTTTGTTTGAAAAGTGAAAGTCTCAATTTTCATCTATTTTTGTATTTACTCAGTTTCTAATTAATATTGCACAGTTGGTCTTCATGTACCCAGTTTCTATTTGCTAAACCATTACACAGATAATTTCCATAACTTAACTCTTGTAATGGCAGAAACAATAAAAATGTTAAATATTAGAGGTAAGGGATCAGTGTCAATTCATTTTAAAATTACAGAGTAATGATTTCATTTTCTGGGAGAAGAATGCAGAGTTTAAGTTCCAACCCCTTTACATTTTATTCTCAAAGCAATGTAACTGAGCAGATTTGTGTTTGTAGCTAGAAACAGGAGCAAATGAAACCAGAAACATCAGGTGATTTGGCCAAGGTTTCCTCTGCCCATGTGAGCGTCTGTGTGATTTACCTAGACTGATTGGATAGATAGATGCGACTGTCAAATGTGTGTCTGAGGCCTCTAATAGAATAATATATAGTCCCATATGAGATAGATGATGGTAACAGTGTAACTCTAGATATGGGAAGAAGCAACAAGAGGGAATATTTTCCTGGACCAAGAGGCTAGTAAGACAGGTGGTCCAAAGAATTTTGGATACTGTTTTATGGCCTAGTCCAGTAACAGCACATTGAGTGGCCTGTCAACAAAATCTTTGCCAAACCTGAGAATGGACATTCTCAGCACCATGGAATAAAATGGTCATGAAATGCCCCCCTCAAAATCATGGTCAAGTTTATGAGCAAAAGGGGCTCTGCCAACTGAAGACTGACACTCGCCATCTGCATCTACAAAGATTAAATTATGGCTGCTGCAACTGCTGACTTTCAACACCCCTGAAAGGAGTTCAGGGTGAAAATCAGGAATGAGGCACTCTGTGCTCTGGGAAAAACTGGCATAACAGGCCTTCAGACAGTTAGATCTTTTCAGGAGAAGATTTTATGAGTCCCAATTCTTGCATCTTCTCAAACCTAGAGAAACACTGATGTCATTAACGGTGAAATCTGCTTTGGCTATTAAGGAAAAGTTTACAATTAAAAGTCAAAATAGAGTAGTTATGGTTCAGATATCCTTGAAAATAACTAGGTGATGCTATAAGTGTACTTTCAGATTAGACCTTGTATTGCTAAACACTTGAGTTTTCTGAGTCGTGTCAGGCTTGGATGCCACCATTCTCAAAACAATATCTGCTGGAAGCTAGTAACTGCAACCTTACTTTTTATAAAACTAGGCAACTGGCTACCTGGCTACAAGTCTCCCTGAAGTGCCAGGTCCAGACTGGGTTTCTAAAAAGAAATGAGATTGATTTTGTCTACTAAATTCCAGTTATCACTCCTCCAACTACTTCTAATTGGGTCTGTTACACCAAAATGGCAGACCAAGGGATTGAGATTTTAATCATACAAGACTCAAATCTAGAACTTGGAACTCAGAAATACTTCCAATTCAGTGTCTATACTTCCAGCTGAGGCACTCCTATGCTCCATTTTGACAGGAAGTTATCACAGTCAGAGTTGCCTAGATCCCTAAATTAAAACTGAGTAGAACTCTGTGGGGTTCTAGAGTAGAGATCAGTTCTGTGTTGTCCATTTCTTGTCTGTAGGATATAGGCTTCCTTCAGCCTCCTTGACCTTCCCTGAGTTCCAAAGGGTGGATTCAAGCAATTGCTAATCAGGGAAGGGAGGGGATACAGAAACTGGAGAAACAATCAAAGGTTGGTACAGCCTCCAGACAGAGTCCTGGTTCCTACTCAAAGAAATATGCATAACAATGTCTTTGAGCCCCCACCCAGGTGGAGGATGGTAACTTCAGACTGAATACAAGATTCCTGGAGCACAGCTCTGTTGCCTCACCACCAACCAATCAAGAAGGGTCACAAACCCTGCAACCCTCACCCCAAATGTTGCCTCCTGTTTCTGGGGACCAGAGATGACCATCCTGTTAGGTCTCCTGTTTGGCCCCTATCTATTTAATCTCTAAGAGGGGCCAACAGTTTCAAAC
The DNA here is from genome assembly GCF_016772045.2 of Ovis aries. Lineage (NCBI taxonomy): Eukaryota > Metazoa > Chordata > Mammalia > Artiodactyla > Bovidae > Ovis > Ovis aries. The sequence goes on along the minus strand of NC_056063.1, from coordinate 70,304,870 downwards.
TAAATTGCTATTATTACAAGGGTGAATGCTGGTTTCAGGCGAAAAAAAAAAAAAAAAAAAAAACCTTGGCTTAGATCTGATAGAGAGAGACTTCTGCTCTGCCAGGCAGGCCTACGCCCATGCACAGCAGGAAGAAGTTACAGAAAAAAGAGACCTCCGCCCCAATTCCCAAGAAGTATCTTGAATATGAAGTCTCTCAGTGGGGAGGTGTTAGGGGAAGCACACTGATTGAAACCACCCACCCTGGCCAGGCACCATAGTAACCATTTGCAAGAGTTGTTTTATGACAAGAGATCCTGATAAGGAATACAGAACTAATAAGCCACCACCAACCGGAAGAGTTCGGGAAAGGTCTAAAGGAGACAACACGTGTCTGTCCACTTCCCACAGTCCCTCTCGCTAGCATCCATCTTGGCTGAGCAATGCATGTGCCACCAGGAAAGACTCTGAATTAGAATGATTGGCCAAAGACCACCCAGAAACTAATCCCATCACCATAAAACCCGACATTACTAGCCACACAGCAGAGCAGTTCTCCTGAGTTCCCTTCCCCTACTGCTCTCCACCCAGGTGCCCTTTCCAATAAAATCTCTTGCTCTGTCAGCAGATGTGTCTCCTCAGACAATTCATTTCCGAGTGTTAGACAAGAGCCCAGTTTCGGGCCCTGGAAGGGGTCCACCTTCCTGCAACAAGACCACCTGACCTGCCTCCTGAGAAATCTGTATGCAGGTCAGGAAGCAGTTAGTACTGGACATGGAACAACAGACTGGTTCCAAATAGGGAAAGGAGTACGTCAAAGCTGTATATTGTCACCCTGGTTATTTAAATTATATACAGAATACATCATGAGAAATGCTGGGCTGGAAGAAGCACAAGCTGTAGTCAAGATTGCTGGGAGAAATATCAATAACCTCAGATATGCAGGTGACACCAGACTTACAGCAGAAAGTGAAGAAGAACTAAAGGGCCTCTTGATGAAAGTGAAAGAGGAGAGTGAAAAAGTTGGCTTAAAGCTCAACATTCAGAAAACTAAGATCATGGCATCTAGTCCCATCACTTCATGGCAAATAGATAGGAAAACAGTGACATACTTTATTTTGGGGGCTCCAAAATCACTGCAGATGGTGATTGTAGCTGTGAAATTAAAAGATGCTTGCTCCTTGGAAGGAAAGCTATGACCAACATAGACAGCATAACAAAAAGCAGAGACATTACTTTGCCAACAAAGGTCCATCTAGTCAAAGCTATGGTTTTTCCAGTAGTCATGTAAGGATATGAGAGTTGTACTATAAAGAAAGCTGAGTGCCAAAAAATTGATGCTTTGAACTGTGGTGTTGGAGAAGACTCGAGAGTCCCTTGGACTACAAGGAGATCTAACCAGTCCATCCTAAAGGAAATCAGTCCTGAATATTCATTGGAAAGACTGATGTTAAAGCTGAAACTCCAATGCTTTGGCCATCTGATGCAAAAAAACTGACTCATTTGAAAAGACCCTGATGCTGGGAAAGATTGAAGGCCGAAGGAGAAGGGGACGACAGAGGATGAGATGGTTGGATGGCATCACTGACTTAATAGACATGAGTTTGAGTAAACTCTTGGAGTTGGTGATGGACACGGAGGCCTGGCGTGCTGCAGTCCATGGGGTCGCAAAGAGTCGGACATGACTGAGCAACTGAAGGGAACTGAGAGGGGCAGAGCCATTCTGTTTGATTATAATAACAAAAGCAATAACTAGCAAGTCAAAGAAGCAGTTCCAGCATAGAATCAGAATTGGCTTCTTCTCTGCAGTGGAAGGACCTAATAATTTTTAATATTAATGCCCTGAATATCAGTTTCAAAAATCCATGAAAGCAAAACCTGATAGAACTGCAAAGAAAAATAGATAGTCCACAATTGTCAGAGATTTCAAATCTCTCTTCCAGTAATTGACAGAATATGTAGACAGAAGATCAGCAAGAATACAGCAGATCTGAGCAATATGATTAGCCAATGTGACCTAAATAACAAATTATAGAACCCCATAGGACATTAACCAAGATAGACCATAAAATAAGTCTCAGTGAATTCGAAAGGATTCAAGTCATATCAGAAATATTCTCTGACCATGATGGAATTGAATTAGAAATCAGTAATAAAAAGATATCAGGAAAATCTTCAAATATTTGGAAATAAAAGAGTATACTTTTAAATAACTTTTGGATCAGAGAGGAAATCAAGAGGAAATGAGAAAATATTTTGAGCTGATTGAAAGTGAGAACAGAGTATGTTGGAATTTGTAGAATGCCAGCAAATCAGCCCTTGAGAAGTTACAGCATTATATTAGAATGGAAAAAAAGGCCCCAAATAATCAGCCTCAAATTTTTCTTTAAGAAACTAGAAAAAGGGCCTTCCCTAGTGGTTCAGTGGTTAAGAATTTATGCTTCCATTTCCAGGGGCATAGGTTCGATCCTATGATCAGGGAAATAAGATTCCCCCAAGCTGCAAAGTACACCAAAAAAAAAAAGAAAGAAAGAAACTAGAAAAGATACAGCAGTCAACCCAAATTAAGAAAGGAAATAATTAAGATCAAAGTATAAGTTGATGAAATAGCAAACAGCAAAACAAGTGTGAAAATGAATCCAAAGCTGACTCTTTGAGAAGATCAACAAAATTTTTAAATATCTAGTGAAACATTCTTGTGCACCATTTCCAATATTTCATAAATTGTTTCGAGGTCTAGTGAGATAATTTTGTGAAAAATAATAACAAGATATAACTATAGGGAATTTCCTGACAGTCCAGTGATTAAGAATCAGTGCCTTCACTGCCGTGTGAGACCAGGTTCAATCCCTGGTCACAGAACTAGGATCCCATGCAGAGTAGCCAAAAGCACAGATATGACTAGAGACTTCCCCAGTGGTCCAGTGGTTAAGTATTGCCCTTCCAATGCAAGGAACAAGGGTTCAATTCCTGGTCAGGGACTTAATATTCCACATACCTTGGGACAACTAAGCCCATGAGCTGAAGACCCAGTACAACCAAAAAAAAAAAGTAAGACTATAAGATTATAGGGCTTCCCAGGTGGTGCTAGTGGTAAGAACCCACCTGCCAATGCAGGAGACATAAGAGATGCAGGTTCAATCACTGGGTCAGGAAGATTCCCCTGGAGAAGGGCATGGCAACCCAGTCCAGTATTCCTGCCTGGATAATCCCATGGACAGAGGATCCTAGCAGGCTACATAGAGTCCATAGGGTCACACAGAGTTGGATATGACTGAAGCTACTTAGCATAGTATAGCACAGCATAAGATTATAAGATCATTTCTAAATGTCTATTAGCCTATGGTGCTGCATTTAATTCTGTAAATTGCTTAATGAATTGAAATTGCAGAAACTTGATAGTCAAGGCAAAGTGCATTCATTGGTCAATTCTGTGAGAATTCACAGAACTCATTCAACAAAGAGAAAAATGGGATGTTTGGCCCCAGAATATGTCCATCTTGTCTCCTTGATGCCAGATCACCTCTGTGGAGATTTCAGAAGAGAAGTCTGTTGCTTCCCATCCCAGAAAACTACAAATGGCAAAGCTAAAGCAAATATCCTACAATTCAAAATGGGATGAGCATTAAACATATCCAGTAAGCTCATACTGCATGATACCATGTGACTGATATAAGAGAACAGATTCTGAAACTAGAGTTCTGTGTTCAAAGTCTAGCTGTGTCCTTCACTTGAAAAACTTTACTTAACCTTCAGGGCTTCACTTTCACTTTCTGAATAGTTTAGATAACACTGGATCACAGTGCAAAATATATTTCTAACTATGGGTCCCAGTCCAATATGTTGAAAGCCATTGATGTAGTGGCTAAGAAACTAAGATCTAGTCAGGTCTTCCACTTCCATGTGAATACTCCTTTTGCAGTCCATGCCATAAACGTTTGGGGAATTTACTCAAGCTCTCCATGCTCAATTTCCTAATCTCTATAAAGGGAAGAATCATAATAACTGACTCAAAGGTTGTGAACTATATTTATAACACAAACTAACTTTTATTAATCACTTAAGTCATTACCAGAGATAGAGTAAATGAGCTCTAGCACAGGAACTTTTTTGCCTCAGTTGGTTGGTAGGTTTCAGTGGGTACTTCCTTCTTTGACGAAAGACTTGAGGATCACAGGGAGTAAGTGTCCCATCAAAGCACTGATCAGCAAAAATACTTCAAACAAGCACACACACACAAAAAAATTTTTAAGGCAGCACATTCAATATCTATTCTATAGAAACTATATAGCTTTCCCCATCTTTTAAGTTTTGCCCAAAACACACAATGATAACTTGCTGACAAGGACTAAATCTTATATTTACTTTTTATCTCTGCAGCTAGCATGATGTTCATATGTAGACTGTTAGTTAAATCCAACTTCAAGAGCTTAAAATACAGCAGTGTCCAGGACACAGGAAAGAGTTGGATGTAAAGACTTGCAAGCAAAGTGAAAGGCGCTCAGTCGTGTCTGCCTCTTTGCGACCCCATGGACTATACAGTCCATGGAATTCTCCAGGCCAAAACAGTGGAGTGGGTAGCCTTTCTCTTCTCCACGGGATCTTCCCAACCCAGGGACTGAACCCAGGTCTCCTGCATTGCGGGCAGATTCTTCACCAGCTGAGCCACAAGGGCAGCCCAAGAATACTGGAGTGGGTAGCCTATCCCTTCTCCAGGGGATCTTCCCGACCCAGGAATCAAACTGGGGTCTCCTGCATTGCAGGCGGATTCTTTACCAACTGAGTTATTAGGAAAGCCCAAAGACTTGCAAAGGGGCTAATAAACAGACTACTTGCTTAACTAAATTAGGGAGAAGGGAGAAGCAGGTGTCAAAGATGATTACTACAGAATTAGGAGAGCAGCTCAGCAATGGCTAGAAAAAGGGAGAGACAGGAAGAGAGACAGAGAGGGAAGGAAAGGTAGAGGGAAAGAGAGGAGGAGAAAGACAAGTTTTTTAAGAATGCCAGCAGGGACTTCCTGGCAGTCCAGTGTTCCCAATGCCAGGCTCCCTGTTCCCAAAGCAGGGGGCACAGGTTTGATCCCTGGTCGGGGAACTAAGATCCCTAATGCTACACGATGCAGCTAAAAATTGAAAAAAACTTTAAAAAAAGAAAGGCCTGCAATACTAATGAGGACAGGCAACGCTACTCAGTACTCTGGAATGGTCTCTATGGGAAAAGAATCTTAAAAGAGTAGGTATATGTATACATACAACCGAATCACTTTGCTATACACCTAAAACTAGCAAACATTGTAAATCAACTGTACTCCAATAAAAAATTAGAACATTTAAATAATTAAGAAGAATGGCCTGCATTTTGGCGGTAGGAAAGCCAGTTCAGAAGTTTAAGATGTCTACAACAGGGAGGGGAATGCCTGATCTTCTCCTCACAGTGTGAATTGTAAAGTCCAAAAGAAATGACACCTTCTAGCAAGTTAACCACATGGTCTTGCTCCCATAGTTAGGATTCTTAGAGGTATCCCGGAGTTTAGGGATAAGCCAGCGCCTGATGCTAGCACCTGCTTTGGAAGCATGTTCTCTTGTAAATTTCCTGGAGCTTTGGTACTGGCACCTCCAGCACCAAAGGCTGGGATCACTGGGCACCATTATAGAGAGATAATGAAACTACGAGATGGGAGAGGGTACAGGGCACCCAAGGCTCTCTTAGCTGAGTAAAGTTTCCAGTCATGTTGACTCAGGGACAAAGTAAGAGCATGGAAACCTGGCAGCAGTCCCCAGCCCGGCGCCCAATTATGAAATCAACGGAGCCTCCCTATGCCAAGTTTCAGCAGGTGCCCCTGGGCAGCCTCTCTTGCGTTCATGAGCAGCTGTGCTCTCTTCATGTGGTTAAGAGGTAAGCTGAAAACACCACATGTCTCTCAGGGGTGTGGTGTTTGTTGTTCTTCCAGGACTACAGCTCCAGGGAAATCTCACTCAAGGGTGGGGAGAACCACTGTCCTGTCAGTGCACTGGGCACCGAGAGAAGTCACTCCAGAGGGGCTTTCCTGGTGCTTCCAGGCAGTTCAGTTCAGTTCAGTCGCTCAGTCGTGTCCAACTCTTTGCGACCCCATGAACCACAGCACGCCAGGCCTCGCTGTCCATCACCAACTCCTGGAGTTCACGCAAACCCATGTCCATTGAGTCAGTGATGCCATCCAACCATCTCATCCTCTGTCATCCCCCTTCTCCTCCTGCTCTCAATCTTTCCCAGCATCAGGTCTTTTCCAATGAGTCAGCTCTTCACATCAGGTGGCCAAAGTATTGGAGTTTCAGCTTCAACATCAGTCCTTCCAATGAACACCTAGGACTGATCTCCTATAGGATGGATTGGTTGGATCTCCTTGCAATCCAAGGGACTCTCAAGAGTCTTCTCCAACACCACAGTTCAAAAGCATCAATTTTTCGGCACTCAGCTTTCTTTATAGTCCAACTCTCACATCCATACATGACCACAGGGAAAACCATAGCCTTGACTAGACGGGCCTTTGTTGCAGTGTGGCCCTCTAGTTCCCGTGTCAGTTCAGCCTTCCAGGAACCAGACCAAGGTACTAATCAATGTGCTGGAGTACTTCCTGCACGTCACACTCCTCTCAAATTGCCTTCTTGTGAAGTCGGCATTTCTGGGATGGTCCTTCATTATCACCAAGTAGAGGTGATAGAAAGGCAAATTCATAACACAGCTAGGAGGGCAGGTCTTTGAACCTTCCCACGGAAGGGTGAGGACAGGGGTGTTTTCAGTCAACAGGAGGAATCAGGTTTACTCTGTGGCCCAAAGTTAATTCCAGCCCTGGAGACCTCTCCTGGGCCCCTTTAGTGACTCAAAAATACCTGGCTGTATTTCCAGGCATTTAAGAATTCGCAGTTCATGGAACCTGTAAGACAGTCTTGCTAACATCTTAGAACACTGCTTGTAGTTTACATCCCTATTTATACACTTGATATCAGGCCACAGCTTGTCTTCTGCCTATACTTTGTAGAGGACACGGATTTAAATCTATAACTAAATAAATAAATTTGCATCACTCATACTAAAAAAAAAGGTTGCATCAAAATATTTTTGCTAAGTCATCCTTACCTTTGAATTCAGAAAGGGAACACAAACTACATCTTGACTCAACTTGGTTGTTTCCAAATTCCAAGTCGGATGAGCTCCAGGGCAAAGAATGCACTCTTGTAGCTCAGGGAGTGAGGGCTTGGCCCAGGCGAAAGCCTAACTACTCAGATTCCAATGTACATCTACAATGATCACAGATGCTATTCAATATACCCCTCCTAGTAAGCTTTTGAGGCTTATCATTTAAAGTCAGACCTTGTTTTTCTCAATTCAGTTTGCAGTCCTAGTTAATGATTGTGAAAGTGAAATCACTCAGTTGTGTCTGACTCTTTGTGACCCCGTGGACTGTAGCCTACCAAGCTCCTCTGTCCATGGGATTCTCCAGGCAAGAATACTGGAGTGGGTTGCCATTTCCTTCTCCAGGGGATCTTCCCGACCCAGGGATCGAACCTGGGTTTCTCGCATCAGAGGCAGACGCTTTAACCTCTGAGCCACCAGGGAAGCCCATGTCGTATTATGCTGAGTGCTAATGTGGTATATATAACAACTGATATAGGAACTGGCTTGAAGGTTTCCCATGACTCTAAAAATGCCCAAGTGATCTGACTAGACAAGAGAAATTGGGGCATTGGTTTTGAGCAGAGTTCCTGGGACCTGTGCTGTTCCTAGGTGGATAGGGCTTGATTTCAGCAGCAACACCTAGAGTCAAGGATGTGCCAAAAGGCAATATCTGGAAGGAAACTGAAGTAGAAGACAGACAGTGCCACCCAAGATATCAATGAAAGGGACTAAGAGAAAAGCAGAAAGTGCAGGCCCAATATGAGGTCAGAAACATTCAGAATCAGGCTCAAATAAGAGAGTTCAGGGACTTCCCTGGTGGTCCAGCAGTTTCGACTCAAAAAAAAAAACCAAACCAGAGATAGAATGTAAACTGAGTGACGGTCCATGCCTTGCCTTGCACTGTTCCCATGGTATTGAGAACTACCCAGGCAGTTGCCTGTGTACAGTTATTAGGGTCTTCTTGGTAGATTCTGTAGTTGCCGAAAGTTGTTAAAAAAAAAAAAAAAGGCTAACTACTCCCCAATAATTTTGCTATATAATTTTTTTTTAATTTTTGCTGTAGAATTTTAATGAGAGCTGATTTCAGACAGAATTCTGTCACGAGTAGAGTCAGTTATTAGCAAACATTTATGAGCAAGCAAGGGTTTCCCAGGTGGCACAGTGGAAAAGAATCTGCCTGCCAGTGCAGGAGACACAAAAGATGCAAGTTCAATCCCTGGCTCAGGAAGATCCATTGGAGTAGGAAATGGTAGCCCACTCCAGTATTTTTGCCTGGACAATTCCATGGACAGAGGAGCCTGGCGGGCTAGTGTCTTGAGGTCACAAAGACTCATACACAACTGATTGACTGACCATACACACACACACACATACACAAGCATAAAAACAGTTCACATAACTTGTTCTGTAAACTCTGTGAAATCCTGGCTCCCTGTCCTCATATGTGCTCTAACTGCCCTTGTGAATGGTTTGATTTGAGACTGATACACAGTCTAGAGATAAGATGTAGTTAACTCACTGGCATTCAAAATTCTCTGAGGTCATAGCTGGGCACACAAGACCATTTCGGAAACATGCCTTGAGATCCAGTCCAAAAGAAGAGGGAGGGAAATCTCTCAAAGTCTTATTTCTACCTTATTCGTGTAAGGTGTGGTTGACAGGATGCCATCTAAAATATTTTCGTATACTCATGTCATTTGAGTGCCACTGAGTCACCAGTGAGGGTCTACATCTACACCCATAAGCCCATTATGAAACATTCATTTCACCAGTAGTTAGAACTCAGGTAAAACTCAGTCCAGTAGTTAGAACTCACTGCTATCACTGAGGTGGGAACTAAGATCCCACAAGTCATTCTGCATGGCCAAAAAAATAAAATATAAAGATAAGGTCATACTTGATTAGTGTGGGCCCTAAATCAAGCACTGGTATCCTTAAAAGGAAGCCTCTAATTGCTATATATAGTTCAGAGCTCTCCCTATTATCTGAAGTTATTGTTTGTATTTTCGCTTCTTTATATGTTGTCCTCTACTATGCTGGAAAGGACCCTATTTATCTGTTTGTTTTTTTCCTGTATTCCTTTGTGTCTTTAAGAGTGTTTGCTGAATGGTAGAGACCCAATAAATATTTCTGAAATCGATGGATGAATATGGCTATAGTTTCCTAGGGTTGTTATAATAAATTACCACAAACTGGGTGGTGTGCAACAACCACACCTATAAGACATAATTCTTTCACAATTCTGGAAGCTAGAAGCAGCACCAGTTCTCAGAGTAGGGGGCAGGGGTAGGGGGAAGAAATATAGATGAAGATGCTCCCTCTAGGAGGAAGCAAAATCATCGAGTGAAAAAAAGTCTGGTCTGGTTGATGATGGGATAAAACTGGAAGAAATTCCATACTGAGGAGGTCAGGACCCTCGGCTCATCAGACCTCATCTAGTGAAACTGGATGTAGAGAATTTGCAGCCCCATAGCTCATGCACAGGGTTAAGTGCCCTTGATCAGAATCAACTTGGAGTGGAATGCATGACTTTGTAAAAGGCATTCAGTTAATGCCATAGATGGTGGGGCTGGCACTAGCATGGCTCACAAGGAAACCAATTCCAAATCCAGAATGTGTCTATCCCACTACAGACAAGTTGCTGCCCTAGTTACACTGGAAAGGCCCAAGGCATCATATTCCAGGAGACAGCTCGGGTGGCTTTATATCCTTTGGTGGTATTGTTAGGTAGTTAGAATAGGAAAAGGAGTCCAGAATGGCCGTGACTAAAAGATAAGGAAGGGAAAAGCCAGCGAAAATAGAACAAAGGAAGGTCCGAGGACCAGAGTGAGGACCTCAGGTAAAACAAACAGCAGTCCTGGCTAGCCCAATTTACTTAGGGAAGGCCCAGGGGGAGGAGGAAAAAAACAATAAAAAGAGAGGCCAAAACTGGGCTGGGGGTATCTCTTCTCTTGTCTTTTGGGTCAGCATTTCCTTATGTCTCGAGGAAGTATTTTCCTTTACTTTCTAAATAAAACTGAGTTCTAAGATGGAAATGTAACAGTGGCCTGTCCAAGAGCTGTAACACTGGTCCCTCCGAGGGCTGTAACGCTGGTCCATCTGTCTCTTCAAATTTTTGTTGTGACAAGATAGAACCGAGGAAATTACACACTCCCCTGACAGTATGGAAACATATTGAGGTTTTATGAACCATACTGAGGTTGCTACAGCTGTGGGCAAGCTGGACACTCCATAGTGATAGCAGCCAAGCTAACTTGATGAGAAGGAATCTGTGTCATGGAGTCTAGGCATGGCTTCCATCCCCAGCACCTTCGTCACTTTGTCCATGAACTCATTAAGCATGTCTTAAGGAGGCTGAGCAAAGAGCCGTGGTAGAGTGGAAATACCCGATTTGAAAACATGCTCAGCAGTGAGGGACTCCCAGTGAGCAATCACATGGGACAAAATATGATCTCACTGTGGGATGATGTCAGAGATCCATCCATCCATTCATTCATACGTCTCTTCTCTAGAATTTGTTACAAATCTTCCAACCAGGGACTTCCCTGGTGGCTCAGTGGCAAAGAATCTGCCTGCCGATGCAAGACACATGGGTTTGATCCCTGATCCGGGAAGATCCCACATATCACAGAGCAACTAAGCCCGTGTGCCACAATTATTGAGTCTGTTCTCTCGAGCCCAGGAGCTGCAACTAGTGAACCCCCGTGCTGCAACTACTGAAGCCCAAGCGCCCTAGAGCTTGTGATCCCCAACAAAAGAAACCACTGCAATGAGAAGCCCCCACTTGCCACAACTAGAGAAAAGCCTGCACAGCAAGGAAGACTGCATATGGCCAAGAATAAATAAATAAATATACCTATTTTAAAAAAATCTTCCAACCATTAATTCCTACAATCTGGCTAAAACTGCAGCCATGATAGATGGGTAGATAAACAGACAGATATGTTAGGTAGGTAGAATAGGAAAAAGGTGTCCATAATGGCGATGGCTAAAAGACAAAGAAAGGAAAAGCCCTCAAAAATAGAACAAAGAAAGGTCAGAGGACAGGAGTGAGAACCTCAGGTAAAGCAAACAGCTCTCCTGGCTAGCCCAGTTTATACAGGGCAGGCCCAGGGGGAGGAGAAAAAACACAGAAGAAGAGGAGCCAAAATTGAGCCTCTGGCTTCTCTTTTCTTCCGTCTTTTGGGTCGCCCGCCCTCATGCCTGGAGGATGTATTTTTCTTTGCTTGCCAAATAAAACAGCTGTAACACTGGTCCATCTGTTGCTTCAAATTTTTGCTATAGCAAGACAGAACCAAGGAAATTATACACTCCCCCGACATACAGATAGATAGATAGATAGAGATAGACAGGAAGGAAGGAGGGAAGGAGGTTAGAAGGAAGAGAGGAAGGGGATATACATTCACGTCTGTTCATCTTTCTCAGGCTATGCCTTCTAGGCAAGGTAGGTAATGAGGTGTACAGACCACTCAAAATTTCGCTAACAGGGACTATTTCACATCAGCTTATATAGTTCTATCCCTGAGTGTGGCTGATACACTACAGCAGGTCACGACTTCCCGAGATAAGCATTTGATGCAAAGACTACTACTTCCTACTCTGCAGGTGCTATCAGCAGAGTGTTATCAATGCAGTGGACCAAACAGCTACCCTCTGTAATACGGAGATGATAAAAGTCACTGCAGACTATTGTGGCAAAATGCCTTCTGTCATTTTATGTCATTCTACATCAAGATAAGTCAACTGCCTATTATGTTCCCTGTTTATTGGGTGAGAGCAAAGAAACTGTCCCCTCAATAGCTGCATATCAGGAGGCAGGTGCTATGTCGATTTTCTCGAGGAAAGAATTTAATCTAGAACAGTAGCTATTATTAGAGCTACCATTTGATTAATTTTGACTTCCCTGGTGGCTCAGATGGTAAAGAATCTGCCTGCATTGCAGGAGACCACAGTTCAACCCCTGGGTTGGGAATCTCCCCTGGAGAAGGAAATGGCAACCCACCCCAGTATTCTTGCCTGGAGAAACCCCGTGGATAGAAGAGCCTGGCAGGCTACAGTCCTTGGGGTCACAAAGAGTCAGACATGACTGAATGACTAACACTTTACTTTTACTTTCTGATTAGTTTTATAATAAGCCACTTACTTTATTCTAGATCTGACTTCTGCACTGTCTAAACTAGAGGAGTAATAATATTTGCCACCTATAGAAGAGTTATTAATTTTCCAATGGTTGTTCTTCTCTTATTTCATCATAATAGAACCCTTGTTTCCAGCTTGGCACACGGCCCTTCCAGCTAAGAGTGGCCATGAGACTAAATCCTGGCTGATGGAATATAAGTGGAGGAGTTCTGAACTTATAAGATTTAAGGGTATTTGCTGGGGACTTTATCTCACCCTCCTTTACTGCTGCTGCCTATAAACAGTGTGTAATCACCGGTCCTCCTACAGCTGAGAGGCCATGGGAATGAATAAGATCATCGTGGGTGTCAGTACAGAGGATGAAAAGAAAAGTTAGGATGATGAAAAAAAATCAGAAGAGGTGACTAACTATAAGGTAGGCAGAGAACTGAAAGAGTTATGCCCCAGAGAGCAAGAGAAGAAAGTGATTCAAAGACAGCTGTTCGACAATATTACATAATGCTTACAGGTTGAGTAAAACTTGGAATGAGAAATGATCACTGAATGTGGCAACAAGCAGTTTCCTGGTGACTTTGGGGTTTGTCCACTGTCTTCTCATGATTAAATTCAGGTTGCACATTTTTGGCAAGAACACCACAGAAATGATGTTGTGCCCTTCTAGAGAAAAAGAACCAACAGAAGATGAAAAAAGATTCATATTTTATGAAAAAACAAGAAAAATTTAAATTTCTCTATGCATGTTTGAGCTGCCTCCCTCCCCTTTAGTGTGTATCATGCAGACCTCCTTAGGAAATAACCTGCCTTCTTAATCTTGTAAAGAGTCAGGATGACCCACAACTTTGTACCAGAAGATTTGGATTGTGTAACTGTCAATACGTCATCTGACAAATTGCCCTTGGCTTCAAAAACACACATAACTGTGCATTGATCTCTAATGGGGCAGAAGAGTCCTCATTGTTTTCTAGAAGACTGTCTTCCAGGGTTAAAATACCCAAGTTGGCACCGATAGGATTTTCCAGTTCTTTCTTGAATCAACTATTGATCTACGTTTCATCGGCATATACCTATATGTGTATAGACCTTTATAAAGAAGATTATGAAGAGTTGGCTTACATGATTATGAGGGCTGAGAAGTCCCACTATCTGCCATCTGCAAACTGGAGACTCAAGAAAGCCAGTAACGTGATTCAGTCCAAGTTCCAAGAAGGCCTAAGAATCAGAGGAGGCAAAGGTGTAAATATCAATCCAAGGACCGAGTAGATGAGATGAGACATCCATTCAAGTGGTGAGGCAGGAAAAAAAAAGGAGGGAATTCCTCTGTCTTCTGCCCTGCTTTTATTCAGGCCCTTAACAGGTCAGATGATGGCAACCCACACTGGGGAGGGTAATCTACTTTACAGAGGTCACTTATTCAAATGCTGACCATCCAGAAGTCCTCCACAGACTCACCCAGAAATGTGTAACCTGGGCACTCTGTAGCCAGTCGAGCTGACATCTTATTGGAGACACATGATGTTTCAACATAGTGTTGTTAACTCGATCACAGGTTTTTCCACTGTAAATGTCCAGTTTCCCTTTCAACTTACTAAGGGACTTGTGGGGCTGTGTTAATACTTTAAGACTCTGCAGATATCCTGTTTCTCATCTGTTTTTTTGCCTATTAATTTTAGCATTTATTCTTACTTGTAATTATTACTACTTTGATGCTTACCACATAGTAATTTTTTAAATTTCTGCCAACCCATCTAATTTATTAATGTAATTAACATAATGTAATTTATTAATATAATGTAATTATTAATGTAATTGAAGAGTCTTCTGCTCACTTCTAAGTGAGAATTGGTAGGACTGTGTCCTGACTGCTGGCTGTGTGGTTTGTGGTGATGGTTCATGGTCTCCTTTGTCCAGGAGAAAAATCGGGGCGTGGAAGGAAAGGCACCAGCCTTCTGACCACCAAGAAAAGAATTGACTTTCAGTTCTTCATATTCTTCTCTAAATTTTATGTGATTATGTTTTCATGAACTTAAAAATCACACTTTACAGTAAAATAGACCGTAACATGACTGATGACCTTCTGGGTGACTACATTCATTAAGTCAGAAAGGAAAGAGTGGGAAGAGGGTAGAAATGAAATAAAAATTTCTCATTCAATTTCCTCTGCATGTGAGAAGCAGAAAAAGGACAGACTTCTCAAGCTCAGGGTAAATGATATGATGACCTTTATAAACCCCGGATGCTTTAGATAACCTAACAAAGCCTTTTCATGGACTTGGCTGGAGGCTCAGGAGGCCCTGTTGACTCAAGAAAGATGCTTTGATTTGAAAGGGGTTTTGGTTTCTATTTTTCCTTACAAGAGCAGAAAATACAACCTTTCGTCTCCTACAGAAAACTGTACTCTCTTGGTGGAAAAATCAGGGCAGGGTCTTTTATCAGATGAATTCCAACTGTTTTAGGCTTGGCAACTCACTGTTCCTCACAATGCTTCCTTACAAACAGGCACAGGATAGAGAATTATTAGTCTTTGTGTAAAAACCAAAGGGAGGAGGGCACTGCTGTAATAAAAAAGGACACGCTGGCCTCTGCAGACAGGTGGGCTGATGGCTGGAACACTGGACGACTGCAGCTCTCACTGCCGAGGTTTGCTGCCAGGGCATCACACAAGTTCATTTCAGAGTCCTCTCTTGACTGTCTAGTGGTTTGCTCTCCAAATATCTAGACTCCCCTCATTCAGAATAACCCTGGAAACGCCCTGCCTTCCTGACCTTCAATCAATTCCTTGATCAGACTTTGACCCTACGTAAGTCTTGTATCCACAAACGACAAAGGAGTGAAAATGAATTTTATGTCTCACATGTTATCCTTTTGCCCTCTGACTATGAGTACTTCCCGACACAAACAAGACCAGATTGTTTTCTCTGAGCAGCAAGAGCATTGATGGAGGCAAATAGAGAGGAGATGGAGGACTGGTTCATGAAAAAAAAAGAGGGGGTGGGGATTGAGGTCTGTCCACCCAAATACTAATGTGGTGATCTTGAATCTCTAATCCCATCTGCTCATCTCAGCTCCACCTCCACCATCCAACCCCAGGTGATAAGTATTTCTCTCTTGGAAGACACAGTCATAGTGAGCAAAAGAGCCCTGAATTCACTCCAGCCCAGTGGTTCTCACTAAGAAGTTGGCTTCCCCAAGGATATCTGGCAAAATCTGGACACATTTTTAGTTGTCACAACTAAGCGGCGGGTGGGCAAAGACTGCTGGCATCTAGTGAGTAGAGGTTAAAGAAATGGCTACACATCTTACATTGTATAGGACTGCTCCCACCACTGATAATGAATTATCGAATTCAAAATGTTAGTGGTGCTGAGGTTGAGAAAACCCACATTCAGTCCCTCTGAAAAACCTCAAAAACTTAACCATGCTCATTCTTTAAAAGGCAACTTGTATCATGTCATGCCATTCCTTAAAACTGTTTAATCTTTCCCATTTTTTCCTGTTAAAATTAACCAAAAAATCCTCCACTCCTTGAACCTGCATGACCTGGCACCCACCCTCCCTCCTTTCTTGTGTTCTGTGCAGTAACCAAACTAACTTTATTCCTGTTTTTCTAGAAAGTGTCGTGTTTCTTCCTACCTCACAGGGTCTTAGCACGTGCTATTCCCTCATATGTCCTTTCCTCCCTCTTACCGGCCCCTCCCCCCTTACCCTGCTCACTGCAGCCTTCGAATCCTTTAGGAGGCCTCAGCTCACAGGTGACTCCATCAGAGACTCCCTCCCTGACCTCTGAGCTGTCAGCAGTCTGAGGTGAGAGGCCATGTGGGGAGAGAACCCAAGCCACCCCAGCTTTTGCAGCCATCCCGGCTCAGCCCACGGTGGAAATGAGGCCCGTCTGGACACCCAGTGCCAGCGGGGCCCCTGGCTGTGGGCAGGCCTGTGAGTGAGCCCAGGAGGCGAGCAACAACCCTGCCTCATCAGCCTCACAACTGTGCTGAGTAATGAATAAGTGACCACTGCTTTAGGCCGCTTATGTCTCAGGTTGTTTATGTAGTGACAGACAGCAGATTCATTCTCCCTGGTGTTCCTGAGCTGTGCACTAAGAAAAGCTCCCTGCTACTGTGGGGAATTCCCCCCTCACCTCCTGCTCGGTCCCCTTCCCAGGACTGCTCTCAGGACCTGAGTTTCTGAGTCACGGTCCACTTGACGGGATGACGCTCTCTCCCCAGTAGGTCAGTGAGTGTAGCTGGGGAGACTGTTCCCCTTCCCGTCTCACCATCCTGTCCATCAGCCACCCTGGAACTGCAGCCCTGCACTGGGCCAGGGTGTTCTCATTTAGTTAACTCAAGAGCTGGAGTAAAGTCAAAAGGGTATTAATTTCACTGCAGAAGGGAAAGGGCTGAAGTTTTTCACAACTTTTCTTTTCCCAGGTTCTGAAAGGGAAATCACATAAACAGTTGGTCATTTAGCAGAAAAGAACCCCTACATGGGAACGCCTCAGGGCAACACCATCCCTCTTGCCCTTGTTTTTTTTAACTGAGAGCCCCCTTCCACTCTGTTCACATGAATCTCTCTCTCCTACAGGAGACCAATCCTCATGGGAAAACTTCATCTCTCTCTCTCTCTCTCTCTCTCTCTCCCCACGCCCCCCCCCATAAAGGTCTCATCTCCTGAATCAAGCTCCATTCCCCTGCCCAGTCACCAAGTCTTGAGTCTAAATTACTCAGTTGAGTGACAGGGGTGTTTCCTGGGGCTCAGGTCAGTAGGGTGGGAGTGTCTGAAGGAGAAATTATCTGATACAGTTGGCTCCCAGCTCTAGTGTGAGCCTGGGTCTCCCAGACAAAGGATTTCCTTCCAAGAATCCCACCTCTAAATACAAAAAACAAACAAAAAAAGAATCCCATCTCTGAGAGGTCCCTGAGTGTCAGGTTCTTGATAGAAGGTCTATAATCCTCACCTGCCTTCTATCAGGAGGGGAGGCATGAATTTCCCAAAGTAAACATCAGTTTCAAAGAGGCCGATGCAGACCACACTCGTATCAATAAATAATTTTCTTAGCTATTCCAGCACGTTTCCCTTCTCTAGGTGTCAAGGAGACTAACACACCATTACTGGGAAGAAGAGGGTTTGATTTCTTTCTGCTTTGTTACTGTCCCTCCTGAGTCAGACATCAGCAGAGGTCCTTCCACTGGTGCCCACAGAAGAATCAGATGAGATGCACAGCAAAGTTTCAGTCATTGATAAGAAAAGGAGGGGGAGAGTTTACCCTTTGGCACACACTCCCCCTGAAGGTGGGCTTCCCTGGTGGCTCAGACAGTAAAGAATCCACCTACAATGCAGGAGACCCTTGTTCAATCCCTAGGACAGGAAGACACGTTGGAGAAGGGAATGGTGAGCCCACTCCAATATTCTTACCTGGAGAATCTCATGGACAGAGAAGCTGGGCAGGCTATATATAGTCCATGGACTTGGAAAGAGTTGGACACGACTGAGCAACTCACACTTTCACTTTCATCCCCCCTGAAGGCACTTGGACTCGCTGTTTATTTGGTTCCAGTGCGCAAAGAGGCAGTTGGAGCTCTTGTGGGTCAAGCACACATGTGCACCCGCGGCTTCCCACGGCTCCAAGTCGCACTGCCAAGGGCAGCATCTCTGCACACGGGCCCTGGACACCATCTCGAATCACAGTGCGAGCGCAGTGACTCTGCACATGGCCCCCTCACTGCCCTATCGAACTACAGTGATGGGTGCAGCGCCTCTGCACACACTTGGCATCCCTAGATGCCAATTTGAATTACAGTGCAGAACCCAGTGTTTCTGCATACAGCCCGCCAAGCCAAGCTGCAAGCATTTCACACCAGGGACTCTGGTCTGAAGGCCTAGGTACAAAGCCTCTACTTTGAACAGGAACCTCCTCAAAGCACAAAGGAAAAGAAAAAAGTCTAGATTTTATTTAGGACCAGAATCTATGTTTCCTCCTTGGGAATTGTTGATGGGCTTTGCGGGTAACAAGTCCCTCTTGTGTTTCCCACCCTGAGGTCGCTGATGGGGAAGGTCTGGCTCCTGCAGCTTCCTTGTGAGTGTGGGGTCCTCAGGGCCCTGGGGAGGGGCAGGACTTCTCCCGCCTCCTGGAGACGGGTCAAGGTGGCGGTTACTGTTTTTATGGTGACAGTGCTATGTATGGTTCCCCCAGCCAAGGTCACTGGGCGCCCTCTGAGCACAATGATTCCTACACTTACTCTGCTCTTTCAGGCAACACTTTTGTTGCTTTTGGGAAGAGAGGCTTCAGGTCAGAGAGTGGTTCACACCAGTACTCAAGGGGATCTGTTTACCCAGGTTGTCTCCCCACAGGTTGGGGCTCAGGGCCCCTTTCACTCGAGTGTGGTGTCCCCACAGAGTGATCCCCTGGAGCTTCAGGGCAGATGGGTGGTTGGCATCACCAAGTGGGATCCCTTCCTCTTAGGAATAACTCACCTTGCAGGCTCCAGGCTTGCCATGTTTCTAAGATATTTCTGGTCTCCTGGCCAAAAGGGGTGGAGGGCAGGTTGAGGGAGGGTAGCACATGGTTATCATGGCTTCTCCTACCTGGAGGGCATATTTCAAGGGGGTTAAAGTGTCCCTTCTCTTGGGCTTGGGGAATGGGTCTAACCACACATGAGTTCACATACTTCTTAATTTATCCCTCGGGGCTAACCACATGCTGAGTAGTGTGTGTGTGTGTGTGTGTGTGTGTGTGTGTGTGTGCTCAGCCATTCAGCTATGTCTGACTCTTTTGGGACCCCACAAACTGTAGGCTGCCAGGCTCCTCTGTCCATGGGATTTCCCAGGCAAGAATACTATATTGGGTTGCCATTTCCTTCTCCAGGGGATCTTTCTGACCCAGGCTTTGAACCCTCGTCTCCTCCATTGGCTGGCGGATTGTTTACTACTGAGCCACCAGGGAAGTTCTTGTTGTTGTTGTTCAGTCGCTCAATGGTGTCCTATTCTTTGCAACCCCATGGACTACAGCATGCCAGGCCTCCCTGTCTTCCACTATTTCCCAGAGATTGCTTAAACTCATGTCCATGGAGTAAGTGATGCCATCCAACCATCTCATTCTCTATCACCCCCTTCTCCTCTTGCCCTTAATCTTTCCCAGCATCAGGGTCTTTTCAAATAAATCAGCTCTTCGAACCAGGTGGCCGAAGTACTGGAGTTTCAGCTTCAGCAGCAGTCCTTCCAATGAACATTCAAAACTGATTTCTTTTAGGATTGACTGGTTGGGTATCCTTGCAGTCCAAGGGATTCTCAAGAATCTTCTCCAACACTACAGTTCAAAAGCATCAATTCTTTGGCGCTCAGCTGTCTTTATAGTCCAACTCTCACATCCATAAATGACCACAGGAAAAACCATAGCTTTGACTAGACGTACCTTTGTTGACAAAGTAATGTCTCTGTTCTTTAATATGCTGTCTAGGTTGCTCATAACTTCTCTTCCAAGGAGTAAGTGTCTTTTAATTTCATGGCTGCAGTCACCATCTGCAGTGATTTTGGAGTCCCCCAAAATAACGTCTGTCACTGTTTCCACTGTTTCCCCATCTATTTGCCATGAAGTAATGGGACAGATGCCATGATCTTAGTTTTCTGAATGTTGAGCTTTAAGGTAACTTTTTCACTCTCCTCTTTCACTTTCATCAAGAGGCTCTTTAGTTTTTCTTTGCTTTCTGCCAATAAGCGTGGTGTCATCTGCATATCTGAGGTTATTGATATTTCTCCCAGCAATCTTCATTCCAGCTGGTGCTTCATCCAGCCCGGCATTTTGCATGATGTACTCTGCATATAAGTTAAATAAGCAGGGTGACAATATATAGCCTTGACGTACTTCTTTCCCTATTTGGAACCAGTCTGTAGTTCCATGTCCAGTTCTAACTGTTGCTTCCTGACCGGCATACAGATTTCTCAAGAGGCAGGTCAGGTGGTCTGGTATGCCCATCTCTTGAAGAGTTTTCCACAGTTTATTGTAATCCACACAGTCAATGGCTTTGGCATAGTCAATAAAGCAGAAGTAGATGTTTTTTGGAACCCTCTCGCTTTTTCGATGATCCAACAGTGGAGGAGGTAACTTCAGGCTGAACACTAGATTCCCGGAGCACCACCCTGTTGCCTTACCACCAACCAATCAGAAGAAACCCACACAACTGGCAGCCCTCCCCCCAGATTTTGCCTACAGAAAATTTCCCGTTAAGAAACCATCCAGGAGTAAGGGTTTTAGAGCACCAGCCACCTGTCCTTCTTGTATTGGTACCTTTATAAGAAAGCTTCTGTGGACTAGAAAGATGCCCAACATGGAGAGTTGTCAGCTAAGTTTTATTTGGGTCAAAATGAGGACTGCAGCCCGGGAGACAGCACCTCAAATAGCTCTGAGAGGCTGCTCCAAAGAGGCAGTGTGGGATTTCCTTCAGGGAATGTCAAAGTTCAGTAGGCAGCAGGCCAGGGCAAATGCTCTTGGCAAGTGCCAATTCATAGTTGACCACAGAAATCCCTCTGCTCCTCAGGAAAATGGAGCTGGGATGAAAAACAGGGACACTGACCTCCAAACCCCTCCTTTCTCAGTGAATATTCTGCCCCTTATCTGTTTGCCCCTCAGATCCAGCTTGCCAGAGACCCAGGGCCACAGATCCTCACCTGTCTGCCTGCTCTCAGCATATCCTTGCTTAAATAAGCTTTCACTTTACTTTCTTAACCTCTCTGCTTTATCTCAGAATTCTTTCAGGGCTAATAAAGAACCTCAAATGTGCCGGCAACACTACCAACCTCCCAGAATCCTTCTCGCTGGAATCCATCTTAGCTGAGTGATGTGTGCACCAGCAGGAAGGAACCTGAGTCAGAATGATTGGCCAGAGACAACCCAGAAACTAATCCCCTCACCATAAAACCCAAGACTGTGAGTCATGTGGCAGAGCAGTTCTCCTAGGTTCCCTTACCAGCCTACTCTCCACCCGGGCGCCCCTTCCCAATAAAGTCTCTTGCATTATCAGCACATGTGTCTCTTTGGACAGTTCATTTCCAAGTGTTAGACAAGAGCTTGGACCCTGGAAGGGGGTCCTACAACAGTTTCACTTTCTTACTTTTTCCCAAGTGGGAAGTGAGAGTTTTCTACTTCACTTGTAACACAGGCTGATGGCATGGGAATCTCCTCTACAAAGCTGCCAATTCACCTGGCTTCTAGCAGGAGGTAAGGCACTAGCCATACTTGAAGGGGTTTCCATCGTATTGTTAGGTAGTTAGAATAGGGAAAAGGAGTACAGAATGGCGGTGGCTAAAAGATAAGGAAGAGAAAAGCGCGCAAAAATAGAACAAAGGAAGGTCCGAGGACCGGAGTGAGGACCTCAGGTAAAACAAACAACACTCCTGGCTGGCCCAATTTGCATAGGACAGGCCCAGGGAGATAAAAACGTATAGAACTATCATACGGTCCATTCGAGACCTGAGAGCTATAACGCAGTCTGTCCAAGACCCGAGAGCTGTGACACGCCGAGGGGGCTTAATGTCCGTCACTGCCAATCTTTGTTGTGACGAGACAAAAACCGAGGAGCGTACATTCGCCTGACAGTATCCTGTATCCCCTCTACTTTGAGGATGGTGACCACTGGGGACAGAGATCTCCAACTCTCTGCCTCTTGTTCCCAGACCTTTGCTCTCCTCTGACTTGCGTTTCCGTCTCTCTTCTGTGGAGGATAACTTGGTTGCCTAAGTCTTCTTGAAGACTGTGCTCTTTTTGCCAGCACCAGTGCCTTCCGTGCTGAAAACTCCAGGAATTCCATTCCTTCCTTCCGTTTGTACTTTGTGTGGTCTCCTATTTCTCCCATGCCAAGTGTCAAAGGAGGAAGGGCTGCACTATAACAAAGGCATTACAGGGGCGCAAAGATGACATCGTGCAGTTATGTAAGAGTGACTGTCTTACAAAAGTTTCCGACACCAGACCATTCCCATTGTTGCTCCAGAAGACAAGAGGGATTATAAAGATGAGCGTGCGATACACGGAATCAGACAACAGGCCCCAAGGACTTCACAAGCTGTTCAAGGGGGCAGAAGATCTCATCTGAAACCATTGAAGGGGAAGAGGAATCCTCGGATACAACAGGCACATAATAGGGAGGAGTTAAGAAGCTGCCAAACAGGATTTAACTCACAAAGAGCTTTAAAGTCCACCTCCGGAGTTTTCCTATCCTACACAGCAGCAAAAGAGGCCAAGCTTTGAAATTACCATGGGAACCTAATTTTGCTTTACAAATGCTGGCTCCTGGCCTGATTTCTGAAGATCAAGTAAACAAAGGTTTTCTTTATCAGCTGAAGTTCTCAGATTCCTATGCTAATAAGTACTATCAATCTAAGCGGGAGACTGATAACCATAAAGAAAGAGAGAGATTTAAAAAATGTATTGAGTATATTCTAAACAAACTAAGACATCCTAGAAGCAAGAAGAAAGTGTTAAGTCACTATTTTACTTTTTGGAGCATTTTTTAAAAATTCAATTGAAATACTGATTGAAGGCAGATTGAATGCTCTATACTTTGTGTGGCCCATGAATCAACAGCAGCAGCATCACATGGGAGAATGGAAGAAATACAAGTCCTCAGGAGTCCCCTGGTGGTCCAGTGGTTAAGACTCAGGGCTCTCACTGCCAAGGGCCTAGGTTCAGTCCTTGGTTGGGGAACTAAGATCCCATAAGCCATGCAGCATAGTTAACAAAACAAAGGAAAGAGAGAGAAAGAAAAAAAAAAAAACAAGTTCTCAGGCTTCAACCTGAGAACCTGCTGAACTGTAATCAACATTCTAACAAGATTCCCAGGTCATGTGAACATTAAAGCTTGTGAAGCATTGTGTATGTAACTTTTAAATTATTATACATAATAAAGGCACATATCTGTTCCTGACAGCGTCTTTGGAACAATGCAATTAATACATTAAAATAATATCTATTTCATATAAGATACAACTGATGCTGTTAATATTACAAAATTGTTCTTCTTAGATCTTGCATAACTTAGATTTTTTAGATACCCATTTACTTTTACTTTGAAATAATTTATGTGTTAGGAAAATTAGCAAAACCAAGTCACTTTGAATTTTCAGATCTTCATTTTGAAGGAAGATTTAAAAGCTTTTTTTGGCCGCACCCTTGGTTTGTGGGTTTTTTTGTCCCTGACCAGGGATTGAACTTTGGTCCTTGGCAATGAGAGCCTGGAGTCCTAACTACTGGACCGACTAAGTGAGAGTAAAATCAAGGATTCTGAGGGTCTTGAAGTTCAATGAGCAACACCAAGAGCATCATGGTAGGCAGTTGTGTTCAGTTCAGTTCAGTTCAGTTGCTCAGTCGTGTCCAACTCATTGCGACCCCATGAGTTGCAGCATGCCAGGCCTCCCTGTTCATCACCAACTCCCAGAGTTCACTCAAACTCACGTCCATCAAGTCGGTGATGCCATCCAGACATCTCATCCTCTGTCGTCCCCTTCTCCTGCCCCCAATCCCTCCCAGCATCAGTCTTTTCCAATGAGTCAACTCTTTGCATGAGGTGGTCAAAGTACTGGAGTTTCAGCTTTAGCATCATTCGTGTGGATCCCCCCCAAAAAAGAGTTGGGGCAGCTCCAAACTTTTCTATCACTTTCTTTGGCAAAGAGAACAAACTCACAGCAGTATTGCAGATCTCAGCATGTGCAGTGATATGTTAGAGCTATTTACAGTGACTTGACTCTTGCGATGGTATTATATGATTCTTTGGTCTAGGCTTCTGAGTTGCTTCCATGAAGAATGAGGACATTTCTGGCACTCAGATCTCCACATGAGTATTTGCCAGATATCTGTGCCTGATAGCAGCTCTAAACAGTTTATTCAAGGCCTGGTCTTGTGACTTCCACAGTGTTAGGAACTATTAATATCTTTTTCCACGTGGTTCCTCTAGAGTGGAAGGAATAAAGGGAATTGGGGGTGTGTGTGGTGGGGGTGCGAATAGAGCAGATGGAGAACTGAAACAAGGAGATGCACTGCTCTGATTACCAGGATTGGCCAAGATGGCAAACTGATGATGGAGTAAATGGATTTGAGCTCTACATGTAGGTAACTTCAAAGGAAAGTCTACCTCCTGGCAGCACCAATAGGGGCCTGAGCCCAGGAAGCAGTTGCAGGAGGGATCTTCAGACCCACAGCTCTGCTCCTGTAGCATACGCAGGCATCCTTGCCTCCTCACCACACTCTAACTCATAAAAGTCTCCAGGGGTCTGAAGGCTTTCAGACCATTCCGTGACCATTCCACATGGGTATTTCTTCTCAGGTGTATGGCTGCCTCATACTCTTAGGAAGTTCCCTCAAGATGACCTGAGGATGCCAAGTCAAGACTGCAACCTATAATACACACGAATACCAATGGCCAGTAGAGACTTCTACCCTGTTCTATTCTGAGTATGTTATCTGTAGTCTGCATACACTGTATCATGTTCGTTGACAGCATCCAAACACTAACGGATTCATCATATCCTGAATGTCCCCCAATAACCCATTTGTTAGTACCGGGCAACCATATCTTCGCTGAATGGGTGGATGTGATGATGGAACTTGGCTTGATTACGAAATAGGAAAAGGCTGTCTTTCATCCATTGTGGAACTATCTCTTTCAGCATGGAGCCTCCCCCTCCCACCTTCCCAGGAAGTTCCCTGAGAAGCCGCCCTCAAAGAGAGGGAGGGAGGAGCATTATACAAATCATGAGGAAGGAGTTGTCTTGCTCAGTGAACCAGGCCACTCCTTCATTTGCAAGATTTAAAGCAACTCCCAAGGAAGCACAATTGAAGATTCTGAGTTCAGTTTTGGGTCATTCAAGTGAGAAAGTCTAAGATGAAACTGAAGATTTCCTGGACAAATAAGCTGTAAATTGGGTTTCCCAGGTGGCGCTGGTGGTAAAGAACCCACCTGCCAATGCAGGAGACTTATGAGATGCAGGTTTGATCCCTGGGTTGGGAAGATCCCTTGAACGAGGGCACCACAACCCACTCCAGTATTCTTGCCTGGAGAATCCCATGGACAGAGGAGCCTGATAGGCTACGGTCCATAGAGCCTCTAAGAATCAAACATGACTGAAGCACCTCAGCAAGCAAGCATGCACGGAATCTATAAATTAGCACCAGTGAAATGAAATTCACTTGTGTATCTGAATTCTGCATGGTGTTTTCCCATATGGTTATCTGACTTAAGCCCTCAGAAAGGGACAGATGATCAGGTTCAGATCTATAAGAAATAGAATCCAACCTACTAAACTGTGAAAAATTCTGAAAGAGATGGGAATGCCAGACCACCTGACCTGCCTCTTGAGAAACCTGTACACAGGTTAGGAAGCAACAATTAGAACTGGACAGAACAACAGACTGGATTCAAATAGGAAAAGGAGTACGTCAAGGCTGTATATTGTCACCCTGCTTATTGAACATATATGCAGAGTACATCATGAGAAATGCTGGGCTGGAGAAAGCACAAGCTGGAATCAAGATTGCCGGGAGAAATATCAATAACCTCAAATATGCAGATGACATCACCCTTATGACAAAAAGCAAGAAGAACTAAAGAGCCTCTTGATGAAAGTGAAAGAGGAGAGTGAAAAAGTTGTCTTAAAGCTCAACATTCAAAAAAACTAAGATCACGGCATCCAGTCCCATCACTTCATGGCAAATAGATGGGGAAACCGTGGAAACAGTGGCTGACTTTAGTTTTCTGGATTCAAAAATCACTGCAGATGGGATTGCAGATATGAAATTAAAAGATGTTTACTCCTTGGGAGGAAAGTTATGACCAACCTAGACAGCATATTGAAAAGCAGAGGCATTACTTTGTCAACAAAGGTCTGTCTAGTTAAGGCTATGGTTTTTCCAGTAGTCATGTATGGATGTGGAGAGTTGGACTATAAAGAGAGCTGAGCACCAAAGAATTGATGCTTTTGAACTGTGGTGTTGAAGGCTCTTGAGAGTCCCTTGGACTGCAAGGAGATCCAACCAGTCCATCCTAAAGGAGATCACTCTTCGGTGTTCATTAGTAGGATTGATGCTGAAGCTGAAACTCCAATACTTTGGCCACCTGATGCTAAGAGCTGACTCATTGGAAAAGACCCTGATGCTGGGAAAGATTGGGGGCAGGAGGAGAAGGGGACAACAGAGTATGAGATGGTTGGATGGCATCACCAACTCAATGGACATGGGTTTGAGTGGACTCTAGGAGTTGGTGATGGACAGGGAGGCCTGGCGTGCTGTGGTTCATGGGGTCACAAAGAGTCAGACATGACCGAGCAGCTGAAGTCAGTGAGTACTTAATCAGAGGTAAAAGTTACTACAGGCTTTTGCAAATTCACAGAATGTCCAGTAGGGATAAGAACTAGGATTGAAAGCTATGTCCATCAACAGGAAAAATATGTCTGAAATCCTGCCACCAAGCTAAGCTTGTGAGGATGCCCTTGCTACTGCCCCTGGCCACACTTGCTCCAGACCTTGGACCTTGTTGTTAGAACCATGACCCCCACATCTCTGGAAACTGACTGTAGTAGTACTACCTAAGCCAGGTAGATTCCGTCTAGGTTGCTCCCTTGGCATCAGTAGTTCCTAGGTCAAACTCTTGTGTGGGTGAGTTCAATTGACAGAGATTAGGTAGGTATCTGGCCAAGTGGGTAGGAGAGAGGGCATTGCTGGGCATGACCCCTTTCCCCTTCTAACCCAGACCAAATTTTGTTCTGATTTCTATACTCCATACCATCCTGTGATTCAGAAAAGATGAATTCAACCACCTCAGGCATTGAATCTAGACATTTTAGGGATTCCATTGCCTTGCCAGTGGACTTGCAAACCAATTTTAACCAGTAAGATGTGAGGATAAGTCTGTTACAAGTAACATAGATACCAAGACACTCAGTTCTAATTTTAGACGAACAAGAGAAGACAAGGCCCTAAATGTCCTCTGTACCAAAGAGAGCTTCGTAATCTCATGTGTTTTGTCAGTGTCCTTTACTCTGTGTGTGTGTGTGTGTGTGTGTGTGTGATGTATTGGGAGAAAGCTGGCCTGCTCTCACGAGGGGACATGAATAGGAGGGGGATCAGAATAGGGGTGGGATCCTTAGCACCATTTCCCCCCATTTTAGTCATAGTACTTCAGTCTTGAGTGTTTCCAGGATACATGCCAATATCTGGGTCTAAAAAACAGTCATCAGCTTCAAAACATCAAAAGACAACAATAATATTGAAACAGTTATTTAATTAAATATTCATATAAGACAACTAATGATAACTCCTTTCATTGCCAATTTTAATGTTTATAAAAATGTTAGTGAAAGTGATTTGAAAGGCCTGATTTTTTCACCACACAGGAATTTCTAAACATATACACTGTTTGTAAGGATATCTATGGATAGAGACATTAGAGTCAATCAAGGAAATGTTTTGCTTGTAGCCACAAAATTTCACTTCCCTGGTGGCTCAGATGGTAAAGAATATGTCTGCAATGTAGGAGACCTGGATTTAATTCCTGGGTCCGGAAGATTACTTAAAGGGGGAAATGGCAATCCATTCCAGTATTCTTGTCTGCAGAATCCCAAGGACGGAGGAGCCTGCTGGGCTAAAGCCCATGGGGTCACAGAGAGTCAGGCACAACTGAGCAACTTTCACATACACACAAAATTTCAAAGCAAAATCCTTTCCCAAATGATTCCAACATTAAATACCTTCAGTAGGATGTGAGTGCATTTTGCATGGAAACTAATGTGGGGTAGGACTTATGAGAAATGTTCGGAGGCAAGGCCAGTTCTGTGGACATGCAACCAGGACATTAGCACAGGGCCCCTATGTTTAGAAGGTGCTTCCCAGGCGGTGCTAGTGGCAAAGAATCCCCTGTCAATGCAGGAGACTCAAGAGACTTGGGTTTGATCCTTGGGTCAGGAAGATCCCTTGGAGCGGGAAATAGCAACCCACTCCAGTATTCTTGCCTGGAAAATCCCATGGACAGAGGAGCCCAGTGGGCTACAATCCATGAGACTGCAAAGAATCAGACCTGACCGAGCACACCTCTTTAGAAGGGCCCTGAGACTGGTTTAATGATTTGCTGTTGTTATCTTGGAAGTCTTGATAATTTTAAAAAAATGAACCTAGCATTTTCACTTGTCACTGGGCCCTACAAATTGTATAGCTGGTCCAGTCCAGAACTTAATAAGATTTCAAAACAGCCCTGGGTGGAGCTATGCATCATTCTAAAACAATAAGGCTATTGCTTCCTTTGCTTGCTGTTTTTAAGTACTGTGTTTAATTCATTTGAAAAATGTATGAGATTTTATAGATTTTAAAAGTTGGAAAAATATTAAATTACATGAAAAGGCAAAACTCCCATTAATCAGAGACACGGACCAACATCGGAAGGCATTACAAACAGTGCCAAGAATTTACCAAAAAAATAACGGGTGCCTCAAAATTAAATTCAGACTAAGCACTTCAAAAGGGATTGGCGGCCAAATTGCATCTAGGCTGGGAACCAAGAGTGAACAAACATTTACCTCCACAGATTAAATTTTAAGTTGGCTGCAGGACATTTTCAGCTAGTTCAGATAAAGTTGTGATATAGTTGTGTTCACAATCCATCAAAGTGCTGTCTAGACAGAGGATGGCATTTTCTGTTTGGGGAAATCAGGGGAGGAAAAACCTCAGGGCCACATCCTGCTGATATTCAAGGGGACTCAATGGCAGGATAAGGCCCTGAGCATTCACTTCACCCTCCCCTTTCCTCCCACGCCCTGAGAAGTCAAGGGCCAGGTGAGGACACTGCCATTTGTAGACAAAAAAGGAAAACTCAATCCAGAGACTGGTGAGTGGAGACACACACTCCCTAGGAGTCCCCACTGCTCTCCAGACAGGATGAGGGGAGGAGAACCAGCGGGAATGGAGTGGTTCATCAGCTTCCTTGTCATTTTATTCACTAAATAAAATTTATATTAGTTTGTTGGCCAATTTTTTTTACCCTATAAATAATATCTTCTCATCATGCAACATTAAAAAAACATAGAAAATAATAGAAGAAACAACCTATAATTTCACTTCTTTAAGACAAACTATTATTACATCATTAATACTTAGATATCTTTCCCTCTGGTCTCCCACAGTAATGTATATTTTTACATTTACTGTTTAAAATATATGTTCATATTGTACATATATAATTTTGTTTCCTTTTTCCTCTTAAACTGCACAACACAATCAGGATAAATAATGTAAAAACTAAGATGATTCAAATTAAGTCCAGATATATCAGTTATTATAGTAAGTTAATAATGATTAGTTTCACAAAATAAGAGAAAGAAAATATCATTTTGGAGGAATAACAAAAGCCAGACCTGTACTGTTTACCAAAAATGAAACTAAACCAGAAAATCTATCAAGTTGAAAGAAAAAAAAAAAGGAACATTATCAGATACCAGGTAATACTAGCTAAAAGAAAGTGGTAGTCATAGTCATATATTATACAAAATATCTTTAATCCATAGCATAAGATCTGAATAAAAATGAAAATATTGCCTATTAAAGCTCATAGGATGCAGATAAACTGTACTTGTGAAGAGTTACATGTTATCTGTATCTGGGGCACCTGTATTTGGTTATCTGTGTCTATTTTACAACATAGTTGTTCCAAATTCCTTTGTTTTCTTGGCATGTAGTTTTGTTGGTTTTTTTTTTAACACAAAAATTTTAAACATTTTTATTGAAGTATAGTTGATGTACAGTGATATTATATGTTACAGGTGTGCAATATACTGATACACAGTCTTTAAAGGTTATACTTTACTTACAGTTATCATTAAACATTAATAGTTTATAAAATAGGGATAGGATACCCATTCCAGTGTTCTTGGGCTTCCCTGGTGGCTCAGACAGTAAGAATCCACCTGCAATATGGGAGACCTGGGTTCGATCCCTGGGTTGGGAAGATCCCCTGAAGGAGGGCATGGCAACCCACTCCAGTATTCTTGCCTGGAGAATCCCCATGGACAGAGGAGCCTGGCGGGGACAGTCCACGGGGTTGCAAAGAGTTGCACACAACTGAGCAACTAAGCATCACTTATTTTTTTACCTGATAGTTTGTACCTCTTACTTTCTGATTCCTCTGCCCCTGTATTGTCCCCCTTTCCCTCTCACCACCGGTAACCACCAGTTTGTCCTCTGTATCTGTGAGTCTGCTTTTTTGTTGTTGTTGTTATTGCTGTATTCACTAGTTTGTTGCATTTTTTTAGGTTCCACGTATAGGTGATATCATGCAGTATTTATCTTTGCCTGACTAATTTCACTTAGCATAACTGGGCATATGTTATTTTTTTGGCAGAGGATGTGGGGGATCATATGCTCTTACTGCACCCCATCTCACTGGCCCCAGCTCCCTCCACACACATATTTTTCATACAGACAAGCATGATCAAAATACTTATATTTGGGTAGTTGCTACAAGATGGTTTCAGAAAAACATACTCCCATTTTTTTCTAGATTAAAGAGATTATTCACTTTAGGCCCTTTGTGTGCATCAAGACACTACTGAAGGAAAAGCAAGTTTCCCAGTCATCCTAGACTCCTTGGTAACCCTCTCCAGAGTGGAAACTATTAAATATCCGCATACATGCAAGGATGATGTATGCTACTGAATAATCTTTGATATTAGATAGAGCAGATAGAGCTCTATTAAGTCGCATCAGTCGTGTCCGACTCTGTGTGACCCCGTAGACGGCAGCCCACCAGGCTCCTCCATCCCTGGGATTCTCCAGGCAAGAACACTAGAGTGGGTTGCCATGTCCTTCTCCAGTGCATGAAAGTGAAAAGTCAAAGTGAAGTCGCTCAGTCGTGTCTGACCCTCAGCGACTCCATGGACTGCAGCCTACCAGGCTCCTCCATCCACGGGATTTTCCAGGCAAGAGTACTGGAGTGGGGTGCCATTGCCTTCTCCGAGATAGAGCTCTACCTCATTCTTTTTGTTTTCCTGGTATTCCACTGTATTAATATAACCAGTCCTCCATTGATAAGCACACATATCGTTGCAGCCCTTGCTTTTACAATCAATTTTGTGACAACATCTTTCTTCAGAGATGTCAACACACAGGCATGATCGTAACTTTAGGATATGTCCCTGAAATACATGGCTGTGTTGAAACACATGTCTGTCAAAATTTTTACAGATTTCTTTTTTCATAAAATGTCACCGAGATGTGTAAAGATGCCTCTTTTGACACTCAGGCCAACACATTTTTTTTTTATCTTTTGCACTCTGTAAGGTGAAAAATTGCATCTTATTGTTTTGAGTTTCCCTAATTCTGAGCAAGATATTGAGCATCTTATCTGTGGTTCATAAGAAAATTGCATTTTCCCCCTATGATCAGCCTTGATCTTTTGTTCAGTTTCCAGTTGGGCTGTTAGTATTCTTCTTACTGGTTTATCCGATATCATTGTAAATGAAATGAACAATCCCCTTTATCCCCAGCATAGTGATTGCCAATTATCTTGTTTTCCTACCTTGTCATTTTTACGTATGTGATTTTCGCCATACAACAAACTTCTATTTTTAATAAATCCATTTTAACAGTCTTGTTCTTCATGGTGTTTTGGCGTCTGTGCTTATGACTTTCTTTTTTAAAAAACTATTTTTATTTATTTATTTGGCTGCTCTGGGTCTTAGTTGTGGGATGCAGACTCTTTTAGTTGTAGCTTGTGGGATCTAGTTGCCTGACTAGGGATTGAACCAGGCCCCCTGAGTTGAGAGCATGGATTCTTGGCCACTGGACCGCCAGGGAAGTCCCTGAGTTTATGACTTTTAAAGAAAGTTTTCTCTGAGTCAAGATTATTAGAAAGAGATCACCTATGTTTATTTCTATAACCTTTATAGACCCTGCTTTTAAAATATCTAAATCTTTGACTCATATATATTAAATTTATATGGTGTAAGGTATGACATATGTACCAAATTTTATCTTTTCCAAATAGCCTATTACTTTAATACTATGTATTATTGCTTCTATTTTTTTCCTTTTTAAATTTTTTAAAAAATATTTTTGGCCTTGCCTTGTGGTATCTTAACTCCCTAACTAGGGACTGAACCTAGATCCTCAGCAGTGAAAGCACTGAGTCCTATCCACTGGACTGCCAGGGAATTCCAATTTAATGCTATTTATTCAGTCCAGTCTGTTATATTTTATTAATTTGCTGGTGCTAAACTTTAATTCTTTTGCATTTATTTTCTAAGTTGTCAATTCATGTGTTTTTTTGTTTGTTTGTTTTTTAACATTTATTTATTTATTTGGCTGTGCTGGGTTCTTAGTTGTGGCATGTTGGATCTAGTTCCCTGACCAGGGATCGAACCCAGGCCCCCTTCACTGGGAGTGTGGAGTCTTAGCCATTGGACCACCAGGGAAGTCCTTCAACTTGTATTTAGTTCCTTTCTACTACGTTATCCTTATCCTTAAGTACATTTATTCCTTATCCTTATCCTTATGTACATTTATTCCTTAAGTCCTTAGATTTCTTCTTGGAACTTTTGTTTCAGACAAGTCAGTTGTTTTAATGGATTAGTATTTACCTCAAATTTCTTTTTGGATTCCTGACATGTGCTGTCGGAGATTTCTGATGGAGACTTGGCTCCGTAGGGCAAGCCTACTGCTTAGGTAAACAGGTAGGCTCCATTGTCCAGGGGGAAAGATTATTTACCTTGGAATTATCTCCACTGTTTGGGGGAGAGTCACAATTATGTCAGTGTATGGTGAGTAGGCCTCCTATAACATGAGTTGTCTTGCTATAACCTTGACTGTTCAGTTTGGAGCCATATAAACTGCTATGTAATGTGAGTAGTCCCATGTGAGGGAATAAATTTTAACTGGACCTTCTCTTTTGAGTGGCTGCAGACCTCTATTGTGAAGAAAATGGGGGAAGGTGGGTCTGGTCTGAGAGGCAAGAGATCAGGACATATCAGACATAGTCCTTCAGAAGCTGGACAGTATTATGGAAAGTGATGGGGGACTTTCCTGGTGGTACAGTGGATGGGAATCTGCCTGCCAATGCAGGGCACAGTGGTTTGGTCCCTGGCTCAGGAAGATCCCACTTGCAGTGGAGCAACTAAGCCAGTGTCCCACAACAACTACTGAGCCCATGAGCTTCAACTACTGAGCCCGCCTGCCTTCAGTCTTTCCCAGAATCGGGGTGGTTTCTAATGAGTCAGTTCTTCGCATCAGGTGGCAGAAGTATTGGAGTTTCAGCAGCAGTCCTTCCAATGAATACTCAGGACTGATTTCCTTTAGAATGGACTAGTTTGATCTCCTTGCAGTCCAAGGGACTCTCAGGAGTCTTCTCCAACACCACAGTTCAAAAACATCAATTCTTCAGTGCTCTGCTTTCTTTATGGTCCAACTCTCACATTCATACATGATGACTGGAAAAACCATAGCCTTGACTAGATGGATCTTTGTCAGCAAAGTAATGTCTCTGCTTTTTAATACACTGTCTAGGTTGGTCATAGCTTTTCTTCCAAGGAGCAAGCGTCTTTTAATTTCATGGCTGCAGTCACCATCTGTAGTGATATTGGAGCCCAAGAAAGTAAAGTCTGTCACTGTTTCCATTGTTTCCCCATCTATTTGCCATGAAGTGATGGGACCGGATGCCATGATCTTTGCTTTTTCAATGTTGAGTTTTAAGCCAACTTTTTTACTCTCCTCTTTCACTTCATCAAGAGGCTCTTGAGTTCCTCTTTGCCATAAGGGTGGTGTCATCTGCATATCTGAGGTTATTGATGTTTCTCCCAGCAATCTTGATTCCAGCTTGTGCTTCATCCAGTTCAGCATTGCTCATGATGTACTCTTCATATAAGTTACATAAGCAGGGTGATAATATACAGCCTTGTCGTAATCCTTTCCCAATTTGGAACCAGTCCGTTGTTCCATGTCTAGTTCTAACTGTTGCTTCTTGACCTGCATACAGGTTTCTCAGGAGGCAGGTAAGGTGGTCTGGTATTCCCATCTCTTGAAGAATTTTCCACAGCTTGTTGTGATCCCCCACAGTTAAAAGCTTTAGTGCAGTCAATGAAGCAGAAATAGATGTTTTTCTGGAACTCTCTTGCTTTTTCTATGATCAAATGGATGTTGGTGTCTGATTCCTTTGCCTTTTCTAAATCCATCTCCCAGTAATTTCTCCAATGCATTTAGCTCCCTACAATTTGCATTTCTGAAAAAACAAACAAACAAACAAAAACACCTAATCTCCTTTTCCTTTGTCTTGTAACTTCTCCATGAGTCTGTTTCTTTGTTACGATGCTATACTTATCCTAAGTTCTAAGGACCCATTTGAGTTAACACTGCATTTCTCTCACATGCATGCATGCTGCACATGTCAATAAAACTGTCTTTCTCTTGTTTATCTGTCTTCTATGAGTTGACCTTCCAGTGCCCCAGTATTTTGGAAGGGTAGAAGAAAAAGCAACTTTCTCCTCCTCTAATTGGTAAAATGTAAATAATATTGAAATTTACCTTACTAGTTTTTAAGTGTGCTGTTCTGTGGCATTGAATACATTCACACTGCTGTACAACTGTCATCAACATCCATCTCCAGAACTTTCTCATCTTCCCAGACTGAAACCCTGTACTGATTAAAACAGCTCCCCACCCATCCCAAACCCCCATCCTCTGGCAAATACCATTCTACTGCCTGTTTCAAATACTGAAATGGGTTGCTATTCCCTTTTCCAGGGGATCTTCCCGACCCAGAGATCGAACCCAGGTCTCCCACACTGCAGGCAGATTCTTTACCATCTGAACCACCAGGGAAGCCCATTCATATACATGAAATTATTGCCAAAGTCAAATTCATGTGCCCAACACACAGTGAGGCTAAACAAATGCAAACCAGAGTTTAGAGCAGAGAAAGGTTTACTGCAGGGCCAAGAAACAAGAAGATGGCTTGTGCTGAAAAAACACAAAGTCCCTGATGCATTTCAGAGAGAAGTTTTAGTAGGCAAAATTTGAGGTGAGGGCTGCAGGTGGTATGACTTTCTTCTGATTGGTTGGTGGTGAGGTAATAGGAAGGTGCTCCAGGGATCCTGGGTTCAGCCAGAAGCAGCCATCCTCCACTTGGATGGGGGCCCTAGTTCCCCTAGAAGAACTCAAAGATATTGTTTTGTGTATTCCTTGAGGAGGAACTGGGCTTCTGCTTTAATCTCTGCCTTATAGTTTTTTGATTGGTCCTCCTGTGTTTTTGCACCCCCTTGCTCCCTGAATAGTAACTGTTGCCACCTGCTCTTTGGTATTGAGGAAGGCCTAGGTGGCTGAAGTCTTTTTCCTGCAAATAAGAAATGAGGGATAGGGAAAGAGCCGTAGCATTCTGCTCCATTTCAGGGTAGTTGTCATTTGGTGACTTTCAATACATCTGGCACCCCCCCCCCAAAAAAAAAAAAAAAAAAAAACAACTTCAGGCCATCAAATGGTGTTTTTTTTCCCCACACTGACCAATTCTCCAGAAACCAACATGTTACTCTCTCCATACATCTTACCCTCTCCTCCCTCTTCCCATGTCCGCAAGTCTGTAGTTACTTCTTCTTCTATTTTCTGTTCCTCCTTAAAGCAAAATTTCTCACAGGAGCTGTGTACAACCATTGTCTCCACACTTGCAACACCATTCTCTGCTCCACACATCTTATAGGGTTTCTACCAGTGGTCATGTATGGATGTGAAAGTTGGACTGTGAAGAAGGCTGAGCGCTGAATAATTGATGGTTTTGAACTGTGGTGTTGGAGAAGACTCTTGAGAGTCCTTGGACTGCAAGGAGATCCAGTCTATAGGAGATCAGTCCTGGGTGTTCATTGGAAGGACTGATGCTGAAGCTGAAACTCCAATACTTTGGGCACCTGACTCAAAGAGCTGACTTATTTGAAAAGACTCTGATGCTGGGAGGGATTGGGGGCAGGAGGAGAAGGCGACGACAGAGGATGAGATGGCTGGGTGGCATCACTGACTCGATGGACACGAGTTTGGGTAAACTCTGGGAATTGGTGATGGACAGGGAGTTCTGGCGTGCTGCGGTTCATGGGGTCGCAAAGAGTCGGACACGACCGAGCGATTGAACTGACTGAACTGACCACTCTCTTTAAAATACTGCTTTTGCTAAATTAACAAATACCTCATCTTTGCCAGATGTAATTGTTACTCTTCTGTCTTCAAATTACTAACCTCTCAGAAGCCTCTCTCAAGCAAAATAAAGATTGCAGGGAGACAGATCAATAACTTCGGATACGCAGATAATACACTCAAATGGCAGAAACTGAAGAGGAACTAAAGAGCCTCTTGATGAGGGTGAAAGAGGAAAGTGAAAAAGCTGGCTCGAAACTCAATATTAAAAAAATTAAGATCTTGGCATCCAGTTCCATAATTTTATGGAAAATAGAAGGGGAAAAGTGGAAGCAGTGACAGATTTTATTTTCTTGGGCTCCAAAGTCACTGTGGACAGTTACTGCAGTCATGAAATTAAAAGATGCTTGCTCTTTGGAAGAAAATCTATGACAAACTTAGACAGTGAATTAAAAAGCAGGTATCGCTTTGCCAACAACATTTTTTTAATATTGTAACACAGTGAACTTATTTCCATTATTTCCATTGTAATGAACATCTTCATTCAAAGTTTGGACTCTAAGGACGGAAATTGCTCAGTTGTAAGCTCTATGAGAGAGTTGGACTATAAAGAAAGCTAAGCACTGAAGAATTGATGCTTTTCAACTGTGGTGTTGCAGAAGACTCTTGAGAGTCCCTTGGACTGCAAGGAGGTCCAACCAGGCAATCCTAAAGGAAATTCAGTCCTGAACATTCATTGGAAGGAATGATGTTGAAGCTGAAACTTTCACCTGATGCGAAGAACTGACTCACTGGAAAATACCCTGATTCTAGGAATGATTGAAGGCAGGAGGAGAAGGGGGTGACAGAGGATGAAATAGTTGGATGGCATCACCAACTTGATGGACATGAGTTTGAGCAAGCTCTGGGAGTTGGTGATGGACAAGGAAGCCTGCCATGCTACAATCCATGGGGCAGCAATTCTTTTTATTTATTTGGCTGTGGTCAGTCTTAGTAGCACAGGCGATAGTTACCTGACCAAGGATCAACCTTGGTCCCCTGCATTGGGAGCTCAGAGTCTCAGCCACTGGACTACCAGGGAAGCACCAGCATACATTTTATTTAGATGCAATTTGCTACTTTTACACCTACAGTTGCCCCGAGAGCTCATATCTAAAAGGAACGAAAGGAAGTCTGTTCAGAAAACAAACAAAAATTGTTAAGTTTATTATGTTTGGGAAGAGTGTTTCTGCTTTTAAATCCCTGAATGTTATATATCTGTGCTGTGCTTAGTCTCTCAGTTGTGTCTGATTCTTTGTGACCCCATGGACTGTAGCTGATCAGGCTCCTCTGTCCATGGGATTCTTCAGGCAAGAATACTGGAGTGGGTTGCCATGTACTCCTCCAGGGGATTTTCCCGACCCAGGGATGGAACCCAGGTCTTCTGCATTGCAGGCAGATTCTTTACCATCTGAGCCTATCTATGACTATCCAAAACAAAGATTAAACATTAACACTATGCAATACCAATTAATTTTGTAAATATCTTTCTTACCTCAAGTTGTATTTATTTTGGCTTAATATTTAATAAACCAAATAATTTTTAGTGAAGAAAATACGGAACTGATGATGGTAGTTTTAAAGGGATGGAAAGCAGACTATGATGATAACTTTGGTAATGTTATATACTGTATTTTAAAAAGTTGACATGAGAAAAGCTAAGTCTGCCCTTCTAATTTTCTTGATTGGTTTCGGAAAAATATATAATGACATTTTCATCATTATTGAATGATACAAGGTATTTTTATTGTCCCAAAATCCTCTCTGCGCCACTATTCATCCCTCATTCCAATCTCCAACCTCTGGCAACCACTGATCTTTTTATTATCTCCATGGTTTGCTTTTTTTGTCATATAGTTAGCATTACACAATATGTAGCCTTTTCAGATGAATTTTCACTAAACAAGTCGCTTCAGTCGTGTCTTATTCTTTGAGCCCTA
This sequence comes from Ovis aries, assembly GCF_016772045.2. Lineage (NCBI taxonomy): Eukaryota > Metazoa > Chordata > Mammalia > Artiodactyla > Bovidae > Ovis > Ovis aries. Next base: position 70,266,494 of record NC_056063.1, on the reverse strand, counting down.
TGGACTGTAGCCCACCAGGTTTCTCTGTTCATGGGATTCTCCAGGCAAGAATACTGTAGTGGGTTGCCTTGCTCTTCTCCAGGGGATCTTCCTGATCCAGAGACTGAACCCACATCTCTTATGTCTCCTGCATTGGCAGGTGGGTTATTTGCCACTTACACCTCTTTCACTTAGTAGTAAGCATTGTCTCCTCCCTTGCATTCATGGTTTGGTGCATGCATGTCCTTTTTGTGCCAAATAATATTCCATTGTCTGGCTGGGCCAATTTATTTATCCATTCATTTACTGAAGGGCTTCTTGCTTATTCCCAAATTTGGGGAGTTATGAATAAAGCTGCTATAGACATTTCACAGATTCAAAAAAATTCTTTTCATTTAAAATTAAACATATAATGAACCAGCTTACTTCTAATATGCATGCAAACCAGACTGAAGAGGCAGCTCCTTTCTTCTACTTCATGCTCTCTCCATGTTTGCATTAATTGCATTGTTAATGTTAGCATACTATTTTCTCCATTTTCCATTCATTTATTTTAGACAATGCAGGAAAATGAAATAAAACCCCCAAATGGATCAAGAAGTGTCATTACGGTAGAGAGATGGCTGTTTTATGAAAATAAAAAAATTGACTTATAGGCAGAGATGGATGGCTCATACTCAAAAGCTCCAAACTCCCAGATGGTTTTGGGGTCGACATTTCTATAGGCAAAATTTGGGGTGAGGGCTGCAGGGTGAATGACTTTCTTCTGATTGGTTGCTGGTGACCTAACAGAGCAGCACTCCAGGAGTCCTGTGCTCAGCCTAAAGTAACCATCTTCCAAGTGGGTGGTGGGGGTGGGGGGGGCGCCTTAGTTCTTATGGAAGAACTCAAAGATATTGTTATGTTTATTCCTTGAGGAGGAACCAGGATCCTGCTTTAATCACTGCATTCTGGTTTCTTCCTGTTTCTATTAGCAACTATTTGAATTTGCTTTTTGGAACAGGGAGGTTTAGAAGTCTGAAGATTGTATCGGACAAATTAGAAATGCGGGATAAAAAAAGAAAGGCTTTTGTGCTCAGGAGGCCCCTGCAGAGTTTTGGTTGGTTACAAACTTATTCAACCTGAATAACTGAAGCTAAAAGCTTTTTTTTTTTTTTAAAGTATGGGAACCAACTGAAGAGACTTAGCACACATGCACACATTGTTGATTTACAAAGTTGTGTTGTCATTATTAATAACAAACATGACTTTAGTCAAGGTACATGGGAAATTATCAAAGTGATCTGTTATCAGCATCAAGAACTTTGATCTTTCTTTGTTTAGGCTGGAAGGGACCAGAAACTGCTGAGCTGGTAAGAAGGCCACACAAATAACTAAACACTTATTGGGAGTCAAAGTTTCTGTTCATTCAGTCCAAGTTACTCATTCAGTGTATTCTAGACACCCATCCACACACACTGTCCATCCACCAGACCAGGCTGAACTATGCATCCAAATCAGAATTCATCATTTATTGATTTTTAAGACCTTGGGCAAGTTCTGTCCTTAAGCCTCATTTGTGAAATGGGATGATAATATGTAATTAGGGCATCCTTATAGCTAGAGTTGGCTTTCCAGGTGACTCAGTGGTAAAGAATGGGCCTGCCGATGCAGGAGACCTGGATCCTGACGATCCCCTGAAGGGAATGGCAACTCACTCCAGTAATCTTGCCTGGGTAAAGCCCATTGACAGAGGAGCCTGGAGGGCTGGCTACAATGTAGGAAGCACAGAGTCAGCCCCACCGTTGCGACTAAACAAAAAAAAAGTCAGGTCAGGTCCTCAGAAATGCGAACCAACTTGATATTTTGTGACATATGTCACTGTTAATCCACTAGGAACTGAGTACATGATGAAAGAAATCATAAGTGAGTCTCTCTCTCTGCAGATTCCCTTTTTCCAGTCTAAGCGTGTGCTTCAGTCCTGTCCGACAGTGTACCACGGTAAGGACTGTAGCCCCCCAGGCTCCTCTGTCCGCGGGGATTCTCCGGGCAAGAATACTGGCGAACTGGGGGCAACTGGGTTGCTATGCCCTCCTCCAGAGGATCTCCCGCACCCCGGGATCGAACCCCCATCCCCCGCCCGGTCTCTTAGGACTCCTGCTTCGGCAGGCGGATTCTTTACCAATAGCGCCACCTGGGAATCCCTCACAATCTAAAAGGGCAGCAAAACGCTCGCAGAGGTCCGTCCCTACACAATGCAGCAACACGAGATGCCAACAGCCTGTCCCCAGTGGCAACATTCACTCATCTTCCAAAATCGTTCTGAGTTCTTCTAATCTTGTTATTTTTCTTTGGCTCTTGACGCTCTGCAAACATAATCTGTGCTAAACCGTACTGTTGTCCCACATCAAAGGCTTGGCCGCAGGTCGGAGGACTTCCCAGAGGACCATAGTTTGGTACCAAGACGACAGGGTGCTTGGAGCTCCAACTGTTCACGCCTTCTGCCAGCTTTTCCAGGATATTTGCAAAACCGCAGTCGAAGGGGCGTTTCCGAGCAGCGGGGGGCGGGCATTCCGGCGCCTCCCCTCTCCACGTTCTGGGGCGGGGGGCGGGTACCGGGCTGGGAGCAATAACTAAGGCCGCGTTCGCAGCCAGGTGCGAGCACGTGGACGCCTAGGCGCTGAGCCCCGTGTGCCGGGCGGTGCGTTTACCCTCCTCCCTTCGCCTCGCACCTTCGCCCGCCTCCGGGCAACCTCAGCCCAGGCCAACTTTAGGCGCCGCCGGCGCCCCCGCTCGCGGCCTGTGGCTCTGGGCTCCCGGCGATCCGGCCGCGGAGCTTTGCCGGCGTCCTCCCGGCGGGCCCGGGAGGCGGCGCGGCCTTGGGAGGCGGGGACCCGGCGGGCCGCAGGCGCTCGGCTTCCGGAAGCCAGTGGTTCTCTGGCTCCCGCTGCGCGGACTGGCGCGGCGGCCTGAAGTCCAGCATCCCGGCCAACACCTCCCGGAGCAGCAGGCGGCACCGACGCCTCAGCGGCCGGATCTCAAACCGCGCTCGCCCCGGCCGGCAAGATGCAACCGGTGTACCCGGAGGTGAAGCCCAACCCGCTGCGGAACGCGAACCTCTGCTCGCGCGTGTTCTTCTGGTGAGCGCCCCGCCTGGGCTGTGATAACCCCGCCACCGTGGGGCGGGTACTGATGCCGCCTTCGCCTTTCGTGGGCAGAGGCGCTTTCCGCTCTCCCTCAGGCCGCCCGGCTTCTTGCCGCCGGTGGGGCCGCCCCGCGCCGGCCGCGTGGTCCCCGCCGGCTAGCCGGCTTGTGGGGGTGTGGGGAGCAGGCCGAGGAGGGGGACGTGGTCGCGGGGTCGCCGGCTATCCCAGTATATTTGTTCGCCGCTCTGGCAGCCTCCGGTTCCTGGAGCAGAGGGAGCAGCTGGAGCCGGAGGCGGAGAACCGAGGCTGCCCAGGGGGAGTCACCGCCCAGCCGGAGAATGGACCGGACCCTCCCCCCACCACCCCGCTGCCCCCCTCCACCCTACCCTTAGCCGGCTTCTCCAATACTGCTCTGGGAATTTGCTCTTCCGAGCTAGAGTTGCACTTTTTTTTCGTTTTTTTACCCCCGCTAAGCAAGCAGCTTATGAGCAGCTTCCTTTATGTAATTAGTGCCCTGGACCAATTGTCGTCTTCCAATAATGTCTCCATCTTTAACCATATTCCCTATGGGACGTCTGCCGGCCAGTTGCACCCGGCTAGACTGTGTCTGTGACCGTGTCTCTCTCCCTCCCTCCTTCTGTGTGTGTGCGTCTGGTACCTAATTAAGGCAAATTTGTAATGGGTAAAGAAACAATTTATATGTAATGAATGGGCACACTATTCTTGAACATGTTTTGCATTTACGTGGGACACACAGCGACGACTGGAGTATGTCTTTTGACTAACCGCTTTCCCTATTGTGAATATTTACCCTTCCACCTTTGAAGGCCACTCTGGGGTTGGGGTACTTGAAGCCTGTGGGGTCTTGTCCAGATCTCTAGCCTTCAGAGAAGCGATTTGTTATTCCTATAACGTCAGGCAGGGCAAGGAACTCTCCAAGACAGTTTTTGTGGATTTTAAAAATGTATGCCTGGAAATGGAAAGTGAGGACCTCATTGATTGTGGTAGACACCCATTTCCAGTTTTCCTGTGGGAGCAGATGGAGCTATTATCTTTTACATCTGAAGGTACTGAAGCATAGAGGTTGAGGAAGTTGCCTACATCACATGGTAAGTGGTGGAGTGGGATCCTGAACTAGGCAGTTTGACTTCTGAATCTGTGATTCCTGTGTGTGTAACTGTAGTTCTGTTAACTGTTCTGTTTAACCTGTAACTGTTGGTATGCTTGCTGCTGCTACTGCTAAGTCGCTTCAGACGTGTCTGACTCTGTGCGACCCCATAGACGGGGCCCCATTGTCTCTGGGATTCTCCAGGTAAGAACGCTGGAGTGGGTTGCCATTTCCTTCTCCAATGCATGAAAGTGAAAAGCGAAAGTGAAGTCGCTCAGTCATGCTGGACTCTTAGCGACCCCATGGACTGCAGCCTATCAGTTGGTATGCCTACTTGTTCCTAAATGCACAAAGAAGGCGATTCCAAACACACCTTTGTTCTTGTAGACAGTTCAGGTTCTTGCTGTGGGAGATGATGCATGTGAAACATCTATAATCAAGCTTTAGGGCGGCTTTTCTCAAAGTACAGCTCTCAGACCTGCAGCATCCTCCTCACCTGGGAGCCTGTTGTTCAGTCACTCAGTTGTGTCCGACTCTTTGCGACCCCATGGTGTGGAAGCACACCCGGCTTCCCTGTCCATATTCATCTCCCGCAGTTTGCTCACACTCATGTCCATCGAGTTCGTGATGCCATCCAACCATCTCATCCTCTGTCGTCCCTGTCTCCTCCTGCTTTCAATCTTTCCCAGCATTAGGGTCTTTTCTGATGAGTCAGCTCTTCACATCAGGTGGCCAGAGTATTGGAGCTTCAGCTTCACCATCATTCCTTCCAGTGGATATTCAGGATTGATTTCCTTTAGGATGGCCTGGATTGATCTTCTTGCAGTCCAGGGGACTCTCAAGAATCTTCTTCAACACCACAGTTCAAAAACATCAGTTCTTTGGTGCTCAAACTTTTTTATGGTCCAACTGTCATATCCATACATGACTATTGGAAAACCATAGCTTTGACTATATATGTGGACTTGGGAGCCTGTTAGAAATGCAGTTTTCCTGCACTTATTCTAGATCAGCTCTGTAAAATTAGAAGCTGTTGGGATGAGGTTTAAAGAAGTGTTCCAGGTGATTCTGGTGGAAGGTTGATGCGGGCAACTTGCTTAAAAATTTTTTTTTTTCTGGGAACTGCTTTAAGCCACTCCTCCCACTGGCATTGTTACTTCAGTATAATCTTTTAAAAAGGGGTCCAGACTTCCCTGGCAGACCAGTGGTTAAGACTCTGCTCTTGTAGTGCAGGGGGCTGGCGGGTTCCATCCATGGTGGGGAATGACGATCCTGAGGAGAGGGTGTTCAGAGTTTGCAGACTTAGTTGTTGACCATAATAGCTGTCTTGTATTCAAAGCCTGAAGTACCTTAGTGATTTCCTTCTGTACCCAACTTCACTACAAAGGGAATGATGAACTGAGCCCAGCCAGGAAGTTTTGCCCAGAGAGAAGGCTCACCTTGTAGAGAAAAACCGAGTTTTCATGTTCTCCTTGGGTATATACTTTAAATTTCATCTGCGGTTTAGTGTTTCACAACAGTTTGCAGGTAGGGTATAAGGATATACCCTTTACCAATATGGGTGTTGGTAATTGTTGTGGATTTCATAGAAAAATACACATTTTTTTTCTATTTGTGTAAGAAATTTAAAACTATAAGGCAAGAAAAGAATAAGGATTTGTTTTTATTAGCCAAGTACACTTCACTGATATTTTGATTGTTTCTTAGTCTTTCCCCTAGAAATTTTTATGCACACCTGCTTACCCATATTCATTTTTTGTATAAAACAAAATAGTTTTGAATCTTGAAACCTTAATTTTCTTTGGTTAACATTTAATACAAATCTTTAAAACATGGTATTTAATTGCAATTTATGCAGTCTTTCACTTTTGTTTAACACAGTTTATTGCTGATTATGATGTGATGAATATCCATGATCTTATATTGTGGTGCATCTTTCCTTTTTCTATATTCTCAGACATAAAATGACCAGTGAAAGGCCAAATTGTTTTCCATGAGGTTGGACCAATTTGCCCTCTTCACAGCTGTTTGTGAGCTTATTTAAGTGTCAACTTTGAATACCTAAATTAATTCTTCTAGGTCTAAGGTTAATATCAAACAGTCTTTGTTTTTTGGTCCTGCCATGAGGCATCTGGGATCTTAGTTCCCTGGCTGGGGATGGAACCTGTGCTCCTTGGCAGTGGAAGAGTAGAGTCTTAACCACTGGACCCTCGGGAAGTCCGATAATATCAAACATTTTTAATTTCAGTTTGTTTGATTTGTAAAAATAGAACCTCTTTTTGGTGCCTATTGACCATTTATTTATCGAATTGTGTATTAATAGATTTTTTTCATATGAGGCATTTATATTTTTGAAATAATTTGTAATAGCACTTATAATTTTACAGATTTTCATTTCTCTGCATTTAGAGGTTTTAAATGTTATTAAGTATATCAAGCTTTTTGGTTTCTTGCTTTTATAATATGTCTTTGTAAAATCCCAGCATCATTTAAATCTCTGTAGGCATTTTATTTTAATCTTGTTTCATTTCTAACAAGCCAATTGGAATTTCATTTTTTCCTGAAACAGCCCATTTTCCTGTCATGGTTTATTGAATAATTCTTGCTCATCCCTGTTATTGAAAATAAGGAGCAAAGTTAATGAACGGTGTCCAGCTTGGGGACTGGATTCTCCAGTCTGCTGAGACTCTCCCTGGCGGTGTCCCTGCTGTCCTGCACTTCAGCCCCCTGGGGTGTGCTCTGCATTTCTCAACCACTTCCAGAGGCCAGCAGGTTGAGGGTTAGTACAGGACTTATCCACAGAGATGAGGGTTGAGTAGGATCTTGGACCACATTCACTTGTTCCATCAGTCAGTCAGTTCAGTCACTCAGTTGTGTCCGATTCTTTGTGACCCCATGGACTGCAGCACACCAGGCTTCCCTGTCCATCATCTCCCACAGTTTGTTCAAACTCGTTTCCATCGAGTCTGTGATGCCATCTAACCATCTCATCCTCTGTCGTCCCCTTCTCCTGCACTCAATCTTTCCCAGCATCAGGGTCTTTTCTAATGAGTCAGTTCTTTGGATCAGGTGGCCAGAGTATTGGAGTTTCAGCTTCAGCATCAGTCTTTTCAAAGAATATTCAGGACTGATTTCCTTTAGGATGGACTTGTTGGACCTCCTTGCAGTCCAAGGGACTCTCACGAGTCTTCTCCAACACCACAGTTCAAAAGCATCAATTCTTTGGTGCTCAGCTTTCTTTATGGTCCAACTCTCACATCCAAACATGACTACTGAAAAAGCCATAGCTTTGACTATATGGACCTTTGTCAGCAAAGTAATGTCTCTGCTTTTTAATATGCTGTGTAGGTTTGTCATAGCTCTTCTTCTAAGGAGTAAGCATCTTTTAATGTCATGGCTGCAGTCACTATCTGCAGTGATTTTTGAGCCCAAGAAAGTAAAGGCTGTCACTGTTTCCATTGTTTCCCCTTCTATTTGCCATGAAGTGATGGGACCAGGTGCCATGACCTTCATTTTTTGAATGTAGAGTTTTATGCCAGCTTCAGTCTCCTCTTTCACTTTCATCAAGAGGCTCTTGAGTTCCTCTTCGTTTTCTGCCATTAGGGTGGTATCTGCATATCTCAGGTTATTGATAGTTCTCCCGACAATCTTGATTCCAGCTTGTGCTTCATCTGCTTAGCATTTTGCATGATGTACTCTGCACAGAAGTTAAATAAGCAGGGTGAAAACATACAGCCTTGTCAATCCTTTCCCAATTTGGAACCAGTCTGTTATTCCATGTCTGGTTCTTACTGTTGCTTCTTGACCTGCATACAGATTTCTCAGTAGGCAGGTAAGGTGGTCTGGTATTCCCATCTCTTAAAGAACTTTCCACAGTGTTTGTGATCCACACAATCAAAGGCTTTGGTGTAGTCAATAAACAGAAGTAGATGTTCTTCTGGAATTCTCTTTTTTTGATGATCCAGCGGATGTTGGCAACTTTATCTCTGGTGCCTCTGTTTTCTAAATCCAGCTTGAACACATGGAAGTTCTCGGTTTGTGTATTGTTCAAGCCTAGCTTGGAGAATTTTGAGCATTACTTTGCTAGCGGGAGAGATAAGTACAGTTGTGCAGTAGTTTGAACAGTCTTTGGCATTGCCTTTCTTTGGAATTGGAATGAAAACTGACCTTTCCCAGTCCTGTGGTCACTGCTGAGTTTTCCAAATTTGTTGGCACATAGAGTGCAGCACTTTCACAACATCATCTTTTAGGATTTGAAATAGCTTAGCTGGAATTCCATCACATCCACTAGCGTTCATGATGATGCATCCTAAGGCCCACTGGACTTCACAGTCACGGACGTCTGGCTTTAGGTGAATGATCGCACCATCATGGTTATCTGGGTCATTAAGATGTTTTTTGTGTAGTTCTCCTGTGTATTCTTGCCACCTCTTTTTAATATCTTCTACTTCTGTAAGGTCCATACTGTTTCTGTCCTTTATTGTGCCCATCTTTGCAGGAAATGTTCTCTTAGTATCTCTAATTTTCTTGAAGAGATCTCTAGTCTTCCCAGTCTATTGTTTTTCTTCTATTTTTTTTTAATGATTGATCACTTAGGAAGGTTTTCTTTATTTCCATGATATTCTGTGGAACTCTGCATTCAGATGGACATACATCTTTGCTTTTCTTTGCCTTTCATTCTCTTCTTTTCCCAGCTATTTGTAAGGCATCCTCAGACAACCATTTTGCCTTAAATCATAATTCCCCTGACACTGACCACATTTCAGTTAGTGAACTATCCCCTTGCAAAGGGAGTGTGGTTGTGGAAACTGCCATTGATGTCAAGACAGCCTCTCTAGAGACTCTTGCAGAGAATCTGATGACATGAGGGGGATGTGAACTGGCTGAGTGCTGAGATGGTTTAGGGAGGTTGGTTCTGTTAGGTCCTCAGTAACTATCGATGGTGAATACATCGAAATGTTTAATTTCAAACTAGGATTCTTGGCACCATTTTCAGAATGCCACTTGTATGAATCTTGTTGTTCTTCATTAACAGTCAGAAATCCACATGTTGATGGAATCTGGGCGAGCTCTCTGGGGTGCTTTCTCTGGCTTTGTTCTGTTCCCCCTTTTTAGATACATATCTAATTTTTAAAATTAATTAATTTTGCTAATTTGGATCTTAGTTGGGGCATATGGAGTCTTAGTTTGGGTAGGTGGGATCTAATTTCCTGACCAGGGCTTGAACCTGGGTCCCGTGCATTGGGAATGTGGAGTCTTGGTCACTGAACCCCAGGGAAGATTTTATACGATAACTCCAGCTCCAAGGAAGATGCAGAAGGATCACCCTGAAGGTGTATTAAACTTTACTACTATGTCTTTGGGCTTCCCTCATAGCTCAGTCGGTAAAGAATCTGCCTGCATTGCAGGAGAGGCAGGTTCGATTCCTGGGTTGGAAAGATCCCCTGGAGAAGGAAATGGCAACACATTCCAGTATTCATGCCTGGAGAATCCCATGGACAGAGGAGCCTGGCAGGCTACAGTCCATGGGGTCCCAAGAGTCAGACAAGACTTAGCGACTAAACTACTACTACTACTGCTATTAAGTCCTTGCCATGAAATAAACAGTGTAACAGATTTAACTCCTGTAGTTTGTTCTTGATATTGGGGTTTTTATACTCCACATCTGGTCAGCCTGAGAGATGTCAACTAGTATCCATTCAGATGTGTCAAGTGAACAGTTTGCTTTTCTGAGTCATCCACAGGTCCCTCAATGTGTTGACTCCCTTCCTTTTGTTGACCTGAAACAGACTGTCAAGATATTTCTCCCGCAAAGATGGGTTTATGTGGGAACAGCAGAGAATTGCAGTTCAGTGTCTGCAGCCATGGGAAGCCTCGGGCAAGTCTACAGAGAAGGAGGAAGCAGAACTCTTACAGAGGGACAGGAGACTTGGGAAAGTTATTGTAGTGAACAGAATCCATGGCTTTTCATTAGCTGAATCCTTGCCAGGAAAGGAAGATCGTTACTTCTTGCCACTGGGCTCTGATATTGTTGCAGGCAGGAGAGCTCCCCCTCCTGGTCTCCCAACTATGTAATTGAGGTTTCTCTGTGTGTTAATTTTTTACACCTGCATGTCTTTCTCCCAGACTGTCTCCTCTGTGATGTGTGGAACATTTTCATCCTAAATCTTGCCTGTAACGTTTCGATGTAGCCAGAGAACACTGTCCTTCTTACTGTGAGGCTGTTACTATGGGTTTGAGTAAGATAAACCTCTTTGAGTGTTTTCGGTAATGAGTTTGATCCCTGGGTCAGGAAGATCCCCTGGAGAAGAGAATGGCTATCCACTCTAGTAGTCTTGCCTGGAGAATTCCATGGACAGGGGAACCTAGCAGGCTACAGTCCATGGGGTTACCAAGAGTTGGACCCAACTGAGCAACTAACATTATCTGTTTAACTTGCCAGCGCTGTTCTTACTAGAGAGTATACAGCAGTTTCTCAGCCCTCAACATGATGACTCATCCTGATGGCCCTAAAATTTGAATGCCTGGCCCCTCCCACTTTATATTTATTTTTTAAATCGATAAATTAAGATCTTTTTGTTGGAGTTTTCAATGTCAGACTCTCAAAAATTAATAGAATGAATAGACAGAAAAATAGAAGGATATAGGAGACCCGAAAAGCACTATGAACCAGTTAAGATTTATATAATTTTCACATAGCAGCAGGATGCAAATTCTGTTCATGTTCCCATAGATAATAAATCTCTGCAGTGTCAAGGAGACACTGATACATATCCAGGGTCATGAAACAAGGTGCAGAACTTTCATGGTCTAAAGGTATTGAAATCATACAGAGTCTGTTCCCTTATTACTGTGGAATTATGTTAGAAATCAATATCAAAAGATACTTGAAAATAACTTACATATTTTCAAGATCTGCACCCTGTTTTCAAGTTCCTCTCAAAGCATGAGAGCAGCTGGCTTGTTCACTCTTGTTGGGACTCTACAAGGTATTGGGGAGGAAGGGGGCTTCCTGTGTGCAGAGATAAATATACTTGGTCCCTGACTCCTTGGATAGTAAACCCTTGTTGCACCTGGTTTTGTCTTCCTTTTACCAAAGCAGGACATTGAAGAGCTCAGAGTTAAGTCAAGGTGACAAGTTCCAGAGTACTGGCTATGACCTCTGTTGCTGTGTGTATTTCCTTACCCAGGGCACACAGAATGCCTGGATTGACTGAGCTTATAATGGTGATTGAGAGGAAATCTCCCATTTGTCAACTGAAAGCTCGTGAACATAAAGTTGCTCACTCAATAAGCTGCTTTTATTTTTCAGACCCCTGTTGGTGTGTTTTGTTGGTGAGGATGTGACAGATTATGTGATAAAACCATCTGGCTACTACTTCTACTGAAGGGATTTCTCAACTCGGCAGTGTACCTTCTTCCCTTTCTGTAAAGAGAGAAAGTTGTCTGTCCTGTTTTTTTTTTTCCTGTTCAGAGAGGAGGTTTAACAATTCCATTTCCAATTACAGTATTTCCCATCAGTTTTAAAAAACTATTTACAGGAAGCATTATTATACTATTTCTACTTTTAAATGCATTAAACACTTCTAAATATCTAGAAAGACTAGATATTTCATATACAAACTTACTTATCCACTATGTACATGGTACTGTTAAAATTGCACACACGAATAATGGTTATAATTTGTGGTATCTTCTAAATACGACCATTTTGGCCTGAACCATTTCCTACCTCACTTCCTTCTCTCTACCACCAATTGTCCGGTTTTTAAACAGAAATTCAATTCAGTTGCTCAGTCATGTCCGACTGTTTGTGAACCCACGGACTGTAACACGCCAGGCTTCCCTGTCCATTACCACCTCCCAGAGCTTGCTCAAAAACCCTGGGAGCTTGCTTAAATAGAAGGGAGATGGCTTAAAACTTAAGCCTGGGCCTGTAGGGGTTGGCGTATTGGTGCCACAGATTACATAGGTGGCGTTTATATGAGTTCTGAGCGTTCCTTGAGCAACACAGTTTGTTCACTTGTAAAACATGCACAGGTAAGTGCCTGCTGCATATCAAGCCCTCAATAAATGGGGACAGTGAGGATTATTGCAAAACCCTCCCTCCCTCCCTCTCTGGAGTGGATTTGGTCTTCTCTACTAGGAGCCACTCAGAAAGTAAGTTGAAGTGTTTTTGAAGGGAAATTCCGCAGGGCCGCCTTCTCATCAGCCCCGTTCCTCAGGAGGGATTCCTTTCCTGTAAAGGGGGGAGACCGTCTTAGAAACCCTTCCAGGAAGAATGAAGTGCAGCCGGAAGGAATCCTGCAGAGCCGCCAACTCACAGACACAAAAGGGGAATCAGTTGCCTTTGATTTCTGGAACTCGCCTCTTTAGTGAGGGCAGAGCAAAGTGAGAAAGTAGTACCTAGTGCTGAACGTGTGTGGAAAGGGTGGGCCGGGGGGTGGGTCAGGGTCCTGTGGGTGAGACGGAACGCCACCTGCAAAGTGCGGGTGAACCCGAGGCCGGCCTCGCCGTTCTATGACTCCCAGGCATCTCCGGCTGATTCTTCTGGAAAGTCTTACTCTGAGAAGTTGGTGGCAGGCGAACGGGGTGGGTGGGGTGTCCACACACTGGTTGAATCCAGCTGGCCCAGAGCCACCCAGACAGCCGCTCTGCGGTTTAAAGCCGCAACGTGGTTTCTCCTGCTCACGTGTTTAGGCTGAATTCTGGCAAGAACCTCAAGGCAGGCAGAGGTGAACGCGAGCGCCGCTGCAGCCCCCTGTATGTGGAAGAACCCACCAGCGCAAGCGCGGTGCAGCGTATGGGCCTGAGGGAGGGAGGCCCTCCAGGCTGGTGACTGCCTCCAGGCAGGAAGTGGTCATCCTCCACACTTCCTGCCTCCTTCGTGCTCACTTCCTCCTGCCTCTTTCTGCTTCCTTCCCCTGCCTTCTGTGTTCTGTTTTATTTTGTAGCTTATTTTTAAACTTTTAAATGTATTTTTAAATGTTTTTATCTTTTGGCTGTGCTGTGAGGAATGTGGAGTTTTTATTTAGTTCCCTGGCCAGGGGTTGAACACATGCCCCCCTGCCCTGAAAGTGTGGCATTGCAACCCCTGGACCTCCAGGGAAAGTCCCTCTGTTTTGTTTCTTATTTCTGCTGTCCCTCCCTCCTCAGAAAGTCGGCCCCACTTGGTGGTTTCCACAGAAGTCCACGTGCAGTGAGGTTTGGTGATCTTTGAAGATGTGGGTTGAGGATTATCAGTGGAGGGCCTGGCCTGCCTCCCCTCCATTTCCTCTCTCAGCCCCCCTCCCGCTGAAGTAAGAGGCAGGGTCTCCCCACATTGTGCACACAGCCACGCTGAGCACTCCTGGACCCGCTGAGATTTTTGAGAATACCTTGCTACCTTAAGCAGATTCTATACTAGCAGGTGGAACGCTACCACAACCATGATTAACGTTTGTATCGATAAAAGACTGGCCAAGCCCAGCCACTTTCTTGGCCTCCAGCTGAAGAAACTGAGGTGCAGAGAGGTTAAAAAGATACCATGTCCAAGGCAACACAAATCTGTAAATGGGGAGGAGGCTGTTAATTTCAGCTTCAGATGTTGAAAGTCAAGTGCCAGAGACCCTTGGAAGGCAGAGGAGGATGAGTTACATACAGCTCCAAGAGTGGTGTGAGCCAAGAAGAGAACGGGTGGTGCTTGTAAAAAAAAGCTATATTGTATCTTCATTTATGCAGAAATTCTCTTAAGTCCATCTCCAAAAGCATATTGCACTGCAAATAATGACTTTATTCCTAAACATTTAACAGTCTGGTGTTAATGTTCAGTCTTAAATTTCTGACTTGTCCCCTGGTTCCTAATGGATCTTAGCATTTGACTTGATTGTAGAGCAAAGCAAAGGGTTTGGTGTTTCTTATATCCTGGTCTTTTGACAGGCCAGGATCCTAGTATTCTTGCGCTTGCATCTTTTTATTTTATTTATTTTAAAATTTTTGTTTACTTTGTTTATTTTTGTTTTTTTTTTTGGCTGGGCCATACAGCTTATAGGATCTTTGTTCCCTGACCAGAGATCAAACCCCGGCTCTCAGCGGTGAGAGCATGGAGTTGTAACCGCTGGGTCACTAGGAAATCCCTGCATCTTTTTATTTTGGAATGAAATGTTATGGTATGGCAGCCTCCATTCCGTTCCTCTCCCCCACAAAAGGGGGCGGGAAAATACCTTGATTTGATATGAAATCAGATTAATAGTAAAATTTTTGATTGCCTGAGTTTGTAGAGCTATTTTCAGTCTCTGTTTTCTAAAAGTTGCTCCTTTTGGCCTGTTCTAGGTGCCTCAACTCCTGGTTTGCCCAGGACAGTCCTGATTCACACCCCTTAATCATCCTGTAATTATTAACAGCACCCTGTTTTACTCCTAGCAGTATCTTAGGTTGAATGATAAATAATATGGTCGCTCTAACAGAGCTAAGTTCATATTCCATAAAATATGCTCCTCCCTCTCCAGTGGGTTCAGTTCCTGGGTTAGGAAGATCCCCTGGAGAAGGGAATGGTACCCAGTCCAGTATTCTTGCCTGGAGATCCCATGGGCAGAGGAGCCTGGCAGGCTACAGTCCATGGGGTCGCAAAATGCCGGACATGACTGAGCAACTAACACACACACATGACTGAGCAACTAACACACACACACACACACACACACACACACACACACACACTCCTGCGGAGTATGGGCAGAAACTGTGGACAGAGTTCAGCTAAACGACGTATCTGAGTAATGACAAGTGAAATCCTGTTACTGTAACCACTTGAGCAGGTATCCTTCTAAGATAATCCCTGACCTGTGATTTGTACATGAGTGATGGCTGTGAAAGCTGCAAGGAGAGTGTGTGCTCCTGGAGGTGGCACGTGGGCATCTGGGTTGCTTGGTCCCTCCTAGCCGTGGGTCCCGGGGGGATGCACAGAGTCACTGGGGCTGGAGGCACAGTGGTCTCCTGAAGGTGTATGCGAGTCCAGCCAGTGAAGGTGCTTATCTCCGGCTGAGCCAGCTGAACAGAAAGCCAAGACAGGGCACTTTGAGCAGCCAGGCACCAGGGAAGCCCTGGGTCAGGTGGAGAGGCTGCCAGTTCCCCAGATGACCTGCACCTTCACTGCCTTAGGTAGCTAAGATGATAGACTGGTTACAGTGCTTTTGCAGTGGGCTGGAGGAAGAATAGGCCACGGGTTCCGAGGGGCATGGGGGCTCCCTTGGGCTTGGCCAAGGCTGAGGAACCCTCTGCCCTGTTTCAAGGACCACATGTCTGAGGTGAGGCTCAGTAAGTGACTTTGAACTCTGTGCTGACTGTCCTGGCTGGTAACCAGCTGTGTGATCTCAATCTTGGTCCAGATCCAGTCTGAGCCAGTTTCTTTATTCGCCCAATTGAACATGTTAGCATTAGCCCGTGGGTGGATGGAAAAGAGATATTAGATGTCAGCCACCTTTGCTGCTTTCCTCAGGGACCTCAAGCCCAGCTACTATCTCTCCCAGGTCCCCAGGTTCTCTCCCTTCTACAGGACATTCTTTTATGCTCTCTATTGCTCAAGAGGCAAACACTTAGCATCTCAGGATTTTTCTTGAAGTGCTTTAGGCCTTTGGGCTTCTGCCCTGCTGTCCCTTTGGCTTGGAACATGACGAACCACTTGTCCTTTGGGTCTTGGTCCTCACCTGGCCTCCTTGGTGAGCTGTGTTCTTCACTCTGTCTAAAGTGGCCACCCCCACCCTCAGTCGTGTCTCCCTGTTTTATTTTCTGTTTGGTTATTATCATTGTTCTTGATGCTAAAGCTGAAACTCCAGTACTTGGCCACCTCATGCGAAGACTTGACTCATTGGAAAAGACTCTGATGCTGGGAGGGATTGGGGGCAGGAGGAGAAGGGGACGACAGAGGATGAGATGGCTGGATGGCATCACTGACTTGATGGACGTGAATCTCAGTGAACTCCGGGAGTTGGTGATGGAGAGGGAGGCCTGGCGTGCTGTGATTCATGGGGTCGCAAAGAGTTGGACACGACTGAGCGACTGAACTGAACTGACCTGTCTTTATAATTTGATTATCATCCCTCTTCTCAAATGTGAACTCTATTAAAAAAAAAAAAAAAGACCCTATCTAAGGTCTAGAACCTAGGAAAGTGTCTTACTTAATGGGTGCTGAAGATTAATTTGAATTAATGTTATAATTCTGGTTTCCCTGTAGTCCTATGGTTGAGATTCCTAGTGAAAAAAAGCTTGTGGGTTACATCCTTTTTTATTAATAAAGGGGTCGTGCATATCCTATGGCTTGAGGGCTACTTCCCAGGGGATTGAGGGAGAAAGGTCTCATCTGGATATGCCTCTCTTGACGATGGCATTCAGCTCACGGGCTGGTTTAGGGCTGGGAGACAGGACGGCCTGGAACCAAGGTGACACTTCAGTTCAGTCGACTCTGCGACCCCATGGACTGCAGCACACTAGGCCTCCCCGTCTATTACCAGCTCCTGGAGTTTACTCAAACTCATGTCCATTGAGTCACAGGCCATCCATAAAGAATCTCCTGCAGAGCATTCTCCCTGCTGACAAAACCTGTTTCTATTTTCGGTTGCTTTGCACCACCTCTGCAAGCTTCTGTGCTAATAGGAAACATTTTTTTAAAAGCAAATGGAAGAATGTACCAAAATTATTAAGGAAGCTGTTTTAGCCTGTCCTCAGATTCTCTAGGGAGTTTTCTCTCTTTCTACTTAACTTCCAATCAAATAAGCCCTTTAATAATAGATCACATACAGAGAGGCTTTTCAAAAGATGTTTTTGTTCTTTCTGAATATGCAGTTACCTATTCAAGCTGAGGGTTGTTATGTTCGTAATTGACCTATAATGCTTCAAAGAATGAACTGGTTTAGCTGGAATTTTCCTAAAGTCTGTCCTGTTGACTTTGTATTGCCCAGATAGAAAGTGTATGATCTATAATTAGCCTTCCTCCTTTAACTCTGAGTAATAGGCAGAAAGACTATTAGATTTTTAAATTGGTGTTAAATTTTGGACCGCTGTTCTCAATATTGTGTAAAGAATTCCACATTGTCGGTCTGAGTCTCTGCTGAGAGAGACGAATTGCCTAGAAGACAGACAGATAGGATAGTCTTAAAGAAAGACTGACCTGGTGAGGAAGAGTGGTTTTATAGTCAAAGCCAGTGTAGGTGCTGGGGGTTTTTCCATCACACCCTCTACCTCAGGGCTGTTGAGCCTTGTCTGTTCTGTTTATGGAGCTTAAGCAATCTTTCAGTTATTAGCTAGTGGTTAATTACCAGAAATATGAACTCAAATCACTATTAGTTTTTTTTAACCGTTTGCATTTTCTCCTAATCATGTAGGTTGGTGACAGAAATTCAGTGAAAAGGTAGGCTCAACTACTTTATTAGTTATTCTGTTTACTTGGAGGAAAATCAAATTTGTGTTATCAGCTGCGCTTCTTTTCAAACCTCATACCATTTGCCACAAAATATTTTGGATTGTAGGGCAGTGTCGGCCAGGGGCTGAAGTCTCTGTCAGTGTTCTGCCTTAAATATTAAAAATCAGTTGCAAAAAATATAAATAAATGAAAATTAGTTGCCATACTGTATGGTTCAGTGGTAAAGGATCTGCCTGCCAATGTAAGAGATGCAAGTTCGATCCCTGGGTCGGGAAGATTCTCTGGAGGAGGAAATGGCAAACCACTCTAGTATTCTTGCCTAGGAAATCCCATGAACAGAGGAGCCTGGTGGACTAGTCCACGGGGTCTCAGAGTCAGCCATGACTGAGTGAATTAGCAGGTCAGGTCATCTTACAGAAGCATCTGATGCTCATGCCTGAGGAGAAAGATGCTTGGGAAGAAACATGAGGAGCTGAAGTAGGTTGTTAAGAAAACCCTGGAGCCAGTTTGAAGAGGCATTGGAGAGAACAAGAGGGTCCATGGTGCTGCCCAGAGTCCTCTACCCTCCCAGTGGAACGCAAGGAAATGCATCAGATGCTGCCTCAGTGAACCGGGTGCCTTTTTTGTCAACATACTGCGTTTTCAGTGACTCTGGGGAATTGAAGGCACAACTTGAGTCTGATAGGTGGACCTGAAGAGTCATGACCCCAGGGGAAGGGACCAGGAACAAAAAAAGTAGTAACAGAGGGTGTTATTCAGGACTTCACGGCTGAGCCAAGTTGACAGCTACAGAGAGTCTGCGCAAGACAAAATTGCACCCTGAAATTCACTCCTGTGTTGAAGGGGGCCCTTATTTGTCCCTTCTGAATGAATCATCAGAGAATGAGAATGTCTAAAAATCTGAACTATGCTGTAAGGAGACTTTGGGAGATAAAAGTTTGGAAGTTTGGGGGAAGCTCCAAATAAGCGTTCTGAATAAATTGTATTTGAAATAGAGATAAGGAATTGGAATTGATGCATCTTCTTGTGTTTTTTTTTTTTTTTTGATGGCAGAGTGTCTGTTTTTCTTCTCCTTTTGGGTGACATAAGATCAGTGGGGTCACATATGAGGCATAGGTTTGTTTTTGTGTTAAGTATTTTGTGCAAGAATTTAGTTCTGCCCAGAATAGACTTTGCAATATGTATTAGGGGATTTGGGGAAATGAAAACAGTAAAGACAGCTTGTGGCCTCGTGGGGCTTGAACCTTCACTGAAAGTAGAGAGGATTCATTTAGATTTCTTATTTAGCTGAAATTTGTGGCAAATCCAATAGCAGGAGGTTTTTCCTAAGTACACGAACAGTGTGAGATGTTGTCTCAGGTCCCTGATATTAAGCACTCTGCACCTCTTTGAGGTCATCCAATAATTTAGATTTCTCATGCATTCCAATTTGGGCTTCCCAGGTAGCTGAGTGAGTAGTAAAGCATCTCTGCCTGCAAATGCAGGAGACACAGGTTTGATTCCTGGGTCGGGAAGATCCCCTGAAGGAGGACATGGAAACCGACTCCAGTATTCTTGCCTGGAGAATCCCATGGACAGAGGAGTCTGGTGGGCTACACACAGTCCATGGGGTCGCAAAGAGTTGGACCTGACTAAGTGACTGAGCGTGCGTGTACCTACACACCCATGAATGCCAACTCAGATGGCTTTTTTTTTAGACTTCGTGAGCAGAGGCTTGCGATGAGAGTTCTTGGGGAAAGCTGAGGGAAAGCATTGGAGCTTCCTGAATATTACCCAGGCTTTGGTTTAATGGTGATTTTAGGTTGAGGGAATCCTGTTCCCTTCTTCTGGTTTCATGCAAAGCCATGTCATGTCCTGTGCCCTCTTTCTCTTAGGCCTAATGTCTGTTGCAAAGGAACATGTTGCAAAGGAACATGAAGTTAAGTAAGCTTCACCTTAAACCTCAAAGAAGTTCCATTGCAAACTGGAGCTATCGTGGGAGTTATTGCTAAGTTCTCATCTGCCTCTTGCAAAATTTTGGACAAACAAGGTGATATTTATATTCAGGTCTTATAAACCCCGGACTGCTAGGATGTCTAGGGCTGAGGTGATGCAAATATTTGCCCAGGTTTTATACAGACAGACAGTCTGTTAACGATAGCTGTGGTCTCAGAGAGTAAACAACTTCCACATGGACTTCTGTGCGAGACTGGCATGGCTGGTGGGGCCCGTGTGTGCCCCTTTTGTCCTCTCCTTGGTCAGCTGTTGGTGTTGTGTGCTCTGGAGATCTCACTGTTGATAGCCCTGTCCTCTGACTCAGGGTGGCAGATACTGTTTTTAGTAGAACCCAGCCAACTGCTATCACATTGCACATTCTAAAGCAATCTGTCTGCAGCTGTCTCTGAATTCACTTGCTAGCTGCACTTTGAGACCAGAATTAATCATAGGGCTGAGTTAAATTCTGTCATGGGTCAGGAGAGAAAGGCCAGCTGGCTATTTCTGGTTGGGTCTATTTTGGCGTGTCTTTTACTGCTCATCATTGGACTGCCATCTCTGAGGCATCAGAAAGGAGAACCTCTCCGGTGGGTGGCTCCGCAGACCAGCAGCATTGCCGTCACCTGGAGCTTGGGCAAAATGTATTCTCAGGTCCTGCCACAGGCTTAATGAATCAGAATCTGTATTTGACCAAGGTTTCCAGGTGATTCAAATCCATGGGACTAGGCCAGGCTCCTCTTGTCTTCTGCTTCATTGAAGCAGGTTCTGAGGGTGGAAGAGGAGAGCATGGAAGAGGAGAGCGTGGAGGTGTGCTCATGGTTTTAAGGTCTGTGTCCTATGTGTCAGTCACACACAGCCCTTTTATCTCCCCCATCACATGGTCTCACCTAGCTGCAGGGGGCTTGGGAAAGAGTCAGACCCTGTAACCAGGAGTAAGTAAAGGAAGGATCAGACTCAGAAATGGGCAAAGCAGTGGATTAGCTGAGCTACGCTGTGGATGGAGTTCAGCTGTAAACATTATGCCCAGCTTTCTTTTTGTTACTCCTATTATTTTTTTTCTTAACTCATACTAAAAGATTTTTTTAAAATTATGCTCATTGCTGATGAGAGGAAAAGATTAATTTTATTTCTAAGCTCATATAACATCAATATTATTGTTGGGTGACTCACTTTCATAGAGGAAATAACCCAACATCTACGACTGATGTAAGATGTGGATTTCCCCCTAGTCTTCTCTTCCCTGTCATGATGGAAAATGGCAAGCATATATACAAAGCAGAGGGAGCACCCGTCTGTGAGTGTCAGCAAGGAGACCGCCTCATGGCAAATCTTGATTCAACTCACTTCTGACTCACTTCCTGTCCTAAACATGAACTGTCTTTTTTTTTTTTTTTTTTTGGCAAGTCTGATGAATAAAGAATGCTGTTATGGGTTGCATTGTGTCCCTGTAAAACTTATGTGTTGAAACCCTAGTGCCCAGGACCTCAGAAAGTGACTGTTGTTTGGACATTGGGCCTTCAAAGAGGTGATTAGGTGAAAATTAAGATGCTAGTGTGGGCGCTAATCCAGTATCACTGGTGTCCTTGTAAGAAGACAACTATTGGGCGCTAGTGATGAATACGCACAGAGGAAAAGGGCCTGTGAAGATGCACAGGGAGTGGCCGTCTGTAAACCAAGGGGAGAGACCTCTGAGGACACCAACTCGGCCAGTGCCTTGGACTTTTAGCCTCCAGAACTGTGAGCAGCTTCCATAATTTTAAGTCACATAGTCTGTGGCGTTTGTTGTAGCAGCTCTAGAAAACTAATATAGATGGTATACGGAATACAAATGGTACACCTACCGTTGCTGTTTCTTTTCCTTTTTAAAGGAAGAGCCCTGTAACCTACTTTTCTTAATAAGTCTTTGTACACATTTGTTTTTTCCTACAAGTCTTTGTAGGAAAGGGTCAATATGATTATATACACTCATACAGACCTGCTACGTTATCACATTGTATATCATCTCACTTCACATTTTTGTTTTTGCTCTGTGTCATACAACAGGCACAGAATATTATAAAAACGAAGCCATAGCTTTAGAGAATTATTGTAAACCTAATACCTTGTAAGTTAACCAGATCATGAAAGAAGGTTCTGCCAGCTCCACTTCCTACCCTCCAGTATTCTATTCCAGTCACAAGCCCTTCCCTTTTCCTCAAAAAGAAAAATCAGCTTCAAACTCTTCAGAGCCTATATTTCTTTAAACTTTTCATCAATGTATCTGTAATGTATATTTTTTTGCTTTTGTTTTTGAGTTTTAATTAGTCTGCATGCTATGGGTTCACATTCTGCTTCTTTTTGGAATGCAGTATAATTTAATACAGCAACACCTTTTGGTAACTAACACAGATCCTGTGTTTTTAAGATAGCTCTAAAATATTCTAGCATGTTAACATATTTTAGCAATATATCTGTTGTGGGGCACTTGCAATTTGGCTACTTTCTAAGGAAATATTTCCAGTATAGTCATCATATCTGGACTGATTCTTTAATGCTGAACCATATAACCCATTCATCCTGAAACTACAGATGAAAATACATATCTCCGCCCCCAGGTGCTGGTCTGCACTGGGGAGGGAAAGTGCTGGCCTTCTCTCCCAGGCTTCAGAGCTTAGCTCTGTGGAGTAATGTCTAAAAGTTAAATGTCTGAGGCAAAGGATACACTGGCTTTGTATTAATAATTTTAATGAAACCTATCTGGGTGGTTTTAAAGAAAAATTGGATCAATTTGAAATATGCCAATCTTGTAATTAGGTCTATGTTGACTTTGGAGGGAAAAATAAAATTGGGTCTGGCATGGTACCTTCGAATTATTCTGATTCCCAGCAAGGCTGATGTTTCCCCAGCACCGATTACTGTTGGGTTTGCTGAACAGGTTGACTGTTGCTCTCTCTGTCGTGGCCCCTTGGGCTTCCCTGTTGGCTCAGTGGTAAAGGATCTGCCTGCCATTGCAGGAGATGACCCCTGGGGACTCCATCTCTGGGTCAGGAAGATCCCCTGGAGACAGAAGTGACAACCCACTCCAGTATTCTTGCCTGGGAAATCCCATGGACAGGAGCCTTGCGGGCTGCAGTCCATGGGGTCACAAGGAGTCGGACACGACTGAGCGACTCAGTAAGTGGGGCTCCTTAGCAGTGAGGCAGGTCCCAGTTTGTGACTCCTGACTGAAGTCCTACCTTCTTCTCACTAGTGTGGCCCCAGGTGCTTGGAATTCGTTCCTCGAAAGCTTTTCTCCTACCTCCTGCCAGTTACTGATGTCCATTTCCACCGCTGTGTGGAGGCTTAGACCTCTTTCACTCCTGAGCTAGTGGTCAGTGGTGGTCGGACTGGTAGACATGAGGGGTCACCAGTGACGGAGCCCTGTGCATCCCCTTTCAGTAGCTGGTCTGCTAGGCAGTATTTTGAATCCTCTGCCCATCCTTTCCTCAGGCATCCACCACAGGTAGATTCTAAGGTGAGGGAGAGATCTTTGACTTAACCCATTGTAAGCTTCCTCAGGCCAGGTGCCTCAAAGCATGAGTTTTTGCTTCTAGTCAGTCATTTAACTGACCTTGGCATCTTGGGCCTGTTTCCCTCTCTGGGGCTCTTGGACTGCACTAGGTTTTTCCAAAGAGGGTTCTAGCTCTCACCTCCTATGATCTAATAATCGTTTACCACCACCAATCTTTCCTAGAAAGACAGTTCTCCGTGTGGTTCATGACCAAATCCATGAGGAATGCTTGCTTAAAACGCAGATTCTTCGTCTCCACCCCAGATCTGGGGAGTCGGGACCCCAGTGAATGGGGTCTGTGTTTATTTTGAAGAAGCTTCTCAGGTGATTTCATTGTAGATTAAAATGTGGGAAGTCTATCCTAGAGCCTGTGAACACCAGGCAAGAGGAGGGAGCTCTTAAAACATTCCTAGTGTCTTCCTTCAGAGTTGGCAGAAGTGTTCATAGTGACAGAAATAGGTCTAGGCCTACAGTTGTGTATCAGCTGAGGGAAGGACAGGGAGGTTGTGGGAGAAAGAGGTGGTCAAAGCAGGGGGAGCCAGTTGGTAAGCGGACCTCTTGGCCAGCAGAACGTTTCTTGAGGTGTGAGCTGATAATGTGGGATCGTAAGCTCCAGGGAAGAGTCCCCCTTATGCTGAAGTCTGGCCCCAACTCCGTGGAGCCGACCCAAGCCTCGCAAGTGAAGGGCATGGTCCTCCACAAGACTGCCCTCTCATCAGAAACCAGCTCTCAGTCCCAAGGTCCCCAGGACACCCTCACTTTTGACCAACTGGCTACAAATTTAGGGGTTCCCACCACCCCCTCCTTTTCATTCATTCATCGAAACAACCGAATACTGTTGTGTTATGGCAAACAGATTTGAATTGGAAGGCTGAGGTTTGAGAGGGTCCCAGTCTCTAGGCTTCCTTGTCTTACCCCAGTGGAAACAGGTCGTGTCACCCTCCCAGCACATCAGTGTGTCATGATACTTAGAGTATGGCCAACCAGGAAATCGCCTCCGAGATTTGGAATCCAGAGTTTCTATTGGGGACTCATTATGTATGCATCACGAAATGGACCACTGGCTATGTGATTGATCTTGTCTTCAGACCCCCTCTATGAAGGTCAGACTGAAAGCATGTGACTCACAGGTGCTGCCTTCTAGTCCCATGGTTGGTCTTGCTGGTATGGCGAGCCCTTATCTTGAGTCATCTGTTAGCATAACCTTTAGGGGCCCAGGCATGAGTCACCTTGTTAGCAAAAATCATCGGAGTTTACGCTAATGTTACTTGGAAAATTCCATGGACTTAGAGGAATGAGGACAAGTAGCAGTCACAGTCTTTTTTTTTTTTTCTTTTCAGCTTTATTGAAGTAACTTGACAAAATTGTAAGATATTTGCTTTACAGTTTGAGTTGATAAATGTATGCAAGGTGGAAAGATTCCACCAAGTTAACTAATATTGATACATTCATCACCCCATGGTTACCTTTTTTGGGTGAAAACATGTTATTTCTACTTTCTTAGCAAATTTCAGTTGTACAATCCACTGTTAGCAACTGTATTCACCATGTTTTATATTAGACTCTCAGACCTTATTCATCCTAGAACTTGAAAGTATGTATACTTTTACCAGCTTTCCCTTTTTATGCCCAGCCTTCCTCCAAGCCCCTGGCCACCACTTTTCTTTTGTTTCTTTAAGTTTGACTTAAAAAAAAGATTCTGCCTGCAGTATTTGTCTTTCTCTGACTTATTTCACAAAGAAAACATAATGCCTGCTAGGTACATCCATGTTGTCACAAATAACAGGATTCCTTTTTTAAAGGCTGAATAATATTCCATTGTTTTTATGTGTGTTGGAGTGTGTGTATGTGTGCGCACATATGCATGCCTGCCTATACATGTATATTAGTGTCACAGTTTCTTTATCCATTCATTTGTCACTGGACGTGTAGGTTGTTTCCTTGCCTTGAGTGTTGTGGCTAATGCTGTAGTGAGCATGGGAGTACAGGTATCTCTTTGAGATAAAGATTTCATTTCTTTGGATGTTTACCCCAAAGTAGAATTGCTGGCCTGTATGGTAGTTCTCTATTTTTGACTTTTTGCGGAACCTGCATACTATTTTCCATAGTGGCTACACCAGCGTACATTCCCACCAACGGTGTATGAGGGTTCCCTTTTCTTTATATAGACTCTAACACTTCTCGTCTGTTTTGGTGACAGCCATTCTAACCAGTGTGAGGTGATGTCTCAAGGTGGTTTTGATTTGTATTTTCCTAGTGATAGGTGATATTAAGCATCTTTTCATGGGTCTGTTGGCCATCTTTTTACTTTCTTTGGAAAAAATGTCTATTCAGATCCTTCACCTGTTTTTTAATCAAGTTTTTTGTTTGTTTGATATAAGTATAGCTACTCTGCTTTTTTTTGTTTCTGTTTGCATAAAATATCTTTTTCCATTCTTACATTTTTAGGTTGTGTAAGCTGCAGTGACTCTTCTACAGACAACATAAGGAGGGGTCTTGTTTTTTATCCATTCAGATACTCTGCCTTTTGATTGGAGAATTTAGTCTATTTACATTTATAGGAATTATTTATAGATGTGGGCTTACTGTTGCTAGTTGGTTAATTGCTTTCTGGTTGTTTATGCTTTGTACCTCATTCTCTCGCCTTCTTTGTGATTTGATGCTTTCCTGTAATATCCCTCTGACTGCACACATAACCGGTTTACCCGTATAGGCTGCTATCCACTTGCCTCATTTCTGGATGGTAACTTTTGTCACTTGATTAAGATGGTGCTTGCCAGGTTTCTGCATGTATTAAATAATTTATCAGCTGAAGCCACTCCCCTCTGCAATGTCATTAGAATATAGTAATGCAGTTGATTTTTTTTTTTTTGGTCTATCCTACAACCCTGATATAATAGTATCGTCTTCAGTCATTGAAAAAGTAGAAAGTAAAAAATTGAAAAAGTAGAAAGTTGGACTTTTTACTCTTGTAAAACTATGTGTATTTGTTACTTCTCTACCTGTGTTTTTCCCCTCTTTTGTTAGCTGTTTGCATCATTACTAACAGTTCAATGAGCCATCTATTACATTTTGTTTTAATGAGGATGAACATAATGTGTCTTTTGCTGGTGAGCAGAGTTGCTCATGGATATAGTTTTTTATACATTATTATATAGAACATATATTACAGAGTTTTTAACATATCACTGGCATGCTGATCTTAAGGAATTTAATTAAGAATTAATTTGAGGGCTTCTGGTGGTCCAGCAGTTAAGAATCTGTCTGCCAGTGTTGGGGACATGGGTTCGATCCCTGGTTTGAGACGATTCCATCTACATGCCGTGGAGCAACGAGGCTCATTGTGCCACAACTCCTGAGCCAGTGTGGCAGCTACTGAAACCATGTGCCTGAAGCCTGTGCTGTGTCAACCAGAGAGGCCCAGGTACGCAGTGAAAAGCAGCCCCCGCCGGCCACAACTAGGGAAAGCCGGTGTGTAGCAAAGAAGACCCACTACAACCAAACTAATGTTTAAAAAAAGAAATTAATTTGATATAGAGTTACTATTTCAGTTTATATTACATAGGTTAATAAAATAAGCTGCAGTGTTTTTTAATAGATTTGACTTCCTAGGGTTAACTAGTAATAGGATGTTGAATTTTAAACTGATTGTTGATTCACCTGGGTTATCTCTATGGCAGTCTGGTAGAGCTCCAGAATTAGGACCAAGCAGAGGGCAACCAGGATTAGTGTTACTAGAGGAGAGTAAAGTTGAATCTAACTTATTTCAGTGAAGCTACATGAATTAATGAAGTAATTGCATTGGTCACACCTACTTAATATTTCAGATTCAATGCCTTCAAAAGCAAGGAGAGTCTACAAAATGGCTACAAAATGGCTTAAAAGATTCCACAATTTCCTGTTACTTTTCCTTGTGGCTCAGCTGGTAAGGAATCTGTCTGCAGTGCAAGAGACCTGAGTTCTATTCTTGGGTAGGGAAGATTTCCTGGAGAAGGGCATGGCAATCCAATCCAGTATTCTTGCCTGGGGAATCCCGTAGACAGAGGAGTCTGGCAGGTGACAGTACACAGGGTCACACAGAATCATAAACAACTGAAGCGATGTAGCATGCATACACAGAGGGGACTTCTGTGGCAGTCCATTGGTTAAGACACGAAGCTTCAAATGCAGGGGCCATGGGTGTGGTCTCTGGTCAGGGAGCTAAGCTATCTATCCCACATGCCATGCAGTGTGGTTAAAAAAAAACCACAAAACCCCAAAACCCCATAGAACCTCAGATTTGTTATTGGTTGAAGCCAAAAGAGCAGTAATGACCTCACCTCCCTTCATCCTGTTATACTCCATGCAAATACTTCTCGTGGGTTTTATTTTTCTGGAAAGCTTCTTTCCTTGTCCTCTTGTCTCCTTAGTGAATGCCAAGTGATTCTTCTGGACTCGACTCAAGCTTTGTTCTCCTGGAAATATTCCCTAACCTCCCTCTAGCAAATGGTTCCCAGACCTGGCTGATGACTGGAACTGTCCAGTGGAGTCTTTGAGAAGACCACCCGTTGAGTTCCATCTTGGCTCACTCTGATTCATTCATTTGGGATGGGGCTCTGGATACCTGTTGGTCTTTATTTAAAAATAATCCAGTCTGAGCTTGCGATTTTCACTTCACTGTGGTTGGGACTGTTGGTATAAATACCAGAAGTGTGTCAAAGCACACTCTATGGCAGGGTCTCAAACTTGAGCCAGCATCAGCATCATCTGGAAGGCTTGGTATAGTATGGATAGCTGAGGCTTACTCAGCGTAGGTCATAATTGGGACTGAGAATTTGTTTTTCTAATGAAGAGTTACAGGACGCTAATCTTGCTGCGCTGGGGACCACAGTTTGAGAACCTGTTCTGTACAGAAGATGCTTAAGCTGGGGGAATGATCCTTTTATCCCTACTGCAAAAGCCAAGAAGCAGATCCTGTGTGCATAGCTCAAAACCTCACTTGCCACTTCATATCTTAATGATACGTTAATGTTGATCCCTTGTTCCCCAGGCTTAACTGCTGGAGGACAATTGAAAAGTGTTAGTTGCTCAGTTGTGTCCGACTTTTTGCAACCCTATGGACTGTAGCCCACCAGGCTCCTCTGTCCATGGAATTTTCCAGGCAAGAATACTGGAGTGGGTTGCAATTTCCTTCTCCAGAGGATCTTCCCTACCCTGGGATCGAACTCGTCTCCTTCATTGCAGGCTGATTCTTTATCATCTGAGCCACCACTAATAGTGATGTGTTTATATCATAATCCTTGATTTGTTGGCTAAGGGCCTCCTGCCAGTATCCTGTGGCTACTTTCTGTGGCTACTCCCTGGGGCCAACCTTTGAAGAAAAGTTGTACCCCTTTTCCAGAAAGACAGGCTGGAGCAGTCATTCTGATCCAGATTTTGCTACCCAGGCCTTGTCACTGTAGGTGTCACAGTTTGGGGTGAGGAGATACTACTGGCATCTGGAGGAAATAGCCCTGGGATAGTGCTCACCCTCTTACAAAGCACAGAAATGCCTCCCACAACAAAGAACCTGAGATGTCAGCATTGCTGAGCTGGAGAACTCCTGCCTTAGAGGAAATGGTTCTAGTGAGGTGGTTGGTTTAGCTGGCTAGTTGTGTTTGACTCTTGCAAACCCATGGACTAGCCTCCTGTGTCCATGGGATTTGCCAGGCAAGAATACTGGAGTGGGTTGCCATTTCCTCCTTTGGGGATCTTCCTGACACAGGGATCGAACCAAGGTCTCCAGCATTGCTGTTGGATTCTTTACCCCCTGAGCCACCAGCGTCTTACTGTAAGATCTTTCTGCATGCCTCTCACCTGTCCCTCACTCCAGCCCTTGCTCTTGGACTTGCTGACCCAGGTCTCCCTATTTCTGTAGCCCCTCTGCCTCACCAGCCCTGCCCAGGTTGGGCCACAAAAGCCTCCAGTAATCAGGGCTGGCAGAAGCTGCAGGGAACATTAACCAGTGGTTAATAATTCGCCACAGCTGAAAGTGCTTTAAAATGCATAATTTGTTCAACAATAAATGACTTACTTGAGTGGGTTGAGGGCACGTGAATGGTTAAACTGGCCTCAGCAGACCTGAGGCCTCTCTCATCAAGAGATGTAGACAGCGTGTGTGAGTGCTCTTCGCCGCAGTTTCTCCACCAGAGGGTCATCCATTCATTTACTCTGCCGAGTTCTGAGTGACCCACTCAGTGCCAGGCCTAGTGAATTGCCAGGCTTCGACTGGGTCCTGCCCTCGTGGAGCTCTTATTCCAGCGAGGAGAGGGACAAAATAAATAAGTGCGTTATTCTTTTCTCTCAACAACAAATAGATTGCAGTAAATGGTAAAAAGAAAGCTGGAAGAAGGAAATAGAAAAGCTGGATCTGCTTTTGTAGTCAAGGCAGTCCAGGCCTTTCTGTGGAGGCAGCAATTGGCCTGAGACCTGGGAAAGAAAAGGTGTTAAGTAATCATGGGGAAAATGAATAAAAAAAGTCTATTCCCAGGAAAGGGCCCAGCAGTCAGGAGCCAGGCGGGCTCTTGAAAACACAACAGGTCAGCGTGGCTGGAACGCTGCATGACGGGGCTGGGCACTGAGCAAGGTGGGGTGGTGAAAACCTATAAAGGTCATAGCATGACCTTTGCTAATCTTTCCTTTCATTCAGTATTGGTTTTCTTTCTTTCTTTATTTTTTAAAATTATTTTTTAAAATTTATTTATTTTAATAGGAGGCTAATTACTTTGCAGTATTGTAGTGGTTTTTGCCATACACTGACATGAATCCACCACGGGTGTGCATGTGTTCCCCATCCTGAACCCCCCTTCCACCACCCTCCCCACCCCATCCCTCAGGGTCATCCCAGTGCACCAGCCCTGAGCACCCTGTCTGGTTTTCTTTTTTTTTTTTTTTTCAATGCTCCACAAGTAATTTCTGGGAAGATGTGCCAGTGTTTCTGGGGTTTTGTGTACTCCTAGGGCATCCATGAACCCTCTTGAGAGTGTGGGCCCGCCCAGAGGGGCATTGCCCTTTATAGTTTAAGTACTTGGCTTCTTTTACATGTCACTTCCTTCTCACTCTGGGAAACAGCTGACCCGGAGTGGCCGCCTAGTGTGAGCTGGGGAGGGACGAAAGCCCTCAGAGGAGGTTACCATGTGGCTCACTGTTCACTGAGCTTCACTGCGTCCCAGGGGCTGTGCTGGTCACGGAGTATGTGAAACGTCTGTGAGGCCGTCTGCCCTCGAGGGAGCCCCAGTCTGTTGTGCAGATGGTGGCCCTAAGGGCGTTGTGCGCACAGCGGACAGCTGTCCACACCAGTGTTGTTCAGACATAACATTGCAACCCATTAATTAGTGCAGCTGGAAATTAATCAGTTTCAATTGGTATTTCCTTCTTTTAAAAAACAATTTAAAAAATTTGTGGTAAGATATACAACATGATATGTACCACTGTAACCATTTTCAAGTGTACCCTTGAGTGGCAGCAATGATGTTTCACCCCTGTGCAACTGTCATCAACGTCCACAGGATTCTTTTCATTGGTAACGATGGAATGTACCTATTACTGCAACTACTCATTCCCCTCGCCTGACCCCCTGGTGGTCACCATTCCTGCTGTCTCTCTCATTTTGACTCTTTTGGATACGGCATATAAGTTGAATCATACGGTGTTCTCAGTGTGATGGCTTATTTCACTTAGCATAATATCCTCAAGTTTCAACTATGTTGTAGCCTGTGTCAGAATTTCCTTTTTTCAAGGCTCTGGAATATTCCAACATGGGCTTCCCTGGTGGCTCAGTGGTAAAGAATCCACACCTGCCGATGCAGGCGACCTAGGTTCGATCCCTGGGTCAGGAAGATCCCCTGGAGAAGGAGATGGCAACCCACTCCAGTATTCTTGCATGGGAAATCCCATGGACAGAGGAGCCTGGCAGGCTGCAGTCCAGGAGGTAGCAAAGGAGTCAGATACGACGTGGCTACTAATGAACAAAACAATACTCTAATGTACGTGTGTCACGTACCACAAAATGTGTACCACGTTTTGGTACATTCTTTCATCATTGTCCTCTGGGGTCACTTTCACCTTTTGGATACTGTGAGTAATGCTTCTGTCATTATAGGTATACCACCTGGCATTTCTTTTGTAATGAAGTAGGGTAGAATAGAAAATATCAGCGGAAATGTGCCCATAGCATGGGCAGACCCAGAGCACTGATGAAGCCCGAGGTGCAGCTTCGCGAGCTCTATGAGCCTACGTTAAGCTAAATGCACCAATGTTTATTTCCTACAGATGGATATACTTTGAGCAATCTGTGAAAAGCATCAAGATGGCTCTCAGTTCTGTACCCTTGGGTGAGGCGGGTTCTTTTAACTAAGAAAATGTGACTTCATGTTCATATATATTTAATTCAGCTTCTGGAATGGTTCTTTGACCTAAGTAAGGTAGTTTCTTTCCTATGCTTTGTGGTTTCTCAAATCCCAATGAAGAGCCATCAAAGGCTTGCTTGGGTAGGCAGTCATACTCCCTACTGTCAGCGGGGATACCTGGAACTTGGAACCAAAGCTCTGTCATTCCTCATGAGGGGGAGAAGTTGAATAGTTTGGAAGGGAGCGCTTGATTGGAACAGGCCCTGAAAGCCTGATATTCAGAGGTAAGTCAGCACCAGGCACTCAGGAGCTCAGGGGGACTTTGGTGATGACGGGAGTCCTGTGTCTAGTGGTGGCCTTTCATGCTGCACTAAGTAGATAAGGTTGATCACCTGCTGGATGTGAGGTCCCTTACTTGTTAGTTCCAACCAGGACTGTTTTAAGCCCTTCAAAACCTTGGGAGGTGGCCAGCGTGAGTAATATTTTACTCGTGATTCCTTGTTTTATTCTCAGTGTTAACTGAATTGTGTCCAAATGTGTCAAAAAAGATATATATATATATATATATGTATATATATATATTTTTTTTTTTGAGAAGGGGATTAGGGTAGTTACCCATGCACGATAGTTGTAGATTCTCGGTGTTGGTTGTAGTGTGGGAAAAAGTGATGGGAAGGTATGTGGTGATAAGACAAAGGACACTACGAAGATGCGAAAGGCATGGATTAGCCAGTGGCAAGAAAAGGGAGACAAGAAGGCCAGGGATGAAATAAGCTCTGAGGCAAGAAGGTTTTGCCAGCCTCACGAGCTGGGAGGACCCTGGTGGGCCCCAGGACAGAGGGTGTGCAGGGAACTGGAGAACCTTGGGGCGGGAGGGTACGCAGCCTGTACTATCACTTAGATAGTGCAAGGATGAGAAAATGGATTCTGAGCGAGTTTTAGGAAATGAGGAAAGTTAAAGACGAAAGAGAGTCTCTTGAAAGTGGAAGAGGAGAGTGAAAAAGTTGGTTTAGAGCTCAACATTCAGAAAACTAAGATCATGGCATCTGGTCCCATCACTTAATGGCAAATAAATCGGGAAACAGTGGAAACAGTGATAGACTTTATTTTGGGGGGCTCCAAAATCACTGCAGATGGTGACTGCAGCCATGCAATTAAAAGATGGTTACTCCTTGGAAGAAAAGTTGTGAGCAACCTAGATAGCACATTGAAAAGCAGAGACATTACTTTTCCAACAAAGGTCCTTCTAGTCAAAGCTATGGTTTTTCCAGTAGCCATGTATGGATGTGAGAGTTGGACTATAAAGAAAGCTGAGTGCTGAAGAATTGATGCTTTTGAACTGTGATTTTGGAGAAGACTCTTGAGAGTCCTTTGGACTGCAAGGAGATCCAATCAGTCCATCCTAAAGGAAAACAGTCCTGAATGTTCATTGGAAGGACTGATGTTGAAGCTGAAACTCCAATTCTTTGGTTACCTTATGTGAAGAACTGACCCATTTGAAAAGACCCTGATGCTGGGAAAGATTTAAAGTGGGAGGAGAAGGGGACGACAGAGGAAGAGATGGTTGGATGGCTGACTCAATGGACATGAGTTTGAGTAAACTCTGGGAGTTGGTGATGGACAGAGAGGCCTGACATGCTGCGGTCCATGGGGTCCCAAAGAGTTGCACACGACTGAGGAACTGAACTGAAAGAAGAAAGGAGAGAATGTTCTAGCTTGAGCATTACCACTCAAGTATGGCTAATTGGATTTGGCCGAGGGCCACTCGGGGAAAGCCAGGGTGATGACCTGTTTTGAAGATAGCTCAGCAGCAGCGTGGGTGTTCTGATGTCATTCTGGATGGGTTCCAGTGTTGTCTGTGCCAGGCACTGTGGCACGCGAGGCTCATGGAGAGTCCATGCGGTGTGTGAGTAGTCATTGCCCTGAAGGAGGTGTGCCCTCTGGGACAGTGAGGAGGAGATGCTGCTGCTGGGTGGAGATGTTGGTGGGAGGGGAGGAACGGGTATCCTGCAGGGGAGGACCACTCTTGGAGGAACTGGCTTGGAGGGAGAGCTTACTTGGCAGTGACGGGATTGTTGAGCGAACGCTGTCAGTGATAAATTGGAGTCAGGGTGTGAATTGACTCAGGTCTCCCTGTCTAGCTCTTTTGTTCAGGTGGGGACATATACTGTAGCCTCCTGTTAGTCAGCACGCCTTGTGATGGGAGTGAAAACCTTCACCCCTTGATGGTACCCAGAGGGCTTGGCTTGGCTTTCTGAGATATGAGGTGGTAAAGGGCTTGGTGAGGGTCCTTAAATCAAGAACTGTGGGCAAAGAAATCTGCCTAGTTGAGCACTGTCATCTCTTTTTTGCTGGGGCTTACATGGGAATTACTCAAGAGCGTTGCCGTGATGGCTGTTCTTTGTCTGACCGGACTTGGTTGTGTTCAGAGCATCACTGACCATTTCAGTTGATCCCTCAGCAGCCCAGGTGAGTGTTGTTATCTCCAGATGTTATCCCCGTTTGCTGGAGGCCGATGTGGAGAAGTTCTGTGGCTAGTTGAAGCTCCTGCAACCAGAATGTGATACAGTATCATTACGTTAAACAAACTTGTGATAAATGCATGCAACATAAAATTTTGCCATCTTGACCATTTTAAAGCATACGGTTCAGTAGTGTGAAATACATTCACATTGTTTTGCAGTTTCCAGAACTCTCTTCATCCTACATTCTTGTGTAATTAAACAATAACTACCCACTCCCATCCTGCCCTTGGCAACCATCGGGCCTCTTGGTTTCTCCCTGAATTTAAGTTCTTCCTGTCAGTGGAATCCTGCAGTACTTGTCCTTTGTGACCACACTATTTTACACTCCCACCAGCAGCGTGCAAGGGTTCCAGTTTCTCCACATCCTTCCCAACCATTATAATATTCCACTCTCCTCCCACCTTTCCCTCCTTTCCTTCTAATAGCCATCCTAATATATGTGAGGTAGCATCTCATTGTAATTTTCATTTGCATTTCCCTGACGATTAGTGATGTTGAGACGCTTACCCCTGGCAAGCAGAGTTTTAAAGAGGGCCTTTCAGGGTTACGTCCCAGTGCTAATTCCCTGAGCATTTTCTGTAGGGAATGCTGCTGCTGCTAAGTCGCTTTAGTCGTATCCAACTCTGTGTGACGCCATAGACAGCAGCCCACCAGGCTCCCCCGTCCCTGGGATTGTCCAGGCAATAACACTGGAGTGGGTTGCCATTTCCTTCTCCAATGCATGAAAGTGAAAAGTGAAAGTGAAGTTGCTCAGTCACGTCCGACTCTTGGCTACCCCATGGACTGCAGCCTACCAGGCTCCTCCACCCATGGGATTTTCCAGGCAGGAGTACTGGAGTTGGGGTGCCATCGCCTTCTCCATGTAGGGAATGACTGTAGGTTAAAGGGCCAAGCATGTTTCAAACTTGTGTAGTGGTGATGCTCACAGAACTATACCTTTGTTTTGGAAGGATATTGAGACCTAGAGATATTAAGGGTTATGGAGAAGCTAACCGGAGCGGATGAAGTGGAGTGAGGCCATAGTTGAGACCTGGGGTCTTCAGGACCACTGCTGGGACTGGAATCCTGCACTGGGGTTCATTAGAAATGCCAGGGGGCCAGGGTGAGCAACACCTGAAGCTCAGTCTTTCTTATGGCTTCTTTGATAATTCAAAGACATTTCATTTATTCAAAAAGAATTCTTGAGCATCGCTTCACCTGTATTATTCTTGGAATAGCGAAATAAATAAGAGAAATGTGGTCTCTGCTTTCATGGGTGATTATCATCTGGCTTTGGAAATTTCATTACCCTGTCAAAAGCAGTAGATGATATTCATCTTTGGCTGTCTTTGCATATTAATCATTATCATTTAAATGATGCATAATTGGTTTGAATAAGGTTTTTTAGTCTTTTGTACAGTTACTGTTTTTTTTCCATCAATAATAAGTAATTTGTAGGGGGATAATTTGAGACTATGTAAATATCATAATTCACATTAAACTTTAACACTAGTTTTAACTTCCATTGACCATTTTCTGACTCTATTGTTCCCTCTATATTTGTTTCTGTTCTAGAATGCAGGCTTTCCCTTCTCTTATGAAGCAGTAAAGAGTCATGGATTTTTTTCATTATTTAATGGGTTATCACTCATTGACACTTACCTAATATCCCAGTATCCCAGATTTGGCTAGCAAGAGTACCTCAAGCTGGCTTCTTTGTCCTTTGGACACATCCTTAGGATTCCTTGAGCTGTTTATTTTATGAGGCAAGTTGTCCTTGGCTTATCTTACATTTTCGATGCCTGTTGGTCTCAGCCTATCAATAGTGATGCTGTTGCTGGGAATGCCTGGGGCTCTGCACACCTGGGCCCATTCTCGTTCAAGCAGCCCCCACAGACATTTTCCCCACTGGGGCCCATGCTGTGGCTGGACTTGTCCTTGTGGTTCTTGATTATGACCATCAGGGAACTTTGAAATGGCAAAGTTTATTATGCGCATGTCCTGGAAGGGTACATGGCGTGCCTAGGGCCACAGCAAGGTCCTAGGGAGAGAGCGAGATGGATCATGAGTGGACCTGGACCTGTGCTTCTGCCTTGTTGGGGTCAATGGCTGGGTACCTGGGGATTCCAGTCACTATCTGCTGGTAATTAAAGACATGAGTGAGAATTAAAGTACAGGAATGGAGAAATAAGCAGTCGGTAACCAGAAATAAGATGGTCTGTTAGCAGGTCAATCAGAGCTTTCTGAAAAAGGGAACTTCAGGAGTGGGGTGGCCTGGCTCCTTATCTAGTTGTGTAGGTGGCCTGTGTTTATTCCTGTTGAAGTCTCCAAAGTGGTTGTCTCTAAAGCATAATGTCAGGCGCTTGCATTAGGATCAAAAACAGCTAATTGTCAGCTGCTGATACATATTGTCAGCTGCTAATATTTTAGTACTTCCATGGCGGCTCAGTGGTAAAGAATCCACCTGCCAATGCAAGTGACTCAGGTTTGATCCCTGGGTTGGGAAGATTCCCTGGAGAAGGGAATGGCAACCCACCCCAGTATTCTCCCTGGAGAATCCCATGGACAGAGGAGCCTGGTGAACTATAGTCTATGGGCTCACAAAGAGTCAGACATGACTGAGCGACTCACAGTACCTATTGCAGCAACATTGGAATCAGCCATTGCTTCAGGGAACCCTGGCTCCTCTTAGAAAGAATATTGAAAAGCAAAGGTCTGGGTGAGGGGGGCCAAGAGGCACAAACTTCAGGTGTAAATAAGTCATGGAGACATTCAACATGGTGACTGTTATTGCTAATAATGTGGCACATATTTGAAAGTTGCTGAGAGTTGTCCTCAGAAGTTCGTATCAGAAAAGAACAAATTGTAATAATGTATGTTAAAAAACCAAAACACCAAGATCTGGGGCCTTGAATGATTTTTGGTAGCAGTGTGTCATTGCTTCCAGGGTCTATCACCGTGTAGAGTTAGGGACTTTGTATATATGTGTCTGTGTTTTTCCCCATATTTCTATATATTTAAAACTGAAGGTGAAAGTGTTACTCTTTCAGTTGCATCTGACTTTTTGTGACCGACCCCCCCCCCACCCCCCGCCCGCTCATGGACTGTGGCCCATCAGACTCCTGTCCATGGAATTTTCCAGGCAAGAATACTGGAGCGGGTATTCTGTCAGGATTCCCTTCTCCAGGGGATCTTCCCGACCTAGGAATCAAACCTGAGTCTTCCTCATTGCAGGTGGATTCTGAGCCACCTGGGAACCTATTTCTGTAGACGTCTTTTTAGAAACAAACGACAAAGCCTGTCAGAGTAGGATTCTGATTAGACAAAGATGTGTAGTTTGGATATATATCATTCTCTGTTTCTCTTAATTTTTCACAGGTGGCTAAACCCCTTGTTTAAAATTGGTCACAAACGGAGATTAGAAGAAGATGACATGTACTCAGTGCTTCCAGAAGATCGCTCCCAGCACCTTGGAGAAGAGCTGCAAGGGTGAGCACAGGCAGCAGGGAGAAGGGGAGGGGCAGTGAGAATTTCCACGTGTGGCTGAAGGTGTGTGGGGTGGGGGCTCTTTGCCTTCCTCTGGGTTCTTCTGAGCCTCCTCTCCTGACACTGCACACTCACCCCCTCAGGCTGACCCTGAGCTTCGCCCATGTTGGAGGGCTGACCCGTGTGCGTTTGTGGACGATGAGGGAGCCTGCCGTCAATGACCCTGCAGGCCGATCTCTGTCCCTGGAGGTGGGGTCCCTGGAGGGGAGGGGTTCTGCCCTCTTGAGCTGCTCATGGTGCTGAGAACTTAGCAGGAACTTGTTTCCCAAGACTGGGCCTCTCCCCTCAAGGTGTGTTTTTCTGGTGCTTCAGTCTGTGCCGCTCATCTTTCAGGAGCCCTGTGAGCAACTTGCCCGCATCCGTGGGGCAGCCACAGAGCGCCCTGTGGTAAAGGCTTATCTTCCACTCTGCCCCTCCCCTATTTTCCCTATGGTGGACACCTGTTCTTTATTTTGTTTGTTTCTCATCGCAGGTACTGGGATCAAGAGGTTTTGAAAGCTGAGAAAGATGCACGGGAGCCTTCTTTAACAAAAGCAATCATAAAGTGTTACTGGAAATCCTATGTAGTTTTGGGAATTTTTACATTAATTGAGGTAAAAGCTTTTACATACAGTGCATTGCTTTTCAGGGTATGTAGTTCAGTACTGAGATGAATGATACCTGTGGGGAGAGAGGTCAGAGGATACAATGTGTTTATGAAACCTTATCTGTGATGTCGCTCAGTGCTTGATATATCTTTAGAATAGACAGATGCTTAAACTACTGGACAGATGCTTAAACTACTGGACCTCCGGGGATTATTATTTTCCTTTTAACTGATTAAAGCAGTGTTATGGAAGGATGACACTGAGAAGGAGAATTTTATGCCATGTTAGAGTGTTCTTGGTGTTCAGTATGAATGCTAAGAGTGGTCCTTGATCAAAAGAAGATCTACAGCCTCAAAGAATGTGTACCCTGTGGTTTTGAGGAAGTAAACTTGGATCTGAGCCCAGAATGCATGCGTGTGCACTCAGTTGCAGAGTCATGTCTGACTCCTTGGGAAACGTTGGCCTAGTAGCCCGCCAGGCGCCTGTGTCCATGGAATTCTCCAGGCAAGAGTACTAGAGTGAGTTGCCATTTCCTTCTCTGGGGATCTTCGTGACCCAGGAGTCGAACCCACATCTCTTGCATTACAGGCAGATTCTTTACCACTGAGCCACTTGGGAAGCCTTGAGCTTAGAAGACATTTTACAGGCACTCAGCAAATGATTATTAACTTGCCCAGGTCACAACCGATAAATGGTTTCCTAAGAAGGGATTGTCACCTCTCCTCTTCCTGTGGAACAGAACCCAGGGACCTGTATCTGGGCAGGAGCTGCCAGAGCTTCCAAGAGCACCCTCTTCCCCAGGAGGGTGCCCCCTCCCCATGGGCCCGGTCACCCAGGTCAGATCCCGACTGTGGGGAGGAGCTCCAGCTTCACCATGAATTCTGTGCACCCTCCATGCTCCTCCATGCTCTTTTCTGTCCGTGACTGTGGGGCTGGTCTGCTGGTTGAAGGGGGATTCTGGTACCCTGGCATTGGCAGAGGGTGGTGGAAGGGATATGCAGGGCAAACCAGAGTAGAAAGCCATTAGGTCAGTGACTTCCGTGACCCTGAAGATCCTGGGTCAAGATCCCCCAGTGAGACAGTTCACCTGGGGACACAGGGCCGTCAGCCCCCTGTTCTGGCTGAGCCTGCTGGGGGTTTGCTGCAGACCCCCCTGAGTGGCTCGTGCTCTCCGTGGTCCCTTGGCACTGCCTTAGGGACATGGGCGGCCTGTGAGTGTGTGAGGGCAGGAGGGGTGGAAGCGTTTTAGGTGGAGAAGGTGTGAGTTGTCCTCAGTCCATCGTGTTGGGGTGAGGTGACGGGCCAGGTGGCAGGTGGGCGGCGTGGCTCTTGTTTAAAGGGTGTGTTGTACTGAAGGGCACTGCAGGCAGTGGGCAGTTGGATAGGTAAAGTCCACCCCACACAACTGGAGAGACAGAGAATCTGTCAGCTCCCAGGTGACTGGATGGTCCTGGGAGGTGTAATTCTTGATGACCAAAGGTGGGTTGGCCTTTGCTACAAGTGAATGAGCTTGTGACTATTCTGATGATTTAAGTTCTAAACATCCATCCACGCTGTTATGAAACCATTCCAGATCGGCTCCTTGAGTTGGACCAGGGGAAAGGCAGTAGGTCATGGATAGTGGCTATGTTAGGACATTGATAATCTGCACAGAGGTGGAATCTTCTATATTGATTTTTTAGTACATGTGCCAAGTTGCTTGCTGAAAGCTGACATCCTGGTGAATCTGGGAATGCATCTGTTCAGTGAGAGTGAGAACCCCACGTCAATTACCGGAGTGTGGAGCAGTTCTCCTGTTCTCGTGTCTGAATACACTTTCCCACATGGAGGGTGTGTCCTAGGCCCGAGGTCTTAGGGTGGGAACCAGCCAATCCCTGGGAGGGTAGCAGATTAATCAAGTGAAACTGGGCTTTCTCCCAGGAGGGAGGTTTCTTGATCTTGCTGTGTTGCGACCTTGGTGGTTTAAAGCGTAAAACTAGACAGTGGCCTATATTCCCTTGGTGGCTGTTCCTATATTCCTAGTAGACTGGCATACAGTGCTAACTCCAAATCTGTGTCCTTAGGACACTGGTAGAACTGGTAGAACTCTTAGTTCTGATGCATTGGAATTCAGGGACTTCAGGGCCATTGAAGTAAACCTTGAATTTTTGTTGTTGTTGTTGTTGTTGCTGGCAGTCAAAAAAAGTTTGAAATCCAGCACAAACACTCCTCTTTTCCTTGACTTGCCTTTTGACACACTGCTATTTTGGAGAAATTAGAAAACAGTTCTTACGACGAAGCTAGTAAGGATCTGATTTTAGAACTCATTTTCAGGTACTCTTGGGTTTTAAGTGATTAAAGCTACTGAGAAAAGTGCAATGAATATTAAATAATTGATTTTATGAATCAGCTTTCCATTGTTTGATCTATCTATGCTGCTTGCTGGTCTTTGTTAGATACTGGAAGATCTAAACTCAGCCCAGGATTCTCTAAAATGCAAACATGTTTTCTGTGTGACCTGCAGTTCTCTTTTGGTTCATCTGGTGCACAGAATGCTGCATGGATCATCCATGATTCCCACGCAGTGTGCTCTGATCAGCCACAACACAGGCAGGGCCTTCCCTTGAACTACCGGCAGCAGCACCAGTGGGAAGAGGCAGGGTGATGCCAGTCCAGGGCGAGGCATTTAGGGTTAGGATTTCAAAACCATGAAAATTTCTCTCCTATAAGTATTAGGAGTGACTTTAAGGGTTCGAGGAGCTCTTGCAGGCTGATGCTAATTAGAACAGAACAGAATAGCCAATGAGATCCCAGCATGCCTGGCCTCTGTGTGTACCTTCTTGGGGACCGCGGGTGGGGAGGACAGGCCTGCCCAGGGCCCTCAGGGTGGAAAGGAGGAGCCTGAAACCTCTGCCTGGACCAGAAACACAGAGACCATCTTCCCAGGTCATCAGGGCTTCGCTCTGAGAGGTGAAGTCTCCACTGCTGGTGTGTAAGTGGGGTGACCTCAGAGAGCCATAGTCAGTTCATGCAGTCCCTTCCCCTGAGAGGGGAGGAGTGGCCAGGGTTTCTCTTTCTGGGAATCTTAGAAATGGCCTGGCCTTGTCCTGTCACTTGGTCTTTGTTCAAGGCCATTTTTGCTGGTTGCCTCTGTGTTAGGTGGAAGCTGTAGGAACACGCACATATTTGTGTACGTTTTCACTTTGGAGCTCAGCTGATGGGCAGGAAGTAAACAGAATCCTGTGTGTCCCACAGTGGGCTTTGTGCCTCAACTCAGAGTTGGTTCCCAAAGAGCTGAGTGATCTTTGCATTTATTTCCGTAACCTCCTTCCATGTGTCCCTCACTTCTGCTGCACCCAGGAGTCTGAGGAGTGGCTGCTGATGGCAAAGAAACTGTGGGCCTGGAGTAACCCCTGAGGACCACACAGCAAGAGAGAGGAGGGAGGGGGCCTTGAGCAAAGCGAGACAGGAACCTGCAGAGCAGACCTGCTGTGTGCGCCCTGCAGGTTCTTAAGAGCATCGTGAAAGTCGCACAGTTGTGTCTGACTCTGCGACCCCATGGACTTTAACTATACAGTCCATGGAATTATCCATGCATTGCATGCCGATTCTTTACCAACTGAGCTATCAGGGAAGCCCCTCTTAAGAGCATAGCACTAGCCATTAGGTGTTAGTAATATCCACAGTGATGACCTTGAGGCACAAATGAGGGGAATGCTTTTCAATCGTTTTCATTTTTAAAAGCCTATGTTAATTTTTATTATAACAATTGAATTTTTTTCAATTTCAGAACGGTAGACTACAATATTATATTAGTTTCATGTTTAATGGTGATTAAACATTTCTGTACGTTACAGAATGTTCACCCTATTAAGTCTAGTTACCCTCTATCACCATACAGAGCTATTCCAATATTATTGACTGTAGTTTCTATGCTGTACATTACATTCTCTTGCCTTTTTTATCTTACACCTGTAAGATTGTACCATTTAATGTCCATCACCTATTCCACACATCCCCTCAATCTGTTTTCTGTTTGAAGTCAGGAAGTAGGTAACTCATTTTTACAAGACTGCATTTATAATGGATCAGATTTCAAAAATCTGGCTAGAACTGATATTTTTCATTACTGTCCATAAGAGTGAGCTTTTATGAATGCCTTTTCCTCAAGAGTTCTGGTTCTGCTATGATCACCTGTGAGCAGTGACGAGTTATCCAAGCTCTTTGTGAAACCAGCCTCTGCTGTTAAGAATAGGTCTCTTCCTGGAAGTTTTGTACAGTAAAGTGATCATAGCTTATATTTGTTTTGATGCTAGTTTCAGAGCACTCTGAGCTGTTGTAACTTACTTAGTTGTCCCAGGATTCCCCCAAGGGAGGCAAGGCAGGTATTTCCATTGATGAGGACCTGGGGGTGCAGGAGGGCCCAAGAGGGGCCTGGGGCCATGTGACCCGCAGGTGGCCAACCTGGTTTTTGAAGGACAGTGTTTTAATTCCTAGACCAGTATTCTCTGTGTTCTGTCCTGAGACTTCCTCTCCTTCCACAGCCTCCACTGAAGAGTCACAGGTTTAGTTGCTAAGCCGTGTTGTACTCTTGCAACCCCATGGACTGTAGCCCTCTAGGCTCCTCTGTCCATGGGATTTCCCAGGCAAGACTGGAGGGGTTGCCATTTCCTTCTCCAGGGGATTGAGCCCAGGTCTCCTGCATGGTAGGCGGATGCTTTACCGATTGAGCCACCAGATCACAGAGCCAAGACTTTTTTCTGACAACAGCTTTGTACTCCTCTTTCTGCTGCTTCCTGCAGTGTGGGGTTTTCTTTTTCCCTGAAGATTTTAAGGAACATTTCAAAAATAGAAGACTAGAACAAGGTAGCAGAATCCATTACCCTAGAAAGACAATTTTGAGCTGCCTGTTTTTTGAGAAGTAGACACAGGAAGGAAATCTCCTTTTGTAAGGGCTTCTTCTGCTCTGTACCTGAAAGAGAATGTTGGCCCTGAAACACAAAAGCTTTTTGTCAGTGGAGAATGGATTTGCATAATGAATCCAACTCTATCTTTCTTGCTTTGTTTACTCTGGGTTGCCTATTAACCTCTCATGAGCCCCCCTTCTGCGCCCCACCCTTTAGCTGGAATGTCAGGACTTGGGTTCATATGGGTTTTTCTTGGAAGTATGGTAGATCTCATGGAATTCTAATTAAAACCCTTTGTGGTCCTTGTAAATCATTCACAACAGGTCTGTCATCCCCCCAGGCTCAGCTGGCTTGACAGTGTAGGACTGGAGGATCGCAGATGCTTACTTGAGGTTAGTTTCTGCATCCAGAATCTTCCAGGGAGGGAGGACTTAAGTCTCCATCCCTAATTTTTTTTGTGAGTTTTAGGGGCCTTCCCTGAAAGCTCAGTTGGTAAAGAATCAGCCTGCAATGCAGGAGACCCCAGTTTGAGTCCTGGGTTGGGAAGATCTGCTGGAGAAGGGATTGGCTACCAGTATTCTTGGGTTTCCCTTGTAACTCAGCTTGTAAAGAATCTGCCTGCAGTGAGGGAGACCTGGGTTTGATCCTTAAGTTGGGAAAATTCCTTGGAGAAGGGAATGGCTATCCCACTCCAGTGTTCTGGCCTGAGGAATTCCATGGACTCTATAGTCCATGGGGCCGAAAAGGGGCAGACACGACTGAGCGACTCAGTCACTCAAACCAGTTTCTAGGGGCTGGGCTACAGGCCTCAATGCTCTCAGCTCCTCTTGAGTGATGCACCCAGGATGAAGTCCACTGTGTAACAGAGGAGAGAAAACTGATAGACCGGAACAATTTCCCCGGATTCACTGCTTTCCCTCTTAGCTCTGGATCTTTCTCAAGTCTAACATTGTCATCTCTTCTCCAGTTTCTGAAGATTAGCTGCTTGTTCATTTTCCCATAAGTTCACCTGCTTATTTCCTTCTCTGTTCAATGGTTTCTAGTTCCTGTGTGTTTTTTTTTTTTTTTTTTCCCTCATGAATCAGAGATAACAGTTGGGTAAGAAATGTTTAAAGCAGCACATGTGGAATCATAGATGAGGAACTACCCAATGGGGAATTTCTAGCATCAAGCTGTGTAAGAAGTTCCCCTAAAAACAAGCGATAGGGTCACATGGGAGGTATTCTCCAGAGGCTGAATACCAAGGACTCCACCAAGCAATATCTGTCTCAGAGACTCGAACCTTGAACCATGGGGTATTGTGGTATTATATTGGGATCTTGTAAAAATCCTTTTTGGCTTTGCAGTTGTGAAATATGAAGGGATTATAGGAGTAATTTTGACCTTGTTCCTGTTTATCTGGAAAGTTTTCATTTGGCTACTTGCAACTTTGATACTGAATGTTTTCTCAGTTGTTTTATTTCTCACTCAGTTGAGGGTTAGGGTCAAGAACAGACAGAAGTGTGGACACTTTGGGTCACTTTGGGTCAGATAAACTCCTTAATGAGACTG
Source organism: Ovis aries (assembly GCF_016772045.2). Taxonomy (NCBI): domain Eukaryota; kingdom Metazoa; phylum Chordata; class Mammalia; order Artiodactyla; family Bovidae; genus Ovis; species Ovis aries. The sequence continues at coordinate 70,221,943 of NC_056063.1, read as the reverse complement.
TTTGATCAACTGAGTTATTCAAGTGGTGGCCTCAGTGAAAAAAATCAAGGTGCTAAGGCAGTAGTGATCCTTATTTTACAAAAACTCAGTTTTGCTGAATTTGTTACTTCTGTTGGTATTCTCTTTGGTGGGTTTTCAATGTTAGGCTCAAGTGGAGAGCTGAGTCACAGACGACAGTGATTCCAGAGATAATCATAAGTTTTAGGAAAGTATGGGATGGCGGCCGTTACCACTGGGCTTCTGGTGCAGAGCTCCAGGTTTGTAGGCTGCAGCTGTGGACTGCTCTGGGTCATACCTGGGCTGGGACTGCCTTTGTGTACAGTTTGACATTCTTGCTTCTCTGTGTAAGCCTTCTTCAGACTTCTATCTCAGTAAACTATAAACAGTGTGTTTTGCAATATACGATATGAGGGGCTTTTTAAATAATCTCTTCATGCCCCTTGGGATGAATCATGGGGCCTGCTGGAAATGTAACGAGCCTTTGTATTCTTGGGAAATCTTATTCTCATATGATCATCTTACTCATAAATATTCAGCTAAACAGCATTCACCTTCTTTTCCCTACTAGAAGAAACCGTCCATGACCTTGTGAAAGGCAAGGCAGTCAGTGAATGTGTGGGTTTGTGTGTGCAGAGCAAGACATGAGTGTTGGGCTTCTGTGTTGCATTCCTTTGAAAAACGGAGACAGCTTTCTGTGAATAATCTGATCAGGCATTAGTTGACTGAGCAGAAAATATGTGTTAGTTTTGTTTGCTGATTGAAGTTTTTGATTCTCCTTCCCTTCCTCCTGCATGTGGCTTCTTCGGCTTTGGACAGACAGAGTTATCAAAAGCAAACCATTCAATTATTTACCCTGTCTGTATTATTAAGGAGGGATTGCTTAAAAGGAAAAACTGAATTCTGGAAAGATTTCCAAACTTTTGGCATTTTGTCCTTTGAGAATTCTGGAGGAAATGATGTCGAGGGCCAAGGTCTTTACTTTTGGTGACTTGGATTTCTTGAGTGTTTGGATTTCCTTGGTTAGAGAGAAGGGGACCTTCAAGGGGCAACAAGGGGGCAGAAGTAGGTTGTGGGGTGGAGTGTCCGTTTGGCAGAGTGGGCAAGTTTTGCAGTTTTTTTGACGATAGCTTTGGGAAAGAAAATTGTTTTCCCTATGCCATACTTAAGATATAAGTCCTAATGCTTCCCAACTCATTGGTTTAGAATTGTAGTTTTTGCCTTGGGGAAAAGAAGATTGGTAATATGTATTCTAAACCAGTACCTGTAGTGTTTGGCAGATGAAGAACCATGGATGACATCATGTTTTTAGCTTGGTGTCTGCTGTATTTAATTTTTGGCTCCAAGGAATATCCCAGCTTCTGGGATGGAGAGACAGTGATACAGTGTACCCTGGGGCTGGGATCCTGGGAACCTCCCAAGCCTGCTTTCTTCGAGAAACTCCAGCAGAAGCTGGGCTCCATTCTCTTGATCCCTGTTTGTGTAGAGTTCAGGGTTGGAAAGAGGGGATCTGTGTTTGTTCCAATGTCTCAGTTCATAAAGGCTCTTGATGAGTTGTTGTTGTTGTTGTTGTTTTTTAATATTTATTTATTTGGCTTCTGCAGCAGGTCTCAGTTGTGGTATATAGGATCTTTAGTTGTTCAAACTCTTAGTTGTTACATGTGGGATCTTTTTCTTTGACCAGGGATCGATCCTGAGCCCCCTGCATTGGGAACATGTGGTCTTAGCCACTGGACCACCAGGGTAGTCCCTCTTGATGAGTTTTTGATGTATTTGTGGGAAGGCTGACGATCTCCCTGTCTTACTCCTGTGCCATCGTCTTCAGCTTCTCCTCCATAAAGGCTCCTAAAGCTGACAGAGATGGCAAGAATGGTCCTCCCGTATGTGAATGACCTTAAGTTTCTGTTGGGTTGGGACACTGAGAATACAGGGGACCAGGAGCAGGCTGCCAAAAGGGCTTATTCACATGGAAACAAATTTCTTACCTTTCTTATGCTCATCTGAAGCCAAGAGTCACTTGGTATTTTGCCAAATGTGTTCTAAGGCACTGGTTATAATATTTATTGAGCATCCACAATGTACTAACCACAGTGTACTAAGGCTTTATTGTATTTATCACATTTTTGCTTAGGTTAAAACTGTTGTCTGCTTGTCTTATAGAAGATAGTGGATCTGTGGATTTTTTCTTTAGGTTAACTAGGAATGTTGCATTTTGTCAAGACGCCTTTTTGACAAGTAATAATAAAAGTAAAGCGTGTGTTAAGAAAACCTGGTTTGGGGCTTCCCAGGCGGTACTAGTGGTGAAGAACCCGCCTGCCAATGCAGGAGACCTAAGAGACCTGGGTTCGATCCCTGGGTCGGGAAAATCCCCTGGAAAAGGGCATAGCAACCCATGGCCTGGAGAATCCCATGCACAGAGGAGCCCGGCGGGCTACAGTACATGGGGTTGCAAAGAGTCGGACATGACTGAAGCAACTTAGCACCTACGAATCCAATTAGCTTCAATCTTCCAACTAGATTTTATGATTTAAGGTTTGAGGGCTGAATAAAGTCTTTACTCTGTCGACTGAAAAAAAGAAAACCCAAAAAACCAAAGCCTAAAAGAAAACCTGATTTGGCTTGTATGTCTAATGAAGATTTTTTAAAATTTGTTTTTAGGAAAGTACCAGAGTAGTTCAGCCCATAATTTTGGGGAAAATTATTGGTTATTTTGAAAACTACGATCCCTCTGATTCTGCTGCTTTGTACGAAGCCCATGGCTATGCCGGGGTGCTGAGTGCCTGCACGCTTGTCTTGGCCATTCTGCACCACTTGTATTTCTACCACGTCCAGTGTGCGGGGATGAGGCTGAGAGTAGCCATGTGCCACATGATTTACCGCAAGGTAAGTGTCACTCGGGACCAAAGTGTGTACCTCTCGTGAAGTACCAGAAGCATGTTGGAGAAGTTCTCTGTCAATTACAAATTTTATAACTAGTGAAAATCATGAGTCACTGTTGTATACATGTAACACATAACATTGCACATCAAGTATACTTCAGTAAAAACGTCAGACACATTGTACCCAAGAAGAGCATTTTCTTTTAATGATTATGCTCATTTACACTATGCTACGGAAGTTTGCTCTTTGCATCCAGTTGATATTGTTTAAGAAAACGTTAGGAAAACATAATGAAGAGATTTGTATTGAGATCAGGTCAGGACAGCTTTTGATAATGTTTATTCACAGGCTTTTCGATACTATTCAGTAAATTTACAAAGAAGTCTATAAGCATCAGAGATATGAAGTTGATTTTTAATGTTCTCATGCCGAAATCACATAGTGGTATTAATGGAAATTTTGTTGTTCATGAAAACCTTTATTTACACAAAGTTGTATTTACTAGAAAACTTCTGTGGTTGGGTCTGTAAAATTAAATCTAGAAGGAAAGAATGTATTTGAGAAAGGGAAGGCTTATTTTTTCAAACATTGCATGTATTCATATTCATCATAATTATGTTTACTAAAATATAAATGGAATCCCTGCCACATAGACACACTCATTGTGTTATATAGTTGTGATTATTCATAACAGTAGTAAAGACAATAGATGTTTGTATAAAACTTGAAAATTTTCATTGTTTTTAGTAATTTTGGAAAGAATTTGTTGGTTGCCATTCATGTTTTTCATAATAGATTTCCTTTTTTTCTTTAGTAAGCATTATAGCAGTTTTAGTATGACCTGGTTTGATGTTTTTAGTGCTTTTGTGCTGAGAAATACCCATAAAATTACTCCATAGGTTATCCTGGTCTTTACTGTAAAGGAAGTGAGGATTTCAGGTGGATTTATAGAGAAATTGCCAGTGTCAGGAGCTGAAGTGCCCTTTATAAACTTGATCCTGGTATCTCTGTCCTGTTTACTTTTTTAAGAACTTTCATTTGACTGTATTATATACTTTGAAATTTACTGAGGTAGCAGACACACACAAAAAGGAAAACAACATTGTCAGTGTGTTAAGTGGCTTTACTATAGTAATTTCTGCCATTGTATCAGAGCATCACATTGTACACCTTAAATATATACAATTTTTATTACAAAACAATTAAAATTGTCATTGAAGTCTAAAGCCAAACAGTTTAAATTGAAATTATCACTTCTTTCATCTACTTGCTCTAAATTCTAGACTTCTGCTTCCTGGGGGTACATTTGTTGGCAAAATGTGACTTGTCTCCTCATTTTCCCTTGAGCGGAGTCTTGTTAATCTAAGGGCTGTGTCATACCTGGGGGCCTGGCATCTCACTGTCTGTGTTTGGCTGCAGCATCTGAGCCAGTTTCCTCCTGGGTGATGTGGAAATGGCCGTGGTGCCCCTACACTCTGGTCAGGGCTCTTCCTTTTCTACCATCAATCATGTTCCTTGATAATCTATGATACCATCTACTATTTAAGAGATAGACACTCTGATTCCCAAAATTTGGCTAGATGTTTGTCTTTCTAGATCATGCTTAGCTCCCGTAAATAAATAGGAAATTTCACCAGACCCACATTGTAAAAATCTTTTGTTAGGTCTAATGGTTCAGTGAAATAAAGCTCTCTCTTTGCTGCACAGGTGAGCCAGGGTCCACCTGTTTTCTTCCTCTTGGCCCTGACATTTTGGAACATTGCCTTTGGGAAATCCGATCTGGCCCTGGCACGTTTGCTTAGATGAATGTAAACATATCCCAAAGCCATTAATTTGCTGGCTTGATTAGGCTAAGAGAATTGTCCCTTTACAAAGTCAAGGACTGTTGGAGTAACCACAGACATAACCAGAAATTCCAGAAACGTGAGAAAGAACTGTTTCCTCCTGCACAGCCTTGCATCTAGGATCCCACTGGGGTGGAGAAATTCAACACTTCTTTGTAGGTTACCGGCGGACTGATTCCTTAGAGCAAAAGCTGGTGCTTCTGAACAGCTCTGAAAGGCCCCTTGGAACGATTGTGGTTCATGCTCAGGCCCCACCTCCTGATCTCTGGTCCTGGAAACAAATCAGCTTGGGTGTTATAAATTGTTGCTAAGTCACAGTTGTAACTTTGATCCTTTGGGATATATCCTATATATGGGTGACTTATTTATTTACCTTTTGACTGCTTTGGTAAAATTACTTTTGATCATTGCTACGATTTTTTAAAAAATTGTAGTAAAATATACACAACATCCAGCTTACCATTTTAACTTCTTTTTAAAAAATTAATATATTTATTTGGCTGCACCAGGTCTTAGTTGCAGCATGTGTGATCTAGTTTCCTAACCAGGGCTCATTGGGAGTGCATAGTTATTAGCTACTGCACCGCCAGGGAAGCCCCCATTTTAACACTTTTTAAGTGCACCATTTAGTGACATTAGGTTCATTCACGTTTTTGTTGCAGCCATCAATGCTATTCATCTTCAGAACTTCTTCAGCATCCCAGACTGAAACTCTGTACCCATTAAACACTGACTCCCCAGCCCCTCACCACCATCTACTGCTCTGAATTTGATGACTCTAGATGACTCAGGTGTCAGGTGTCAGTTCTCTTTAGAGGCTGAATAACATTCCATTACAGGTCTATACAACATTCTGTGCATCCTTTCATCTGTTATTGGACATTTTGGCTGTTCCTACATTTTGGCTGTTGTGAATAATGCTGCTGTGAACGTGGGTGTACCAGTATTTGTTCAAGTCTGTGCTTTCAGTTCTGAGTGCATCCGCAGAAAGTTGAATTGCTATATATACTATATGCTAATTTTATCTTTAGTATTTTAAGGAACTGCCAGACTCTATTTTATTGTGATGACATTATTTTACATTCACACTTGATCATTGATCTTTCTGTTTGACTTGAGGATTAAATGAAAAGTTTTTATGAACATGACATTTCATTTGGATTAGTGACTCCAGTTGCTGGTCTGTTGAAGCAGCTCAGGTGTCTATTCAGATTCCTCAGATCTCTAGGGCATTTTTTTCCAAAGTTCTTACCGAATACTGGGATTATGCAACATGGGTTGTGTTTTTTTGTGAAGTCAGCAACTGGCATTAAGAACACAGATCCGTCAAAGGAATAGTGTTTTAAACCTTGTTGCATCTATCCATTCACTGAAACTACTAGTACTGTACCTTTAAAGGAATGATTCTTTGTAGCAAAAGGAGAAAGATGTAGTACACTGAAAGGTAATACCCTAAAGTTGGTCATGTATGGATGTGAGAGTTGGACTGTGAAGAAGGCTGAGCGCCGAAGAATTGATGCTTTTGAACTGTGGTGTTGGAGAAGACTCTTGAGAGTCCCTTGGACTGCAAGGAGATCCAGCGAGTCCATTCTTAAGGAGATCAACCCTGGGATTTCTTTGGAAGGACTGATGCTTAAGCTGAAACTCCAGTACTTTGGCCACCTCATGCGAAGAACTGACTCATTGAAATCTACTCTGATGCTGGGAGGGATTGGGGGCAGGAGGAGAAGGGGATAACAGAGGATGAGATGGCTGGATGGCATCACTGACTTGATGGACGTGAGTCTGAGTGAACTCCGGGAGTTGGTGATGGACAGGGAGGCCTGGCGTGCTGCGATTCATGGGGTCACAAAGAGTCGGACACGACTGAGCAACTGAATTGAATGGGGCCGGATGACATGATCTTAGTTTTCTTAGTGTTTCGTCTTAAGCTGGCTCTTTCCCTCTCCTCCTTCACCTTCATGAAGAGGTTCTTTACTTCCTCTTCAATTTCTGCCATTGCAATGGTATTATCTGCATGTCTAAGGTTGTTGATGTTTCTCCCTCCTATCTTGATTCCAGCTTGTAACTCATCCAGCCAAGTGTTTCTCATGATGTGCTCAGCATATAGATTAAATGAACAGGGTTTAAACCTTATATTATCTCATTTTAGAAAATCGCCAGGAGTCCCTGGTGATATTCCCAGCATGAGTCACTTATCACCTTCACAGTGAGACCAGTGTCTTAATTCCTGTCTGTTTATGGTTGGAACACAGAAGAAGGAGTACTCCCCCAGCTTCAAATCTCAAAGGGTAATAACTCCCCAAGCTTAGAGCGTGGGAGGTGGATCTGGAATGGGGAAAGATGAAAACTTAAAGCAAGCTGAGCCTGCATTGAAGATAGTTGTCCAGCCCAAGTCAGTAGTGACAATGTCTCTTCCGTTTGCCAGTCCTGTCCTTGTCTTCATGCCTGAATGCTATGGGTGTTCAGACCTGGGACAGGCAGCATGACAGTGTCACTAATCAGGATGGTCTTATCCGATGGCACAGAGATTTTAAGAAGCATGCTTTCCCACATGAGTCCTGATAATGGGATGGTTTGCTTCCAGTGCCAGGTAAAGCCAGAGCAGATAGTCAGGGAGGTCACTGAGTGTTCTCTGCTGCCGGTTACCCAGGGCAGATTTACCTGCAGAATCTGATCAGTTTGCCAGACTTCCTAATGTGACTGATTCTCATCCTAATTCTCTTTAGTGTTTGTTACCCAAAGGGTGGTTTGCAGGAGAGATACGTCATTCGTTGTTTCAGCTTCTAAAATAACTTGATTCCCTGCAAACATCCCAATTTTCCTTTATCTTTTGTTGTAGATCTGTAGGGCTTTCCTGCTGGCTCCATGGTAACCCACCTGCCAGTGCAGGACGGGTTCAGTTCCTGGGTAGGGAAGATTCCCTGAAGAAATGACAACCCACTCCAGTATTCGTGCCTGGGAAATCCCATGGACAGAGAAGCCTGGCAGGCTGTAGTCCTAGGGGTACAGTCCTTGAGGGTACTTGACATAGTGTTTGAAAAACAAAAGTATTCCTGAATATTCTTATTCTGTATTTGGAAATTTGCCTACTCGCGAGCGTTTATATGTAATTCTAAAAATCATTCTAAAATTTACTTATAATTCTAAAAATCATTAAAAAAATTGGGATACTTTCCTGGTCTTCTGCCCATGTTGATACAGTCCCTTAAATTTCTTGTCATCTGACATGCATATTCCCAGTGGGGTGGAATGTGTTTCTGCTTTCATACTGTGGAACCGATGGCGTCTTCGTCGTCTCCTTGGTGCCTTGCTTCTCATATTTTTGTTCTTTTCGGGGGGAGTTTGCAGCTAAGTGCTGAAGTGTTGTCTGGTGTTCCTATGCAGAGGACTGTGATGTGTCCCGCCGGGAAATATGTGTGTCGGTGAGCTTGGTTCAGGTAGTGTTCTGGTGCTGCTGGCTGTGTTTGTGTGAGGCCAGTGTTTGTGAATTACCAATGGCAATTAAATAAGGTTAAATAGAAAGATAACACAAAAGAAGGTCATCTAAGTGTGGAGCAGTTGATGAAGATGTTTTTACCAAAGGCTGGCAGAACCCTAGCCCTGTAGTTCCCTTAGGAACAATTAGTATTCACTTAGGTTCCTGTTGTTGTTTACTCTCTAAGTCCTGTCCAACTCTTTGTGACCCTGTGGACTGTAGCCCACCAGGCTCCTCTGTCTGTGTGATTTCCTAGGCAAGAATACTGCAGTGGGTTGCCATTTCTTTCTCCAGGGGATCTTCCTGACCCACGGATCGAAATCTTCTGCATTGACAGGTGGATTCTTGACCGCTGATCCACCAACAAAGCCCTAATTCACCTTTGTAGTGACCATAGAGTATGACTGCTGATATTCATACAGTACAACTCAGGGAGGTTGTTTCTATACATTAGCATCCTGCTTAAAGAAATATTCGTACTTACCTTAGATCCGTTTTCAGTTTTCATCTAAGCAGTGTAGTTCTAGTTTCAGAAGTTTGTAATTTGGGGGGACTTACATGCTCTTTGTATCCACACCATTTCTATTTCATGGTTTCAGGTAACCATCATCTGTCTCCGTGAAGGACTCTTTCTTTTTCCCTTAATCCTGTCTCTTAAGACCCCTTCCTTCTTCGGATCATTTCCCATCTCTTTTGCAGACACTTCTTCAGTTCAGTTATGTTTTAAGATCAGTGATGAGGACAGCAGGCATCCTTTCTCCTAGAGCCTGAACTGGAAGGAAGTAGGTGCTCTTTCAGGGTGCCTGGAGTGGTCAAACTTGCAAACTCCTCTGGATAAATGAAGCCTGACTTTAAAAACAATCTGTGTACTGAGTGTGCTAAGTATGAGAAGGGAAGGTTCACCCCCTGCAGCACCTCTCTCTTCATCCACCCTTCCTGTTTTCCTCTCTTTGAGTTTGCTCCTTGGATTGTGGAAAGAACATGATAGATAGAAAGAAAGCCACGTGATATCGTGTTCATAGTTCCAGAACTTTTTGTCTTTATTTAAAACAATTGTGTTTCAATATAGACACTATATTGCTTTAAATTTGGCCTGGACTTGGGGGCTTCCCTGGTGGCTCAGACAGTAAAGGATTTGCCTGTAATGCGGGAGACCTGGGTTTGATCCCTGGGTTGGGAAAATCCCCTGGAGAAAGGTATGGGAACTCACTCCAGTATTCTTACTTGGAGAATTCCATGGACAGTGGAGCTTGGCAGCCTACAGTCCATGGGGTCACCAAGAGTTGTACTCGACTGAATGACTAATGTTTATTTTACATGTGGAATGACAGATATTCAACTGATTTGGGTTATGAAACAGCGACTTCTTATGGTCAATCTAATATCTTTTTTTACGAGTTTGCCGTTATATTTCTAAGAGACCAGGATGTTGAGGATTGTTCAAGTGAGACAGTGTGGTATTTATGAAAATACAATGACTCTCTTATAGCATCTGATACCTTGTTTGGATTTTATCTTCTAATGGTATTTTCTAACTTCCAGACAAAATTAGAATGTGCTAGTAATGTTTCTTGCACTGTTTAGCAGTTTTAAAAAATATTTTCCCCCTTTATTTCTGATATAAAATCACATTTTGTGAAGAGTTAATCTCATCAAGGAGCCTTTGGGTAAAGATTTACTTTTCTGGTGGCAGGAGATTGAGCAAAGCAGGTTAACGAAGGAGAGGCTGTTTGGTTTAAACCGCTTTGTTCAAAGGATATATTTCTGTTGCTTGAGAATAAAGGGTGTCAATTGTATACTGCCTACCATCTGGTAACTACCTGCTGTGTGGGGTGCAGTGCAAACTGGAAGGGAAGCCTTAGCCCCACGGTTCCCAAACTGCTGCACTAAGATTCATGAAAATTTAAAAACACTGATACCCGAGCCCTCTCTGCAGAAATCCATTTTAATGGCTTGGGGAGGTGGGTGGATTCTATTTATTTCTGGCCACATGAACTGTGGGATCATAGTTAATCATGGAGTCTTAACCACTGGGATAGCGGTGTTTTGTTTTGTTTTTGGCATGGGGGAGTTTTAAAAGGTACCAGGTGATAGTGATAGGCCTCAAATGCGTTTTTAGCTTAGTTTCTTTCCTGTATCTTATAACCAAGATCTTCTAATACATTGCAGAAGCATGTGCATTAGATGCTTAACGTTTGTCGGTGCAGATGCCCTTTTGAAATTGCAGCTATAAACCTGAAGGATGGTGGCCATTCTGTAGTTCTCCCGTGGCTCAGATTCTAAGCTGGGCATCTCCTGTGCACTGAGTGATCAGGTTCTTGAATCAGGTGCACAAGTATTTGCTAGACGACAGTGTGGCAGGTCAGATAGGAGAGAGACTGGGAGTGTAGACTCTGAGTGAAGTCAAACCCGAGATCCAGTCTTGATTTCGCTGTCTGCTGAACTGTGAGTGAGTGGAATCCACTTCTCAGAGCCTCAGTGTCCTGAGTTTAAACACTGAAGGAGAGAACATATGCTTCATGAGGTTTTTGTGAGCACTGGTTTTGCAGAGGACCTGTTAAGAGTCATGTATTCAGTATAGGAGGGTGAAAGGTCATACACACAACAAGATTGAGTGCTTTTCTTTGAACCACAGTTTTCCTCTTTGTAGACATTAGCCTGAGGCTAACTGCTCTGAGCCTACATTTCCTCATTTGTAATAGTACCCAACTCTTATGGTTGTAGAGAGGATTAAATGAGCCAGTCTTTGTAAAGCATTTAACGTAGTGCTTGGCCTTTAGCTAGTGTTCACACATTCCCATTATCTTGATTACTGGCAGTCAGTCCCCGAAGGCTAGAATACCTACAATTAGACGAAATAGAAATATGGGTGTTAAGTGGTAGACAAGTGTACAGACTTAATGGTTTAGGAGAGGACCCCTTCGATGGGTGGAGTGATGTGCGCGTGTCTGTTATTCTGTGTCAGTGTGTAGGCCTGCAGGGGGCCAGTCCATGCATGGAGCAGTGTTCCAGTAGAAAGCCAAAATGATTTATTCACGGAATTGTAGAAGCACAGTTGGCGTAGCAGGAGGCTCCAACATACATCTAGAAAGGAGCATTGGGACCAGAGTCTTGCTGAAGGCTGTTGGAGTTACTGAGCTGGTAAAGGGGAACCCTTGGAAATTTTGATTAAGGTAGTAAATGATCAGAGTAGTGATTTAGGAAAATACAATGGAAGGCTGTTGTGTGTGGGTACATGTGAAGTTGTGAGTCAGCTGAAAAAATGATTGGAAAGGACATCACGTCTGGCTATTCATTCCTTCATTTCATTCTTACTATTTTGCCCATTTAGTGAAGAGTTTAGTGAGAGTGGTGGGTCATTGAAAGAAAAGAATAATGTCTTATTTCATCTCATACGTGAATTGATGTAATACAGTACATGTTAGACAAAATAGCAAAATGAATTAGTTGTGGACCTTTTAATGCATTACAGTATTCATCAGAGATGGAGAAAAGAAAGGATTCAGCTCGCAGGGGTTTATTATAGAAGGGGAGAAAAGTATTGGTTAGGAAATCCTAGTTCTGATAGGAATCCTCAAAGGCGGTCTGCCCTGAAACTTCAGCTGTTTCATAAGCATCGCTGGTTTGCTTACCATTATTCCAAAATTTGGGAGGAAATACCCCAAACACCACCATCCTGTAATGGCAGGCATCATTTTTATAGATTCTTTTCCAGTCTTTATCCAGCGACACATAGTAATGGACTCACTGTGTTCGCTAGTCTTAGGGTGAAAGATGTTTGTGTTCATGGCCTTACATGGAATGTCTTTTTGATCCATGTTTTTTTCTTGGCTGCATTTGCCAAAGGTACCTTCAGACGGCATTTATTTTGTTGCAGTTGTTTGGGAGACCGAGTTTGATAGCACACTGTTCCAGGTGAGCTGTGCCCGTCCCATAGTGACAATATGTGTATCCCTGGAGGTGGGCTGTGTATAATAGGTTTTTACTAGGTAACCAGTCTGGAAAGCTAATTGCTAATCCCTGCTTTCTTTCACAAGTTCCTCAGCAACAACAAAATTCCTGTACCCTTCCATCAAAAGTTAATGTAACTAAACGCCTAAGTTTGGGGTATGTACTGTGCTGCGTGTACTCAGCTGTGTCTGACAGTTGGCAACCCCGTGGGCTGTAGCTGGCCCGGCTCCTCTGTCCATGGGATTCTCCAGACAAGAATACTGGAGTGGGTTGCCATTTCCTATTCCAGGTGGGGAGCTTCTCTACACAGGGATCAAACCCAGGTCTCCTGCGTCTCCCTTCATTGTAGGCAGATTCTTCACTATCTGAACCATCAGGGAAGCCCTCTTAGGCTTTGAAAGTCAAAGTCAAAGTTGCTCAGTCATGTCTGACTCTTTGAGACCCCATGGACTGTACAGTCCATGGAATTCTCCAGGCCAGAATACTAGAGTGGGTAGTCTTTCCTTTCTCCAGGGGATCTTCCCAACCCAGGGAACCCAGGTCTCCCGCAGATTCATTCCCACCTGAGCCAGTAGGGAAGCCCAGGAATACTGGAGTGGATAGCCTATCCCTTCTCCAGCAGATCTTCCCAACCCAGGAATTGAACTGGGGTCTTCTGCATTGCAGGTAGATTCTTTACCAACTGAGCTATTGTCTTTTCCAAGACAAGACTAGAGTATCTCTGTTATAAGAGGTGGGTTTTTAAATCTCAGGCTTCCCTGGTGGCTCAGATGGTAAAGAGTTTGCCTGCAGTATGGGAGACCCAAGTTTGATCCCTGGGATGGGAAGATTCTCCTGGAGAAGGAAATGGCAACCCACTCCAGTATCCTTGCCTGGAAAATTCCATGGAAGAAGGAGCCTGGCAGTCTACAGTCAGACACAACTGAAGAGATTTAGGATTGCACCTCCCACTTGAACATCCCTCCCATCTCCCTCCCTATCCCACCCCTTTATGTTTGAGTTCCCCCAAGTCACAAAGCAAACTCCCATTTGTTACCTTTACGTATGGTAATGTAAGTTTCCCTGCTACACTTCCATATAGCCCACCTACTCCTTCTCCCTACAGCCTGAATCTTATGGTTTATGGGATCTTAGTTCCCTGACCAGGGATTGAACCCAGGCCCCCTGCATTGGGAGCATGGAGTCTTAGCCGCTGGACCAGGGAAATCCCTCCCTTAGCATTTTTTAAGGAAGGGGCCTGGAAATCGATATTTGTTTAATCTGTGCCCCAGGAATTCTTAATCATGGAGAAAGTTTAGGAAACTGTACTAGAGAATGGTGAAGGGACCAGCAGACCAGGTCGGGCTGGTGGAGATACGGTGTCTCCCTGGAAAGGGAACAAACAGCAAGTATATTCTTTCTCCTTTCCCTGGGGTTTGTGCTGCAATCATGACTCATACCTATTTTTAAACATTCTAATTTTTTTGTCTACCTGTTTTTCATGTCTCCCTCATTCTTCAAAATATTTCACTGCGTTTACAGTTTTTGATTGGTGGTTATTTTCATTTTGGTCTTCAAAGGTCACTGTTCTTTAAATTGTTTCAAACAGTCAAAACATAAAATTGACTAGGTTTGCCGTTTTCAAGTCTACAGTTGAGTCAGTGGTGTTAAGTCCATTCACGCTGTTGTGCAGGCATCACCACCAAGCATCATCGGGTCTGTGTCTTGTGAGTGGCAGCTTTCCATTTTACTTTCTATCTGAGTCTATTCGTCTGTTCGAGGAACCTCACATATGTGGAATCGTCCTTGGATGGCTGGCTTATCACTTTGTCCTCAACGCTAGGTTAGCTTTTTTGAAAGGGTAGAGGTCATACATGTACTCAGTATTCATTGGAAACAATTTACTGTTCATCCCGGCCCTCAGCTGTGGTGATGACTTTGAGTTAGTTATGGAGGAAAAGGAAGGCATTTCAGAGAGACTGGCATCCTCTCTGGGTGCCTTTCCGAGCAATCAGCTCTGCCTTGGTTCTGTTTTGAAGCCTTCATCCCCTGCTTACTCCTCCCTCTGGGACTCATTAGCTGAACTAACCAGGCCGTTTTCTTGCTTGTGACCTCGGGGAATTTACAGCTCTGGATACCATCTGGTATTTTATATGCTCCACTCCAGTGAGTGGGAGAAGGTGAGTTTTAGGGACATGGAACTGGGTAAAGAGTGTGTAAAGATGGCTTTTTGGGAGGAGCTTGTGCTCTTGGCTCTGTGCATTTTTCTCCTAATTCCTTCATCTGCATCAGTAAGAGAAATTGAGGCATCGCTGCTCTCAGTATGTTTGGTTGTAAAACTGTATATTGAAAACATTTAGGGAGCATCTCCTACTTTTGTCATTTTGTTTTTCTTTTCTGCTGCACAGATTTCATCTTCTGAAAGCTTCCAAGGGAAGGGTAATGCAACTAGTTCTGTGACATTATAAAAGTGAGCACCATTGATTACTTTAGGTTTATTGCTTGTCCTCAATCAAATTCAACACTTTGCTACGTAGAAAACATTAGGAAAAAGGAAAAACCCTTAGAAAATATTACGATTTTGACAAATTCTCAGTGAAATGATTTACCCTTAGTGAGTTTAGAGTGGGTATGTTATTTTCCCCTTCTATTCTTTTGATCTGAAAGGACACATACTAACAATAAAATAATCTGAAAAATGGTTCTCAGTTTAGTTGCTATAAAAGACAGTATATGGCCCCACGTATAAATTCTTACTACTGAACATTCCATTTGAGAACTAATTTTTAGGTGTAGGGAACATGATTCATTAAAGGAAAATGTTGATAGAAGTCTCCCCTTCCTCCCTTTGGGGTCACGGTTGATTTGTATTCTCATTAAGACTGTCTTATCTTGCTGAGCCCTAAATGTATATTTATGCATGTTCTTGGATCTCCTCTCTCTTCATTGTGGAGTTTTCCACCCTTTCTGTGGTTTTCCTCCTTTCTGTTGCCCTAGCTCACCTTGATCCCAACAAGGGTTTTTGGTCTTCCCCAAGTAAAGAGAAATTGCCTAGAGGCCCCAAAAGAAATTCAGGCAAGGTTGTACTGGGGCTCCTGCACTGGTTATAGGAGGTAAAACAGGTTCTCTTGTTCCTTCCCCAAGTGAGGAGGGCAAGTTGATTCCTTATATGGGGTTAGGGTTGTGGTGGGTCTGGGATCAGGCTGGAGGGGTAGTTTCAGTCAGTTCAGTTCAGTCGCTCAGTCGTGTCTGACTCTTTGCGACCCCATGAATCGCAGCACGCCAGGCCTCCCTGTCCATTACCAACTCCCGGAGTTCACTCAGACTCAAGTCCACCGAGTCTGTGATGCCATCCAGCCATCTCATCCTCGGTCGTCCCCTTCTCCTCCTGCCCCCAATCCCTCCCAGCATCAGTCTTCTCCAATGAGTCAACTCTTTGCATGAGGTGGCCAAAGTACTGGAGTTTCACCTTTAGCATCAGTCCTTCCAAAGAAATCCAGGACTGATCTCCTTTAGGATGGACTGGTTGGATCTCCTTGCAGTCCAAGGGACTCTCAAGAGTCTTCTCCAACATCACAGTTCAAAAGCATCAATTCTTCGGTGCTCAGCCTTCTTCACAGTCCAACTCTCATATCCACACATGACCACAGGAAAAACCATGGCCTTAGGTGGTTTGCAAATCCCTTTGTGGTATTGTGTTCGGGGGAGGGGCACATTGTTTTTGCCACACCTTTGGTTTAGGTCCCAGCTCTTCAGAAATGGCAGTGGGTTCTTTTTGTCTTTTTTGTATCTTTTGGTCCAGAATTTGCCCAACTGCACATGAGCGCAGTTGTTTTTAGTCCCATATAGTTTCTTTGTATTTTGTAGCTCTAGGAGGGGTGTGTCCAGTTGTGAGCTTTGCCCCCTTGCCATAAAAGTTCCCTGATCCCAGGCGGGGGGCAGGGGAGTTCCCAGCGTATCATCTCAGTGACTCAAAGCCCTTTGAGAGGATGAGGTCTGAGAATATGCAGAAACTCCTCCTGAGGGGTTCAGATCCTTAGCCTGACCTCAGGGTGGTATCAGTGGCTTCCACCCACCAGTGGCACTTTACTTTAAGTGTTAGTTGCCCAGTTGTATCCGACTCTTTGCAACCCCATGGACTGTAGCCCACCAGGCTCCTCTGTCCCTCGGATTTTCCAGGCAGGAATACTGGAGTGAGTTGCCATTCCCTTCTACCAGGGGATCTTCCCAGCTCTGGGATGGAATTGCAGGATTACTTTTTGAGCCACCGGGAGAGCCTGGGTTGCTTGGAGTCCACATTTTGGTTTTCATGCTCAGAGGCTCACTTGTCAGCTCTGTATACCTGCCATTCTGGTGCCTCCAGGAGGTGCTGTGGATTTAGACGAAAGCTAAAGGTACTTGCAGGAGCTAATTGCCACATCCTTCAAAGCTTGTAGAGAGCTGAGTAGGTTGTGCTGGTTTGCGGGCCAGCCATGGAAAATCAGGCCAGCAACAAGAAAAAGGCAGTGGAGTTGTGAGATGAGAGAACAGCAGGTGGTTGATCTTGTATTGACTTTGTTTTTTATTTCCTGCAGTGAGTTTTTTTTAATCTACACAACCATAGAGGCAATGTGATTAGTTTTATGGCAGTCTCATTAGTTTAATAGTCACCCATTATGGTCATGCTGGTGGAAGATATTAGGCAGTTTCTGCATCCTCCCCTAAAAAGCAGAGATGAATGGCTTTAGATTATGCAATCATGAAAGCAAGTATGACAGCAGCTCTAGGCAACACTCTGGGAAAAATATAGCAGTATTCTGTTTCAGGTGAGCTAAATGTACAGTCACCCTAGTTACCTGTTGGAATAATTCCCATTATCTGACATGCACAATTCTAGGGGGCAGGGCCATGAACCAGGAAATAAGCCAAATGCAAAATAAGTGACCAGAGTCTGAGTCTGCTTTCTATTCTGAGTCCTTTAGGTTCTTACTCGGGGTCTGCTACTCTGATTCACTTATGATATTATGATGCCAAAACCTAGTTTAGAAATAGCAGTAGGTAATGGTGAGCTAGTCGGTGGAAGGGATAACCTGATGGCAGGGGAAAAGATATAATTATAATATATGAAAAACCCAAAAACCTTGGCCATTTGGAGCAGTCCGTGGGACAGAAGCTCTTCTATGCACTGAGGGTCATCGGCACTGGAAAAAAGTCTTGCTGGAGATGAGAAGAGTGCAGCATTAAAATGGTGAACTGAGTTCTCGTCTTTGGTTTTAAAGGCCGACTGCAGCAGAGTTTGGGGGAAGATGCTGTTCAAATGAATATTGGATTCTTAAAGGGTTAGTACTTCTCACTAGTCAGGAAAACTCAATTCATGTGCAAAGAACATTCTTTTCTCCTCTGCTCCTTTGATGGTGATATTTGTGTGTCCATATGTGGGTTACAGAGTTTCACATCTGATTCAAAACAGTTGAGAAAGGAGACATTTATTTTTCAAATGGAATGACTAACAGTTCTTAAACTATTTTTTAAAAAAGTTGAACAAAATTTATGTTTTGGCCTGGATTATCAGTTCAGTTCAGTCACTCAGTCGTGTCCATGGACACAGTTGTGACTCCATGGACGTCAGCACACCAGGCCTCCCTGTCCATCACCAACTGTCGGAGTCCCCCCAATCCCATGTCTATTGAGTCGGTGATGCCATCCAACCAACTCATCCTCTGTCGTCCCCTCTTCCCACCTTCAATCTTTCCCAGCATCAGGGTCTTTTCAAATGAGTCAGCTCTTCGCATCAGGTGGCCAAAAATATTGGAGTTTCAGTTTCAACATCAGTCCTACCAGTGAACACCCAGGACTGATCTCCTTTAGGATGGATTGGTTGGATCGCCTTGCCATCCAAGGGACTCTCAAGAGTCTTCTCCAACACCACAGTTCAAAAGCATCAATTCTTAGGCGCTCAGATTTCTTCACAGTCCAACTCTCACATCCATAGGCATGACCACTGGAAAAACCATGGCCTTGACTAGACGGACCTTGTCTCTGCTTTTCAGGCTGTCTAGGCTGGTCATAACTTTCCTTCTAAGAAGTAAGCATCTTTTAATTTCACGGCTGCAGTCACCATCTGCAGTGATTTTGGGGCCCAGAAAAATAAAGTCAGCCACTGTTTGCACTGTTTCCGCATCTATTTGCCATGAAGTGATGGGTCCGGATGCCATGATTTTAGTTTTCTGAATGTTTTCAGAAAACCAACCTTTTCACTCTCCTCTTTCACTTTCATCATAGAGTTCTCTTAATTGTCCCATATGTAATTTCTCTACTCCCTATCCTCCACCTCCCCATAAATAGATCCCTGCTTCAATGGAATGAATACTTCACAATTCATAGTATTGTTCTTAATGGCCATGTGGATTCTAGAATAATCAGTAATTCGATATTTAGATTGTTTTCTAATTTTTAGTAATTTGACTTTTAGATCATTTCCAGATTTATATATTAACAAATAGCAGTGCAAATGAACCTGATTAAAGCCAAACCTTTCGAGACAGCCTTAATTTCTCAGGGTGTGTGCATTGCAGAACTTTTGATATGCCAGGTTTCCTTCGAGAGTTAACTGCTTATATTCTCTTTGGTGAAATGAAATGTTCCTACACTGCTGCCAAACTTGGATGTCATATTTTGAGTATTTGATTATTAACAAATTTTCATTAACATTCTGTGTTTCTTTTGTAGTGAATTTCCTGTACATATCCTTTGTCTCTTAAAAAAATTGGTAGGCTTTTATAATTGTTAATCAATATTTAGAAGTTCTTGATTTATTAAAAGTTAATAACTTATTAATTAACTTAACTAATTTAGGGTCTGACTTATAGAGCAGATTTGTTCCAGTTGGTTTGCCTTTTATTGTTCTCATGGTAGAACTATTTTGCTTCCACAAGGAAAACAAATTTAACCAAATAGCGATAATATCCCCTTGTAACATGTTAAGTAAATATAGAACTAAAATAATAGCATTAGTTGTTCTGTTGTTTTCTCTAAACTGGATGTGAACTATAGACGCGGGTTCGATCCCTGGGTTGGAAAGACCCCTGGAGGAGGGAATGGCAACCCACATCAGTATTCTTGCCTGGAAAATTCCTTGGAAAGAGGAGCCTGACAGGCTACAGTCCATAGGGTTGCAAAGAGTCAGACACGACTGATGCAACTGAGCACACATGCACACACTTTATTAGAACTGAAGATTAATTTTCTATAATTAATGGGCAGCAGTGTGTGGACCGAAGAAAAAACAGTACCTAGGAGTTGAGAATTAAGTTTTATTTGGTGGGCCTGGAAAATCCCATGGACAGAGGAGCCTGGTGGACTATAGTCCACAGGGTCGCAAAGAGTTCAGCACAGCGGAGTGACTTAAAAACAAGCCTTGGATTAGATGATATTGAGTTTTGTTCTGATACGGAATTCCTGTTAGATCGGTTCTGTTAGTCTGTCTGGGGCAGTTATTTCCATTTTGAACTTAGTCCATGTACATGGTTCTTACTCTAGTTTGTAAGTCTTGTTGTTCCTGACAGCTGAAGTGGATGTCTGAGCTGTTTATTAGGAAGATTTTCTTGTCGTTGGGTAGAATCTGCCGTCTTCTGGCACTGAGTGTCCTCATCGAGGCCCCGTGGAGTCTGCCTCTGTTCACATACAGTGAAGTTCGGGCAAAGCCCCTTGGGAAATCCCCACAAGATGTTCTGGACTTATCCTCTGCTCTTCCTACCCAAATGACAGCTGTTTCTAGAACTTACAACATCTATTTCTTCCACTTTAGTTCAGTGACACTTGAACTCTGCTTGGGCACAATATACCCCCAGGGAGAAAACAAGCCAGTCACAAGGCCCACTTCTTCCCGGGGGTCACAGTCCTGCACTTCTGGCATTTCACTGCCTGTAAACAGGTGCTTCATATATTTTGTCCAGTTTCATAGTTTTGCAATGGCGGGCAAGTCCAATACCCATTATTCGTTCATGGTTGGAAGCATAAATCTGGACAGATTTGCTTGTAAGTCATGTCTTCGTTGTTAATAATACTACTGTCACATCATGTTCTGTTTTTTTTTTTTTATCCTGTGTAGCATCCCAGTGATTCTTTTGTGATTGATTCTTGATTTCTGTGTTGGCTGCAGTATTATAATTGCTTCATGTTAACTTTTGTTCCAAAACCAGCCTTTTGGTCCATCGATTCCCATTAGGTGGATTTTTTTGTTTTTCCCTTTGATGATCAGTTTAAAGTCAGAATTGGTGTGCGGTTCTGCCTTCTTTTAGTTATTAAAATTAGGGATCAAATATCTACTTCTTCAAAACATGTGTTTTCTGCATGAAGAATTATCATTTATTTGTATGTAAAATTGCCTTTAAAAAGTAAATAGGAACCTTTTAATATATCTGTTTATATTTTGCCCATGTCCAAATTCATCCAAACAAGAAAAAAAACAAGACAGGGTTGGGGGCCTTGTTTCTGTCTGTTTGCTGTCCTTGTGGACGTGGCTGTCACCACATTGAGGGGTTGAAGGACAAGCGTGGGTCCCTAGAACCCTGCTGTCAGGGGTCACACTCCTCAACCTGACATAGCTCAAGACCCCATCAAAACGCGCTCTGTTGTGTGACATTCCAGGAGTGACTTGGTGTCACCACAGGAATCTAATTCTGTATCTCTTTCATTTCAGGCCCTTCGCTTGAGTAACTCGGCCATGGGGAAGACCACCACAGGCCAGATAGTCAACCTGCTGTCCAATGACGTGAACAAGTTTGATCAGGTAAGCTGCCCAAGGGATCCTCTTCCATTTTCCATCCTTCTCACTGCGTTCAGCTTATTGGAATGCCAGATTCTAGAGCCAGGGTTCTGTTGAGGACATAAGACAAGAGTTCTCTTTATCTAGCTCATTTCCTCTGTGTGCAACTTAGATATAATGTGTATTGCTCTGTAGATAAGAATTTTGTTTTTCTGACATTGTATACAACATGCTTCAGTAATAGCTGGTAGCAGAGTTCTTGCCCAGCTTGGTTACTGTCCCCCTTGGTTAGGGATCCTTCTGGCGTGGCCCTTCTTGGCACATGATATCAGTTTGCTGCTTGAACTGTCTTCCTCCTTTCGAGTTGATGAAGGCCTGGTGGGCAGGGGTTGTTCTTTCCCCTGTACCCTGTTCAGTGCCTGCTGCATAGGGAGCCTGTGAGGAGTAATGCCAACTGGGTGGTCCCTAGCCAGAGGCAACCTACTCTCCACTGTTCCATTGCAATCTTTTTTTACGCTTTATGAATAGATCACATTACCCAGGACATTGTAGCTTCTAGTCAAATCTATATTGCATTAGACACTTCTCTTTCAGTTATTCATTCATCAAACATGAGCAGAGGCCCCTACTCAGTTTCAGGGGTGCATAAGATTTAGGTTTTGCCCTGGAGAAGCCACAGCCTGTTAGGGAGGAACATACACAAATGATTACTGGAGAGTGTGGGGGAAATAGACTTTCCTGGGGTGCCGGGCAGCTGGAGGGGACACAGGGACTGAATTCTGAAATGGACAGGGTTTGGGGAAACCTTGAGGTAACCTCCGGGGTAGACAAAATTGAAAGCTTCCCGGGGCTGCCAGTCAGCTTCTTCTAGGACATTCCTGCAGCTGACTTTGTGCTACCCTGGAACAGCAGCATCTCTGACAGATGCTTAGATTTCTTAGCAGGTTTAAAACCCACTGCAATCATTTCTACTTCGGTCCCCATCTGTTCTTTGACAGGAGATTGTTTTAAATTGTGTCCTTATAGGTTTTGTTTTTGTATAGTCCTAAGAAGGCTTTGTCTTTTTCTTTTAAGGTAACGATATTCTTGCACTTTCTGTGGGCAGGGCCACTGCAGGCTATCGTAGTGACCGCCCTGCTCTGGATGGAAATAGGAATATCATGTCTTGCTGGGATGGCGGTTCTCATTATTCTTCTGCCTTTGCAAAGCTGCATCGGGAAGTTGTTTTCATCACTCCGGTAAGACAAACATTGGTTTAAAAAATTGCTAATATGTAATTGATTAACCTCTTCCAGGCACCAAACCTGCATAAGTAGAGTGTCCTTCAGCAGAATGTATCTTAAATGATGTTATTTACGTTTTATTAAATATTAATAACCTTACAGGCCCAGTTCCAGATGCATATATTTTTGTTATGCTTATGTTAGAACCATTTTCAGGTGTGTATACATTGTACGTATCTTGTTTTTAATACAACGTTATAAGCACCCAAAGAGCAAGATCAATCTTAAATATGACTTTGTAAAGTACCACAGTCCTAGCAGCGTTTCTGATAGAAAAGAGACTGGTGATAAAGGGCCTAATGGTGATAAATTAGAGCTTGGAGGTGGGTCATTGTCCAGGTTGTCAGGTGATGGAGATCTTGTGCTATTTGAAACACGTTTAAGTTTTTTTGTGTGTATACATTTTCATGTGGTGTTTTTCTCTCCTTGGAATTTCATTTCCTACCTTTGCTGTGGAAAGCTGTTCCTCATCCTTCAAGGCGCTATTCTAATGCTACCAGGTCTCTGAAGCTTTTCTTGCTCTCCTTTTCCAGTGCCATTAACAACCCCATCTTTTCTGCTCCCCAGCACTTTACTCCTATATTATTACATCACCGACACTGTCTTCCTGTTAGGTTTGGGTGTCTTTCTGACTTCTCTACCCAACCACGACCTCCTTGGGCAGGTGGTTTGTATCTGACTCATTTCAGGTCTTCCTTAGCCAATACTGTGAAGTTCTCCAGGATACTTCTTGAAGTGGGCTGAATGGTTGACTCCCTAATTGAAGTCTTCCTCTGTCTGTACTTTGAGTAGGACCTGCCTGTTTTGTCAGCTTAGGAGAGCTGTAGGTAATCATTTGATCCCTGGTGCTTGGCTGTGCCCTTGCTGCTGTTGGTAAGGAAATTCGGTAAGGAAATTCTGGATGTGGTCACTAAGGCTCGTCTCTCATGTCTGTCCCCTTAGGAGTAAGACTGCAGCCTTCACAGACACCAGGATCAGGACCATGAATGAAGTTATAACTGGCATCAGAATAATAAAAATGTATGCTTGGGAAAAGTCTTTTGCAGACCTTATCACCAATTTGAGAAGGTAAGTTTTTGTACATACATGTATTTTCTGGTTTATTTCATATTTACGGAGTGGTTTAGAAGTCTTACCAAGTTTTCAGATTAAGGTGAGCTTAAATAACTCTTTAGTTCACCTTTATTACATGTGGCAGGAAGGTTAAGTTGAATAGGAGAGGTGTCATTTGAGTAAAGGAATAGATATATATGCTTCTTATAGAAATTAAAATAATATTTCTTTATACTGTATATCCCAAATGAGCAATGATTTAAGATGTTAGCATTTAAAATGATATTTAAACTGAAACTATAACTTATACAGCACAGATGGGAAGATTATAGAGGTTGAGTGTACATGTATCAGGCCAGATTTTATGAATCAGTATTTTTTTTTCTTTAATTAATTTATTTTTTATTGAAGGATAATTGCTTTACAGAATTATGCTGTTTTCTGTTAAGCCTCAGCATGAATTAGCCATGAAAATTGAAGTCGTTCAGTCGTGCCTGACTCTTGGCGACCCCATGGACTATAGTCTACCAAGCTCCTCTGTCCGTGGGATTTTCCAGGCAACAGTACCAGAGTGGATTGCCATTTCCTTCTCTAATGAATCAGTATTATTCCAAACAGAGCCATAAAAATATTTTTTATGCTTTGCTTTGTTTATAGAATTTTTTTCCATCTTTCCTTTACACCTCTGATGTGTGTTTGTACTCCAGCACAGGATGCTTAGAGTTCCCTGCCTGCTCCCGTCACCTCTACCTTTGCACGTTTGTGAGCGCTCCTCCCTCTGCTGGAGATACACTCTCATCTTCCTTCTTCTCTGGCCTCCGCCAGCCCTGACTGACTCCAGCTCATGTTCTCAAGTTCCTTGACCCTGTGACCTACCCTGATGCCACTGCTCTGAGTTAACACGCCTTTGCTCTTTGTTTCTCTGCTCCCTGCCTCTATCTGTTGTCTTAGTGTCTCTCAGTTTTGGGGTTGCTTATTTTCTTTCCTCCGATTTCATGAGCTTCTCGTGGGGACGGGCTCTGTCTTTTTGTCATCAGTGAAGAACTCAGCCCAGGACTTGTTAGAAATGCTGGTTGAATGGAAGTTCATACCTTGTCTAACTGACCCAAAATGTTTAAAAGTGTGATATCAAGACTCCATTTATTTGGAAGAGTGAAGTAGTGATGAAGCATGTGGTCCTTGTCTCAGGCAGAGCCCCTGGGTATGCAGTGTCTCTGGGATGTGAGGGATGGATTATCTTAATCTGTGTCTACTCCCTAGAAAGGGACCACTCACACAGGGCACTGAATTCATGTCTTGGATGCAGATGCTTCTTCTAAAACCTATTTCCTACCTATTTCCTACATTTTTTTTTTCCAGGAAGGAAATTTCCAAGATTCTGAGAAGTTCCTACCTTAGAGGAATGAATTTGGCATCATTTTTTGTTGCGAGCAAAATCATCGTTTTCGTCACCTTTACCACCTACGTCCTCCTTGGCAACGTGATCACAGCCAGCCGTGTGTTTGTGGCGGTGTCGTTGTACGGGGCTGTGCGGTTGACAGTCACCCTCTTCTTCCCTTCGGCTGTTGAGAAGGTGTCAGAAGCATTCGTCAGCATCCGAAGAATCAAGGTTTGCTGACACATAACTTTATTATGTTGTAGGTGGATTTTGTGCCCTTTTTTTTTCTTGGCCTCTTTTTGTTTGGTGTAAATGTGTTCCAGTTAGCTGAGGTTTAGTGCCAAGGCTGGCAGTCATTCCAAAATGTCTCAGTACTCCCCTGCCTTCTGATACAGCTGCTGCTGCCGCTAAGTTGATTCAATCGTGTCCGACTCTGTGCGACCCCATGGACAGCAGCCCACGAGACTCCTCTGTCACTGGGATTCTCTAGGCAAGAGTACTGGAGTCGATTGCCATTTATTTCCTTTTCCAGTGCATGCATGCATGAAAAGTCGCTTCAGTTGTGTTTGACTCTGTGCGACCCCATGGACAGCAGCCCTCCAGGCTCCTCTGTCCATGGAATTCTCCAGGCAAGAGTACTGGAGTGGGTTGCCATTTAGAGTGCATTGTAAACATCATATGATCCCTGCTCACTTACAGGTGGTAGTATGAGTCGCAGGGGTACAGGCTCTTGATGACGCAGGATGATTAAGTTGTTTGAAAGTAGGAGAAGCAAACAGATTGCATCTCCTGTGCTGCCTTGAATGACTAGGTAGTGACTGTGCTCAGTCCTGGCGTGAATAGGATTCCTCTCTGGTCCGGGAGAGGAGGAACTTGCTGAGAGGTCCCTGTTTCTTGGGCAGAAAGAGTGGCCTCAGATTCATTTAGTTCTTTGTATCGAAAATAGATTCTTTCCTCCATAGATGTTTCACTTGATTTCTGAGCTTCCCCTTTTGATTTGCCTCTTTGTCTCTGCCCTTTTTCTGTTGCTGCTTAATCCTCTCTAGTTGCCCTCTTCCTTTCAAACTTGTGATTCCAACATACCCACAATCTGTCCTGTTCTCTTTTTAAAAAGTGTCTTTAAATTGCCAGACATGAATAATTTCCATCACCAAGATAAGACCCTGTAGATATTTAAGGATTTGTGTTTTTATGAATCAGTCAAAAATAAAGATATTAAAATTAAAAAAAAAAAAAAGAAGATGAATTGGCTCTGTGAGGCAGCCTGGGCATGAACTTAAGTGTTTGGGCTTTATAAAACATCTAGTTTGTTTTGTTCCCATGTCTCCACAGTGACGGTTGGCAATAATAGATCTCTGGTGAAATTAGGTTTGGCTGTGGTTTTGATTTTATGTTTTGGTCTTGCCATAAAAGCTGAGATATTTTATGAAGTTTCTGTAGTATAAAAAACCATTGCACCTAAAACAAGTCAGTCATATGAGGTCAGTTCTGGTCCCCTGAGTTTATCTTTCTTTCTGATGGGGTTTCTAGCAACACTGTTAAGGAATGGTCCGTGCAGTTCAATCAAATTTCCTTCTGCTTTCACATCTTGAAGCAGAACATTTAGAAATCGATTTGGACCATAGTAATGTTCTCAGTGACACGGTGACCTGTCCAGATAGAAGCTTCACATGTGTGTTGTGTTGCTGTGGTTTTGTTATCGTTGCCGCCAGGGCTCCCTGTGTGGTCCAGGATCTCTTAAACCCTGTACACATCATCTGATTTTATCTTGACGGCAATTGAATGAGATAAACATTAGTATCCCTACTTTACAGATAAGGAAACAAGTTCGTGTGTAATCGGTAAAATAGCTCACCCATCCTCACGCAGCTTTCAAATGACAGAACTAGGATTCTGCCCAAAGCCTGATTTCTTTTGTTTTTTAAACCACTGTTAACAGTACCTTGTTCATACCTCCTGGCATGTGGAATGGTGCAATCTCTTGGCTCACTCTGTTGGGCCCCCTGGGTCACCTTCTTCTCTGTCCTTGATTTAAGTAAATGCTGCTAAACCTCCAGCAGCCCTGTGACACTCTCCCAGAATCTCCGTTCACCCTGATCTAGGGCTTCCACCTATATGCATGGCCAGCTCCGCACTGCCCAGCCCCATACTGCCCAACCCCACACTGCCCAGCATCATGTCAGGTAGAGTGATGCTGACTCCCTGGGAGTGTTCAAAGTTTTAGGGCTGGCAAGTCACCTGGAAGAAGAAGAACAAGAACTTGGTTCCTTCTCTTCCTTGTCTCTCACTTGGATATGTTCGTGCCCAATTAGAAGATCAAGAGGGCAACAGGAGTGGAAGAAAAGGTCAGCTGAGTTTACTGACCCAAGTGGTCAGAACTGGGCAGGGTTTGGCCACAGATGGGCTGGAGGCATGGTAGCCATGTAGAGTTTAGAACAAGGTGTGGTATTGAGTCCTGCTGCCCCCAGTGCTTCCTGCAGGCTGGTACTCAGTAGCCTGGGTGGTCATCTCCCAGGATTTCCACTCAGGTCATTTCTGGGCGCCGTAGGGAGGAAACCCACCAACTCTGCCCACCTTGGAGCGGGTGCAGTGGTCCCTTTATTTTTCTCTTAGTAATAAAAGGGGACTGAAGGCCTTGGCATTGTGCTACTGCAATAGGATTATAAATATCTTGTCTTCACTTAAAAGTACCAAAAGTCTTCAGTGTCATGTGTCTCAGGGGTTAATAGTTTTCAGAACGCTGTGTAGGTTTTCCCTTTTGTAGCCACTGGGAAGTCAGTCTTTTTGGCTGCAGTTCTGACGATACTTTCCTGCATGACCTGTTTTGGGTCTGCACTTCATGGCTCTAATGGGCATTTAATTCCAGCTTTTTTATCAACCTGAGCCCTGGGGGAAAAAAAATGCAGCCAGCACTTTTGGCTCCTTTTCAAGCTGGTCATGTGTTGGAATCTCATTTAACCTCTGGAAGATTATACTGTCTTTCCCCACTCAGACCTATTATTTGTGGGCAAATGCTCAATAAATTTAATTCTGCAATTGAGGCATAATTTTTCCTTTTTTTAAGTCAGTTTTCTTTGAAAGTGAGGAATTTCTAGTTAACAGTACACACACTGAATATTGAGTTTTTTGGTAACACGCTTAAGCTAAAATTTTAATTTCTGTCTAGACAAGTTGGATAATATACACATACAACCTTTTGCTTGTTCCTATGTGAACTCAAACTGTGTAAGGCTGTAGCCCTGCAGTCAGTGAACAGTCAAATCCATGCAGCCACTACATGGTACAGCCTCTTCCTTTAGCTAATGCCCATGATGGGCTGACTTTGTGCAGGGCTCAGTCTTAGTTGAAGGTGGACAGTATAAGTGCATGAAGGCATAGTATCTCCTCTCTATATGATTTACGATCCCTTTGGAGATTCAAAGGTGGGGAGGATGGTGGCAGCCTCAAGGGTTCTGAGCTGGTTCCCAGGAGGATTAGCATTTGAGATGGGCTGGAAGGATGGAGGAGATTAGTACTCAGGGCATCTAGGCAGAGGCCACTTGGGGACTGTGGACTTAGGTGCTGGTGAGACATTGTGAGTATTTAAATGTGGTGGACTCGTTCAGTCGTGCTGTAAAGAGATCAAGAGGGAGTTGTGTTGAGGTGGGGTCAAGTGGTGGTGGGGAGGGCTAGGGAAAGAACCAGCAAAAGAAAAAATATATATCAGTATTTGAAATTAATGAATAGTGAGTGAGATGCTTAAATTATGTTGTTTCAAGAGGAATGGAGAATTGGCAGAGAGCAAGCTGTGTCAGAACAGGCGAGAGCTGGTACATGGCTGACGATGGGAGAGGTGGCGTGGAGAGAGAACTCAGCCTGTGGTGGTTGAGAGTCTGCAGAGGCCTGCTGAGCCCACCGTCTGTCCGTTCTTCCTCCTGCTGGACATGGGCTCAGGGCGGGGAGGAGTATCCGTGCCCTGGATCCAGGTTCTCCATGAACCTGGATGGGAGGAGGAGGGAACAAGTGGATTGTGACTCCCACCAGCTGGTCTCTGGAGAGATGCAAGGATCTCTTCTTCCTTTTCCTGCACAGAAGCAGGTTTTTATGTTGTTTTTCCCAGTTCTTCTTTTGAAGTTGAAGGTGCAAACACATTTGTAGCTTTGTGGCATGATAGATGAGGATGTCAAGGACTTAAAGGCTGTTCGTGATGTTTAGAAGAGAAGGTCCCTGCTCATGTGGTGGTCTGTTTTTCAAACGTCCTCACATGTTGTCAGTTGCCATCTGTGTTGGTGGGGATTCGGTTTGCCTCTCGGTCTTAGAATTACCCATCCATCCTGCTTAGAAGTTGCTTACAAGGGTATTTTGTTTTTCTCTCATGCAAGAGTCCTTTTAAGTCTCTGTATGGATTTCCTAGGGCTGCCATAAAAAGTATCCCAAACTTGGTGGCTTAAAGCCACAGAATTATCTTGTTTCACAGCCTTGGAGCCTAAAAGTCTGAAATCAAGGTGTCAGAGTCAGGATCCCCCTGAATCCTACAAGGTAACTCATTTCCTCTCCTCTGTTGGCTTTGGAGTTTGCAGGCAAACCTTGGAGCTCCTTGACTTGTGACCGCCATCACTCCAGCCTCTGTCTCCGTAACCACCTGGTTATTTTCTGTCTCCGAGTCTCCCTTCTTAAAAGGACACCAGTCTTACTGGGTCCAGTGCCCACCTTATCCACTGTGAGCTCACCTTAATTGATTACATCTGCAACAACTCTATTTCTAAATAAAGTCATGTTTTGAAGTATAAGATCTTTTGATATGTTTTGAGTGGGGGGTTAGAATCCTCCCCAGAACAAGTTCTATAGGTATATATAATGTTGCGGTCCTTTAATGGACTGTAATCTGGTGGTCTGAAGTCGACCAATATGAAAGTAAAGGAGAGGGAAAGAGGCTGACATTTCCTGGTTTATGCAGAAAGCCAATAAAGCCCCTGACTCGGTACTTGCTCTATTCACGGAAGCCTCAGGTGCCCTCTCGATGGAGTGAAGATGCAGAGTACCTTCTCGAGAGTGTCGTAGAGGCCAGGGCAGGAAAGTGAACTCAGAGGGCCTCTGTGCTCCAAGGAATCAGCTTGAAAAAGAGAGGGAGACAGAGAGAGAGAAAGACAGACACAGGGACCAGAGCTCTGATGGAACAAACGTGTTTTAATCAACATGGTGTGGGCGTATATACTGTCTTACAAGGTAGTTATTCTCAGCAAAGATAAAGATTAAAATTCCAGACTTACAAAACATAGGCGATCCATATTAAAGAGAGAGAGGGTTGTGAACAATCACTTTTACCGAATGGTTCACAAGAATGAAGAGGGTACTTAGCACTGTATAGAAAAACTAATGAAGGAAATGCCTGGATTCTTCAGCCCCCTGGAGAGGCTTGCCCCTCCTCTTAAATCCTGAATATTCAGGAATTAGTAAGGAGCAGAGAATCCCTGACAGATCCAAAACAGCACACAGGAAGCCTCCTGTTAAATGCTTCCCGACAATATAATATACTTTATTGTATGTTATTATAATAATATGTGTGTGTGTATATATATAATATAGTTTATTATGTTATAATAATAATGTGTATATATATGTGTGTATATATATATATACATATACCTCATTGTATGTGATTATAATAGTATCTAATATTGTATATATTATCTAATTTGTTCTAGTGTAAACTACACATTATGTACAGTTGGCATAGCATTATGTAGGCTGCATAAAGTTTTTTTATTGCAGATTCCAAGGAAGCAATTCTTCTTGTTTGTTCCTACAGTTTAAATAATCTGATCTGTGTGTTTCCTTCTTCTGTAGAACTTCCTGTTACTTGATGAGATAACACAGCTCCACTCTCAACTGCCATCAGATGGTAAAATGATCGTGAATGTTGAAGATTTCACTGCTTTTTGGGATAAGGTAGCAAACCTTCTATTATAAGATCTTGACTGCTGAAAGGTTTATTGGAGAATGTTGAGGTTTTATATATGGCATAAATGTGATTTATTCATTTACTGAAAGTATGTTATAAAAATTCTCAATGAGGAATAAGGTTTGCATGTGATGGAGATTCAGTTTAAAGTCAGCCTAAGACATTTGACATGTTGCTCTCAAGAGAACTATTAACCCATTTGGAATTTAAAGTACATATGTTTGTAATGGTAGAATTTGCAGCATTGGAGAGAAAATGCCTCAGTGTGATACGGGTTAACCAACAAATATACAGCCAGTCATTAAAGACAGCAGGTTTTTGGGAATCAGTGTACATTTTTTCCCTTGATGTTGTCAGACCATCACTGCAGCCTGGTAAGACCATGCTTGCGTGCTCTGCCCTGTCTGACTCTTTTAAACCACATGGACTATAGCCCTCCAGGCTCTTTTGTCCATGGGATTTCCCAGACAAGAATTCTGGAGTGGGTTGCCATTTCCTACTCCAGGAGATCTTCCTGACTCAGGGTTTGAACCCTTGTCTTCCTGCATTGTAGGCAGATATTTTACTGCTGAGTTAGGTTTTTTGCTGTGAGTTAGGGTGGTTCTGGCTACTTTGTTGGCAGCCAGGGGCCGGGAGGAGACAGCAGGTGGGCATGGTGAGCACCAGTGATTGCCAATTGAAGGGTTGCAGTGTGTGGAAGCTGACAGGGAGAACTGGAGATTTTCCAGCACTCGGTTTATTTATGAAATAAAGGGCTTCCCTTGTGTGTGGCTCAGCTGGTAGAGTCCACCTGCAGTGAGTGAGACCTGGTTTCAGTTCCTTGGGTTGGGAAGATCCCCTGGGGAAGGGAACGGCTACTCACTCCTGTATTCTGGCCTGGAGAATTCCATGGACTGTAAAATCCATGGGGTCGCAAGAGTTGGACACAACTGAGCCACTTTCACTTTAACTTAAAAAAAAAAACAAGAAAAACAGAAAAACAATAGGGACCCCTCTCAAACTTGTACATGCAGTGCCTCCCCGTTTACCAGGGACTGAAAGAGAGTGTCCCACCTCCATGGTTCCATGGTTCTCTGTGCACATCCTCCTGCACTGGTTTGGCAGATTCTTTACCAACTGAGCTATCAGGGAATTAATCAGAGTGTAGAATAGTAGGATAAATAGAACCCATGGTCCAGGAGAAGGAGTTCCATGCAGGGAATTACCTATGGACAGTGGAGGAGCCTCTCTGCTGGTGGCATGGGGGACCACAGTGCAAGTGTCTAAACCCTGTAGACTCTCGTGTGTTTTCCTGCCTGTGACACTACATATCGTGGCACTTGAGTGTGTGACACTACGTATTGTACCACTACTTCAGATTCAGTACCTGCCTCTGCACCTACAAAACAGTAGGATATTTCCAAATAAATAATAATATACCCCTACAGCTTTTGCACATGGAAATTCAAAGAAGGTGACTTTTCCAACCTGATTGTTGCTCCTATTTTCCCTCTTAAGTTTGTATTTCTCATCATAATACAGTTAAAGCATTTATGGAAAGCAGCATTAAAATTCCATTATGAGGGCTACTATGTAAATGCTAACATTACCAAATATATCTTGTTCCAAACTCTGCAGCATTTTAAAGTGAACTCTTTTGCTCTTAGTCCAAAGAAGTTAATAGCATGTTCTGATACTTCTGTGCAATTTGAATTACAGTACATCACAGCCTTCCGGCCTTGCCTAGGGAAGGAACGTGTCCCTTGCTGGGGTCATTAGTAATTAGGGGCTGTCAGGTTATGTCATAGGTGAGAGAGCCCTTGGGAGGGGGGAGGGACACAGACATTGGAGATTTAGAGAGAAGCTGAGTCTGACTGAAACTCCTGCTGGGCTGGGAGCCTGGAGGAAGACATGAGCTTTGCAACCTGCTCCCCTCCATAACCAGCTGGGCAGGTGGGGGAATATCTCAGAATCTGGGTCTCATTCATGAAACCCAGGTAGGGCTCAGCTGATGATGCTTACTGAGCCAGCATCTCCTGAGCCTGGATAACCAAGAGGGGAGGGGACCCAGCAACAGTGAGCAGTCCAGTGCTGCCCCCTTCTGGGCACAACAGAGCAGTGCCCAATCCTGAAGCCTGAACAGGGAGGGAATTCAGTGTCTGGCCCTGACCGTCGGAGAGGGTTGGTGACAGGGAGCTGATGTTTGTAAGTGGTTCACTATTTTTAGTCTTAGCTGAGTGAAAAGTAGTAAAATAGAAGCCCTAAATGTTAGAGAAGAATAAAGAATTGGAGGGTGCTTTAAAAATATTTATGTATTAAAATCTAGCCTCTTATTGACAGCTTTGTAATTCCTGTGAAACCTGGGGCTAGTATTTTAGTAATGAAAAGCCTCAAGCCCAAACAGGAAGGGAAGTCCATGATTTTTGCCCTGACCAACTGAAGGGCTGCAACAGGAGGCTATGCTTGTGTATTTTGTCCACAGAATCATGAACCGTTGTGAGAGGAAAATAACGAAGTATTTCCTTCTATTTAAATTAATTTTATTTGAGTATAGTTGTCTTACAGTGCTGTGTTAGTGAAGTATTTCTGAGTGAAAATTACGGAATCCAATTAAAAAGAAAGGAGTGAAAACATGTTTCTTTTAAAGTCTAGGGCTGGTTACTTTGATTATAAATAATTATTATTTTTTTTTTTTTAGTAAGTGACTGTATCTATAGTTGGTTCAGTTTTTTCCAGAGAAGTTTTTCATTTAGAACATTATCTTTTATTAGTCTTTTGGGTATTTTATGTAATGACATTTAACTACTTTAAAAAAAATTAGCAGTTAAGAATGCAGTATATGTAATGACACACATATACACCCTTAAGTTTGTTCATGAATATGACCTGTGATTGGCATGATGAATACTTTGTTTTTCTCCTTTGTGTTGGATTGTTGACCATCACAGGTAACTCCCTGGTTTGTTTGTACTTTTACAGTAGAAGTACTTTATTCTCTCTGTTTAGCATGTAAGAGGTATACAATTGAGGCATTATCACTGACCCACGATATTATACTTAATCGCCTTTGCTTGGTTTTGTTTTGTTTTGTTTTGTTTTTTTTTTTTGGTGTGAAAACTACAGCTCTGGTTAAATTGGAGCCTTGACTACCATTTATATGACTTTATTTACCAAAAACAACTATCTCATATAAAATGCTCTGCTGCTTGCTGAGCATTAGTAAGACTCATTCTTTACCAAGTGAAAATACAGAGGTGAGAGGAGATATCAAATTATTAGTAGGAGGAGCAGGCATGATACGTACGTATTCTGCCACCTTGTGGACAATACTGAAGTTGACATAACCAAGGGCTATAATGAAAACTCACAATTGATTTAAAAACCTCCCATACTGGATATTCAATTAAGTATATTATTGTAGTAAGTTAGTGTGCAACGGGGAGGTACATACTGAACACGTCACTTGTCATTTCAGTCCTTAAATGCTGTCGGGAACAGTGTCGTAGGGAAATCTGGTAAAAAGAGGGAGCCTTCCTAAAGGCAAACTAATGCTGTTTCAAAGATACCTGGGGATAAAAGGCCCCCGGGGCTCAGTATCTTAAAACAGGAAGGAGGAAAATATGGGTTATATTAGCATATCAATGATATATTATTTTCTTCACTTTTAAGAGTTCCTTGTGTTAGTTTAATGAGATTAACAAAATTTTCTAAACTTACATTTGCAGGCATCAGACACCCCAACCCTACAAGGCCTTTCCTTTACTGTCAGACCTGGTGAGCTGTTAGCTGTGGTTGGACCTGTGGGAGCAGGAAAGGTAAGTTGTGATGCCTTTTGTCAGCCTGATGTACCTGATGTAACTGCCCCTGAGTAGAGCCCAGAGCTGTGTATAATCACTTTGAATTGAGGGCGCCTAGAACAGTGTTGGCGGAATGAATCTGGATGAATACACGCTGCTTTCCTTCTTGCTGCTTCACGTTGCACATTTGGAAACTGCTTGTCAGGCTTTTGACTTGTTAGTGAAGGAAATTATTGTTCTGTCAGCTGTTCAGGACAGAATGAGATAGAGGGGTCTTCTTTTTGTGACGGTTGTCCCTCCAGGGAATCTGGATGTTAGAAAGGCTCTTCTGGGAAATTTGAGCATTTCCTCACATGATGTGACTTGGTCCCGTCCGTGCCCAGGGTAGTGAATGTATAGCCATGTGCTGGAGCTAAAGGTACAGATGAGAGCAAGACGCCAGCATCTCTGCCCTCTAGAGGCATCCAGGTTCCGGGGCAGACAGATTATTTCAGCCCAGTGTGGCTGAGACACGGACACACCCCTTCTGTGTGGTAGACAGGATTTGAACGACATGTGCACATGAACCTCATCTGAAAGAATAAAACACAGAGTTCTAAATGAGGGATATATACATGAGAGGGTGATGAGTTCCTATACGATGGACTTTTTTGAAACGTGACTCCAGAGGTGGTGTTTTTTTTTTTTTTTTTTTAATAATCATCTTTGGATATGTTAGTCACAGAAAGCTTGTTGAGAACAAATATTTGATAAGTAAAGGATGCCTGGGATGCAGGGACAGCTGAATTAAACATCAGATACATGAACCATGCATCCTGCTGGGGTGGTTAAGGATGGTAAACATTCTTAATTAGTCTTTGCTGAGTTTAGCATTTCATTCGGGAGAAACTATTGGGCAGTTTAGGTTGTTATGCTGTGCTTAGTCGCTCAGTCATGTCTGACTCTTTGCTACCCCATGGACGGTAGCCCGCCGGGCTCCTCTGTCCATGGGGATTCTCCAGGCAAGAATACTGGAGTGGGTTGCCATGCCCTCCTCAAGGGGATCTTCCCCAACCAGGCATGGAACCCAGGTCTCCTGCATTACAGGTGGATTCTTTACTGCCTGAGTCACCAGGGAAGCCCGTTTAGGTTGTTTTAGTATTAATAATCATGTTACTTGTCAACTGAATATATTCATTCATTAGTTTATATTGACCAATAGTGTTATTTCTTTCTTTATTTTTTTTTTTCCTGCAATGCCAGAACTGTACTTTATCCTGTTCTAAATGAAAGGGTTCTATCATTTATCAAGCACCCGGGTGGGGTCAGCTGTGCTGCGGGGCGTGTTCCGTCCTGAGTGCACCCTGTTCACGAGTGTGTGTTGCCCTCTGTTTCAGTCGTCACTGTTAAGCGCTGTGCTGGGGGAGCTGCCCCCGAGCCAGGGGCAGGTCAGCGTGCACGGGAGGATCGCGTATGTTTCTCAGCAGCCCTGGGTGTTCTCAGGAACTGTGAGGAGTAACATTTTATTTGGGAAGAAATATGAAAAGGAACGATATGAAAAAGTAATAAAGGCTTGTGCTTTGAAAAAGGTGAGTAATGACTTTTGAGTTGCATATGCTCAGATTTCAAATGATGATCATGTTGGTTTAAGCTACAAGGTCTGTTAGAAGATCTTTTCATGTTGCTTAATACTTGAAGCTGGTTTTCTCATGAACATTCACACACATATGCTACTGTTTGAATTCTGATGTCGTAACGACACAGAATGCCTGTTTTGGGGTGGGGGTTGATTCGTCTTTTGCAGTTTTATTCACCTTTACTTCTCTTTTAGTGCACAATTACAAAACTTTGTAAAAATAGCGCTGTGTAATGAACCCTCGCGTGCCCCACCCCCAAGTTCGTCCCGGATCAGATGGTGGCCAGACTTGCTGCATCTCCACTCCTGCCCTCTGCCTGCCCCACCCCCACCCCAGACTATTCTGGAGCAGATTCTAGACCTCAGATTAGTTCGTCAGTAAATATTTCATTAGTTGTTCTCTCAGAGACTGAAAAGAGACCACATTATTTTACCTGAAAAACAACTCAGCTCACTGGAAACCTTCTTCACCGTTGTTGGAATCCACATGAGATCTGTCTCCTGCACTTGGTTGATGCCGCCTTGGTCCCTTTCTGTCTCTAGGTTTTCTTCTCCACTTCGCTTTTCCTTAGTAATTAAAGAAAAAGGACTCCTTTACCATTTCTTCGTAATACAGCCTAATTTCACAGGAGGAGAGATTGTATTCAGAAACGGTATTGTATTTCACAGAAAATGGAAATCGAAACATTTTACTGTACATGGAGATTTAGTAAATAAAATCAGGGAATCAGTTATGCAAACTGGGCTTACCTAGTAGGAGAATATATTGATAATTTAATGGAAGGAAAGGGAAAAAGGTAAATACTGACTAGGTGCTATGTTATTTTCTTCGGTTATAAAAATCAGGGAATAATAGCATTAAAGGGCTCCCCCTGGGTCAGTTCAGTGCAGTCTGGACATCCGACTGTTCTTTTATACTGTGAGGAAAAAGGCTGGACAGCCTTTCAAAGGTGTGGGAGTGAAGACCTGTGAGGAAATAGTTATTGTGGTTGAACAGTGGCTTGAACATCATATAGAGTAGTATTTGATGATTTTGTGGATGTAAGAGAATTGTTGGCTTTTTTTCTATTTCTTTCTCCTGAGTTGTTTTAAATAGATTTTTCATTTGCAGAAATGATGTAGGGTTGGCAGGATTGAGGTAGCTTTTTAAAAAAAATATTATAAGGAAAGGGGAAATGCAAATGTAAAGTAGTAAGAACGCCTCTGTGCTTGCTAAGCCTCCTCAGTCATGCCTGGCTGTGACCCAGTGAACTGGACCCAACAGGCTCCTCTGTCCATGAGGTCCTCTAGGCAAGAATACTGGAGCAGGTTTTCATTTCGTCCTCCAGGAGATCTTCCCAACCTAGGGGTCAAACCTGCATATCTTGAGTCTCCTGCATTGGCACGCAGATTCTTTACCATTGAGACACCTGGAAAGTCCCAGTAAAACAATCAGTTCAGTTCAGTTCAGTTCAGTCGCTCAGTCGTGTCCAACTCTTTGCGACCCCATGAACCGCAGCATGCCAGGCCTCGCTGTCCATCACCATCTCGCGGAGTTCACTCAGACTCACGTCCATCGAATCCGTGATGCCATCCAGCCATCTCATCCTCTGTCGTCCCCTTCTCCTCCTGCCCCCAATCCCTCCCAGCATCAGAGTTTTTTCCAATGAGTCAACTCTTCTCATGGGGTGGCCAAAGTACCAGAGCTTCAGCTTTAGCATCATTCCTTCCAAAGAAATCCCAGGGTTGGTCTCCTTCAGAATGGACTGGTTGGATCTCCTTGCAGTCCATGGGACTCTCAAGAGTCTTCTCCAACACCACAGTTCAAAAGCATCAATTCTTCGGCGCTCAGCCTTCTTCACAGTCCAACTCTCACATCCATACATGACCATCGGCAAAACCATAGCCTTGACTAGACGGACCTTAGTCGGCAAAGTAATGTCTCTGCTTTTGAATATGCTACCTAGGTTGGTCATAACTTTTCTTCCAAGGAGTAAGCATCTATTAATTTCATGGCTGCAATCACCATCCGCAGTGACTCTAGAGCCCAAAAAAATGCTGTTTCCCCGTCTATTTCCCATGAGGTGATGGGATTCAGAGATGATGTCCAGATCATCTCTGTCGTTCCCATGCAAGCATACATAAAAAGGCGTATGAGTTATTAATGTTTTACCAGTGTTTTCTATGTTGTTGATAAAACTGAAGCTTGGAGAGGTAAAACACCCCATCTCTACGTTTGCAGTTCAGGTTCAGATCCACGATGGTCAATGCTTTGCTGCAGCCTCTTGGGGTGATTGGACCAGTAATGTGAGGGAGTGTCCTGGGGTTTCACACACCTTTGGGGCTGCATGTGTAACAGACTCTGGTAGGAAGGAGCCCTGCAGAACTGGGCTGCCCAGTGACGTATGTGATGTGACGTTTATAAACATCAACTGCCCTCCTATTCTCTGCGTGGTCAGAGCATAGAGGCAGGGCCCCTCATGCCCATTCCCTCCTTGGCAGGAAGGGAGCCAAGTCCCTCCCCCGATTTTGTCACTCGGCTGCTGTCACTTTGGAAATGTCCTGTTAGCTGTCTGGGCATCTCACATTTCTGCAGCAAAACGGGGACATTGGGTCAGAGTGTTTCCAAGAGGTTTTGCTGCTGCTCTGAAATGTCAGCTATGACTCTGATTACCAAGGGGTCAACCAGGTCTGCACAACACCTGGGAACCACTTAATGCATTTTTGCAGTCTCTGCTTATCTCCTTTTGGAATGCATGTTTCAGTGGATGGACATAGTCATAGACAATAGAGATGCCCTGGGCGTGTTTTTACTTATAGAGACATACTACATGTGTAGTAGGGGAAAAAAAAAAAGTGTGTCCTCTGGAGAGTGTCATCTTGGATTGTAATTTGAGGTGTCTGTTTCTTTGTAAAATGAGGGAGGTACAGGTTTATTGCAGTAAGCATGGCAACTTTTGTAAAATGGAAACCTACCAGGTTTTCAGTAAATAAATGCATACAAACTAAATACATATATACAAACAAAAATATTTTTAACAGGTGACCCCTCCCCCCCACCTGTAAGATAAAACAGGAAAAAGGAGCATTTCGTTTATCACATGCATTAATAACAACTAGACACATGATAACTAGATCTAATTGAAGCAAGCGTTTTAA
The DNA here is from genome assembly GCF_016772045.2 of Ovis aries. Taxonomy (NCBI): domain Eukaryota; kingdom Metazoa; phylum Chordata; class Mammalia; order Artiodactyla; family Bovidae; genus Ovis; species Ovis aries. The sequence goes on along the minus strand of NC_056063.1, from coordinate 70,182,884 downwards.
GTTCATTGAGCTGCAAACATTTCTGTAATAAAACATGAAGTAATCACATTTGGCAACATGGAATTAAGCTGATGCAGTATTCAAAGTGACATTATAATGAGTTACACCACATAATTCAGGGAACAAGCCAATAATGTTTGGTCAACTGGAGGGGTCGAGCTTAAACGACAAGGCTTAGGAGTCATAAGGCTCAGGGATTGAGTTTGTTTCTCTGTTCAGGAGGGAAAAAAATCATGTGATTTTTGGCTTCTTTTCTGAACCTCACAAGGTCTCAGTTTCATCGTCTTTAAAATGGAAATTGTAGTGCTCTGCCATCAGCGAAATGGAGTTACAGGTGTAATGAAAGTCAGGGTCCTCCTGCTTTGACTTAGGAATCCAGCCTTCCTCTGATGGAAACTCAGCAGTCTGCTCCATTCAGTTTCTACACCAAGAAGCCAGCATCCCTGAAGGGCCCTCCATATGCTCCTGGCTGATGGCATCAAACCAACAAGCCATTTCCTAGTTTCCCTGTAGTTGGTGTGTCTGTTCTTCATGGAAATTGGTTTTAAGAAATAAATAAATAAATAATGCCTGTGGGAGGCATTGTATTATATGCTGAACTCAGACTTTTCCCCCTTTTACCTAATCAGAAAATGGTGGCTGGGAAATTAGGCTGACTTGGATTTTTACTTCAAATCCTGTGAAATGCTTTTCCCATTTGTGGCTGGCCCATAAATAGTTTGCAGAGTCAACAGCATACTCCGAGTCCTGCTACCAGACTCAGAGCCTTTCTTGGGGCCCATCTGTGCTAAATGGAAGAGTGGATTTAAGTGCCTTTTCCAGAGCATGGTTGAGATTGCCGTGCTACCAAAGCAACATAAAATCTAGGCATTAAAAACTGAAACAGTTTGCAGGGGCTGTCACCAGTAAAACAGAGACCACGTAAACTGTGTGTGTGTGTTTAGGGCTGGGAATGTATCTTAAACTGGCTTATTGTATCTCCAGAAAATCAAAAGCAAGAATTAAAGTAAAACAATGATGAATTTTCACAACAGCAATTGCTGCCTTTCACTGGATGCACCTGTGTTAAGCTTCCAGTGAGCAGGGAACGTGTGTGTGCACGCGCGTGTGTACGCGTGTGTGCGCGCGTGTGTGTGTGCGCGCGCGCCCCTGTGGCTTTCAGGCAGGGTGATGATGAAGACAGTCTCTCTCTCCTACTTGTGGTCATGTGTCTTACATGCTGTGATCCACACGGTGAATGGGGTCCCAGTGTTGGTTTGAAGAGAAAGTAAGCCTCATTCACCAGTAGCAAGTTATAATCAGTCCATGTCCTTTTTCCATTTATGGAAGGGTGTTCATACACTTTAGGTTCTCACAGCAGCCTTGAGTTTAGTGACTGTTGTTTCTACAGCACATTTTGTAGAAGAAGAAGTTGAGACTTAGGAGGTCAGAAAGCTGCTTATCCTGGGGACTTCACTGTGCCATTTCTGTTCTTCCCAAATTTGCTAAAGTACAGAGACGCTCCGGCTTCATTGCAGAAAAGTACCGCTGTGCATCCTAGGATGATGCCTGAGGGGTTTAGTGGATAACAAACTCTATGAACTCTGCTTGCTATGGCAGCATCACTTGAGTTATAGACAGTCTACGTAAGCCCCCCTCCCCACCTCCCACTGATCTGCTCCCACCCACTTTGTGAGCCATGCCCTCCTGACCCCAGTGTGGACTCGCTTCCCTCCTTTACTCTCTGTTGCCCTGAGCTGGCTTCCTTTTCCTTCTCATCCTCAGTACTTACATGAAGGTTAATTTTCCATATCGTTTGTCTCATACCATGGGAAGAAATCTAGGGACTTTGTTTCCTCATCCCTGAATTCACTGTGCCGAGAACAATGCCTGGAGTATAATCAATCCTCAATAAATACATCCTTGTTATCATGGTCAAATTCATAAATGCAGTGAAAACCTATGGAATCAGAACAAATGAGGTTTTTTTAATATTCAAGATTATAATATAGTCATTATGAAATATACTCACTGCTGTTCATAAAATACTTATATGTAGAACTAAGGCTAAAAGGTTAGGATGGCAGGAGGAGAACATATTTTAAATCTTTTTCTTTTTTCCCTTTTCTGTCTCCATGTAGGATTTACAGCTTCTGGAGGATGGAGATCTAACTATGATAGGAGACCGGGGAACCACACTGAGTGGCGGGCAGAAAGCCCGGGTCAACCTTGCAAGGTGAATGGGGTTTCAGTTGCCATCCTGCCCCTCCTCCTCTGCGGCTCCTGGTGGACGTGAGCATGTAGACCCCGCTCACTGGGTGGGCCTGTGTGAAGCAGGGTCCTGGTCCCTTCCCTGGGCTCCTGGAATGAACATGGAGTTGTTGGACACCACTGTGATTCAGAGACAAGACCCAGGCAGTGTGAAGTGTTTTATCGTGATGTCTCTCTCTGTTTCTAGAGCCGTGTATCAGGATGCCGACATCTACCTCCTAGACGATCCGCTCAGCGCAGTGGACGCAGAAGTCAGCAGGCACTTGTTTGAACTGTGAGTTTGCTCCTGTTTCCTATTACTTCTGCTTTCCAAGAACCGATCAGGGAAAAGAGCTCAGGAAAGGCTTTGTGCTTCAAGAGACTCAGCTGGCTCTGCCTTGGTGTCCCTCTCCCCTTCATTCTGCAGAAGATCCATCGTTGAGAAATTTTGATCATGATGAGGTCAAGATAGGAAAATACAGAAGGTGCTTCCAGGGTGTGGAGGACAGTGGAGTCTGTCCGTAGGGAGTGAGGAATAGATGGCAGATTTCCCCCTGCTACTTGGAGTAGAAAACCGGACACTGTAGATGGATTCAGACCCCAGAAATTAGGAGGAAGATTTACAGTTTTTAAATCGGAGTGGGACTCAGTAATCTGGTACTTGGCTGCCAATCCTTTTTCGTCATCTTTTTTTTTTTTAAGACACGTTAGAAGTGATGTTTTCAGTACTGACATAGGGCTTCTGTGGAAAGACCTTGTTGATGCTTATTATTCTGTAGATTCAGAAATTCTGAATAAGGTATAGAATCTGAGAATGATTTGTTGCACCTCAGAATGTCTTCAGTCATTGCACATTGCTTCATGGATATTTAAACCCACAATGTATGGGTAACTTGATTGTGAAATTAGGTATGTAGACGGAGAAGGCAATAGCACCCCTCTCCTGTACTCTTGCCTAGAAAATCCTATGGACGGAGGAGCTTGGTGGGCTGCAGTCCATGGGGTCGCTAAGAGTCAGACATGACTGAGCGACTTCCCTTTCAGTTTTCACTTTCATGCATTGGAGAAGGAAATGGCAACCCACTCCAGTGTTCTTGCCTGGAGAATCCCAGGGACGGGGGAGCCTGGTGGGCTGCTGTCTATGGGGTCGCACAGAGTCGGACACGACTGAAGCGGCTTAGCAGCAGCAGGTATTTAGAATCTGGCTGAACTGACTCTCATGTCGTGTTTCTGGAATTTGTTGTTCTTGTCTGTTGTTGAATTTGTTTCTCTTGTTTGGCCACTGAACCTTTGAAGTAGAACAACTCTGATGGTTTTCTGTGTATAATGTGTCCAAGTCACGCTAACCGAGGCCTCTGGTGGAGTTTAGACTGACGTCTTTGAAAGCTTCATGAACTCACTTTTTCTGAAACAGTATCTGCATCTTCCCCATGGTTAGTTAGTTCCCTTGCTGCTGTTCACCTTGTTAAAGCCAGTGAGTGTTCCAGCTGCACTTATTAATGCCCTGCTGTATGCACTGAGTTAAATGCCCTTACAGATGTTACTGCATAAAACCTCTTAGTTTACAAGGAGGACAGTGCGCCAGGAGAGGGAACGGACCCGCACGGGGCAGAAAAAGGAGACTTGGATGCTCAGCTCTCATTCCTGCCTCTGAGGAACCTGTCTCCTTGGCCTCTGATAGCATCCACCTTCCTGTGTCCTCACATGGGCTTTCCTTTGTTCACGTGCCCTGCCCTTCTGTGTTAGGCTCCTTTTCTTCTGGAGATACAAGTCAGATTGGATTAGACCTAGTGTCGTTAGGGGTAACAATTATGTCTTTAGAGGCCTTATCATCGAATTCTCAGGTGCCCGCATTTGAATTGGCAGGGAAACGATTGATTTACAGCAGACCCACAACTGCAAAGTAGAGAGGCAGAGTCTGCAGATGTGAGGGAGAGAGATGTGTGAGGAGCGCTGAGCTCTGGATACGAGGACCTGGGATTCCACATCCACTAAGCAGGATCATGGGGCAGGTTCTACCAAAGTCTGTGTGTAAATAGTGCTTAGTTTGGGGTGATGAAAGCACTCTGGAGACAGACGGTGGTGATGGTTACACAGCAGTGCGAATGGGCTTAATACCACTGAGCTGTATGCTTAAAGATAGGCAAAGTGGTAAATTTCATGTTATGTACTGATATGTTTCATTTACCACAATAAAAAGGGACTTCGCTCGTGGTCAGTAGAGAATCCACCTGCAATGCAGGAGGCCTGGGTTCAATCCCTGACTTGGGAAGATCCCTTGGAGAAGGAAATGGCACCGCACTCCAGAATTCTTGCCTGGAGAATCCCGTGGACAGAGGAGCCTGGCAGGCTACAGTCTGTGGAGTCGCAAGAGGCAGACATGACTTAGTGACTAAACCACCACCACCACCACCACCACGATAAAAAGTGCAAAGAAGCATTAAATTGTTCAGAACAGGAGAGCAGGGCCTGTGGCATTGCTCCCAGCTGTGTGGTCTCATCCGGCTTTCCCACCCTTTCCTGATTGTGACCTGATGGATTTTCCCATAGAGAAGTCCCTTGTCATGGGTTTGGTAACAGGGTGCAAGTGCTGTAAGCTTCATTTGAACCATTCCTCACTCCTGGAATCATTGGCAGTTCAGCCTGTCCATTCCTCTTGTACTTATCACAGAAGTTCTCAAAAGTTCTCCTTCAAACAGAGCAGTTTTTTTTTAATAGCTCTTGGGTTTAATGACCTTGGATGTACACTTGATAGAAGCATGCTTGTTTGGATTGTTGTTTGCCAATCAGAACCACATTCTCTGGGGAAACTTAGGGCAGGGAGCACGAATGCAATTTAGGAAATCACTCAGCAGCAACTGAGGATGTTCTCAACGAGTTAGAAAATTGGATGGAACAACATGCTATGAGAGATGGTGGTCGTGTCAGAGCTTAGTAATGGGGAGTGTTTTCTATTAAAAGTGAGTGACTCACACTTCTTGCCATTAACAGTTTCCTCTAGTCTTAAATCTATATCCAAGGTGATTCAGGTTCATGAGTTTTACAACTTTATGCTCTGAGCATAGTGGGTTCTATTAGCTAAGAAGGTGAGGGGCCTTAAATGAACTGATGCTGTGTCCTACCTGTGTCCTGCTGTGGATCCTGATGTGTTTCAACCCCACATTGCCAGACCTCTGCCTCCTGTGTAACCCTAACCAGGTCTGTCCTGATCTACACAGCTCACCCTCCCGCTCCAGCCCTTCACAGAAAACCCCAACCCCACCCCTACCCGTTCAGGAAGCAGCTCCAGGTCCTCAGAGAACAGGCTTCTTTGCTGTCAGCCCGCCTCAGGCTTTCCAGCTCGTCCCCACACCCACTCAGGGTCCAGCTGTGCTGGCTCTCTAGGGTCCTTTCGCACCCCTGTCTGTCTGTTCACACTGGTCCCTCTGTCCCAGAGCCAGGGAGCAGTGTGCCAGGGTCCAGAAGGAAGGCAGAAGGCGGCGGCCCTGCCACTCCCTCCCGCTCCTCCAGGGGGCGCCCGTGCCCTTTGTCTTCCCACAGCCCTCAGTGGGTGCACTTGACCCTTTATGAGTCCCCTCACCCTCCATGCGCTGTGAATGCAGGAAGGCACCTCAGCCCTGCGTGTTCAGTTCCAGGACCCCTGCACCTGCTGTGTCTTCTTCCAGGATGTTTCCCCAGAGAGTCTCAGGGCTCCCTTGTTTCCCTGTCTAAGACAGCAGCCCCTCTTGCTTTCCCGCAGAGCACACATCGCAGCCCCGTAGAGCATTTCCTATACTCATTCAGCATCCCCCTGTACGCAACGCTGAGAATTCTTTTCTGTCTTGACCTGAGGGTGTATCCATGGCATTTGGGACAGTGCCTGGTACCTCACCAAAGTTTGTTGATTGAATGAATGAAGATAGGGACTCTCTTTTTGTTCATATTTGATCTACTGTGCTACGGGATTTGTCCCTTCTTAACACAGCTCTTGTATAGGAATAATTTTAAAGAATTCATCGCTGAATCAATTTTTATGATATGTCTTAAAAATCTTTGCTCTTAAAAACTTGGAAGGTTATTTTTCTAGAGATTCAGAATAAAAGTCTTATTTAGGAATACATTCCTAGCCATCAAAACTGATCACTTTATTGTGCTTATTTTATATTACCTCATCTGTGATGGAATGTCAGGAAGGAAACCTTTTAAAACTTGTGGTTAGCGCCATCTTGGACCTACCAGCCCATCTGCCTTCAATGATTAATAGCAGGTAATTTTTGAATGTAGCAAAAAATTCCATTGAAACCTGAAAAGGTATGCTTGGTCAAGAAATTTAGCACGAAAGCTGAACTAAGACTTGTCAGAAGGTAAAAATGAATCTTCTTTAACTTAATGAAGTGATGGCATATGTGTCTACATCCCCGGTCTTCTGATCACAGGTCCAGTGTCCCCTTAGGACTTTTCTGTCCTGTGTCCAAAGCACATGACAGCTTGTGGTTAGAGAGGAGTAGGGAAGGGGGCTGACATTTACTGAGCGGATTGGTGGTTTGATTTTTTAGAACATGTGGGTGGGTTGTCATTGGCGTTGTTTTCAGATGAAGAACGTGAGGTTGAGTTGCTCATCTGACATCAGGCTCATGAGAGGGACTGAGCTGCAGCCTGCTGCCTCCAGACCCTCCATCTGGCTCACTCACAGGCTGAGCTCTGGCCCAGGTTCCTGAGATGTGCTCTGCAAGGGCCTCGGGCTCCCAGAGATCCTGCCTGGAGCCCTGCCTGTGGTCACCGGGGCCCTTTCATTTTCACATTGAGGGAGTTTTCAGTGCAAATGAAGTAAGATTTACTTCCTGGACAGGACTGGGAATATTGTAGAGACTAATAAAGGCCACACTTGCATGCATTTTCCGTCTAATGTTAATTAGGAAGAAACGTCTATGGAAGGGAATATGGTAAGGTTATTGAGAAGATATGACTCTTAGGGTGGTTAATATGTACTTCATAAAGCAACATCTAAGAAACTAAGGAATATGTATGTATATTTCTGTGACATCAGTCACTTCTCTCATTCTCAACATAACAATAAAATAATTAGTATTTTAATTTAGTCAACTTTTGAAATGTCAATATTGCTCCACTGTGTTTCATCATGAAATATGTAAATAATTGTTAAGATCAGTTTGAGGAAAAACAACTTAGCAGCTGATGCATGTCTCCCTAGACTGGTTTTTAGAATTTTTTTTTTTTTTCCCAGTGGAGCTTGATTCAGACTTGTTGCTGAATAATTTGAGGTCCTAGTTGAATTCATCACTTTGTACTTAATTTGTATTTTTATTCATATGGGTATTTGAACTCCAGATCTTTGCTGTCTTGTCTTTGTCTCATTATGTTTTCAAAATGTATGCTTACAGTTTGGCTGACTTCCACTAATGTGTTTTTGCATTCTGTCCCTTTTCCATTTGTAGGTGTATTTGTCAAGCCTTGCACGAGAAGATCAGAATCTTAGTGACTCATCAGTTGCAGTACCTAAAAGCTGCAAGTCAGATTCTGATATTAAAAGATGTAAGTAATTTCTAGAAGTCTCTGGAATTGCTAGCACTGCGGTGTGTTGAAGGCCCTGCTGTTCTGCAGGTCATTCTGCTTGGATTTGTGGCAAAGCCCTCTTAGCTTTCAGTTTTTTGCCTTCTACTTCTTACTACCCGGATCTCTTTCTGTGTCTGATACATGCTGAAACCTGTGCAGAAGGAGAATAAGGCCCTGCCTACGTGGGGCTTGTTTTGAGAAGACAACCTCAGGTTTAGTATTGAGTTGGCCAAAAAGTTTGATCAATTTTAAGCAACAGTAAAAGACTTATTTATCATTGTCACTGAGAACTTTATTGAAGAATATATTCACTTTTTGAACTTTTTGGCCAACTCAATACTGTCAGGATGACCAGTTATCTACTGGTGAACGCACCTGGATGAGTTGGGGACCATCCTTACAGTTGATCTGATACCTCCCTCACAGCAGAGAGGGGATGGCTGCCCCCCCCGCCCCCCCCCCCGGATTGTTAATACTTGGTTGTTCAGTAAAATTGCTGTCTTTGTGCCACTAGTGTTTCTGAATGCATCTTACTAAGTAGAAAGTTGTATGTAACTTTCCCTAAATAAGGTAAATGCACTTTGTCTCCCAGGTGAGGACAAGATACATAGTATATCCTGAATCGTTTCCTTGTTCTGCAGTATCAAATGGTGCCCAAAGGCTTCATTGGGTTTCTCCCAGAGAGCGGGGTCCTAGCCAGGATGCTGGGCCACCTGACTTGCCTTAACCAGAGCTGCTCTCCTTTGGTTTGTTTTGCATCCTGGGGTTTTTCCTCATATTTTGTTTACCGCTGAGTGAATCAGCTGAGTCTTGTTTCATATGGTGAAAAAGTAGAAATCTACTGCAGCTTATTTTATGTAACTTTGTAAATGAGGGACACTGCAATGGTGTGTCACGCAGTCTTCCAAGAAGATGAGTAGACTGGCTGTAGCTTAAGCAGCTGCCTGATTTGGGGAAGATGGGCCGCTTGTGATGGGTTGTGCCTACGTTATCCTCAGATTTAAGTGCTTTGCTTCTGGCTTAGGTTTTTGATTGTGGCATACCAAGGCATTAGAGCATCCCAGTCTTATGACCTCCTTGTTTAGGTAGATTTTCTGGGGGAATTCTGAATTTTCAATCGAGAACTTCCTGAGTTTGTGGGGAGGTGTTAAAGACTATCAAGACATATCTCTTGGGTTCTTGTGCAGGATCATTTTCTTCAGGCCCTGTCCTAGTCAGACACGTGGTACTGTGGCAGTGGGCAGCAGAGACTTGTCTAGTGACCCTTACCTACACAGGCGTGCCAATGCCCACCTCTGTGCCAACAAATTTCTTCCCCGGAATATCCTCCCCATGGGCTTTTAAAAAATTTCTGCTTGGCTCATGAGGTTTCTCTAACTTTCATGTTGTCTTTAGAGATTGTGCTGATCCTCCCACCAAACTCTGTATTTCTTGCTTTCCTGAGTGCCCATCGGACTCCATCTTTAACCCATGAGCACACATTTCTTTCATGTCCCCAAACCTTACACAGGATTTGGCAGAGAGCACAGTGCTCACTTCTGTTCTAGTTGAACTTGATTTGTCCACCAGAAATTCAGACCTCAGGATCATTTTCTTAAAAACATCATAATTTAATGTCAGTTTACTTCTCTTGATTAGTGCTTACCGTTAGCTTCCTTGGTGGCACTAGTCGTAAAGAACCTGCCTGCCAATGCAGGAGACATAAGAGACGCAGGTTTGATTCCTGGGTGGGAAAGATCCCCTGGAGGAGGAAAAAGCAACCCACTCCAGTATTCTTGCCTGGAGAATCCCATGAACAGAGGAGCCTGGTGGGCTATACAGTTCATAGGGTAGCAAAGAGTTGGACACGGTTAAAGTGCTTTAGCATGTATAACACGCATGTATGCATGATAGGTTAGTATTATCAAATGAAAATCCATTCCTCTCAAATTTTTAAAAAATCATTTGTTTGAAATAAAACAAAGATGAATATTTTTAATGGTAGAAGGTACAATTCACAAAGAAGATAGATATCATAAATGATTAGACACCTTAACCACAAACTCTCAAATTCTTTATTGCTGTTTTAGGGCAAAATGGTGCAAAAGGGGACTTACACTGAGTTCCTGAAATCCGGGATAGATTTTGGTTCCCTTTTAAAGAAGGAAAATGAGGAGGCTGAACCATCTCCGGTTCCAGGAACTCCCACCCTGAGGAATCGCACCTTTTCCGAGTCTTCGGTTTGGTCTCAACAGTCTTCCAGACCCTCCTTGAAAGAGGCCACTCCAGAGGGCCCAGACGTGAGTTTCTCATCCTGCAGCACACCCGGGTCTGTCGCTCTTGGTGGCCTCATGGACCTTCAGTCTGCTCTGTTAATGACATCTCTTTGTTCCAAAGAAGACACCAAATTTCCACGGCCTTGTTCCATGAAATTGGTAGAATTAAAACAGCATGCAGGGAGCCAGCCTGATTCGGCTTCTCCTTTTTGGTGTAGGATGGAGACAAGTCCTGTTTGCACTGCTATGACTTGCATGATGTATGTGGTATTGACAGGGGCACTCTTGATGTTACCATAGTTAATTGTATGTGCTCTGGTGGACCCCGGCTTCCCTTATTCATCCAGATGGTTAATTTCCAGAATCCCTCATTCCTAGCCTGCTATGACTTCATTAAATCAGCTGCTTTTGCTTTATGCTGGAATATTCTGACATTGCAAGTGACTGATGGCATTGTTTTGCTTCATCATCAGATGGTCTGTGACCGGACACCTCTGTCACAAAGGGGCAAAGCACCCGACACACAGCAGACACTTCGGAATTTGTTCCCATTTTCCTTTCTTATTTTTCAAGATGTAGCACAAATTAGTGGGTGGGGCTTCAGGGGGCAGGGGTAGGATTAGGGTACCCCCTTTATGTTGTTATCTCGCATATACAGTAGGCAGAAAACCTTTGGCCCATGTGACTGTGTAATATATTCTAAATCCTACAGACAGAAACAGACAACTGCACTAGGTCTCCTTTACAATCACCTAGCAGTTTTCTCAGTATCCAGATTCTCTTTGTCCATACCCAGGATTCTGGCTGATTCTGATGAGTATTCACAACTGTCAAGTTCCACACTCAGGAACCACTCTGTTGTCATTGAGAGGCACACATAAATTACATGGATACTTATATATCATTTCATGTATTATTTTGGAGAAAACATTGGTATTTATGCTTTAATCAGGTATTTTGTACATGGGCGGTTAATCATGCTGTTTATTTAAGCAAAGCCACCTGAAAATGAGTAGCATTTTGCAGATGACATTTCCTTTTTTCTGACAGATGTCTAGAGTTGGCATGGCTGGGTAAATGCACACATGGTTTGGCTCAGTGTTTCCACACTCTTCTCTCTCTGTAGAATCTTGCCCTCCTACTAGCATATGAGTTGTGTCTATTTCACCGCAGCTTTGCAGTGGAGGTTATTGTTGATTTAGGGTTCATTATTTAAATTTTTGTCTCTCTCTGCCTTTCCCTTCCAAGACCGAGAATATACAGGTCACCCTAACTGAGGAGACCCGTTCGGAAGGAAAAGTTGGTTTTAAGGCTTATAAGAATTACTTCACAGCTGGTGCTCACTGGTTTATCATCATTTTCCTCATTCTAGTAAACCTTGCAGCTCAGGTAAGGAAGGATTTTTATTTTTATTTTTTTTTCAAGGAAAAACACCCTCTTGTTTATTTGATTAAACAAAAATAAAATAAGGTGCAAAGGAATAATTTTTATTTTGATTTGTGCCCTAAGGCTGATATTTTTAATACTATTTATACTGTGTTTACCTTACTGTAATATTATTATTTTTTAATATGTGAATTAAAAGATTTATTTCAAATAACTGGCTCATGAGATTGTGGGATCTGTCTGAGTGAATCTGAAAATCAGAAAGGCAGGCCTGCAAGCTGGAACCTCAGGCAGGAGCTGAACCTGCTGTCTTGAGGCAGAATTTCTTCCTCCTCCAAGAAGCCTCAGGTTTTGCTCTTAAGATCTTCGACCAAGTGGATGAGGCCACCGCAGTGTTGAGGGTGACCTCCTGTAAATTCTGATGATGGATGTGACCCTCACCCACAAAATACCTTCACAGGAACATCTGAACTAGTGTTTTGTTGAATCAGTGGAGACTGGTATGGCCAAACTGACAGAGAAAACTGGCCGCCACCTTACCTATTAAGCTTTTATCCTTTGAAAAATCCTGACATGGATATAAATACTGTGTTTTGCAGTCCACTGGGATTTGCATTGAAAAGTGTTATATGTGCAAAGCAAAATAAGTGAAGCTTGGTGGTGGTGTGTGTACATGACAGATTCTAGAAATAAACAATGTCTTTTAGAGATATTAAAATATAGCATGCCATCCCCTGACCTGTGGTCAACTGGGGTGTAGGGCTGGCACAGACCTGAACCCAAAGGTTCCTTGTGAGCGAGGTGTGAGGCTCAGTGATGTCAGTGTGTGAATGACTGTTGTTTCCTGCTCCAGGTTGCCTACGTCCTGCAGGATTGGTGGCTTTCATACTGGTGAGTGATTCCTTGTCTGACCCAAAGTGTTGTGAAATCTACACGAACCTTGCTTTTCCACAGAGTCGGTGGGGAAGGAGGGGGCTTGTACAGCCTCCTCTTCTGACTCTCACGTAGTTTCCCTGAAGAAAAAGTAAAGATCCTGCTGGTGGCGTGTGACCCTCCCGTGATCCTTAGCAGCTTCCTCACAGACAGTTCAGAGAGCTGAAAGTAATGATTCAAATTGAAATTTTTTTACGGTAGAGAAACACAGGGCCCTGTGAGCTGCGAAACACTTTGCAGCATAAATCCTGTCTCCTACATCAAGGATAATTTTTTTTTTTTTGTATTTACCTAATTGTATCTATGTGTAATCTTTTTTCTTCCCTGTTCCCTAGGGCCAATCAACAGAGTGCCCTGAATGTCACTGTTAATGGACAAGGAAATGTAACTGAGAAGCTCAATCTGAACTGGTACTTAGGAATTTACTCAGGTAAAGTTGAGTCATCTGGTCTATTATCCGAGAGTCTGAGTCGCTTACAATGAGCCCATGTGAGCAACTAGAGCTTCCAGGAGTAATTCAGTAATGTCTTAACAGATTAAGTTTCTGAGCCAGCCGCATTTATTCTGTGAATTAATTAGAATAATTATTTTAAAAATCTGCTAGAAGAAAAGAGGTTGAATGAAGACTTTTAATTTGCTCTGTACTGGATTTTGGAAGTTAAACCAGCATTGCATATTGAGAAAATCAGCCACTGGAAATATGTGACTATTGTCTATTCTAATAGGTTGCTTTAGCTAAATCTTATATCATTTTATGGATGTGTGAGGGGATTAGAAACAGATCCCCACCTTATGGTTCAGATTGTTCCAATTCTTTCTGAATGAAACTTGGCTTTTATTGACCTTGGTTGAAATCCCCTGGGAGCCAGGGTCCCAAATAAAAGCATTGCTGCCTCGCAGGTGTGCAAACTCTCCTTCTCCACACTGCTCATCTCTTGGGTTTTACTAATTACTTAAGGCAGAAGCTAAACAGGGAGAAATCCAGTGTCTGGGCATTAGGGTTCCTTCTTCTTTCCTGAGATCACAGTGTTATTATGTCCATAACTGTGTGATTAATTTAACATCTGGCTTGCCGACTAATATCAACACAGCTCTTTGTTTTGACACCAGTGCCTAGAATATACGTGGCATTGCATACTTTTAAATGGAATTCCTCTTCTAAAATTTTAAATATTCACACAGGAAATATACAAGCTTTCTGCAAAGATAGAGTGAGTTATCTTTGTAAGAACCCACTCATTGAAATTTTTTATGTATTTTGTTGATCTCTTGCTAAGAACTCTAAATCCATTAGCTATTTACCTTCTGAATTGGTGGCCTATGGGGGCTTGAAGGAGGAAGGTGGGGGGTTTATGTTGTATACTCATATAGGATGGTGGGCTGAGGCAAATGCCTGTTGATGGAGCCGAGAAAGTTGAATAACTGTCAGAATTTAAATACTGAAATTTAAATTTCAGAATTTAAGTGTCTCATCAGAAGGGAACAAAGTTCTTAATGGAATATTTATTACAGAAGTTATCCCCCCTCTGTTTAGTTCAAAAGATGTTGGGAGGGTATTCTAATTTTTATATGCATAGTGATACTCATTTCTATCATTAACAAAATGTAATTTAAATGCTGATGTTCATTTATATTTATAATTTGTATTTTCCTACAGTTTAGTTAGATTTTTTGCTTGCAAGTTTATGTGGTATTTTTATACTCTTTAAAGCTACTTGGGTTTGTCTATAAGGACATGATAGTATTTCTTCTGTTTCCTATTCATTAACATGCCGATACCAAAGCTTTTCACCATTTTAGATTATGAGACGTTGTAATTATTAAGAATTGAAATGTGAAGAAGAGAAGACTAACAACTTTTAAAAATTCTTCTGAGTTTTATTGAAACTTATAATTGGATTAGGAAATACTGGAATGAAATTTTATTTTACACTTCATTTCTTTCCCCCTCATGAAGTTTATATTTAATGAGAAGAAAATAGTGGTTTTTGTTTCTTCTTTTTAAAATGTATGTCATGAATGAGTTAAACTCTTCTAGAATCCAGATACTTGATGGGGTAAGGAAATAATATCTTTATAAGCTGTTTGGCATGGCTTAGCCTTCTTGATTCAAAGGCAGAGATCTTGGGCTTAATGATGTTTCTTTATTTCAGGGTTAACTGCATCCACTGTCCTGTTTGGCATCGCTAGATCTCTGTTGGTATTCTTTGTCCTTGTTAGTTCTTCACAAACTTTGCACAACCAAATGTTCGAGTCCATTTTGAGAGCTCCAGTACTGTTCTTCGATAGAAATCCAATAGGTAGGTCAGACACCAGATTTTAACAGTAAGTGTGTCTTGTTATCGTACTTAATTAACACCTGATTCCTTTTTTTAAAATTTAATTTTTAGCACCAAAAACATTTTGTATTGGGATATAGCCAATTAACAACGTTGTGATGATTTCAGGTGAATAGTGAAGGAACTTGTAAATATGTCTTGTTATCATACTTAATGCCTGATTACTTTTTTAATTTTATTTTTTTTAACATCAAAAACATTTTGTATTGGGGTGTAGCCAATTAACGGAGAAGGCAATGGCACCCCACTCCAGTACTCTTGCCTGGAAAATCCAACGGATGGAGGAGCCTGGTAGGCTGCAGTCCATGGGGTCGCTAAGTCAGACATGACTGAGCAACTTCACTTTCCACCTTTCGCTTTCACGCATTGGAGAAGGAAATTGCAACCCACTCCAGTGTTCTTGCCTGGAGAATCCCAGGGATGGGGGTGCCTGGTGAGCTGCCATCTATGGGGTTGCACAGAGTCGGACACGACTGAAGTAACTTAGCAATAGCCAGTTAACAGTGTTGTCATAATTTCAGGTGAACAGTGAAGGAATTCAGCCACACATATTCATGTATCCATTCCCTGCCAATGCCTGATTACTTTTGGCATTTGAATTGCTGATCCATTTTGTACAAAAAACTTTACTGATATTTTTTTTCCGCCATGGTATATCTGAATATAAGGGCATATAAACTTTTATTCCAATTTTGTATGAGTGTGAAAATACAGATGTATGCTCACTTTGCAGAATGATTTAAGAACTGATTCGTGTGGCAAACGAACCTCTCTACATTCAATGCAAACATATTTACATATTTTGTGCTTGTTGTTAAAACATAGGCGGTGTTACAAATTTCAGGTAGGTCTCTACTCAAACGTTGTTACACTGAATCTCTAATCAAGACAAGCTATGGGGTTTTTTCTTTCATTGCCCATGCATATCTAGGATCATAGAGCTTTGACTTGTGCCCGGAGTATGAGATTTACCTAAAACGGTAATGAATAATTAATGAACATCCAAGATTAATTTAACGTAGATATCCTCTTCAGTTAAAATAACCGTATAGCTTATAGTGGAGTTTGGGTAACATGTAAGAGGCTTTGTGGTACATACGTAGTAGGTGGATGCTCAGTAGTAAGTTTCTCAGTCTGAGTGTCCTGGGAGGTTTCCCAGTGTTTGGTTACTCCACCTTGAGGCCTTCAACCTTTCTTACTTCAGAATGTAGCCTATGTTTCCATGAAGAGGTGATTCATCAGTGGATGGGTCCACTCTGTCTACTTGACTAGACTTGTGCTGAGGCCCGGGGTGACTTTGTTTTTGCAGTTGATGATTGACAGGACTTGTTGAGGCAGAAAGGTGGGCTACAGAACGGACAGAAGTAGCCTTGGCCTGGCCATCAGCGAGCCATGTGACCAAGGCCAAAGGAAGGTAGATCTACTGGGTAGGCAGATCTCAAGGGAGGATGTTGTCTGTCTTGGTTTTGAAGTGTGGTCTGTGGAGCCAACTGCCTGGGTTCAATCCTGGTAGTAGTTACTAATGGTCAAATTTTAATTAATACTTATATGTTGGTTACTCTGTGTCTCAGTTTTATCTGGAAAATGAGATGCTATTCCCACACTTGCCGGAATGTCGATACTGTTAGAATTATGCAGGTGAGTACATTCACAGCATTTAGATCGAAGTCAGGGCCTTATGATTCTTCGAGTCAATGATCCCATGCTATGCGGGCACTTCGTCTCCTGTGAAATGGGAATAACTGCTGCCCTTCCGGTATCACTGTGTGAGGATTAAATGAGGCTGTTGGTGCAGCATCTTGTGTAGATTTATCCAGCACATGTTTCATCCACGCACTGGGTGGAGCACAGGATGGTAAGCTGCAGAGGCCCATACAGATCTCGTCTTACTATAAAGCTGTGGAGACAAAGTAATTGGAGGAGCCGTGCTGTTATGGTTGTAGTGTTGCTCCACTTTTCAGTTAATGTGAAAATTACAGTCATAATGTTGGAAGCATGAACAACCCCTGTAGGCTTCTCCAGACGCTGGTTAATTAATTATTTAGGGATTTGGGCCCAAGCATAAATCTTCAAATCACTCATCTTACTGCAGCTGGCACACTAGGGTGTATCTTGTCTCCCTGTCCTGTGACTATTAACAGGACCTGATTCCTTCAAGAAAATAGAAGCCCAAATAGTACTCCAAAGACAGGCCTGCCTTGCCCCAAAGGTTTAGGAGCCATGATTTATTTATTTACTCTGTTAGTAGAGTAAAACTTTTTTTTAATGAAAAATTTTAAGTGATGAATTTTACATTATTGTTTGAATAAAAATTTCTTATACTTTTTATACTTGTTTTATCTTGCTCTTCTTTGGAAAAACAAGTAATGTGTAAGAATTATGGTTCATAGTTGAGATTATTGATTATGTTTACCCTAATAGTTATAATATATTTTTTTAAAATCCCCTTCTACAGCAGAGAGACTGACTTGCTTAACTTTTTGCTTCTGTTTTGATTTTTTATTTCTTGGCATGTGGGATCTTGCTTGGCTCCCTGATCAGGGATCAAACCCACAACCCTTGTGTTGGAAGATGAAGTTTCAACCCCTGGACTGCCAGGAAGTCCCTCAACTTCTAAGTTACCTTAAATATCTGGGTTTAATTCAACAAAGTTCCCAGCATAAAATTGTGGGTGATTTGATTTCTAGTCTGTTTCCCCTGTAGCATGTAGTGATCATGAAGTGTGTATCTCTCCAGGATATCCTAGGGGGTCAGTACATTTCCTATGATTTCAGGATCCTGACAGCCACCCAGAGTTAGAACAGTGATGAAAGGAAGGGCTTTGGGCTTGGGATGGTGAAGTTGGAAACTCAGAGAGGCCCATCAGGTCTGCGCCTTCCCCAGTCTGCCTGGATTTGTACTCACCGCACCAGAGTTCCCTTGTTTCTACTTGTCTCCAAGCCCACTTGTGCCAGTGGGTTCTCAATGACCCTGAACTGGATGGTCACAAGGCCTTGTACATTCGTTCATTGGTGGGCCCACTCTAAATGTTCTGTTTCTATTCTGATGCTTCATCCCAGATCTTCATGAGTTTTGCTAGACACTAGGGGAGTAACTGGTTGTAACTGCAATGGGTGTGCTAAGAACCAGGGTTCCATGGGAAGTTGCTGAAAACACCAGTTGCTCAACCAAATTCGCAAGTTCCCTTACTTTCATTGTGTTTATCGTATTCTATGAAGGAACGAAGCGTCAGCCTAGAAAGTGCGTGGTTTCTCTGCCTACAGTTTAACATTCCAGCAGTGCTCCTGTGGCTACATTCTATTTTGAACGAATGTTTTGATGCACGAGCTTTACTTTGTTCATATAATGTGATGCTTCATTGCCTACTGGAGTTTTATTATCTGTGTGTGGCCTTAGAATGGCAAAACCAGGTTTCATTTTTTCCTTTTCTCTTCCTATTCCCTCCCGTTATTTCACCCATCTCTGTTTCACTTTTTTCCTTTGACGTATTTTGGTAATGGTGTGTGAGTGCTAAGTCGCTTCAGTCCTGTCCGACTCTTTGCAACCCTATGAATTGTAACCCGCCAGGCTCCCATGTCCATGGGATTCTCCAGGCAGGAATACTGGAGTTGGTTGTCATGCTCTTCTCCAGGGGATTCCCCTGACCCAGGGATCGAACCTACTTCTACTAAGTCTTCTGGTACCACCTGGGACACCCCTCAATAATGGTATTATATGTTGACTTATTTAGTTCTTAAATTTAAAAAAAAACTAATTTTATTTATTTAGTTATTTTTGGCTGTGCTGAGTCTTTGTTACTGCTTGTGGGCTTTCTCTAGTTACAGCTTGTACGGGCTCCTCTTCCTTGTGTTGCACAGGCTTCTTTTTGCAGTGGCTTCTGTTGTTGTGGAGCACAGACTATTAAGCCTGGGCTCAGGAGTCACAGCCCTTGGCTTGGTTGCTCCGAGGCATGTGGGATCTTCCTGGACCAGGGATCAAAGCAGTGTCCCCTAATTGCAAGGTGGACTCTTAACCTCTGGACCACCAAGGAAGCCTCATTAAGTTTTTTTTTTGAGGTCGTATTTTTAATGAATGGACTATATATATTTTTAATGTGTACTTAATTATGAATATTTTTTTACTGCACTATGTGGCATGTGGGATCTTAGTTCCCTGATCAGGCATCGAAGCCACGCCCCCTGCATTGGAAGGTGGATTCTTAACCACTTGACCACCAGGGAAGTCCCACTTCCTGTGTGTGTTTATTAAAGAGCTACAAGTTTGCAGGAGCCAGAGCAGACATTTCTTGTATGTTTTGATTGCAGCTGGGTTTGAATAGTACCTTTTGGGCACGTGGGCCGCGTTCCTGTGCTATTTGTCATGTCCACATCTTCCTAGCCAACCTTTGTTTTCTGTCTCTGAAGTCGACGTTTACTTGCATCAGATCTTCATGCTCGGGTAACACAAATCGCAAGTCAACAGTAAGTCATTTAGAAATTCAGAGATGATTTCTGTTAAAAACCCAGATTTTGTTTCCCTTGTGAGGACAAAGTTTGTTTTATTTTCTACATCTGCCACAAGAGGGCAGCATGATCTACATTATTTCAGGGATATACTATAAAGTGTACCTTCCTGCAAAATCTGGTTGTTTTTATACTAAAGCTTTCTTGGAAATTCTATTTTTATGGCCTGAGGCTCTGTATTCTGTAGTGTTACAGTTTTTAAAAGCATTGTTGAGGTTCATTAAGTCTGAAACATTAAACTCTTGCTGTCCTGAAATAACTAGCAATTCAAAGGTGGTATTTGGATTTCTTAATTTATATGGTTTACCCTAGTAACTGAAATAGGCCACTGCTGACATGTTTACTGGATTTTATTTTCATTCCTAAAGAGTAGAATATGATCAGTTGTGTGGAAGATATTATGATCAAGCACTTTTCATCCACCCAGTCAGATTTAGCAGAAATATTTTATCTTTATCAAGTGTCTAAAGTTTCACCCTTTGATTTGGAGACAAGATGAGAAGATAGTTGTCCTGTTTGTTCCTGCCTAATTATTATGGCAAAACACCTGGCTTAGAGCTTTGCGTGTAATGGATTCCAGATAGATATTTGTTGATTTCCTTTCTATTGGCTAATTTGGCGTTAAGACACTGAGCCACAGAGTCGGTAGATGTTGTGTATCTTCTCTGAGGAAAATGCAGTCAGTTGGGTTGTGGCTAGTATGTTTGTTCACACGACTGATTTTTGTGCTCTGTGTGTGTGTGTGTGTGTTAGTTATTCAGTGTTTAAAAAGTACAAATTTATATATATATATATTTTTTAGTAGATCAAGTTTAGTTAGAGCTAATGCACTGTAAAAAAAATTCACTAATTTCTTTTGTTATTTTATTCTTCTGGTAGTACTACAGTTTCGGAGTACTTGTAACTTAGAACAGAGAAGGCAATGGCAACCCACTCCAGTACTCTTGCCTGGAAAATCCCATGGATGGAGGAGCCTGGTAGGCAGCAGTCCATGGGGTTGCTCAGAGTCGGGCACGACTGAGCAACTTCACTTTCACTTTTCACTTTCATGCATTGGAGAAGGAAATGGCAACCCACTCCAGTATTCTTGCCTGGAGAATCCCAGGGACAGAGGAGCCTAGTGGGCTGCCGTCTATGGGGTCGCACAGAGTCAGACATGACTGAAGCGACTTAGCAGCAGCAGCAGCAGCAGCAGCAGCAGCACTACGGTTTAAGAGAAGACATATTCTTTTATCTTCCATAATGAAAAATCTGGAATTGCCCTAAGTATTAATATTTCCTACTTGACTGCGTGGGAGATGAGGCTCTGTAAATTTCACCCATGTAAAATACTGAGAACGAGGAATTGAGTTTGGGGCAAGGAGGAGGAGGGGTGGTCGTGGTTTAAATGATTGCTGTTTCTTAAATCTGGAAAGGGACTCATTAGCCTCCACTTCAAGTTGCTGATGAACTCATGAAGTAGTGGAAAGTAAATTGAAAGCGACGTGCTGAGCTTTTTATACTATTGAGAATAACCATCTTGCTATAGTATTTATAAACTCACTTGTCAACGGACTGTTGCCTTGCTAGGAAAAAGAGTCATTGGTAGAAAAGAAGAATAATTGTAGGGATCCATGTCTGTTTATTCAGTGCAAATGACCACTGAGGTTTGTGCTAAATGCATGTTCTTAACAAGGATAATATTTCAGCACTGTCAAAATTACCTTGACGATAATAGGCCTGTTAAATTATAGCTCTATAAGTTAGGCGGTAAGATGGCTCAGCTTAGCGCACATTAATCTATGCCTGTTCGCACAAGTGATTCTGCTGAGCAGGTAGCGTGTTAGAACAAGAAATACTGGTCCTAAAACCTCTGATTTATGGTAGGTGTTGTTTTGACACAACATCATTCAGACGATTTACAAGGCAAGGCTTCGTGTTAAAATATTTCACCAGTGTCATCATTAGTCACGACATAAATATTCAGTAGTGATGCTGGAAAATTGGTAATACACCCATTCATGCCAAATCACTCGCTATGTTTCCTTTCAAGTGAGATCTGTTGTGGATATGGTTTAAAGAAACTACGAGTTTTCTTCCTTGAGCAGATGAGCTGTAAGAAATTGAGAATAAGAATAATAACTTTTTGACAGCTTTCCTGGACTCAGTCTTGCCTAGGTTGCTTTGAATTCTGGCTTCAGTCCTTCAGTTCCCCTCTCCCCCTCTTTTTCTTTCCTTTCTTTGCTTAATGCACATAGTAAAGAACATATTTCTATGTACATTAGTTACAGAGGCTTTTTGTCTTCAAAGGAAGGGGTTAGTCATCATCTGAAAAGCTTTGTTGCAAAACAAAAACACACATTTCCCCTTTCAGTTTTCCTTGTTATTTTTTAACAAATGTGAGTGACTATAAGGGGAATATCACAAAAGATCGCATCAATCATAGTGAATCTCAATGACCACATAAATATTATTTTTTCAGGTTTGAATGAAATAGCTAATAGTCTGAAGTAGGTGTGGTAATTAAATCCTGTTGGCTTGTGACATATTGAAAATATGTTTTTCACATAACAATTGCTATATGTACTTAAACTCTTATCAGGGTGATATTAAGTCATATTTTATGGGAGTTGCTGTGTTACTGCTAACAGTATCATAAAAGCCTTTGTTAGGAGTTTAAATAGTTACATAGTTACATATATTTGATTGCTATTGTTATTTTGTCAGTAATCTTTATAAAGGTAATTGTTATAGTGCTTGTCTACTCTTGGTAAATATTGCACCATTTTGGTGTACATTTTTAATCTGTCATTGTTCTGGTTACTCATTCATTTTTTTGTCTGTAATAATCATACATGGAAATATTGATAACTTAGTAACAGAGAAAGCACTGTAGTTCTCTAATAAAATGTTAAAAAAATAAGATTTGAGAAGCTCGTAGTGGGTTCAGAGTGCTAGTCCGAATTGTTGTTGTTTATTCACTAAGTGCTGGCTGACTCTTTGCAACCCCATGGACTGTAGCCCTCTGTCCATGGAATTCTCCAGGCAAGAAGACTGGAGTGTGGAGCCATTTGCTCCTCTATGGGATCTTCCTGACCTAGGGATTGAACCCTCATCTCCTCCACTGCAGGCCGGTTTTTTAAACCACCGCACCACCTCAGCGGATCATAAGGATGACATTTTATTTGATTGCACTAATACTTCCTAATATTATAGTATACATAGATTGTATGTATACATACATACTTCATTTTAATATATGTATTGTCTCAGCCTTCAGCTAAATCAGAGCCAGGCAATGTATGGCCTCAGGACTTCACTGTTATATTTCAGTTTCTGGCATAAGTGTTCTCAGTTATTTGCCATTACCTTATGGGATGTGTGAATTAATAGTACAGTTATCCCTTGACATATTTGGTGATTGGTTCCATGACCCCTGTGGATACCAACGTCTGAAAATGCCTAGTGTCACATATAACCTATGTACATCCTCCCATATACTTCAAATTGCTTACAAGCAAATTGAAGTTTTCCTTTCAGGAATTTTTTTTCCAAATATTTTTGACCAATGGTTGGTTGAATTCAAGAACCCATGGGGAGGAAGTATAATTCAAATAGTGCTATCTATTGCCACCCCCCAGATCTCACACACACACACACACACACACACAATTACTTCAACCTTTAGCTGTTTGTAACAGAAAATACCACAAAGTAGCCTTATGACATAGTTCATCTTTTCAGTACATCATTTCAAGAAAAATTGGCATAATTCTTTGAGGTCAGAGTCACCATCAATAAACACTGAGAAGCATATCAATTTGTTGTATTGAAAATTCTGAGTGGTTCTGCTTTATGACCTAAATCCTTCCCCTCAAAGATTTAATATAAGATTGATATGTGGCACCCTAAGGCACAGTTTGATTTTCATTTTCTGTTTTTTTTAAAAAATGTTTTTACTTATCTGTTTATCTTTGGCCATGCTGGGTCTTCATTGCTTGCTGCACGGGCTTTTCTCTAGTTGAGGTTCACGGGCTTCTCATTGTGGTGGCTTTTCTTGTTGCAGAGCTTGGAGTAAGGTTGTCCGGGCTCAAGAGTTGTGGCTCCAGGGCTGGAGAGCCCAAGCTCAATGGTTGGGCCACACCCATCAGGTTGCTTGCTCTGACTTAGTTCCTCTGAGCCATGTGGGATCTTCCCAGATCAGAGATCGAACCTGTGTTCCACAGGAAACACAGGTTTCCTTCTTTACCATCCAGCCACCAGGGAATCCCTTGATTTTCATTTTCTAACTGAAGACTTCATATTCTGTTACCATTTCTTCCCTGCTCCCCACCCCTCTCGCCTTTAGTTTTTAAACATTATTATTATTTGCCATCAAGAAAATGGAAAAAATCCAAATATTAATAATATTGAGCCAGTGATGCTTATTTCACAGTTGTATTTTCAATCTCAGTTTTATAATGCTTATAACAATTACAAGTAAAGTATTATTTAGGTGTCTATGTATTGACTGTCTCTTATGTTAGCCTTGTGCACTGTGCCCTCCTGAGTATATGGTGTTTCTGGGAAAGCCTCCACTTCCAGGATTGGGCAACTTTACCTGCTTAGTAAGGATTTGTTGAGTGGATAGAAGAAAGAGGGTTCAGGAATGTGTTTGAATGTCTCCATGCTGTGATCTCAAACAACAGTGGAACTTCACAGACGTACAAGTGAATTAGAGCTGTTTTTTCCTTCATACTTGTTTACATTAAATTTAATTTTTATAGTTTATTTTCACAGGTTGAGCTTGTAATATATTTTTATATGGTGGACTTTATTTCTGTTATTTGGTGGCATAAAGAATAAAGCTTGTTTATTTGGAGAGTACAGTTCGTGAAACCAGACTATGCAAGTTTCCAAGTTCCCCTAATGCCAGTCAGTCATGGAACTGAAGCTGTCCAACACTTAATATGTTTGGTACTTTAAAAACGAATCTTGGCACTTATATGGGTTAACTATTTGATGCCTGGTATTTTTACCTTATAAATTACAGTGCCTTAAGAATTAAAGAGGTAGAATTCATCCATTATAAAAAAAATCAGTAGGGATTATTAAACTGTTACTAGATAGGAAGCTGAGATGTCAAGATGTCCCAGTTTTGCTGGGAACATAGCTTTGCAAGAGTTGTGCCAGTCACTTAACTTTTCACTGGGGCCTTTTCACTCATCAAGCATTTATTGCTCATTTGCTGGTTATCAGTTGTGGTCACAAACATTGGAAGAAAAAGTACTGTCTTCTAGGCCTGTTTCTAATGTAAGTAATTGTTGACAGTGGAGTGTTGTTGTTTTTTCTGTTAGATCTAGTACCAATATTCTATTATTCCATAAAGAAAAGATTCAGATTCAGAATTTAATATAACTATAGATTGGAGCTCAATCCACATATAAACAAAACATTGATGCTTCCATGCATAGCTCTATATGATATGGTAATCACATAACTGGTTACCCTTGATTTCATAAAACTTCCAAAAACTGTTTTCCTGGAACTTTAAACAAGCATTGTTTTCAAACCATTGGGAATGTGAGGACGTTAGGAAATAAAAGTAAGTGATTCTTTATTTAAGGTTACTAACTTACTAACACACAGTAAACTGATCCTGGCTTCTAAGGAGACTCTTTGACAATTTGGAAATGATTCTAAAGGGACTGCTTGGGTGGTATGCACATCTCTTAAAGTGTTTTAGGGAAAAAAGAGGGAAGCCGGTGTTGCCCTTTACGAATATGTACTCACAGCTCTCTTTGGGCTTTTTACAAGTGTGTTACAAATGCTTTGACAGTAGGCGGAACATAAGCAATGATGTTTTCTCCGTAAGTAATGTTGTTATGAAATCAACTATGATCTGTTGAATGTTCTTTTCCTTCTTGGTAGACAGGATAATTCTGTTTAAAATTTTTCCCTCATTTAGATAGAAAGTCTCTGACAAGCTTCAAAGTACACATTGAGTGGAAGTTTACTAAAATACTGTGGTTAAATGGAAAGCTATCATAAAATTAAGTTCTCTGTTCTGGAAATATTTTCCTTTCATTTTGCAAGTGCATTTTAATAGATTGTATCACACAGGGAAATGTTTCAATCTCTTGAACACCTGGAAAGTCTATTTCTGACTTGTTATGTGTTTAAGAGCCTTTATCCAAATACAGTCATGCTTCTGCTGATGGGAAAGTCCTGCCTCCAGGTCTGCTGTTGGGAGAGAGCAGGGCTACAGAGTGGTGTGCTGATAACACATCAGTGAAAACCAGAGTGTCTGCCCTGGGTGATTTTCAGCCTCAGTTCCTGGTTTGCAGGATGTTTAAGTCAATAATTAGTGAAGGATTCCTCTCTGAACTTCAAGTGGATATTTCAGTGAAGTGTTCTTTGGACTCAGTCCCTGATTTTATTCCTTACTCGGTGTGAGGCATAAAATGAAAATGTATAGAGATTTTTAAGGGTGTGGTAAGAAAAACAGAACATCCATGTCTTTTGGTTCTATGCAAAGATATTTGAACAGTGTGTGTGGATTTGTCCTTAAATATGTTTTTGTATATGAACAATTCTATCCATCTAGTTCAGCAATGCTGCATGGAAATATAGTCAAGATCATGGAATAATTTTTTTTTCTCATTAGCTTCAAATATATAAAAATAGAATAAGAAGAAATAGTTGCTTCCCTCTGTGGAGTCATTATTTTTAGAATTTTTTTCACTTTTTAGTTTGTCAGACTGATCTGGGCTCATAAAATTTATTTCCTATGGTAGAACTATAAATCTATAATTCTTCCTTTTTGGAGAATAAAGTGGCAATAACATCTTAAAATTATATCTCATGCTAATATAAATCTTCACTCTCTCTTCCTTTTTACTTAGCATAAAAATGAAAAAGTTGTCAAATATGGCTTAATGAGTTTCACCAATGGGTTGTCCTGTAGACAGACGTATTTCTTATTGGTGCCAACTTTGAAATGTTAGTCTTGACATAATCCTGTAAATAGAAGGGAAACAAACATAATTCAAGATGATGAGTAATCAGTATTGCTAGAAAATTGTTCTTCCTTGACTTCAAGATTAAATAAACAGTTGTTGACAGAAATGGCTGTGGTAATAGAGTGCAGCACCTGTGTAATCTGGACAGGCAGTGGTCTATCAGAGAAGCTGCTGTTTTGGGGTTTTTTTCCCGTAAGTAAATTGTCAAGCCTTTTAGGTAAGTAGATTTCACTCATACATTCAGTTCAGTTCAGTCGCGTCTGACACTTTGCGACCCCATGAATCGCAGCACGCCAGACTTCCCTGTCTATCACCAATGCCCGGAGTTCACTCAGACAGACGTCCATCGACTCTGTGATGCCATCCAGCCATCTCATCCTCTGTCGTCCCCTTCCCCTCCTACCCCCAATCCCTCCCAGCATCAGAGCCTTTTCCAATGAGTCAACTCTTCGCAGGACGTGGCCAAAGTACTGGAGTTTCAGCTTTAGCATTATTCCTTCCAAAGAACACCCAGGGCTGATCTCCTTTAGGATGGACTGGTTGTATCTCCTTGCAGTCCAAGGGACTCTCAAGAGTCTTCTCCAACACCACAGTTAGAAAGAATCAATTCTTTGACCCTCAGCTTTCATCACAGTCCAACTCTCGCATCCATACATGACCACTGGAAAACCATAGCCTTGACTAGATGGACCTTTGTTGGCAAAGGAATGTCTCTGCTTTTGAATATGCTATCTAGGTTGGTCATAACTTTTCTTCCAAGGAGTAAGTGTCTTTTAATTTCATTGCTGCAGTCACCATTAGAGAGTTCTAAAATTTGAGTGATGGTGGTTTAATACCCCTTGATATCTAATTTTCTACCCATTCACATCTCCTTTACTAGTTAATCTCCTATACTAGCCTTCAGGTGTATCTTTTGCTTCTTGTTATAACCAAGTCACTAACTAACCTAAGGTTAGGGTTTGAAATTTTGGGTGACACAGTGAGTACCTTATAGGCTTTAGATAAACACTGAGTATTCTTTTTTTAAAATATATAGGTCATCTTTTGGAGAAGGCAGTGGTATCCCACTCCAATACTATTGGCTGGAAAATCCCATGGATGGAGGAGCCTGGTGGGCTGCAGTCCATAGGGTCGCTAAAGAGTCACACATGACTGAGCAACTTAATTTCACTTTCACTTTTCACTTTCATGCATTGGAGAAGGGAATGGCAACCCACTCCAGTGTACTTGCCTGGAGAATCCCAGGGACGGCGGAGCCTGGTGGGCTGCTGTCTATGGGGTCACACAGAGTCAGACACAACTGAAGCGACTTAGCAGCCCCAGCAGAGCAGCAGCAGGTCATCTTTTTCTCCCTGCTAATTCTTATGTCTGTTTTTCATTTGATGTCAGATAAGAGAACTGTGTCACCAGTAGAAAATTTAAAGCTCTTAATGGACAGGGAGTTGGGATGTAGGTGGAGATGTTAGAACTGAGCTTTCAGAGAGCTGTGCCAGTCATTTAGCTGGCACAGTCAAGTTCCTTTGGATTGGGCCATAATTGTCTTAAGCAGCATTGACACGTGTGTGTGTGTGTGTGTGTGTGTGTGTGTGTGTGTGTGTGAGAAAGAGAGAGAGAGTGTGTTAGAGATGTGAAATTTAAGATTTGAAAATTAATCCCGTGAATAAAGTGATATTGGACATACCAACACCACACTGACTTGTTTTCTTTTATTTTCCAA
This sequence comes from Ovis aries, assembly GCF_016772045.2. Taxonomy (NCBI): domain Eukaryota; kingdom Metazoa; phylum Chordata; class Mammalia; order Artiodactyla; family Bovidae; genus Ovis; species Ovis aries. The sequence goes on along the minus strand of NC_056063.1, from coordinate 70,154,990 downwards.
TAGTGGTTTTGACCACTATAATTTGGGACCCAAGGTGCCCAGTGGTAAAGAGAACAGACTTTGGAATCACCCAATCTGAATGAATGTGAATCCAGCCTGACCACAGACAGACCTTTGTCCGGTGATTTAGTCTTTTTTGTTACATGCTGGGGATGATTGTATAGTATATGTAGAGCATTCATTTCATAGGAATGAACCGTAGGACTAAATCATGCAAGTTTGTGATTTTTCTTTTTGTCTTTTCTTCCTCCAAGGGAATACATTTAATTGTGATAAAATGGTGGGAAAGGATGTGTGTATCTTCCCAGATACAAGGAAAAATATATAAATGATCAAACTAACAACCTGCAAAATAGAATCAATAACCTGTTTTTTGTTTGTTTGTTTGTTTGTTAGCTTGTTTTGTTTTTGTTTTCATAGGGCCTAAGTTTCATTTCTGAGTTCATTTTAATTTGGTTTCACAGCGGGAGCTGAGTTTACATATAAATGCCAAACATCTGGATTTTTGTGTTTGTTTGAAAATGATATGGCTGAAGTTTATTACAGAAGTCTATTGTATAATTAGAAATACAGTTTGAAGTTTTATAAAATAAGTTCTATTTAAATGGAACATTGTAATTCTTCCAGGGAATAGCTATACTTCTTAGGAGCAGCAAGAACTTATTTTTTATTTAGGAAATGCAGTAACTGGTCAAAATGTATTCACCTTTTTCAAAAAGCATGAAAAATGACAAATTTCACATGTGAAAGTTAAAGTTGACCTAAGGCAGTTTTAGATTGTCAGGCCTTCAAATTTTATTCATGGGATGTTTTTAGGAACATTTCGTGGTTTGTTCACTCCAGTTAATTCCAGGCAGTCTTCCTGCATTTCCATCAGATGGACATTTTGATACTTCACAACTTCTTCTTGCACAAAATAATAATGCAAGTAGCATGGGATGCAAATGCGAGTCACCTGTTAGATCGTTAAAAATGTAGATTATATATTTAATGCAGATAAAGGTATAAAAATGCAATAGAACAAGCACAACTTTCTTATAAATGGGCTTCCCTTGTGGCTCAGCTGGTAAAAAAAGATCAGCCTGCAATGTGGTTCGATCCCTGGGTTGGGAAGGTCCTCTGGCGAAGGAAAAGGCTACCCACTCCAGTATTCTGGCCTGAAGTATTCCATGGACTGTATATATAGTCCATGGTGTCACAAAGACTCAGACACAACTGAGCGACTTTCAGTTTCAGTTCTTATAAATATTTCCCAGTTATTGTTAAGAAACTAACCATGTAAATACCACAACTTACTGGCTAGGTATAGTGGCATTGAAGTCAGCATAGTTTTGAGTGGAGAGACCTTAGTGAAGACCGTGTACTTACTTGATTAACACCTGGATGTCAGGTAGCTGTAAGCACCTACCTTTCCTGAGTCTTGGCATTCAGCCTGAGTCACGTCTGAGAGGCTTTGCAGCTCTGAAATTCAACTGTTCTTTCATCCTGCAGAATTTGCTAAGAAATAATTCAGTGAAAAAGAAAACCAAAAGTAAGTTGTAAGAAGTTCAGAGTCTTTGTGATACACCGCCTAATGTTTCAGAGATCTGTTGCATGACAGAGTTTTGATCTGTTGGCAGGTATAATCTTGTTCCCTATCATATTGAATATCAGCCTGGAGTATGATAAATTTGAACCATTGCTCTTTGTATTGTCAATTCAGGGCAATGTTGTAAATTTATATGTCAGTTTAAACTTGTTAAAATACTGTACTTCCATTGTTTCATTTTTAATAGCAACCAAACACAAGAAATCTTTTGCAGTCTCTTGCTTCTACCGCCATCGTTTTTCTTACCTTCTTTCTGAATCCTCTAGTTACTGTTCCCATTGGTTTTTATGTGGAAACCATAGAGCTCTGGTGCCTACAATTGAAAATGAAGAACCAGTTTGACCCAAATCATTAATCATCATACAGTTACATAACTCAACATTTTAAAAGCATCTTTATATGATAGCATGCTGGAAATTTCACATGAAGTAACCAGATAATGTATTCTGAAATCTCCACGGGCATTTTCAAAAGGTTCAGCACCCATACCAACATATTATGTATTACCCAATAATGGCAGCTCTCTGGTGGAGGTGAAATTATGTTTAGTACAGTATTTCTCATGAAATTAATATGGACGTTATCAGAAGCTGTTTAAAAAATTTGCGCGATCTGGACAATCCACACACAAACAGGTATTTCAGTGTGTATGAAAAATGGATATGTTTGTCTGAATGTGTCTGTGTGTATGTATTTCTTTGACCTTCATCTTCCTCATTTTGTTTATCTAGCTTTTACATGAGCTTCTTGCTTTGGTCGATTTTCAAAAGAATTTAGCATTTGAAGATGAATTAGACCCAGCATGGGGATGGGAGGTGGATATTTCATCTTCAAGGAAGATCACTATTTCTGAAAACTAGATGATCATTTTTTTGCCTGTTCTCTTGGCCCTAATTTTTAAGGCTTCTCCTAGTGCCTTGTCATGACTTCTGAAAAAGTTACATTTGTGGTACAATATGGTATAAGTTTGAAGTATTGATTTGATTGATGCATTGATTTATACATTTATATTGCTATATGATTGCTCTGATTGTATTAGGTAACTAACACCTATGGCATCACATAATTATTCTCATATTGGGAATGAGTAAGATCTAGTCTCAGCAGATTTAGTCTCTCATCACTGTACTGGATGTTATGTCTCCAGGGCTTATTTATTGACCAACTGCAAATATAGACCTTAAGACATCTCATTTTATTGTCCGGTTTTAAGAATTACAGATTCCACATATAAGAGCTATCACACAGTGTTTCTTTTCCATGTCTGACTTCACTTAGCATAATTTCCTCAAAGTCTATCCATGGCACAATTGGCAAATGGCACAATTTTCTTTTTTCCCATGGCTGAATGGTATTCCACTGTGTGTGTGTGTATTTATCTATACACACATTCATCTGTTGGTAGACTCTTGAGTTGTTACTATATCTTAATTACTGTGAATAATGCTGCAGTAGAAACAGGAGTGCGCAAATCTCTAATGTAGCCTGTTCCATTTCTGTCTTACTAAAGTTTTTGTGATTTTATAACTGCTTATAAGTTAAGAAAATGTCTGCTCTGCAATTCATATTATTTGCTATTATAAGAGAATATGTGGGATCTTGGTATCATAGTAAGCTCTTCTTTGGCATTTAACCCCCTTCTAGGAGTAAAAACAGCTTTATGTGAGGTTTTTGTTTTTTTTTTTTTTTTTTTAACCTAACTTAGGGAGTAAAAGAGTTCTCTAATCCTATCATATTAGAAATGCTGTTAAACATCCCATGATGTCTTTAATAATTTGCGTAAAGATAAAACTCCCTTTAAGCAGGGTATTTTGGAAATGTAGTATTATTTTTAACTGGGCTCATGTTGATTTTAAATGGGAGAATAATATGGTCAGAGGACTTAGTAAGTGGAGTAGAAAGAATGGAGGTCTGAGAAGGTTTCTATAGGGAGAGCCACAGAACATGACTCCCTATGTTTCAGAAGCTCTTCTGTAGATGTAAAGACATCAGGGCTATAGATGGCTGGGTGACTTCTCGCATTGGTTTAGTTTATTTAGGTAAACCCTGTTACTAACATGCCTTAGTACCAGGAACTTAGAGTTCATGATAAGAGCAGCTGGGAGCCATAGATGTATCAAATCCCATAGATGTATGAAATCCCACTAAAACCACCATTTCTCTTTATTCTGGCTTTGGCACATGGTTCGATTTTATGCACCATCCTCATGCCCCTACCCACCAAATTTATGGTGACTGGAAAGACAGATTCTTTCATTGTCTGTTTTACTGTGTCATCATAGTTTTGCAGTGATGTTAGTGCTTTGCTTTCTTACTTATTTTACTGCCTGATACAGAAGTGAAAAAATATTTGGAAAGTTTCAGAAAAATAGTGTCTAGAAATTTCTTTTTTTTGTCTCTATAAGGCTCAGTATTTTACAGTGAGACTTTTATTTCTGCTAATTCAACTCTTGCTTATTCTCCTTATCTCAAGTAGTAAAACTATAGGACCTGATCCTAAAAGTCATCTCTTTTTTTTCTGCTATAAGCTTAGGTTTATAACTTATAAGTATCACTGTTTCATCTGTTCCTAGGAAGCCTGTTTCTAGTATCATTTGTGTTGTGCAGAAATACGATTTTTGAACTCTTGGGGGCTTGGCAGGCTCCCTGGGTATTAGTTGGACCAGTATCTTCTTTGTTAAAGGTCTAAAGAGACTCAGTGGCCTGGGCCCAGTCCCTGGTCGTTGGTTCCCCCAGTCACTGCCCAGACTCAGAAACATACTAAGATTTATTGATCAAAAAATGTCATTAATTCTGCCCCCTCTCCCCCATAATATGCAGTTTAGTGAAAGACTGAGTCGGGGGCTTTCTGTGCTTGTAATAACCTGTGTTCTCTGTCTTCACATGTTCACGTTGCACTTCAGGGCAGTCTTGCACTTTCAAAACTTTTTCTTTCCTTTACTGAGGGCACAGACAAGTTAGGGAAAAACAATGGACTGGTGAAGACTGCTTCTAGGAAAAAGACCTGGGTAAAAATTTTTTAAAAAAAATTATCCTAGAAAATCCAAGGATAAGGAATGATGTGTTTTGATCTAAGAAAAGTGAAACGTTCTTTTGGTCTGTTCTCCGTGCACTTTCTGATGACTATTTCACAGCATTTGAAGGCGAGATCCATTCAGCCTTGGGCCTCCTTCCTGGCAGCCTCCAAGTTGTTATGTTGTGGTGATTTAAAGCTCTCTTGGTCCTTTGTGATGAAAGGACCAATATTTTTCTGATGAAAATATTAGCAGTTTCAGAATTGAGACTAGTGGATCTATTCAGCTCTGAGGAGACCTGTCAGCAGTGGGCAATGGGACTTTTCATCTAAGGCCTGTGACCCCAAGAGATGAGGATCCCGCAGTGATTTCTCCTCATTATGAACACACGCCAGCATTATTTAATGCAGCCACGTTTCGAATGCTGGTTAAGGAACACGGTTAAGGTCTTGGTCTCAAAGGACTTTGATGTCCTGTGGAAGCCTGATTTTCCCCTAATATGCATGAACAGCTTGTGCAGTGTAGCTCTTGGGAGATGAATATTTGTTCGTGTAGGTTACAATAGCAGACATACCCTGAGAGTTATGGGGATGTCAGGCAGAATATGTATTTTGATGGAAAAGAAGGACTAGTATGGGAAAATTAGCCGTGGAAATCCATAAATACCAAGCCAAGAATATTCCAGCCGATGTGTCAGTTGGATTTTACTAGAAATGACAGACTGATACTTTTGCAGATTTTCCTAATAGAGAATTTTTTTTTAAGTTCAGCAGAATGATGCCTTTATAGATTTTAAACCTTTTCCCCCTTACATAGAAATTTCACCTTTCCTTAGTTTCTAGAGTTTTCTGTTGAAAGAATGCATGAGAGACCTTTGTTCTATGGACTGTCCCTCAAGAAATGTATGGTCTTCCCAGGTGGCTCAGTGGTAATAAAAGGATCTATTTGACCCAAGAGATGCGGTTTCGATCCCTGGTTTGGGAAGATCCCTAGGGAAGAGGGAATGGCAACCCATACCTTTATTCTTGCCTAGGAAATCCTACGGGCAGGGGAGCCTAGCGGGCTGCAGTCCATGGGGTCATAGAATCGGACACCACTTAGTGACTGAACACTGGCATGAATAAATGTATACCAACTTTAGTGGACAGTATTCTGTGGCAGTCTTTGGTAGCCTGGATTACTGAGAGGGTTTGCTGTTCATATTGTTCACTTGTGCAGTGAGGAAAGGTTCAATTTCTCATCAGGTTTTACTACACCTGCAAATTCTTTGGCCATCTGTAGCCTGTCCTTAGACTAGCTTTGTTGCCTCTCCTTTGAGGCTGTAGAAGATCTGTAGTCTGCCCTTCCTTCTGAAGGAGATCAGAGAATGGAGGAAAGGCAGAGCCTGAGGGCTGGGCCGAGCTGGTGAGAGGGCACTGGGCTGGTTTTGACGTGTAAGTTTTTTAGTGGCTGACTTCCCCCGAGAGGAGAAACTTTGAAAGGAGAGCCCGATGCAGACTGAGGTAGCAGAACCATTCGGAGTGGCATCAGGAAAGAGGGGGAGCGGGGATAATTGAGGCAACAGAGAATTCAGCTTTGCTGGTGGATTGTAGAGCAGATCAGAATGAGCACTAGAGGCGAGGATGTCAGCATGGAGTTTTCCATCTGGGTTGTTGCCAGCTTCACGCCAGGGGATGCTGTGCCAATTGCGGAAGCACATGTTTGTATAGATGTGATTAACCACTCAGAAGCGTGGAACCAAAATCTTTCCCTTTTAGAACAGCTACCGAGTTGAGAAGTTGGCTACAATCTAAGTGGGGAATCACAATTGAATGTAACCTTTGGACTTTAAATATCTTGAAGCTGCTAGGAAGGAACTTAGAATGACAGGCATGATGAAGTCCTCTTTTCTTTGTTGAGTTTAAACAATTTCCATAGATCTTGCTCTCCATGAGATGGAGGCAGACAGGCACCATATTCATGAGACTGTTGTCTCTGGGAGCACATGACCTCATGTAGCGGGAGCAAATGAGATGCCAGGCAGTCCTTAGACTAGTCCTTAGACATTGTTCAGGCAGTGTTGGGAGAGGGAGCGGCTAGGGAGGCAGGGGGCGGGATTCCTGGAGCTGGAGATATCTCTCTGCCTAGCTATCATGTTTTTGTCACAGGGACAAGTTTCTGTCAGTGTTGCAGCTGCAGTGTAAAGAAGGTGTAACATTCCTCTTCTTTTGAATTTGACCGATGACTGTCCCTGTGTCCCCAAACCCACCTGTCACATCCTCTTTCATCAGTCCTTTGGGTGGTCAGTGTCAACCTGCCTCAACATTGCTCTCAGTTCTCATAACAAGATTCACATACTATCTCTTCTTTAGTGCCAATCTATAAGCACTATGCTTTTTTTTTTAAATCCATCTGTTGTGATAAGGGCTCCATACGTATTTCTCAAATCATGCATGGTGTCATCCAAACTTGTGTGTTTTCTGCTGGATACATTAGTAATTGTGGAAGAAGCTGTGATTGGCTGTATAGGGCCAAAGATGCTCAACGTGTGCCAGGAGGCTTGAGCAGATTTCAGGAGAGGCTGCTATTGGATGACAGGACGGTGCAGAGAATGAGTTGGGTTTACCCAGGACATGGGACCTGGAAACCAGGGAGGGAAGGCTGCGTGTCTGGAGTGGTGTCACTGTGGGCAGGATGGAGGGAGCAGAACCAGGCCAGGCTGGGAAGGCTTTTGACTCTGTCCTGAGATTGGTAGGGTCTGGTTGGTGAGAGGATTGATCATACACCTTTCTGGCTTTCGAAAGGTCTGTCATGTTGTGGAACCTCGTAGTGGGGTAGATTGGGAATTCGGGGGCATTCTCATTTCTTAAATGGTGCTTTCCTGCGGGTTCAGTGGCAAAGAATCCACCTGCCAGCGCAGGAGAGCTGGGTTCGATCCCTAGGTTGAAAAGATCTGGAGGAGGAAATGGCAACCCACTATGGTATTCTTGCCTGAATATTCACTGGACAGAGGAGCCTGGCGGGCTACAGTCCCTGGGTCACAAAGAGTCGAACTTGACTGAGCACACACGCTTGTACACACACAGTTCTTTTTTTAAAACTTTCCCAACTCTCTTACTCCTAATTCACACTTAACCACATGGTTTGTGGTCATTGGATTCTTCGTTTTTAATTTAATTTTATCAATCACAACCATGGCAAATTCTGTATTCTCACTGTTTATTATTGTTCAGAGGGCCTCATAAAGAGGAAAAAAAAATTTATTTTAGCATCTTTTTAACACAGAAAATTTTGCATAATGAGTAATTTGTAAAAATCTGTGCAAACTTCGTTTCAAACTCAAGTGAGATTACTGTATTGCCTGGATTTATTTTTGTAGTTCTAGGTAATGACTGTTGTTTTATACCCTTCCATGATGAGTTATTAAAAAAGTAAATTTTGGTCCCATCTTCTTTCTGGGCCAGTAGTGAAGTTCCTTCTTTTGTAGCTATAGAACGCCAGAAACTCCTTTCCCCATGACACACAGACTTCAGCTTTCTGAAACTTTTGTCATGTCAGAGGGGGGTTTAATCGTACGGAAAGAATAGGACATTTTTCCATAAAAATAAAAACACTGTTCAGTGGGGGTTTTTTCTCTGCTACCCACACCCCTCGTCCTTGGAAAAAAAAAATGGAACTTTGGTGGTTAATCAGGGTTCCAGATGTTTGTATGTATTTATTTATTTCGATATTTATAGTGTTTGCTGTCAAGCCATTTGCCTCCCTGGGTGCATTCCAGAAATTTTAAAAACATACATGGCAAAGCCACAAAGATCAAAGACCTGTGTCTTAGGAACTCTTTGTAGCACTTTAGGCCTGTCCCTAAGAAGATTTCTGTGAAAGGAGCCACAGAAGAGCTCTTACTGTCCAGGTCACATCTTGCGGAATGTTCTGGATGGGGACCAAGCACCTGGTGAAGAATCCATCCAGAGTGGGGTTCTTCCTCTTTACTCAGTGAGGGGCCTTTGCTTGAAACCTCCCTGTAGCACACAGCCTTCCGTCGCTCATTAGGACACCTCCTGCCTCTTCTATTTTCACATTTTATCACTGGTCTTTCTGTAATTTCTTCCTTTAAAACAGGGAATAACTGTTTTTCCACCTCCTGTAAAAGTATGGGTTTCATTTTCTGTATTACTTTTGAAACACGTAATATCTACCATCTCAGTGGGAAACAACAGGAATTTTGTAGCAACCATACTGCCTTCGTGACTAATACCTCTGAGAGAGAGGGTGCCTTCAGGAGTTGAGACCGGATACAGAAGCAGCCGAGCTTCCCAGGTGGGGCTAGTGGTAAAGAACCCACCTGCCAGTGCAGGAGACGTGAGATATGGATTCAATCCCTGGGCGGGAAGATCCCCTGGAGGAGGGTATGGCAACCCCCTCCAGTATCCTTGCCTGGAAAATCCCACAGACAGAGGAGCCTGGTGGGCTACAGTCCATGGGGTTGCAAAGAGTCGGACACAGACTGAAGTGACTGAGCGCAGGACAGGGAAACTGCAGAGGCAGGAGTCGTAGAACCTTTCTTGTGTTCTGAGTTAGAGTCTCAGACACTGAAGGCCTCCTCTGAAGTTCTTTTCTGAATGTTTTAAAAGATCATGGATTTAGCTTATGGGGTTATTGATCAATATATATTTTATTGCTTAGGCCTCCTTACCGCTGATCTCTTCCGGGTGGTAGTTAAGGTGGAAAGAAGTGGGAGGATGAGGCAGGCAGTCCTGTGACGTGACAGCCTTGAAAAGAAACCTCTTGTACCTTTATACCTGCTCTGAAGATGCAGCAATCGCTACAGAGCAAACCAGGCAAGGTATAAACTTGACCTTAAAATCAAACTCTGGGTTTTACCCGTCTAGAAATCTGTGGTGCTTTCCTCAATAGCCCGGGAAGCTTCTGCCAATAGCAGCATGTGACTTGCCAAGCAGATAAGGTGCTGGCAGGTTGGGCCTCACGCCTCTTGCTCTTGGGTGCTCCGTGTCCCTCCTTACCTTTTCAGGTGTTTGACTCTGCCCTTCCTTTTTCTCTCCAGCATGTCCACCTCCCTTAGGTGAGAGAGTTGAAAGGAACTGCCTTCAAGCGTAGTAAGCTTAGCACAAATTGCATGGAATTCTACATCTTCTCCAGGTTGGCCTGTTTGGAGGGGAACTTTTTCACTTAGGGGCTGGATCTCCTCTTAGAAATCCAGCCTTGTCAACAGTAACTTCAAGAATATAACTTGGCTTAGGTTTCCCACACTGCCAGTTCATGCTGAGTATGCCCTCAGTAACTAGCTGGCTGCTCAATTCAGTTACCCAGCCCTTTTGATCTGTTTTCAATTTGAGACCTTTCCTGATAATAAAAGCCTTGTTGTTTAGTCACTTCAGTCATGTCCAACTCTTTGAGACCCCCAAGTACTGTAGCCCAGCAGGCTCCTATAGTTCTCCAAGCAAGAATACTGGAGCGGGTTGCCATTTCCTTCTCCAGGGAATCTTCCCGACCCACGGATTGAACCTACATCTCCTACATTGGCAGGTGGATTCTTCACCACCAGAGAAGCCTTAATAATAATAATAAAAGCCTTGCTGTCTCTTAAATATTTGTAAAATCATTAGCTCACTTTTTCTATTTAATGAGTTTCACATTAAATTTTGTGTGAAAAGTCACAATTTACCAACAGTTTATAAAATCCTTTGTTTCAGTTTTGCTAAATGTATTTTAAAGCCCAGGTTTAGCTACAGATGCTTTCATACTTAGTGTTGTTTCACCCGTTGGAACTGGTGGTTTTGTTTTTAAACAGAATTTTCATATTTTATGTATGTGAGACCTGTAATGGCTTAAGATTGCTGTTTACTATTAGATCTCCACAATTGCAGGCTGTAGGTATGGGTAGTTTTATGCCTAATGACTGAAAATAACTGTCAAAATATTTTCTTTTTCTAATTGAATGCTGGCAACATCTTGATTTTTTCCAACAAGAGTTATGAGTATTATTAGAAGTTTATCTTATCCTGAATGATAAGAGTTCAGGGGAGAAACTTTTGTGTTGAGTTTGTGGAATTCTATTCCCATGCTCCTCATTTAATTTTCTTTGGTTCTGACATCATTGTTCCCTTTTACTTTGTCTAAGGGTCTATATTAAATGTCATGTGAGCAAAATAGAAACCTTTTAAAATGTTTAGAACGATGTCCGCTAAGTCATCATGTCTGCCAAGTTCTCCTGAGGCTTTTTCAGAGTTTTTCAGTTTTTGCATAAGGGCAAAGATATTGACAGTTGTGTTTGTGTGGTATCCAGAGTTTAGAAACAAGCAGACCTGTATTCTGAAGGAGAGGCCCCACATTCCAAGAGTCTTCCCTGCATGGCATTCTCTTCTGCTTTTGTAGCTTCCTTTTTGGTCCCTTCCTTCAACTCTCCCGAAAAGTTTTTTTTCCAGGGTCCTTTATTCCTGCCCACCAAGCTTCAGGGCTCCTTTCCATCATTTAAATGGATCCCCGGTTATCTTTCCTTTAATATAAGTTCTTAGATGCTCGCTTCTAGCATACTCTGTGGGATTTTTTTCTTCTTTAAACTCCAGGCTCGCCCATCCTTGCCACCCTTGATCTAATGATACATCTTTTGTTATTCTTGTTGTTGTTCAGTTTATAAATCGCCTCTGACTCTATGCTACACTGTCCTCTCCCCCTCATCTCCCAGAGTTTGTTCAAATTCATGTTCATTCTGTCAGTGATACTATTAACCATCTCATCCTCTGCTGCCCCCTTCTCCTTTTGCCTTCAGTCTTCCCCAGATTCAGAATCTTTTCCAGTGAGTTGTCTCTTCACATCAGGTGGCCAGAGTATTGGAGCTTCAGTGATAGTCCTTCCAGTGAATATTCAGGATTGATTTCCTTTAGGATTGGCTGGTTTGATCTCCTTACAGTCCCAGGATATATCTACCTTTGCTTTTAATTCCAGGAGTAACATGCCCTGAAAGGACAGGGAATGTAAACACTCACTGTCATCTTCCATTTAGATCCACTTTGGATTTATTTTGGTGTTTGCCCCCTTAGCCTTCTGTTCTTTTTATAACCTCCTTTACCTTCTTTCTGAATATTGAGCTTTAAACCAACTTTTTCACTCTCCTCTTTCACTTTCATCAAGAGGCTTTTGAGTTCCCCTTCACGTTCTGCCATAAGGGTGGTATCATCTGCATATCTAAGGTTATTGATGTTTCTCCCAGCAATCTTGATTCCAGCTTGTGCTTCTTCCAGCCCAGCGTTTCTCATGATGTACTCTGCATATAAGTTAAAGAAGCAGGGTGACAGTATACAGCCTTGACGTACTCCTTTTCCTATTTGGTACCAGTCTGTTGTTCCATGTCCAGTTCTGTTGCTTCCTGACCTGCATATAGCTGGGGAACAGTGGAAACAGTGTCAGACTTTATTTTTTGGGGCTCCAAAATCACTGCAGATGGTGATTGCCGGTATGAAGTTAAAAGACGCTTATTCCTTGGAAGGAAAGTTATGACCAACCTAGATAGCATATTCAAAAGCAGAGACCTTACTTTGTCAACAAAGGTCCATCTAGTCAAGGCTATGGCTTTTCCAGTAGTCATGTCTGGAGGTGAGAGCTGGACTGTAAAGAAAGCTGAGCGCCGAAGAATTGATGCTTTTGAACTGTGGTGTTGGAGAAGACTCTTGAGAGTCCCTTGGACTGCAAGGAGATCCAACCAGTCCATTCTAAAGGAGATCAGTCCTGGGTGTTCTTTGGAAGGACTGATGCTGAAGCTGAAACTCCGATACATTGGCCAACTCATGCTAAGAGTTGACTCATTGGAACAGACTCTGATGCTGTGAGGGATTGGGGGCAGGAGAAGAAGGGGACGACAGGATGACAAGGCTGGATGGCATCACTGACTCAATGGACATGAGTTTGAGTAAACTCAGAGTTGGTGATGAGCAGGGAGGCCTGGCGTGCTGTAGTCCATGGGGTTTCAAAGAGTCGGACATGACTGAGCGACTGAACTGACTGACTTTCTTGAGTAAATCGTAGGAGGTGGATTGGGATATCATTCCTCTGTGGCAGCAAGCCTGCGTCCCACGCCCCAAAGCAGCTGGACAACAGGTTCCTGGAAAGAGGGTGCCCTCAAGTGCAGGTTTCCTTGTCGCTAGTCTCCTCCTTTTAATCCAACACTTGAAAATTAGATAAAATGCAAAACGTGTTTAGATATATTTACAGTTTTGTGGGGGCTTCCCTCGTGGCTCAGAAGGTAAAGAACCTACTGCAGTGCAGGGTTGAGTCCCTAGGTTAGAAAGAACCTCTGGAGAAGGGAATGGCTGTGCACTCCAGTATTCTTGTCTGGACAATCCCTCGAAGAGAAGAGCCTGGTGTGCTGTAGTCACAAAAGAGGGTCACAAAAGAGTCAGACATGATTGAGCAACTAACACTTTCAGTTTTAACAGTTTTGTTAAAAAACCCTCCTGACAGACTTTGTGTAAGAAGTCTCTTTAAGTAGTAAATTAATTTATGTGGCAAGCACCCCACCTGAATGTTGTTATATGCTGACAGTCTAGATGAATGGATATTATAATCTCAGCACATTTCTGCCCTATGATAATGTGTCTGTTTGCAAGAGTCTACAAACGTGGTAATATTTCATCAGTTTGGGGCACAGAATAAGAAGAAGAAAAATGGCATAGTTTCTTATTTATATTTATAGGATGCCTATATGAAGCTGAAAATGATGCCTGGCAGGTTACATGGCTAAATACACACGAAGAAAGATAAGAAGCCTGCAGACTTTTATTCTCGGCACGGGGTAGTGGGGAGACAGGGTCCAGACCAGTAACTGTCAGCTGTGTTGGAGGGACATTCTCCATGGTGACCAAATATTTTTTAACCTTCAACTCACCATTTCCTTGAGGAATGTAGCATATTTTTAATGACTTTATTGATTTGATGATTGGGTTACAGTGTACTTTATTTAGTGCTGGACCGTTTCTCTCCTGTCAGCACTTTAATACGGATAGATCTACTTTTTCGGGCACCACTTTGAAAGGCTGTAAAATTGCTTATATTTGCAGGAAAATTTGTTTTCCTATGGTATGGTATATTTATATGCAGACATAGTGTGACATTCCCCCCTCACACCCCTGTTACAAAATCATTATCTGTTGTAGTTTACGTGAGAAATAAACACACGAAGGGTTGTTACTGCTGTGTCCCGTTAAAGCAACATAAATAAAAATGTGGGTTTTATGTCTGAGGGATTATGAGAATAGATTTAATGATTTAATTATAAGTCAAATTTTTAATGCTTTAACCAGTTATGCTTTACTAATGTGTTACAGCGTTGCAGTTGTGGACTCACTTACGTATTTTTTGAAATAGTAAGCATGCAGTATATCCTTCATTCATTGTAATGGTGTCGAAGTGAATTGGATATTTTATATGCAGTGAGACCCAGTAAAAGTGCATCTTTATTTTGTTTGTATCACTCAATTTATGAGCAGAATTAGAATATAATCTGCTAATAAGTTTTACATGAAATTTCTGAAGATTCTTATGAAAAACCATGTATTTATCTTTGGTCAGTTATCATAAATTCAGTCTGGAGGTTCAGAGAATATATATGTGTGTGTGTGTGTGTGTGTATAAGTTCAGTTCAGTCGCTCAGTCGTGTCCGACTCTGTGCAACCCCATGAATCGCAGCACGCCAGGCCTCCCTGTCCATCACCAACTCCTGGCATTCACTCAGACTCTCGTCCATCGAGTCAGTGATGCCATCCAGCCATCTCATCCCCTGTCGTCCCCTTCTCCTCCTGCCCCCAATCCCTCCCAGCATCAGAGTCTTTTCCAATGAGTCAACTCTTCGCATGAGGTGGCCAAAGTACTGGAGTTTCAGCTTTAGCATCATTCCTTCCAAAGAAATCCCAGGGCTCACCTCCTTCAGAATGGACTGGTTGGATCTCCTTGCAGTCCAAGGGACTCTCAAGAGTCTTCTCCAACACCACAGTTCAGAAGCATCAATTCTTCGGCACTCAGCCTTCTTCACAGTCCAACTCTCACATCCATACATGACCAGAGGAAATACCATAGCCTTGACTAGATGGACCTCAGTCGGCAAAGTATTGTCTCTGCTTTGGTATATGCTATCTAGGTTGGTCATAACTTTTCTTCCAAGGGGTAAGCGTCTTTTAATTTCATGGCTGCAGTCACCATCTGCAGTGATTTTGGAGCCCCCCAAAATAAAGTCTGACACTGTTTCCACAGTTTCCCCATCTTATTTGCCATGAAGTGATGGGACCGGATGCCATGATCTTCGTTTTCTGAATGTTGAGCTTTAAGCCAACTTTTTCATTCTCTTTCACTTTCATCAAGAGGCTTTTTAGTTCCTCTTCACTTTCTGCCATAAGGGTGGTGTCATCTGCATATCTGAGGTTATTGATATTTCTCCCGGGAATCTTGATTCCAGCTTGTGTTTCTTCCAGCCCAGCGGTTCTCATGATGTACTCTGCATATAAGTTAAATGGGTGACAATATACAGCCTTGATGGACTCCTTTTCCTATTGGAACCAGTCTGTTGTTGCATGTCCAGTTCTAACTGTCGCTTCTTGATTTCTCAAGAGATCTCAAGAGGCAGGTTAGGTGGTCTGGTAGTCCCATCTCTTTCAGAATTTTCCACAGTTTCTTGTGATCCACACAGTCAAAGGCTTTGGCATAGTCCATAAAGCAGAAATAGATGTTTTTTGTGGAACTCTCTTGCTTTTTTGATGATCCAGCAGATGTTGGCAATTTGATCTCTGGTTCTTCTGCCTTTTCTAAAGTCAGCTTGAACATCAGGAAGTTCACGGTTCACATATTGCTGAAGCCTGGCTTGGAGAATTTTGAGCATTACTTTACTAGCATGTGAGATGAGTGCAATTGTGCGGTAGTTTGAGCATTCTTTGGCATTGGCTTTCTTTGGAATTGGAATGAAAATGGACCTTTTCCAGTCCTTTGGCCACTGCTGAGTTTTCCAAATTTGCTAGCATATTGAGTGCAGCACTTTCACAGCATCATCTTTCAGGATTTGAAATAGCTCCACTGGAATTCCATCACCTCCACTAGCTTTGTTCATAGTGATGCTTTCTAAGGCCCACTTGACTTCACATTCCAGGATGTCTGGCTCTAGATGAGTGATCGCACCATTGTGATTATCTGGGTCGTGGAGATCTTTTTTGTACAGTTCTTCTGTGTATTCTTGCCAGCTTTTCTTAATATCTTCTTCTTTTAGGTCCATACCATTTCTGTCCTTTATTGAGTCCATCTTTGCATGAAATGTTCCCTTGGTATCTCTAATTTTCTTGAAGAGAGCTCTAGTCTTTCCCATTCTATTGTTTTCCTCTATTTCTTTGCATTGAGGAAAGCTTTCTTATCTCTTCTTGCTATTCTCTGGAACTCTGCATTCAGATGCTTGTATCTTTCCTTTTCTCCTTTGTTTTTTGCCTCTCTTCTTTTCTCAGCTATTTGCAAGGCCTCCCCAGACAGCCATTTTGCTTTTTTGCATTTCTTTTCCATGGGGATGGTCTTGATCCCTATATGTATATATAAAATCTTTCAAAATAGTTTTTATGAGATTTTACTTCCCCTTCTAAGAATACTATCTAGTACATATTTTATTATTAAATAAAAATATAATTTTATTCATTCAGTTTCAAAAAACATTTTTAATTATTTATTTTTGTTTGCACTGAGGCTTTGTTGCTACACATGGGCTTTCTCTAATTGCGATATGCAGGCTTGTCATTGAGGTATCTTCTCTTGTGGAGCTTGATCTGAGGGTACACGGCCTCAGTAATTTTGGTGCATTGGCTTTGTTGTTGCATAGCATGTGGGTTCTTCTGGACCTGGGATTGAATCCATGTCCTCTGCATTGACAGGCCGATGCTTAACCACTGGACCACCAGGGAAGTCCCACTTATTTTTAAAGCATGATAAAATATTTAATAAACCTGCCCTAAGAACCCTTCTCTAAAGAGGCAAGTAGTATTTACAGCATTATAAAAGCCCTTTTCAACCCACTTTCAATTAATTTTGAAGAGCAAAAATTATGCATTTAATAAATAGCAGCGTTACTGAAATGCTTATAGTGCTAGAGTAGGCAAAACCCCCAGCAAACATGGAGGAATGTCCATTGCTTTGATATTTTCTCCATGGGAAGGATCTTGCAGAAAGGTAATAGCGTCCACCTAAGAAACCCAGGGAAAAGTCAAACTTAAAATGGCTCTCTGAGTTTAAGGAGTGGTTTTGTGCTGAAGGGCCAAGTAATTTAAAGGATGCAAATTGATAAGGTAAGTGCAGAAAATCACAAATATTCTTCCTGGATAGTTATATGTATCCAGGGGTTTGTTTTTTGGTATTTTATGGTGGGCAGTATGATGCCAAAGGAGAAAAAGATCATAGCTTGCTTTTGCTTGCTGGAAGGTAGGGTCTCGTAGTCCTTTCCTTGCTTAGAGTGAACAGACATCTTCAGAACTTGGTCAGCTGTCCAGCTGTTTTCCATTGGGAAGAAGGGAGTTGCCTCTCCTTGGTATTGAGCCCAGAACCGAAGGAAGACTCACAGATGCCCTGCTGCCCAGGAGCAGCCCAGCACATCCAGAAGCATGCAAATTGAGCTGCCTGCTAAGTGGAGAAGGAAAGAATATCATGCACAGGCAGTTGATGTCTTTTTATGGGAGAACAAAAGAGTTTCGATTCTTTCACTTGGAGTTCAGCCTGGCCATTGTGTGGCAGAGGAGGCTTAATGAATCATTGTTTAACTAAGATCCTGCCAAGTGTTTGACCATTAAATAGCCTGCATGTGTATAGAGTTCTTCTCTGACAGACTCTTATTTGACTGTGATTAATTGGCATTGAATTGGTATTTAATTACCTCCCCAGAAATCTAAGAATAGTTTGTGTTCTGATTAAGTTATTTGATGTATAAACCGTTCTGGCGCTGGGAAGTCGGCTCTGTCCTTGCTATGTACCTGTTTCTGTGCTGTCGGGCGACCTCTGGTTGCTCAAAGCCGAGGGACTGTCTCAAAGTATCAAAACCCAATATGAATTGGAATTTCAGTTTCTCTTTCAATGTGCAAAAGTTTTAGGAATCAAAATACAGCATGTAAAGGTTTTCTTTTATGTTGAAGTTCTTTTTTAAGATATTCATTAAGTTCATGGTTTAAGAATCCCCATATTCAAATTCATTTGCATATTTTATGCAAATGTATCCGCTTCCTCACTGCATAATGTGTTACTGTGTTATGTGCACCTGAGATGTCCAAGGGGAGAGATCCCACCTACTGGACACACCAAAAATGAAAGGACTCTTTGCTACCCCATGGACTGCAGCCTTCCAGGCTCCTTTGTCCATGGGGATTCTGCAGGCTAGAATACTGGAATGGGATGCCATGCTCTCCTCCAGGGATCGAACCCAGGTCTCCCTCGTTGCAAGCAGATTCTTTACCACCTGAGCTTCCAGGGAAGCCTGATGAAGAGACACTAGGGGCCGATTCTGGTTCAGGTGAACCAGTGGGAAATGACCGTTCTGGGGAATAGTGTTCCAAATATAAGGAGGGCACGTGCAAGCTACAGGAATGAAGAGAGGTATTAAAAAATAGTTATATCTCAGAAACCAGCACCTAGGATGATTTTTCTTTTAAAAAAAGTCATTACAGGGATTAGCTGCCATAGAAGAAGTCAAGATGAATCAAGATGGAGGGAAAGACACTGGTTTTAGAAACCAGATGATATGTGTAAAGAGGGTGGCAGCTGGACTGGAAGAAGGGTTTGTGGGATATTTGAATAGCCCACAATTTAATGTGAGGAATGTTTGACCAAGAGGGAATGTGTCTCCTATGCTCCCTCCCGCCCCATTTTCTTCTTTGGCCTCTACATGACTAGCAGGATCTTAGTTCCCTGAGTAAGGATTGAACCTGTGCCCTTGGCTGTGAAAGCCTAGAGTTCTAACCAGTAGACCACCAGAGAATTCCCATCCAAAAGCTTTTTATAACTCATAGTACACTATGTAGAATTATAACTTTTTGAGCAGTGTTTCCACTTCTTACAGCTTTTATCTAATTTTTAAAGGAAGGAATACAGTAGTGAAAATGATTATTCCCTTCCCCCTCTTTCTGAAAAAGAAAATTGAAGTGCAGTTGATGTACAATGTTGTATTAGTTTTAGATGTATAGCAAGGCGATTCAGTTATTCATATATATGTATATCCGTAGCTTTCCAGATTCTTTTCCATTACATTTTATTACAGGATATCAAATGTAGCTCCCTCTGCTATACAGTAGTTCTTTGTTGTGTATTTTCTATATAGTATGTATCTGTTAATCCCAAACTCCTAGTCTATCCCTTTCCCCCATCCGTATGGTAACCATAAGGTTATCTTCTATATAGGTCTGTGGGTCTACTTCTTTTTTATAAATAAGTTTATTTGTGTAATTTTTTAATCTCCTTGTTTTTAACAGTGTTCTTCATTTGTGTGTTTCATTTTCCTCCCCAACAAAGGCCCATGCTCTCACACTTAATACAACCCAACCACATTTGTGTAACAACTGTTGGGGGTTCCCAGAAATTAAAATGATGCACTGGAGATAGACTGAGATCAGATTTCGGTGTTGGTTGATCCCACTCCAGCTCACCCGCAGTCACTTTACATGCGGTGGGTTGTGGGAGGAACCATTGTTTTCAAGTTTAGTCATGTCCTCACAGCAAATGTTTTGCTGTCCCATTTCTGAGCACTACAAGTTCTTGTACGCATATTGGAGAGAGAAGGGTTGATTTTGCATTCTGGATGGCAACTTCCTGATTCGTGGCTTTGAAGAAGTGGGATGTCCCTGCTTAGATGACTTTATTAACAGATCTTTTGACCTTTGTTTCTGTGGGTGCACGTTTCCCTGGCGAGACTGCTCCGTGTTTTAACTCCCCAGTTCTCATTCTTCGGGAAGGATGAGAGGAAAACTGCATTTTGTCCTGAAACATGGTCAAGGTGCAGTGTGCCAGGAAAAAAGACCTTGGAGGTAAAGTGGTGTGTTTCTGTGATTGGAGGAGTCCTGTGATGTGTGCTGTCCTGTCCCCTCAGAATTGACATTTCTGAATTGTCTACACCCCGCTTTGGCCACCCCACGTCCTGTGTTTCATGGTTTATGTATCTATGTATGTATGTATGTGAAAGTTGCTCAGTCGTGTCTGACTCTGCAACCACATGGACTACAGCCTGCCAGGCTCCTCTATCTGTTGGGTTTTCCAGGCAAGAATACTAGTGTGCATTGTCATTTCCTCCCAAGGGGATCTTCCCGACCCAGGGATCAAACCCGGGTCTCCTGCATTGCAGGCAAACTCTTTATCATCTAAGCTACCAGGGAAGCCCAGTTAATGGTTTAAGAATCCCCAGAAATCATGAAAGCTGTGGGCATTTTCCAGTGGGTGTGCTCCATTGTTCTTATCAGGCTCACAGTGTTTCAGAGCCATCATCTTTTTACTGTCTATTGCTGTACACTAGTCTATCCAGTCCTGCCCTTCTATGAGCCATGAGCCAGACTCCTCACCTGACATGTGCACAAAATCCAGGGGTAAAGGAACTAGCCTGATCTGGCTTTCTGACCTCTTTTCTCCCCACCGTGCTTCAGTTCAGTTCAGTCGCTCAGTCATGTCCGAATCTGCGACCCCATGAATCACAGTACGCCACGCCTTCTTGTCCATCACCAACTCCCGGAGTTCACTCAGACTCACGTCCATCGAGTCAGTGATGCCATCCAGCCATCTCATCCTATGTCGTCCCCTTCTCCTCCTGCCCCCAATCCCTCCCAGCATCAGAGTCTTTTCCAATGAGTCAACTCTTCGCATGAGGTGGCCAGAGTACTGGAGTTTCAGCTTTAGCATCATTCCTTCCAAAGAAATCCCAGGGCTGATCTCCTTCAGAATGGACTGGTTGGATCTCCTTGCAGTCCATGGGACTCTCAAGAGTCTTCTCCAACACCACAGTTCAAAAGCATCAATTCTTCGGCGCTCAGCCTTCTTCACAGTCCAACTCTCACATCCATACATGACCACAGGAAAAACCATAGCCTTGACTAGACGGATCTTAGTCAGCAAAGTATTGTCTCTGCTTTTGAATATGCTGTCTAGGTTGGTCATAACTTTTCTTCCAAGGATTAAGCGTCTTTTAATTTCATGGCTGCAGTCACCATCTGCAGTGATTGCTTAGGCAATGTAAAAAAGATTTTACATCTACTTACTGTAGAAGAACATTCATGGCGACTGCAACAGGTGGTTCCTGGGGCAATATGTGAGGTGTATCCACTCCTTCAAGGTCAGTTCCCTGCCATAGTTAACATTAGGTGATGGGACTTGTCCTGTGTCACAGGATAGCATGAGGCTTGGAGAGGGTTCTCAAGCCCTGAATTTTCGTAATCAGTTATGCTTTTATTAGACTGTCTGGTTCGTTCATTCTTTCACGCGTTTATTCACTTCTTAATGCATTCATTGAATCTTCAGTAAGTGTGCAGTTTAATTTAGAGGTGGAGATATTAACCATTAATTATGGTTAGCCAGGAGAATTCCAAGGACCTCGTCTGTTTTAATGTTCAAAGCATTCAGCAGCCAGTGGAGCAAGTACTAGCCAGTCAGAAGGGGCCGGGCTGTCAGAGGCCAGCTTGGCTTTCACCATTCATACTAGCTTAACACCGGCCCTGCCTGTAATTTTATTGACTCATTCTTTTTTTTTTTTTTCAATTTATTTATTTTTAACTGCAGGATAATTGCTTTACAATGTAGTGTTCCTTTCCATTATACATCAACATGAATCAGCCATTCTTATTAGTATATACTTAATAGAGTTTTTAGATGTGTCTGCTAAAATAGCTCTATGTCGTAGATGTGATGACATGAATTTTCTCAGTCTCTGCAACCCTGGATGCAAGTCTTGACCTGTTTTATAACTGAATGTCAGTGAGTTAATTTCCTTCTGCGTCTAAGCCTAAACTGCCTCTTCTGTAAAATGGGGACATCACCACTCTCAAGAGTTCTGATGAGATGATTCATCCGTGGTTTCTGGCACTTTTTGGTGCTCATCTGGTGGTGGTGGTGTTCTAGAAACCAAGCAGGGGTGACCAGCAGGCACGATCTCAAGGGAAAAATGCCGCCCAAGCTCTGATGTGTACCACAGGCATGATGATGAGTCTGTGCAGGGTTTGTCTGTGAGAACAGTGGCCGAGACAAAATTGGTCCTCAGCCGCCTTCTGGGAGCGCTCAGACTCACTCGCCTGGGTCACTCGTGTAAGTTGGTCCTCCATCCTCTCTGCACCCAGCCTTCTCCTCAGGACGTCCTTCTCACAACCATGGCTTTGAAAAGAGAAGTCGGGCTTCTTTTTGACGGAAGGGAATTTCTCAGCGGAGGCCCCCTAACACTGGACTCGTCCTCCACTCCTATTCACACTCAGCTCTCTCCTATCTCAGCACTCCTAAGGGCGTGCCCTTTCCATCAAAGAGGCAAATATTTGCCCTTTCTCACCCCTCAGTCCGCACACATGTCATTCCTCCCACCTGGACAAACTCCAGTCTCCATCAGTCCAGCGCCTGCCCTCCCCCTGTGTGCTCAGGCTGTGTTTCCTCCAAGAAAAGTTGTTAGCCTAACCCTGCAGTCACCCACTCTGGTGTCACCAGCTGCAGCTGTGACTCCATCCTCGCTGCCTGTCCTCTGCTTGCTCCCGCTGTCCCGCATCCCTCTAACTGCTGTGTCCCCTCCTATGTATCTCTTGAGCCTGCACAGCATTAGACGACAAAGTGCCCCCACAGACACCAAACAAAAAGCTGGGTCAAGTTTTTAAATCCAAATAGCAAACTTTCTTGTTTCCAGATTCTGCCATCGTTGAAAAGTTGTGTTTTTCCGATGAAGAAGTCATAAAATTTAAGCTATATCTTTAACTTTTTATTTTTTTGATGTGTATATTCCTGAGTTTGCGATTGCTACTTTGAGAAGTTTAAAAATGACTAGGTGGGCCACAAAACAGGAGAGAATGTGTGGGAAAATTGCCCATCTGATGTTAATGGTCCTAAAGCAGAACTGATGGAGAGCCCATTGAAGTGTGGCCTGGGAAAGAGCAGGAAGGGCTGCTTGGAGGAAATGCAGACCCTCTAGCTCCCCCAGCACTCCTGAATCAGAGTCTGCATTTTACCAAGTGGGCCCTCCTGCATCACCCGGTGGGCTTTGCCAGGTGACATGATGTCTCACCTTGGTGGTTGGGCAACTCTTAACTCACCCGGCGTTGTGACTTAATTCTTTCACCAGCACGAGCCCATTTAATCCTGAGACTCGCCTTCTAAAGCAGGCAAGTTGTTACTGGGGCCTACAAAGGTATCCTGAGAAGACAGTTTCTAGGTCTGTATTTCCTAAGGGTGAGATAGGAAAGTTGAGGCCTGTGTAGGTCTGGCGTGGCCAAGCGCAGCAGCCTCCAGCTACTGGTGTGGGCACACCTGCGCTTCCTGTGAGCCAGGCTCCTTGAGGAGGATAGCAGAGCAGGCTCATCCCAGCAGTGGAAAGCCGGCCCCGGCTCATTCACCGTCCAGCTGTGGCTGGTGTGAATGGCCTCGGGAGAAAGTCACCTGTGACTGAGGTCAGGAAGTGTAGGTAGAAGTCCCTCATCTTACCTACAGGCTGGCTTCCTGGAGTCTTTATTACAAAGGAAATTCAGGGGCATAAGGAAACGCACTTCTCTCGAGCTACTATCTCAGAATAGGTTCTGCGTGTGTGTGTGTGCGCACATGGATACCTCTGTCTGTACATGTGTGTGAGTGTGCGAGTGCATGTATGTGTGTACATGCATACCTCTGTGTATTACTTCAATCTCTTTGACTGTAATCATTAAAAAGACCAGAAATTAGTTCTCCTCTTCCAATCCTGCAGCCTTTAGGATATCCTGTTTGGGTGGATTCTGAGAGGGGAAATAGAAGCAATGATAAGAATGATCATTAGTTACCTAGTAATATTTCTGTTTTCTGCCTCCATCCCTCTGGTCTTCTTGGATGCTGAAGCGTGAGCTGTGTGTTTGCCACATCTGATACACCTCTGAAAGCAACAGCTTATCACCCCTATAGTAAATGCTCAGCTTGAAATGGAAAGAACCCCTAATTTCCCAAAATGTAAGGTGCTTTTGCACCATCCTGGAGGCTAAAAAGTTGAGGACAGGTTGTAATTACTGTTTTAAAAAAAACAGTATCACGTAGCAAAAACTAATTCTGGTAGCATAGTTAATGTAACAATTAGGATTATTAGTTTTTATGTACTTTGTAATTTACCAAGATAGCACTTGAATCCTTAAATAGTATGAACAGAAAAGGAGGCAATATTCTACAATCTTCCAACTCTTCCTGATATTCTCTAGGTAATATCATTTTTTTCATCACTGACACTACCTTATTTCATGTGAATCCCTAGTCTATTAAATACATATGCATTTAAAATGCTATTATGATTTGTCCATGAATTGTTTCTTTTAAAGGGCTTGCCTGGAGAAATAAGTAATTTCTTGTGTCCTGTTCTTGCAGGAAGGATTTTAAATCGTTTTTCCAAAGACATTGGGCATATGGATGACTTGCTGCCGCTGACATTTCTTGATTTCATCCAGGTAATGTTTAACAGTCCTGTTAGAGTTCTCCCAGGGAAGAGCAGAGTACCTTTTTCTCAAGGCGTTTTCTCAGGGGCTGAGGGTGGGTATTTTAGCCTGGTGATGTGTCCTGTTATCTTAAATAAATGCCATGTTTGTTAGAGAAAGGTGTGGCTGTGACTGGGAGACTAAGTAAGTTAACATGAGTAACACCTGGGGCAGGAGTGGCTACACAGTCACAGCGAGGTTGGTCTGAAGCTGCGACATGCAGGGTAAGTGGTTCTCCCTCTGCCTTCCAGGTGTCTGGCCTGGATTCCCTTTACTATGTGTGCATTTCATAATATAGAAATAATCACCTCTCTCTCGGAAAGATAGCCTCGATTAACTAAATTATGCATTGTGTTACCACAAAGGACAAATATTTACTGCACCTTTTTTCAATATAGCCAGGTGTGGTTACTTACAAAGAAAAGATTAGTAATAATAAGGTGAAAATAATACTTTAACAAGGACAATAGAGAGCAGTTATGGAAGATACAAAGCCTTTAAAAGCAAGTACCTTTAAGCCAATAATTTGAGTATGGGATCAAAGTCATCTCAGAAAATGTCTTTTTTTGTTTGTGTAGTCAGCTTTTCTTTTACATGTTGATTGCTGTATCTTAAGGTGTCTCTCTTTTTTTTTTTTAATCCTATAATCCCACAGAAATACCTTCTCCCCAGCCTCCAGTCAACTTCGAGGTTCCAAAGAATGGTGTTAGGTCATCTCAGTTGTCATCTGCTTATTCAGTACGGTTGTTCATTGGGATTTTTTCCCTGTTGTTTTTTTCCCCTCTCTGCTTTTCACTTATTCAAGCTACAGGGACCTTGTCAAGCGTTTATTTTGGATTTATCAAATGTATAGAGTTTATCAAAAGCTGTATATTTTCTAAAATCCCAGCTGCTGCTGCTAATAATTCCTGGGTTTAAACCCTTTTCACTTTCGCTAATTGCCATCTAACATGATTCCATTTTAAGGCCAGGAAGGAGAGAAATGTTGTGGTGAGGATGTGATATTATGGCTTGGTGCTGATGCTCCCAACTTCCCAGTTTTATGTCAGTGTTCAAATGCTCTCTAAATCAAAACTTAGGCTCTCTTCAGGAGCCATTGCTATAAAAGGAGTCCAACGTACTTAATTTGGAAAGTTAGCTATGTCAGAAAAATCAGTATTTTGTCTGAAATTATTCTAGGCATTCCTGTTAAGTCACAAACAATGTGTCAGTGAATATCTGGCTGTAAAGGTGTAGCTTATGGGAGAAACCTTCCACTCTCAACCAATGTATAGTAGGCTGTGATTTAGAGGCAAAGTAGTTTTTTAATGCAAAGATGTCTGATTCTGCTCCCTACCCACCTCCCCACCACCCTCCGCCCCACTGCTTTTGGAAATTTACATGTTTGAGTTCTACCGGGCTACTTAATTTATCCTCAGAAGCAATTTTTTACCAAAAGAATCCCGTGTTGTGAGGGTGATTGTTGATTACTCTGAGAAGATTTTGTGGAAGGTTCTGTGTCTTTGCTACTGCTAGCTGGGCAAAGGTTGGGTTTCCAGAGCCGAATGGCCCACTGTGTGCTTCACACGTGGTTAATTAGTCCTCATAATGATAATGCACCACGTATATATGTATGACTTAGAGAGGAACAGGGATGGATGCCACCTGCTGTCTGCGTCCAACATTCTCAGTAGTGGGAGGAGAAGATTCTAGTCTCACTGTTCTTCCCTTTAACCTGAGAGACAAGGGTCTCAGTTAATCTTGATGGAGCACACCATTGTTAAATACCAGTAGTCCCAATTAGCTGATTTCTTGAATCTAACAGCAATGGTAAATCTGTTTTATTGTCTCCAAGAAAGAAGTTTGTTGTATGAAAGATGACTCAGTTATCAATTATGATAAAGATCTGTTGTCACTTGTTTTGTTTGCAGGTGTCTTTAATAAGGCTGCCGTAATCCCTTCAGGAAGAAATATTTTCTCCTTTTAAAAATAGTATTAGCTAAATATAAAAGCCCTGATCCCTGCCATTGTTGTTGATTCTTTGAGGGACATTTCCCAACATTCATTGTTTAAATGGTTGTCAGGAGGAATCAAGTGAAACTTAATAAACAATGCAGTAACTGGTTCATCGTACTTTGTGTGCCGAAGCCTTTCTCCAGAGGATTTGCATTCGATGAGTGGGCTTTTGACGAGGTATCACTGGGATCATTTTGAAGTATTTGGGCCTGTTGCTGTATTAGCGAGAGAAGATTTTTATTAAAGCCAGAAAAATGAAGTTAACCTGACCTCAATGAAAGGCCAACAAAAATAAAAATGTAAATTGATTTTTCTTTTTTTAAGTTGGGTAGGACTCTGTAACGATGAAAAGAACTCCGTGGTGTGATCTGGGACCCTTAATAGAATCATGTAAACTTAAAATAAACACTATTATGGTAAGCACATAGAATGAAAACTAATTTTCCAAATCAAATACATTATATTCAATTCATTTTCCCCAATCAACCAAATGTTTAAAACCTGTTAGTTATAACAGCAATCTTCTGGAAATTAATTAGAAGCCTATTAGCTCTGCTAGCTGAGCCGAATGAAGAGGGTTGCTCGTTACATTTCTAAATAGGCTCCTGAATTAAAGCAAAAGAAGGTCAAAATGACAATCAGCTTGACTCACCTTATGACTTTTCTTAAGTTGATCTAGGTTTGTTTTTCTTTCTTTTTTTTTTTTTTAAGAATTGTTTGATTTTTTGAATGGACATTTTATCCACTTTGACTTATCCTCAGTATTATCTCGGTGACCAGTAACATCCTCTAAAGTGAATGGGAATCTGAAATGGAAGGTCTCTTGTCTGGCCCATCCGCTTGTCTAAAGAGTTTTGTCATCCCCCTTCTTAACTGAGATTAAAAATTTCCTGTCTGCCTTTGATTTTAATGTCCTTAGCAAAACCTGCTGCTGACCTCAGGAGAAGCTGGGTTTTAATACCTCTCATCGGATTCTTAGGGTAAGGATCTTAGTGACTAGCAGCTCCTCCTGTGCTCAGGGAAGCTCACACACCACCAGTCCTCTTAAACCCATCAGCTGAGTTTAGAAAGGGTTGGGAATTTCCATATCAAGAAGTTAACCTTGGTTTTATCTTGTGGTCCTTCCTGATCTACATGTCATCTCTGATGCTTGAGCCAGAAAGAACTTGGCAGGATGTATAGCAAGAAATAGAATGCAAATCAAAATTCAAAGCTAAGATATCTTTCCACTTTTGAAATATTCAGACCAACACTGACATGTTTAACATTTGTTTCTTACTGATAAGCATGTGATAATACCTTACAGGAGAATTAAAATCAAATAGATATGGAAATAATGTAATTACACTTATCCATGGGAATTTTTTAATCCAGAGCGTGTGTGCTTCATCACTTCTTCTCTGAGACAATGACAGTTTTGTTGGTCTTGAAAGTAAGAGTTCAGAAAATAGACCATTGGGTTGTAGTATAATTGAGTCTGCTGCTGGTGAATTGGGGAAAGAAAACAGACCAGAATCCTTATCAAGGGTTAGGAAAGGTAATTCTCCAGTGAGGAAGTCAGAAGTCAGATTGTATCATTCATTTCACTAACAAATTGACTAAAATGAGAAAATGCTATTTAAAGTATGAATCAGTTTGCTGGGCAGATAGAAACTATTTCCTTAACTTTGTCCCTTGGACTTCAATTTGAATTTGTGTGAACATTTATGGGTTTTGGTTTATTTTTTGTTTCATTTTTAGTTTTAGTGAGTGATCCATATCCATGCTGATGAGTGACACAGCTCATTTTAAAACGAGTGTCCTTAACAACTGTCTGGCATTCCCATGAGAATTCCAGAGGAACCGTGGGGTAATGTGTGGGATTTGGGAACCTGAGTTGACCCAGGTATGGAACAAGAGTGAATGAACAGAAACCAATTTTTGGCTGCCAAGGCCTTCTGCAGGGAAGGCCAGAAGTGAGGGAAGTTTTTGGATGTATCATAGGAAATAAATAATTTATACAAAATGACAACAGTCTGTAGGTTACCGCAGGGTTGCCGTGGGCCTATCAGATAAGTTACCCAGTGGCTGGCAGCGCGAATCTGGTTTATCAAGGTGTTGTTGAAACTCGTTTGTTTGTTTGTTTTTTCGAAAATCATAATAGCTTTGAGTACTAACAGTATTTTTAAAAACCAAGTCATTTATCAAGCCAGAACTTGGTGTTTTCTCTCATTAAAACTAAATATCTCACATGTGAGAGAATTCAACATGGAAGGAATTCTTTGAAGAAGGTTTTGACGTTCAGAATATACTGAATTTGAATAAATACAAACAAACAAAATGCTGGTCCATTAAAATTCACATTCTTAGTGTATGACTGATATTTTTAATAGCACAATGTAAATACAAGCAACATAAATAGAGCCACTCATTTTCTTAACAGTGATTAATTTAGTTAATGGTACATACATACATAATATTTACAATGTGTCTATAGTTTTTTATTTTAAATTTTATTTAGGATTAAATAATTCTTAGTGATTAATCATTCCAATAATGGTTAATCATTCCAATAATACAGTGTATTTATAACATTTGATGGGCAGTTGTATTCTTCACTTTGCACTGAACAGTATTTGTATTGTTCTGTTTGCAACTAGATATATAATAATGGAAAACATTGAAGTTTTTTTCATTAATGAGTTCTTCCTATTACATATCTGATGAGAAAATTTGTAGTTCTTTCAACATTTTTCTTTCCTACAACATATCTTCCATTTTGGTTCGTTTTCAGCAGTCTTTTATTGGACTTCTATGTGCTAGGGATGTGGGATGGAAATCGTAAAGCCTTTGTCTTCACTCACTGAGTGTGCGCCATGTGGTAGGCACAGGTGGGGCTTGGAATGTGGACGAAGGGAAGTGAAAGTAGCTCAGTTGTTTCTGACTGTTTGTGACCCCATGGACTATACAGTCTATGGAATTCTCCAGGCCAGAATGCTGGAATGGATAGCCCTTCCCTTCTCCAGGGGATCTTCCCAACCTTGGGATCAAACCCAGGTCCTCCTGCATTGCAGGCAGATTCTTTACCAGCTGAGCCATGGATGTGAATGAGACTAATTCCTGTCTTCCATGGTTAGACAGACAGTCATCAAGTACAGTACTGTTTGATGCATTACTGTGAGAGTGTACTATTTAGGAGAATGGATAAGGCTTTATTTCCGTGTGAGGCAAATGTGATTTCCACACTCAGATCTTCCTTGATGTGTTTGGACCTCAAGTTGGAGGTATCCTGAGCTTAATTGGAAGTAACAGAGAAACCTGGAATGAGTGTGGCACCTGAGCATAGCCGCTGAGTCTGTGAAGAAGGACAAGTTTTCCGAGAGAGAGTGATGATTTTCAGGGCTGAACCTCAGAAGCTTATGGAAGTATTGATGGGGTGGGGATTGGGGTGTGCTCGGTGATATATTCCTCTTTCCTTTCAACAAACAAGGATTAGAGTTGAGGCCTTAGGGTACAAAGCCCTCCCCTCATGAGTCTTCTCTAGCCCCCTAAGGAGAGGGAGTCCTCCAGGAATTCATCAGTAGCAGAAGGAAGTCCTGGAAGACAAACTAGATGGGTTGGGGGCTGGAGGAAGTTCCTTGTCCTCGGTCAGGAGGTGGGTGGAGCTTCAAGGAGGTGACCTTTGAATCCCAGATGAGACCCCTGTGGATGGTGGGGTTGGAGGTGTGGCTGGAAGCCAAGTGCCCAATGGGAGCAGTCTTTTCTCTCAGTCACCAGCTGAGAGTAGGTATGACAAGAAGTGTGAAGCGGGTTATTCAGCTTTCTTTTTAAAGGATGAAGTTAGTAGTACCAAGTGTGCTCAAGCTTATTTTTGATGATTCTGCTCATCCTTGGGTATATTCGGTAAACCTTGAAAGATACTTCATAATTTTCATTTTTATTACTTCTAAAGTATTTATTCTATATGCTTTTTCTTGTCTTATTCCTTCTCACTCCCTAAAGAGAATTTATTTACTATTTTGTAATTATATGAAAGACCTTCTTTGTTTTATTCCTTTGTTTCTTATGTCTTTGCCTCTTGAACACTGTTGAATAGATTAACCTGCACACAATTCTCTAAGACCAGCAGACACCTTTGTTTTTTTCCTTCAAATCCCGAATGTTTGCTTATTTAGGAATCAAGCGTACTTTCTTCAATGAAATACAGACTAATATATCATAGAAAGGTATTAGAATTTCATAGATGACCGTACTTATCTAAACTGTTAAATTGTGAATTCCAAGTGCAAGAGTTGTTTGGCAAGTTGGATATTCTGGGTGGTCTTAATAAAGGCTTTGCTTGAATAGGAAATATGTTAATGAGACAGCAGATGCATGGGAGTGAGGGATGAATTGGAGAAACAAAGGAGAATTATGTGCTGAGAGTTTCACAGTTGTCGTAGACATTCTCAATGAATGACACATTACAGATGGGATTTATACAGAGACACTCTGACCTGATACCTATACGTGTTGATAAATTATACCAAAACATTAAGATTCTGAATTACTCTAGCGTTGGCCAACTATTTAGATGGTAGCAATTAAGGGAGCATCTTCTGAAACCCTGCCTGGGGAGTTGGGGATGGCTTCTAGAACCTTATTTAGGGATGGAGGAGGCACAAAGGGCAGGGAACCTCACTCCTGGGATGTTGGTGGCACCGGCATAGCATAAATAGTTGGATTGTGAAGTTGGAGATCAGTCGTTGGAGTAGATAAAGATGGAGAGGCCCAGCAGGGGTCAGGACATAGGATGACTTGTGTCATCAGCACAGGAATTTGGTTTGGAATGTTGGTAGAATGTTGGGCTTTTGACAAGGTAGGGAAGACAGGAAGAGGCACTGGTTTGTCCAAGTTCATCTTTGGAAGAGCCAGATCATAATGTCAGGTGTGGCTGATGAAAACCCTTCGTTCTTAATTGGGATTCTACACTGCAATACAATCTGTTCCCTCAGGTGATGGCAGTGTTATCCTCATATCCTAACAGAGGGGCAGTCACAGGTTTATACACTGCTAGTTTGATTCTTCAGTTACCTGTCCAGTGAAATTATAGTTACCAACTGTTCATTACAAAGGAAGAAGAAGTCAGCATGAGAAAACACAGTTGCCGAAGTCTATTTAGTATGATTCTGATGATGTGAGAATCTTGAAAATGTTTTTTTTCTTGAAGAGTTCTTAAATCTCTAGGAAAATCTTGATGTTTTCATGGTCTGAGGGTATATTGAATCATAATACAGATTTTGTGTTAACTGGTAATCATTCATGATGCCAAGAGCTTTAAGTGCTGGAGTGGGGAACCCCACAGTCTGCCTTTCCAGTCTTGAATCCTAGGTCTCTCCCTTTTTCCCAAAAAGCTGTACTTTCCTTCTCCATAAAATAGAGATAATATGACCAATTTCAGAAAATTTGTTTGGTAGATATAATGGAGTCAATAAAATTCTTGGTGTAATATCTAGCTACATGTTAAATGATAAATAATGGCTAGTTAGTTTTTTTAAATGCCACATTTTTTATTAATTTAAATTTATTTATTTTAATTGGAGGCTAATTTCTTTATAGTATTGGTTTTGCCGTACATCAACATGAATCTGCCACAGGTGTACATGTGTTCCCCATCCTGAACCCCCCTCCCACCTCCCTCCCCGTACCATCCCTCTGGGTCCTCCCAGTGCACCAGCCCTAAGCATCCTGTATCCTGCATTGAACCTAGACGGGCGATTCTTTTCTTATATGATATTATAAATGTTTTAATGCCATTCTCCCAAATCATCCCACCCTCTCCATCTCCCACGGAGTCCAAAAGACTATTCTATACACCTGTGTCTCTTCTGCTGTCTGGCATACAGGGTTATATATATATTTTTAATGAGGAAAAATAATCCAATAATGCATTATGTTGCACTAAAGTAATTGTCACAATTTCCAGGCCCGTGTGTATCACCATGTGAATGTGTATCACACACAGTGTTTCTAGGTTTGTAATTACCGAAGATTTTAATGGATTTTTAAACGTTTTGGCTGCACTCTGAAGCCTGTGGGATCCTAATGCCCTGATCAGGAATTGAACCCATACTCCTTGCACTGGAATAGAGGAATCTTAACCGCTAAACCACGAAAGTAAAAGGTAGTGTTAATTGCTCAATTGTGTCCAACTCTTTGCGGATCCCATAGATTGTATCGCCTCTTAGTTTACTCTGTCCATGGAATTCTCCAGGCAAGAATACAGGAGTGGATAGACATTCCCTTGTGCAGGTCCTCTTCCTGACCCAGGGAATGAACCCAGGTCTCTTGCGTGGCAGGCAGATTCTTTTGTCTCTGAGCCACTAGGAAAACCCCACTGGACTACCAGGAAAGTCCCTAATGGATACTTCCTAATGTAGGTTCACTGGTTGGGGGCCAGTGGGGAATAGAGCTACTAAATATTTCTGTAGAATTTCTGAAGCTTCAAGATCTCAGGTAACATGTAGTAAGGAATCTCAATTATTCCTAAAGTCTTTCCATTAAAGACCTGGGTTTGATCCCTGGTTTGGGAAGATCACCTGGAGAAGGGAAAGGCTACTCACTCCAGTATTCTGGCCTGGAGAATTCCATGGACTGTATAGTTTATGGGATCACAAAGAGTCAGACACAACTGAGCGACTTTCACACACACTCCCTTCGATTAAAAGGATGAAACACAAACACATTTTCAAGAAGTCCTCCAATAGCAGAATATGTGGAAATGACCAGTAAGAATTTATGCATATTAATAAAGCTTGAATTTATGCAGACTAAAAAATTGGGAGACTGCTCTGAGCATGCAAACTTGCATGTAGCTAAGTGCTGTAATTTATTGAGAAAAGCTGAATTGCCAAACCTGTCCTCCTCACACTCCTGATTCTCTCCCTGCCGCTCCCTGCCCCCCGCCCCAAGAAAACCCCACAACAACAGCTCGGCTGGGTTCAAATAACTGACTCTTCACGTCCTTTCATGGACACAAAGGGCTTATCCTGAGGCCTCTTGAACCACCACTGCCGGCCATGGTGAGACCACCAGGGACCTTGTCATTCCCTCCTCAGCACACACACAAGGCACTGACTGCAGTTTTATGAAGTGAAAATGCCCCTAAAAAAGAAAAAGTGAAGGAGGTGTCTTCAGTCATTCCTTTCCAGAGAGGGGAGCGCAGAAGAACAGGCTACTGCATCTGGATATTGAGAACAAAGCCTGAGACTCAGCATAATAGGCTGGGTCACTTGCTTTTATAAAAGCAAAGAGTGGAACTGCCTTTACTTGTCTTGGTACCACTGACCCTTGCATTTCATTGTGTAGAGATGTCAGGGAAAGTGTGTAGAAAGCATTCCAGCCCCTTTCACTGAACAATGACTTTGTCATTTTGAGCTTTTCTGTGGTGTGTTGACCCCTTCCCCCAACCCCTCCCTCAAATCCCGGTTGGACAAAAGAGATGGTTAGTTAGGCAGCCTTGCCCTGTTTGAAAGATCTCTGTTTTACGGACTCTTTAAAAGTAAACTCATTCATTTGAACTGAGTCACAGCATTTTCACGCTTTTAAAATCAACAAAAGCGTTTTACTCAGGAATTTGCAGGGATCGAATATTCCCTGGAAATTCTAGTCCCAGAGATTTATGCACACTGCCAACTTTAAGTGGGTTTCCTCATTAATAGAAAGGAGAATCAATGATATTGGTTACTGGAAATATTTATAAACACTTGACCCTTGCGTTTCTGATATCAAGGTAATATACTTCACATAAGCCGACTCATATGCTCTGTTTACCTTTCTTTTTAATCAAAGATGAGATGGTTGGGTTTTTTCCCAGCATAATAGCACACTTAGAAATCAGCACCGTCAGCATCAGCCTGGTGACAGTTAATCAGCGGGGACCTTCTTAGGCTGGCAACCAAGTGTTGCATTTGGTATGTCCCAGCATGTGTGCTCCAGTGATAATGTTTATAGTTTAACAAGAAGCTAATTAAGACCTAAAGAAAAAAATAAGGACCCCATTTTCTTCAAACCTGGTGGTGTTTAGAGCATAAAATTTTACATTATAGCATCATTGGATGATGTCCATTCAAAAACTACAGCTGTTATTCACAATACTTTCTCTCCCTGCCATCTTGTATGTTTAGAAATGATCAAACATCAAATACTTCCTCAGGTTGAGGGCCATATGCGGTTTTTTTTTGTTTTTTTTTTTTTTTTTTAATTATTTTTGTTTGAATTGGTTCTTCATTGCTACGCACGGGCCTAAAAAAGCCTAAAAAAGTCGAGCAGAGGCCGCTCTTTAGTTGGGGTGCTCAGGTTTATCATGCTGTGGAGCACAAGGGCTTCAGTAGTTGTGGTACTTGGACTTAGTTGCTCCTTAGCATGTGGTATCTTCCCCGACCAGGGATTGAACCCCTGCATTGGCAGGCTGATTTTTATCCACTGCACCAGGGAAGTCCTCCATATTCTATTCCTGGGTACATTTATTCAGTTCTGTCTTTGCAAAATTCTGTCTTAACAAAATGAAGAGCGGTGTGCTGAAAAACTTCCTTAATTTTTGTTTTTTGTTAAAACCCTGTACTTAGCATTTTACGTGTGGATATATTGCTTCGGTCTGTTGGGGAACATGATTTATTGTAGTCTATTTATCTTGTGGTGGTTCTCTGCTTGTGAGTTTTAGGGTGCATTTGTTGAGTTAGCCTTCCTTTGATTAGCACACAAAACCAGATTTCGAGCATTCTCATCACCTCCAAAAATCTCTCCTGGCCCTCTGGAGTAAATTTCCACACCCGATGGTTGTGCTAAATTGCTGTCAGCCTGTGTCAGTTTTCCTGCTTTTGTGCTCCTAAAATAAATGAAATCAACACAGTACAGGTTTTTCTGCGCTGCCTTCTTTTGCTTAACATGTTTTCAAGATTTTCAAGACCTACCCATGTTGTGGCATGTTTCAGTGGTTCTTTTCTTTCTTACTCCTTTCTGAGTCATTCTATTGTATGAAGATGCCACAATTTATGTATCCATTCTCTAGTTGATGGACATTTGCGTTGTGTGTAGCTTTTAGCAGGGAACCTTCTCTAAGAAGTGTTTATATGGCCATAGGTTATCATTCCTCTCCATGGAATGCGTATGTATGGGTGGAATTGCTCAGTCATAATGTAACCGTTTGTTAAGTTAAAATTACCATAAAACTTTTCAAGATTGTTGCACCCTTTTTACACACCCACCAGCAATATATGGGAGTTCTGGTTGTTCCACACCTTTGCAGTTTTTGCAACACATAATATTATCAGGCTTTGTGTCTAGTCTTTCTGTGCATGACTACTCTCATTGTGGTGTCAATTTGCATTTTCCTGATGATTAATGATAGAGTTCTTTTTCATGCCTGCTTACTGGTCATTTTTTTTCCCAGTTATGCTAGCCACATTTATTTACAACATCTTTATGGATTGAATTGGCACCTGATTCAAAATCATTTGACCCTGTGTAGTCAAGTCTGACTTTGTATACTTTATTTATTTGGCATATTTTATTTTGTTCCACTGAATCGTTTATCCTTCTACCAGTACCGCAGTTTTAGTTATTGTATGTGTTAGTAAGACTTGACATCTTCTGGTTTAATTCCTCTAACTCCATACTTCGAGATTGTTTGGATCATTCTAGATCACTTACTTTTCTGTATAAATTTTAGAAACCTTTAAATTTGTTTTCAAAGAAAGCCTTCTGGAATTTTGATTAATATTTCCTTTTATCTGTAGGTCGGTTTGAGGAGTGTCTGAGGTCAGTTATATATTTGACTTACTGAGGTCATCTTTAATTTTAGAAGTGTTTTTTAGTTTTTATAAGTCTTATAATGCTTTGGTTGACTTCATTCCTGGATATTTGATGTCTTTCAGTTGTATTTATGGAATGGTTTTTAAGATGACTTTCCACTTCCTTGTTGCTACTGTATAGAAATACAATGATTTGCTTGTGAATCTACTTTGCATTTCTTGGAATTAGTTTTGCTTTTTTAATTATGCAGAATTTTCTATATCTACAATCATATCAGTTTTACTTCTTCACTTACAATATTTATTAGTTTTATTTCCTTGTTGTGGCAGAGGTTTGAGTAAAATGTTGAAAAGAATGATAAATCCTTGCACTATTAAGGCAAAACTATTTCAATATTTTTCCATCAAGAATGATGTTAACTACAGTTTTTTAGATAGATTGAATACTTCCTTTAATTCCTAAATTCCTGAGAATTTTACTATTTTTAAAAATCAAGACTAGGTCTTGAAATTTGGCCAGTATTTTTTCTAAATTTGTTGAGATAATCATATGATTATTCACCATTAATTTTTATTTTATTTTATTTTATTTTTTTTCACCACTAATTTTTAAATGTGATAAATTATACCAAGTCATATTTGCAGGTTAAATTAACGTTATATTGCTTAAATAAACTACAGCTGGTCATAATGTGTAACGTATTTTTTTCTTTTCATATCACTGTATGCAATTTGTTAATATTCTGTCAAGAATATTTTCATTTCTTTATGAGTTATATTGGTTTATACTTTTCTTGGAATGTTTTGCCAGTTTTTAGTGTCAAAGGTATGTAGACCTCATAAAAATACATGAGAAATGTATCTTTTTGTTAATGTATTTTGTTTTTTTTTTCATTTTTTGCCTTACCTCAAGCTTGTGGGAATCTCAGTTCCCTGACCCGGGATTGAACCCCAGGTCATGGCAGTGGAAGCCTGGAATCCTAACCACGGAGCTACCAGGGTCAGTTTATGTGTCAGTTGGGCCAGGCGGCTTTCCACAGTTACTCAGTCAAAAAGTAGTCAAGCTGTTACTGCATAGATATTATGTAAAAATGATTAAAGTGCATAATCAGTTCGCTTAAGTAAGGAATCCTATCTGAGATAGTCTTGGTGGGCCTAATTCAGTCTGTTGAAAGGGCTTAAGAGCTTCGGCTTCTGTGAATAGAAAGAAATTCTGCCTATGTGAACAGTATTGGCTCCTGCCCAAAAGTTCCAGCCTATCGCTTGTAACAGCCAGCCCTGTGGATTTCTGACTTACCTAGCCAAGTTTGATTGTGAAACATTACTTTTTTGTGTTGTTAGATTCAGTTTATTGGTGTGTCCTTTAGTGTTCTTAAGACAGTTTTGATTATAATTTTTGTTTCTTTTAATGTTTTTGTCTGGTTTTTATATTATGCTAATGCTGGACTCAAATTCCCTGGATGAATTTAGTAAAACTTTCTTCACAATCTACTCGTGAAGCGCTCCGGGCCTAATGTCTTTTTGTGTGTGGAGAGAGGGAAATACACAGCATCTAAGCACAGCCTTAGTTACAGCCTTCAAATTTTAATATCTGTAGATTTTTATTTTATGTCAGAATAATTTTATTGCAATTTTGAATTAGATGATACTTCAATGTGTTACTGAACTTCCAAATATCAATGATACAATAAGTTACCTTTTTGTTACTGATTCTTTGTTAAATCCACTTAGGTCAGAATATATTCTGTACTCTTTCTGTCTGTTAAAGTTTGTTGATACTTGCTTTATAGTATAGGATATATAATTGAAAAGAACATCTAATGACTACCTTATTGTATATTTCTTGCCTAGGTCATATTTGTTAATGATGTTTTAAAAATATTTTATATCTCCATTGATTTTTATTTTTTTAACTTGTTTATCCTATTCAGTTATTGAGGTAGGTAAGTTTAAATCTCCTACTATGTGTATGGCATTATGTATTTCTACTAAGCTTTGTCAGATTTTGCCTTACACATTATTGAGCTATGTTATTAGGCTCATGTAAATTTGGATTTAGAAAAAAATCTATTGGATAAAATTGACCCTTTATAAATTTTGAAATTTATTTATCTTTTAATTGAAGGAGAATTGCTTTACAAAATTTTGTTGTTTTGACCATTTATTCTTATGAAATGTTTTGCTTTATTTCTAGCAGTCTATCCTAACTTCATGTTAGATACTCCAACTTTCTTTTATTTAGTTTTTTTATGAGGTACCTTGTTCAACATTTTATTTCTACTTTTATGTGGATTATTTTTAAGGTGTGCCTTTTAATTTTTTAATTATTTTATTTATTTTTATAAATTTATTTTTTAAATGAAGGAGAATTGCTTTACAGAATTTTGTTGTTTTCTGTCAAACCCACATGAATCAACCATGGGTATACATA
This sequence comes from Ovis aries, assembly GCF_016772045.2. Classification (NCBI taxonomy): domain Eukaryota; kingdom Metazoa; phylum Chordata; class Mammalia; order Artiodactyla; family Bovidae; genus Ovis; species Ovis aries. The sequence goes on along the minus strand of NC_056063.1, from coordinate 70,116,543 downwards.
TATCCCTTCCCTTTTGAACCTTCCTCCCATCTCCCGCCCCATCCCACCCCTCAGAGAGCCCCTGTTTGAGTTCCGTGAGACACACAGCAAATTCTCGTTGTCTTCTCTGTTTTACATATGGTAACGTAAGTTTCCATGTTACTTTCTCCATACGTCTCACCCTCTCCTTCCCTCTCCCCATGTCCATAAGTCTATACTCCATGTCTGTTTCTCCACTGCTGCCCTGCAAAAGATTCTTCAGTACCATTTTTCTAGAGTACCATTTTTCTAGATTCCGTATATATGCGTTAGTATATGATATTTCTCTCTCTCTTTCTGACTTACTTCACTCGGTATAGTAGGCTCTAGTTTTATCCACCTCATTAGAACTGACTCAGATTTTGAATTATTTTATTTTTAGCTGTGCTGAGTCTTCGTTGCTGTGCTGGCTGTTCTCTGGTTGCAATGAGCAGGGGCTACTCTCTAATTGCAGTTTGCAAATTTCCCGTTGTGGTTTTTCTTTTTGTGGAGCTCGGGCTTCAGGGCATGTGGGCTTCAGTAGTTGTGTTAAGGTGGCCCTTTTTAAAATAGCAACTAGATGGATTCTGTGTCTTGAATTTCATAATAAGCTCAGACCCTGGGAAAGGTTAGAGAGGAAGCTATTGATCATTGAGATTTGCTGAACACAAAGGAAGGGAAAAGTGCTCTGTGTTTTCCTAATGGTTTCTGTTGTGTTGGTTCAGGAACTGTAAACCAAATCTCACCGTTTATTCTTCAGAAGAGCTAGCTGTGACTCAAGATTAAGGGCTAACTGAAGAATTACACAGGTTTTGCAGCCAGGGTGGATGCCTCAGAAAAGATCTGAGGCAGTCAAATTAGGGATGAAAGGGATGGTTAATGAATCCTAAGGACAGCACACGTTTAGAAAACTTAATTACTACTAGAGTGTGTATGGATCTCATCATACAGATAAGACACACCAACTTCCCATCATTTTCTGATTTAACAGAATTAATGGGGTTGGATGAGGTCGAGAGAAACAGGTGATAAACGAAGGGTCTGGAACCAAACCAGAGCTGGTCTCTAAACTCCCATGAACATTCAAGATACCGTCTCCCACTTAACACCTGCAGACTCAATATTAACTGTAGGTCAGTATTAGATTTAGGACCTTACACTGAAGAGCTTTCCTCGTTTTTCCCTTTACTAATATTTATCTTGTGTTTGAAGGGTACTGAATATTGATTCATAGAAATTACATTTTATTTCTTAGTGCTTGGAGAGTTTTGTGCAGCCTGTTCAAGATTTTAAAACAAGTATCTTGTGTTATCCTAGCAGCACAATGGTGAGATAGTCATTTCATTGAAAGGTGATTTTTTTATCTCATATGTTTCCAGAACAAATAGAATCACTCCTACACCCACGTCAGCAGACACCTTATTGATCAAAACTCGGCAGCATTTGTTTCTTTCCCTAACTCAAAAGAAACTTGTGCCAAGAGATGAATCTTGTTTATGGCATTTGAGTCATATCTTCCATTATAAATCAGTAGAAGTTTAAGGCAGGTAGGATGATTTGTACTTATCACAACTTAGAACAAAATTCTTAAGAATCTGACAGGAAAATTCAAAGGTTTGAGAGTCTTCTGAGGTGTTAGCCGTTATAATGATCCTGATTTTTTTTTTTATTATTGTACACAGATAATAAAAGTAATGTCTACTTATTAAGGGACTTTATGATTAAATACATATTTCACATTGTGCCTAATATGAGCATGAGCGAGAGAGAGTTCAAATAAACATGTAGTGAGCCAAAAGTATGGATGGCATATTTATTTGCATAAAATAAGAAGAATACATTTTTACTGCTGTTTATAGAAAACATGTTCTTTGGCACAAGCTTCACAAAGACTAGCAGGAATAGAATCCTATGGAATTAAGTTGAAAGTAAAATGTGGGTAGATACCTAGGAATTCCTACAGGACTGTAAGCAATTTGGAATTTAAATGCTAAACAGGCAAACAGGCCCTCATATTTAAAACTGTGCTTGTGAAAGGAATATGTTATATCTGCAATATTAGAATATAGTGTTAATTGTAGGCATAGAGAATTCCTGGGGAAACTTTAACCCAAATGTATATATTGAACTTAGAAAACATAGTCTCATTTTGTGTTCTTGGGGTTTATGTATTTATGACAATTAAATTGGGTTGTTTTTTATGCTTATGAAACATTTATTATTTAAACAGTATTTATTAAAATATGTAAGTGTCTGTTAAACAGTATTTATTAAAATGTGTAGCATTCATTTTTTTAAGACCTTTTCCTGATCTGTCTGCTGTTTGAGGTGAGCAGGCTCTGATGCCCTAATTAACTAGTAAACATTGACTGGTACCTGCATGGAAGAGACCCATATAACCCTAAGAAATTCAACAGAAATGGAAAATTCAGATAAACGGGGGAAAATATAAAAGGGAAAGATATTTAGATCTTAACTTTCATATTATGAATTTTATGTGTATGTGGGATACCATAGCAGGCAGAAATTTAAAGGACAGGCTTGGAGTCAAAATCAATGAATTCTCTGACTTTGAGCAAATTACTAAACCTCACTGAATTTTTAAAACAGGAATCTCCTATTCAGATTTGATATGATAATGAAATTATATAATGCCTGTAAAATACTGGAGAGGTGGCACCCATTGCAAGCCTTATGAATTATCTATTGATAATTTGAGGGTGAGGTAGTCACCAGCACTTCCTTGGTTGTCAACTGAATCTAGGAAATGGTGGAATTTCTTCAGTGAAATGAGAAAATTTACCATGTGCACTAGGAATAAAGTAGTTATTTTAGTTTTCACATTTTTTGAATGTTTTTTGCATAAAGCCATTAACATTTTTCAGAAAGCATTACTTTTTTTCCCTTTCTCTCCTGTGTTTGTGTACTTAGTTAACAATTTACTTAGATGCCACTGTGTTTTTGTCAGAAACAGCTGCTGTCCAGAGCCGGCATCCGTTTAGAGGTGCTCAACAGATTTCCCTTCCACAGGTGGTAGTGACAGGATCCTCAGTTTTAGTCATCTTGATGTCCTAACCAGGCTGCTTGTTCCAAGAAGGCTGACCTGGGGGTGGACACCGTTGAATTTCCAGGGATTCACAAGATTGCAAATACTAGCTTTTTTCCTTAATCTCAACTACCAATTCATACTGCATAGAATAGAAAATATCACTCATTTTGATTCATAAGCGCACCACTTTTCCCCTTCAGTTAAGTTCAGTCGCTCAGTCGTGTCTGACTCTTTGCGACCCCATGAATCGCAGGATGCCAGGTCTCCCTGTCCATCACCAACTCCCGGAGTTCACTCAAACTCATGTCCATCGAGTCAGTGATGCCATCCAGCCATCTCATCCTCTGTCGTCCCCTTCTCCTCCTGCCCCCAATCCCTCCCAGCATCAAAGCTTTTCCAATGAGTCAACTCTTCGCATGAGGTGGCCAAAGTACTGGAGTATCAGGTTTAGCATCATTCCTTCCAAAGAACACCAATAGCCTTGACTAGTCAGGCCTTAGTCGGCAAAGTAATGTCTCTGCTTTTGAATATGCTATCTAGGTTGGTCATAGCTTTTCTTCCAAGGAGTGTCTTTTAATTTCATGGCTGCAGTCACCATCTGCAGTGATTTTGGAGCCCCCAAAAATAAAGTCTGACACTGTTTCCACTATTTCCCCATCTATTTCCCATGAAGTAATGGGACCGGATGCCATGATCTTCGTTTTCTGAATGTTGAGCTTTAAGCCAGCTTTTTCACTCTCCTCTTTCACTTTCCTCAAGAGGCTTTTTAGTTCCTCTTCACTTTCTGCCATAAGGGTGGTGGCATCTGCGTATCTGAGGTTATTGATATTTCTCCCAGCGATCTTGATTCCAGCTTATGTTTCTTCCAGTCCAGCATTTCTCATGATGTACTCTGCATATAAGTTAAATAAGCAGGGAGACAACATGCAGCTTCTACGTACTTCTTTTCCTGTTTGGCACCAGTCTATTGTTCCTTGGTCTCCCATAAATGCTTAACAGTTTTCCAACAGTTAAGTCTTCACACAAAAGCTTGAAGGAGAGAGGACATGGAATGAGTAACGTTATGTCTCCAAAAAAAAAATGTTGGCTTGCCTCCATTTCCCTAAGGTTAACAGTCTTGGGAAGGCCTATAGTTGGAAATACAGAGAGGACAGAAATTATAGTAGGCATGAGGTTTATTCGTCATATTATTAGAAATGTGCCTCTTTAAACAAAATAGACCTCACGTTCGATATTCTCTGTGGCTAGAGAAAAGCCACAGTCATCATTCCATTTAGGAAATGCTTTGCAAGCGCTGTGATAGGTCCTTGGTTAGTACGAAGTGGTTCCTGTCCTTACAATGAATTTTCTCACAGGGTCCGGCTTCATGGGATTATCAAGATTCTTTGGGCCCATTAATCTATTAACACACTATCCCTCCCTCTCCTGGTTCCTTGCATCTAGAACAGAATGAAGGAAGTTAGAATTTATATTTGTTATATATGAAATGGTAAGCACTTTATAAACATTATTTCGTTTAATTCCCATCACCATGTTTTTATGTTGATATATCTCAGTTTTTGCTCAGATTAAGAGTGTTGGAATGTCTTACCCTTCTTGGTAGTATTTGAGAAGGTTAGCCCCAAACTCTGTCTGAGATGGCACAGTACCCGGGTAATGGATTTTGCTTTCCGGGTGTAGGTTATCATTAGCTGCAAAGAAAAGAATCACTCCTTCTTGTCCACAATGACCATATTCTTTCAGGTGAAAAACTGGATCAAATAGTTGTTTGAAATGGACACTTTGAATCTTTAGCATAATGAAAGAAAGTTGGCTGTAGGTTTGGGGGAAGATTAAAGTTATCACAGTCACTCACGCCAAGACTCCCCCTGGCTCTGTGACTTATGCTTTGCATTCAACATCAAGTTAATTTTGCTCTCCATCTATAAAATGAGAGACTGCTGTTACTCAGTAGGGTTACTGTGATAAATAATGAGTTAATACATGTGATGCTTTGAATGTACAGACCTATGTGCAGTCAGCACTCCTAAACAGTCACATCGGACAGAAAACCAAGAAAGAAGAATTCCAGCTTTCAGAGGTCAATATTGAATGTTTCTTACTTTTCTGAACTCAGAATTTGTAACCAACCACTTCTTTATCTCTCCATGTATAGCTGAGGTTTCTGTTTTCGTCATCTGTGATAGGATGACAGCTGACTGTCTTACGACAGTTTTTGTTTGTGAGCCTCAGATATTCTCATCTTTTCCAAATGGTACTGCCTGCGCTTGGCTACGTAGTTGATCAAAAGAGCTTATACCTAGAAACTTTCGTACTTAGCCCAGTGTTTTACACACGGGAAGTGTACAGTAAGCACCACGAGGACCACCTTTTTCCAACATATCCTTTGAGGAAAAGGAGTTTAATCCTAACAAAACAACCCATTAAATTTTATTTTTTAGTAGAATGCTGGATAAACAGGCCCTTGTATTTATATTTTCTCTTTCAGACATTTCTACAAGTGATTGGTGTGGTGGGCGTGGCAGTGGCGGTGATTCCTTGGATCGCCATACCCCTGGTTCCCCTTGGCATTGTTTTCTTTGTCCTCCGGAGATATTTCTTAGAAACATCGCGAGATGTCAAACGCCTAGAATCTACAAGTGAGTACCGGGGCTCTCAAGTTGGGATGTCAGTGCAGACTGACTTCGATTTATGATAATTAACTAGAACCCAGAAATCCTGCAGATTCTGTCCTGGAATTGCTCACCAAGTCTACATTTGGTAATTGCATATTAGGGGCCTTATGAGTCAGTGTGGCCCTTAAGGCACATGGAGCTGGTAGTGTGTTAGTTTCAGCTTTGCATTATAACACAAGGAGAACGAATGTACGCACCATGAGGATCGGGACCGATTTTGTCTTGCTCATCACATGCTTCGTGACATAGAGCAGCCACTCAGTAGAAGGAAAATAGTGCATCATTTTTCTAAAAAGGAAAACAGTGCATCATGTTACAAGTAATAATCTTTTTCAAGAGATGCACAGATAACAAAGTGATGTCCTGCTGATACTAATACAACGCAGGATATTAATACAACTCATCCCTGACAGAGGTCACAGGTTATAGTCTTCCTATGAAAAAAACAGCTTACAGCCTTATTCACAATCGAAATGAGAACCGTAGGGGGTCCTCACTGCCCAGCAGCCTGCAGCCCACCTGTTCCCTGATGGTCAGGATCCTCACCCTGGTGCTTGTGGTCAGTGTGCTCTTAGAGAAGATGGCAGGAAATGAATGACCAGTCATGTGACAGCAGGCCCAAAGCCCACATGAAATCACTCAAAAGCGAATGGCCACTGAGGCCATGTCAGAATCTGCAAGGGTGATTTGAGTATGACATGCCACAGTGACCTCCAAATTCCCTGGATATCCAGCAGGGCAATTATAAGAACATCAATCAGTTTCCCAGAGTGGAATATGCCTTAATTCACGGGTCCTGTGGTCACAAGGGCAGTATAGCACCAGGTTCTCTGTGACCTGCCCAGAGACTCCTAGTGCAGGTGCAGGGATGATGCTGCGAGACGGCAGACTGTCCACTCTCCTCACTTGTCTCACCCCTTCCCTCTGCCAGCCCTTAAGTTTCTAATGTTATGGTGGTAACAACACAAAGCTCATAAAAATTCAGTGCGGTGAGGACTCTTATGGAGGATTACGTTTATGACTTCTGCCTGGAGGGATGGCAGAGAAGAGTAGGGAGGGAGGCAAGATTGAGGGGGACCTTGATGAATGAGTTAGTTCAGAAATGCGTTATCTAAATACAGGTCCAAATTAAATTTGGTCAAAGATGACTTTGAAGGGAATCTGTTATATGTGGGTTGTGAAAGTGAAGCTTGGGATGAGAAGTGATTTGAGGGTCACAGTAGGTACTTTGCCAGGCAGTCACCAAGAAGCCCTGGGTGTGCCCCTTAAGAAGGTAAATGACCTGCCAAGCACAGGAAACAGTTGACTTCCTCGCATCCAGCCTCCCTGATTTTCTCTGTCGTGTGTCTGTCTCTGCTTCCCCAGCTCGGAGCCCGGTGTTTTCCCACTTATCGTCTTCTCTCCAAGGCCTCTGGACCATCCGGGCGTACAAAGCTGAACAGAGGTTTCAGGAACTGTTCGACTCACACCAGGACTTGCACTCAGGTCTGTAGAATTCTGGAAATGATTTCAAAGGATGGGATATGCTGCCTTCTGAGGCCTGACCTCCCTCTCAGGTGGCCTTGCTGGCCCGCACCACTCTCTATGCCGCTTTTCCTCTCACTCTGTAATGCTGCCTCCCCCAGCCCTTCTTCTCAGCACCCTGTGTGTGCTCCCCTCTTCCCTGTCACCCCCTGCTTTTCCTCCTCCTACTGCCTTGAATTGTCCAACTGTCACCACATCCTATGCCTTAGGCCCTTTAAGAAGGATGTCTACAAACTTAAAAAACACACAGTCTCTGTTGCAACTACTCATTTTTGCTATTATAGCACTAAGGCAGGCAAAAAGAATACATCAACAAATTGCTGTGACGATCTCTGAATAAAACTTTATTTAGAAAAGCAAGCTGTGTCCATTCTTGGCCCACAGGCTGTTAGTTTGTGGACTCTTTTCAGAGCATGGTCATTAGTGTCTGACTCTTTGCGACCCCATCGACTGCAGCACACTAGGCTTCGCTGTCCTCCACTGTCTCCAGGAGTTTGCTCAAACTCATGTCCTTTGAATCGGTGATGCTATCTAAGCATCTCATCCTTTAAGAGCCTTAAGGAAAATAATTTCTCCATTATTAGATAGGGCATCCAGAATTTCCTCTACATTAGTAAACTCCTGGTCCAACTGATGAAATGACATTTGGAAAGCCCATGCAGATACTGTTATCTGATGGTCCTTCAAATACTGGCTCCTAAGAATTAACACTATGTGGGGCCGTAAGTAAGTGCAGATGGTGCTGGAAACAGTGCCAGGTACGCTCTGTGCCAGCATAGACTTGGGAACAGTCAACTTTGTGAGAGGATAAGCCTCACTTGGAGCCCAGTACCATAAGACACACAATGATGGGGCCATTTTTGTATGTTAATTATTAGGATCATATTTCTCTTTATAACCTGTGGCTTGAAGTTTCCAGTGCCTGCTTCCCACAAGGCTCCTGGAGTGATTCCTGTGTTCCCATACGTTGTCATGTCAGAAGCTAGCTTGTTGCAATCCTCAAGGTGCTTGAGCCTATAACTTTGCTGTCCTAACCTGTGTAAAAATCTTCTGCAGTTCACCTGCACAGAAGACCCCATCCCAATTCAAAGCAGCCTACATGATATCTCTGGTTATTCATTCTGCTTATTTCTGTCCTCACACCCAGAGGCTTGGTTCTTGTTTCTGACGACGTCCCGATGGTTCGCTGTGCGTCTGGATGCCATCTGTGCTGTGTTTGTCATTGTTGTTGCCTTTGGGTCCCTGATTCTGGCAAAAAGTAAGTGCATCACTGTAGTTTGATTACAGTTACAGCTTCATTTGCAGTTATTAATGTACCTTATTGTCCCTTTGTCTAATATACGGTTTCGTTCTAATGAATTGTGTTAAAGTGTTTGCACCATGTGATACTGCAGTGTGGCCCCTGTAGAGGAGTCACTTGTGTCTTGATGAGGCTTTTGGTGAGACTTCTTGATGTGTTCTTTGATCCCTTTAATCTGTCTTCAGTGGGATGAAGTCAGCCTAGCAACTGACCTTCTGAACTTTACTGCTAGCATTTTAGCTTGGGAAGAGAGGAACAAGTTTGCTGTTAAGCTTTTTGTCCAGCTTGTGGCTTTAGGACTGCTTAGATCTCTTGGCTATAGATGCCTGGTGTACTGCAGTGAGAAACATTCTCTGCAGGGAAGAAAGCCATCCTCACTGCTGTGTGGGTACCAGATGAGCGGCTGGTGTGGGTGTGCGTGGCATGTATTCACCGTCCCTATTGTGAATTACTATACCATAGTAACAACACTGAATCACTGGTTTAAATAATGGAACAACAAGAGCAGTATTTTGGATTTAAAAGCACTGGCTCTTAGAACCAATTGACTTGTTTTTTCGTGGTTTCCAACTGTGGCTGCGTTGCACGTAAAAAGTGAAATTACATGATGATCCTTGAAACCATAGTGACGAAAGTCTGCATGATGACGTGTTTCCTTCCCTACATCATAACTGTCAAGAGTATATCAACCCTGTCAGGCAGGATTAATAAGCTCTGTTAATAGTTTTCTATGTTCATAGTGGTTTTTTTTTTTTTTTTTCACTTTTCTTTCATGCTCTCTGTCAACACTTAGTAAAAGTATAAGTAACACTGTCTATGTGCCAGTGATTTAAATATTATAGAGAAGTCTAGGCACAGTGAGGGAAGGAGCCCAGCTCAGGGTTAACAATGGGATTGAAATGTTTCCTTTCTTCTTCCTCATTTAGCTTTGGATGCTGGGCAGGTTGGCCTGGCGCTGTCCTACGCCCTCACGCTCATGGGGATGTTCCAGTGGTGCGTCAGGCAAAGTGCCGAAGTTGAAAATATGGTGATGTTACCTTTTAGCCTTTTCCTTAACATTAAATGACATAAAGGAATTATTATGTAAAAAAAACAAACAAAAAAAAAAAAAACCTCTTAAAACTGTTTTTTACATCATAGCTAACAGGGTTTATTAGATCCTTCCAGCATCTGTTTAACATTTATTTAAAATAAAATAAACACATCTTTTCTCAGTCTTATGTATGCCACGTCAGCTGGTTTTATATTCATCACAAGCTGTCTTCAAATTTAATGCATGCCTCTGTAGGAGAGAGTTTCTGACATCCTGCAGAAGATACAGCTCATTTCTTAGAGGCTTGTTTACATTTGTTATTTAATAGTTTAAGAATTTAGTATTTTGAGGTTTATTTGTTCAATTAATTTAATTATTCCCCAGCATCTCCATTTTAGAATGTCTCCTTGTATGTGTTGAATGCCTGAACTTACTGATGGTCCTTCTTTTCGAAAGTACTATCAAAGGTGTCAAGTTATGTTTGTTTAGGAGGCCTTAGCCAATACTTAAATTGCTTCCTTTTTTGAATATTTTCATTTTCTCCTAAAGGGAGAAAAATGATGCAACTGAAATTTGTCTATTTCACTCTCTAATAGAATAGAAAGTAGCTAATTATTAAAATGAGGTGTAATGACCATCCAGTTCTACTCATCTACAACAGATGATCCTTCTATAGCAAAATATTAATAATAATGATTTCTGTCCACACATACTATTTTCATTGACAAGGTTTTCTATTTTAAAAAATTTATATATGAAAATTGGGTCACTTAGAGTATTTAATTTCTCTAGGTCATTCAGTCTTGATATAATGTTGAACATGGTAGCCATAATAAACGTGTTACGAGACAATGAAAAGTCACCCATCATCAGTATGCTCTTTAAATTAGCACTTCTGTCTTTTGTAGATGTAGTGCTTCTGTCTTTTGTAGATGCTAAGACCTGAGATATTCTTAACTATAGAAATGCAGATATAAAGATACAAAAGTAGAATTTTCATTTATAATCTGACATCCATTACGAAGACCCTCTGTTCCTAACTCGTGTGTTGTCCTATGTTTCAGATGATTTCAGTAGAAAGGGTGATCGAGTATACAGATCTGGAAAAAGAAGCGCCCTGGGAATCCCAGAAACGCCCGCTACCCTCCTGGCCCCATGAAGGTGTAATCATCTTTGACAATGTGAACTTCTCGTACAGCCTAGATGGGCCTCTGGTATTGAAGCACCTGACAGCACTCATTAAATCAAGAGAAAAGGTTTGTTTCAGCCACTTCCTTCTATAATAGTTTACCTGTGAACATTTAGCCCCGCATCTGCTGTGGGATTCCTGAGAGGTATGTCGGGAGGCAGTCTTTTCATCTATGTGCATGAAGATTCGATCAGTCTGTCGGTGGGAACCAGGGCAGGCTCTTGGAAAGGAGACTTAGTGAGAGTCGACAAGGTGGTAGGAACCTCTTCCCTGCCTACCTTGGCCCTGCCTGCCCCTCGAGCTTCAGGTTCTAATGTTCACATACTCCTGGTCGTCTGTGGGCTCTCCCGAAGCTTGGTGTCCTCCCAGCCCCCACTGCACATGCAGCCCTCTATCTCAGAGACCCTTCCCCTCGGCACCTGCCCGGTGAACGGCTCCTCATTTTCTGAGCTGACTCTAGCGCGTCTGCTTCTGCAAGACACCCAATTCTTCCTCAGTGTCTGTCTAAAGAAAGTGACAGGCGAATGGATAAACAAATGTGGTGTATCCTCACAGTGAAACATTCAGCCTGAAAAAGGAAGAACATCCCGATCTCAGGAAATCAGGTGAAATGATGATAAGGCAGACAGAAAAGGAACCAGTACTGTAGGATTTCACTTACTTGAGATTTCCTAGAGTACTCAGATCCATAAAGACAGAAAATTGGATGGTGGTTGCCATGACCTGAGCGAGGGGAATTGGTGGTTGTTGTATGATGCATACAGAGTTAGTTTCAGTTTTACAAGGGGGAAAATATTCGGGAGGGACAACAAAGTGAGTGTGCTTAACACTAAACTCTCCACGTGAAAATGGCTAAGTTGGTAAGTGTTACGTTATCTGGTTTTACCACCGTTAATTGATGCCATCTTTGACACGCTTTGTAATTTGGGGTCTGTATCTCACAGATCCCTAAGGCTTCTTAAAGATCAGAGAGCATCTTATTTTCATCTCTGTTCCCCCACAAAATTGTATTTTTCAGGGCACACAGAGTGTACTGAGAGCCTCCCCGCTGGGAAAATGAATGAGTAACACATAGTTGTGAACAACCAGTAACCAAAACACACACACACAGCACAACTGCGTAAATAACCTATTACCTCTCATGTTAAATACTTGGTATTTAACTGCTCTTTAAAACTCTTCCCACCACACACCCATCTAGTGGACTGGAGCTGTAATTTAATGAATGATACCCTTGTGACGCGAAAGAGTATTCAATTTAACGCCCAAATGATATGCAGGGAGAAGCCTCAGTCAGTCACACAGCAAAAACTGGCTCATAGGTTGGGAAGGAAGTGAGGTTTGCTTGCTTACAGACATTGTGTCCACCATATTTCCTGTTGTATATATATTTCTGTTAATTTACCCATCTTAAGTTCCCCCAAAAGCCATAAAATATGAATTATCTAAGAAACTGCAATACAACTACGTGCATTCTTCCGTCTTAAAATCCCTGAATCGTAGGTCTATCCGAGCTTCTAAAATATATGTAGGAAAATTGAGTCTGGAGAGTGAATTAAAAACTGCAATAACGTGACTTTTGATCTGTGTCTCAGTCCACTGTGAGTATCACTGTTAGCTTCATTTCTGTGTTTGGAGATGACACTCGGGCAGTGTGTTCATGAAGTTATTTCACTCTGCCTGTGTATATCCCAGGTTTCCCCTCATGCTCACCTCTCCCAGCCCCCATCACATCAGGACACCCCTTTGGTGTTGGATTTGATTGAGAGCTGAGAGTGGGGGGGATGTGGGAGTGAGCCAGCCTAGCACAACTGGGGCTTTAATTCTCTTTCTCTCATTTTCTCTGCTGTCCCTATTTCCAGAAGTAAATGGGAAAAATTAATAGGTATTATGCTGGTTTCTAATTCATAGAAGAAATAGCAAGTAAAAATAAAGAACCACAATGAGGTAAATAGCACCGTAGACTTCCTGAGTAGATTCTGAACACGGGCTGCATTTTTCATTTAGATGATTTTGTGGTTGATTTGATCATTTTAGAAAGTACTGGGCCATTTTAAAGCGTTTTCCAGCTCTAGAGGTAGATTGATTTTGGTTTGTTATTTTTTTCTCGCTCGGAGCTATTACTTGAATAATACATTTTTACCGATGCTTACTAGACCTTGCTATAATGTGCAAAAATATTAGTTTCCTACCCTTTCTCCTTTTTACATAACATACCCTCCGCAAACCCTCCCCTCACTCCCAGATTGTCCCAGCTTCCTAATTCCTTGCAACTCAGACTGTATTGCCACGGCCACAGCACCTATAACACCTGGGAGCCTTCAGAAATACAGAGTCTCAGGCCCAAAGAGACCTCTTTTCTCAGCATTGCATTTGAGCAAGACCTCTGTAAAGAATTTCTCTGAATGTCTTTGGTTTCAGGCATGTAAATTTCAGTGACACTGGTGGCACTCTCCATCGGCAATTTGTAAAACCCATTGGTGACCTGGGAAAGACTTTCAGATGATAGTTTTGATAAGTGAACGGTAGAAATAGCCTGGTCTGGGCTTTATTTGAGTTGTTCTGTTCTTACCTCTCCTCGCTGGATTGTTGAAGTTGCATTCCTGTGGCCCTGAGCAGCCCTTAGTGTCCCTGCCATATCTTGGCCATTTACCCAAAGTCTACAAATATCCCAGTTTACACAGATGCATCAGTTTCAGTATAGCTGATATTTATAGCATGGGCTTCCCTGGTGACTCAGTAAAGAAACTGCTTGCAATGCAGGAGACCCAGGTTCAGTTCCCGAGTTGGGAAAATCCCCTGGAGAATGAAATGGCAACTCACCCCAGTATTCTTGCCTGGAGAATCCCATGGTCAGGGGAGTCTGGCAGGCTACAGCCCATGAGGTCACAACAGGAAAACACAACTTAGGAACTAAACCACCACCAATATGAGTAGCATAGAAGTGTACAAACATTTTCATAGACACAGTTCTCACCTGTATTGTGTTGTGTGTTGATTTACATATTAAAACACCCAGAAATGCAGGCATACCTGGTTTTATTGTGTTTCAAAGTGCTGTTTCTTTGGGGTTCTGTTTTTTCACAAATGGAATGTTTGTGGCAACTCTGCATTAAGCACGAGCAGCAACACCATTTTTCCTATAGCATTTACTCACTTCATATCTCTGTCACATTTTGGTAGTTCCTGCAATACTTCAAAACTTTTCATTAATTATATTTGTCACGGTGACCTGTATTCAGTGTTCTTGAAGTTAGTCCAACCCGAAGAGGGATCAGGTGATGGTTAACATTTTTTAGAGGAAGAAAAATATGAAAATTATTTTTTCATATTCCCATTATTGTGGTGGTCTGGAATGAAATCCGCATGTTCAAAATCTACATGTGAAACGCAGAACACATACACACACGTATATATATATTCTCTAGGACCTGCCTAGATGCAGAAAGTGTCCCATCTATATTATATAAATCAGGATTTATCATATCATACAAAATAGGTACAAAGAAAAGGCACTTTTCTTTCTGCTAATGTGTCTAAATTTTTGAAATTGAATTATTGAACATCACTAAAGCCAACTTCAGAAGGCCACAGAGGGGAGTACTGCTGGTCACAAGTTGCTGGTGCTGGCTATGCCCTCTGGGCTTGGACTTCCCAGGTGCTGCTGGTTGTAAAGAATCCACCTGTCAGTGATAGAAATGAAGAGATGCCGGTTGATCCCTGAATTGGGAAGATCCCCTGGAGGAAGAAATGGCAATCCACTCCAGTATTCTTGCCTGGAGAATCCCATGGACAGAGGAGCCTGGCAGGCTACAGAGTGTCAGACACAACGGAAGTGAATTAGCACACATGAAAGCGTATCGTATGCCCCACCAGGGAATTTGTAGATTGCTACCTGATTGGTAAAAAAGACCAATTTCTGCATACATGTTTGAATTCGGACAACTAGCCAGTTTTTACAATAAAATTTTACTCCTGATCTGCATTTTCCGTGCATTATACTGAATCTTTGATCTTATTGTTAATGCACTTAATTTCTGTTTGCTTAGATTTTTAATAAGTTGGCTGATACTTGACACGTATCTTTCCAGGGTTTAATTATAAGTATTAATTGGTTTGTAAAATGTCTTTTGAAGTGCTGAGATGAAAGATCCCATATAAATAGAAAGTGTTGTTTGTGTTGTTGTTTTTGTTGACCTCATTATGTGTGTTTTGTCTACCTGGCTACTGCCTTTTAAGACACTGAGACTAGCATTTTAAAATTTTAAGATGTTTCCTTTCAAGACAAGTCATTAGTAAGGTATTTATTATCTGGAAGTGATTTAGTTTGTCTATGGAAGAATATGTCGTGTTAACTGAAAGAAATCTGGAAATCTGAGTATTTGTTTGTATGTAAGACTTCTGACTTGACTTTTTGACATATCTGCAAAATTGCTCACATAATTCTCAATGTTCAAAATATCTAGACACTAGGAATACAACTAATGTAAAAGCTGAATTCTAATGGAACACTTGGAAAGCTTCTGACTTTTTACTGATTGTGGACTGATTCTGTTCTTTGAACCAGAATCTTCAGTCTTCAGTCTTCACCATGGCACATTTGTCAATGTCTGTCATTTTTGGTTTCCATCTCCTGGCGCGTGCTTCTGTCATCAAATGGGTAGACTCCATGGCTACTGGTATCCATCCTACAATTCTCAGGACAGCTTCCCTTCCCCAGCAAAGAATTACCTGAGCCCCAATCTCAACAGTGCCACAGTTGAGGAACTAGAGAGACTGCACTCAATAGATCTTTTAAAATTCATCTTCAGCAACCCGGGTTTTTCCTAGGTTTGCTGCATATTGTTAGTTCTTAATTCCTCCTGGATCTCTTTACAGGTTGGCATTGTGGGAAGAACAGGAGCTGGAAAAAGTTCTCTCATCGCTGCCCTTTTTAGATTGTCGGAGCCTGAAGGTAAAATCTGGATTGATAAGATCTTGACAACCGAAATTGGTCTTCATGATTTAAGGAAGAAAATGTCAATTATACCTCAGGTATGCACATCAGAGCATTTTCACATGTTCTTTTTATACACCATCTAAGTTTAATTTCTTTTGATTTGTTGGTTTTAGTTGGATGAAAGTGTTGATTCTTTTTCCCCCAGTAGAGCATATTTTTAAGTACAGAGATTTTCACAGATACTTTCTCGGGTATCAGGGGTTTTTTTGTTAGTTTGTTTCTTTTGTGTGTGTGGTTTAATAAGATTTCTGAATTTAAGCTTCTTCAGGTACTTCTATTTTGACCACTGATAACCACATAATTCTGAGAAAACAATCGGGGAAAACCGGAATGTTAATTTAAGTGTCTTAATGATGGAATTTTGCTATAAGAAATAAGCTGCATCTTTAGAGTTGAAGGCTTTCTGTGAAAGTGTAGGACTTTGAGAATTACAGTGTGTATAGATGGACAGGGCAAAATTTTAGAAATTAGCCGTTAGTAAGTGGTTTTAACCAGGCATTCAGTACAGAATAGTGAGGAAAAGCACAGGACATGGAATTCCATTTCCTCTCCCTTACAAGGCAGCTCACAGTACCAACTCCTCGAGCTGCTGTGAGGACTAAATAGGTCAGTGGGTGTGGATCGATTCACATAGGCCCAGTACATGGCTTCTGTGTTGATGGAACATTGAATTAACCATCTCTTCTTGGTTTCTGATTCTTCCTTTTTTTTTTTTTTAACTTCTTAAATATGTATGAGTTTTAAGAGTGCTTGATTATTTGCATAGTAGACGCTCTTGTCATTCCTTATGTTTCATCCACATAAAATAATGCAGAGGATGTCTGTTGATCAGTTACTATCCTCCATGTATATAGCCAAGGACAACGTAGATTCTGTGCCTTCATCTTTAATCCTGCCCTCTGCTATGATAAACTTGCTGGTTTTATTTTTTTATCTTTGCTGTTTTAAAAAAAATTCTCTACAATCATCTGACCATCAAGGAATGCTGAGAAAAATATATACCTTTAAGAGAACCATAGAAAAGAGAGATTAAGAGCCAGGCAAATGTGCTTCCTGGAATGCGGGTATAATGAGCTCTGAAATGTTATTAGGAAGCATATAGAACGTGGCACCCAAAGGAAGGAGAGCATAGACTTGTGTCTTATGACTGTTCAACTGTTGTTCCCTACCCCTGTCCTTTAAAATACCTGTTATTAGTATAAGCACTTTTGGAATCAAGGTATTGTTTTTAGACCACAGTGAAATGCCACCTCATAACTCTAAAGATGTCAACAATTTTTAAGGAAGGAAAAGAACCAAGTGTTCACAAGGATGTGCAGAAATTAGAATGCTTGTGCATCGCTGCTGTGTGTGCATGCTAAGTCACTTCAGTCATGTCCAATTCTGTGTGATGCCATGGACTGCAGCCTGCCAGGCTTCTCTGTCCATGGGATTCTGGACAGGAATACTGGAGTGGGTTGCCATGCCCTCCTCCAAGGGATCTTCCCAACCCAGGGATTGAACCTGCATCTCTTAAGCCTCCTGCATTGGCAGGTGGATTCTTACCTGAAGTACTTAGAGCAATCTGTTCTTGGTGGCTGACTTGGTGATTAATGTAGAAAATAGATGTTTCTGGATTCCCATTTTTAAGTTTTGATTTTACCCATCTCTGCTGCTGCTAAGTCACTTCAGTCGTGTCCGACTCTGTGCGAGCCCACAGACGGCAGCCCGCCAGGCTCCCCCATCCCTGGGATTCTCTAGGCAAGAACACTGCAGTGGGTTGCCATTTCCTTCTCCAATGCGTGAAAGTGAAGTCACTCAGTCGTGCCCGACTCTTAGCGACCCCGTGGACTGCAGCCTACAGGCTCCTCCATCCATGGGATTTTCCAGGCAAGAGTACTGAAGTAGGGTGCCATTACCCATCTCTGAAATGGGCCAAATGAGATTAGTTCTAAGACATAACGGGTGTGTCTATAAAGTACTTTTATGTCCTTGGATAAAAGGATTGAGAAACCGTGCCCTGTATTACTTTTAATGCTTCTTAATAAGAAAAGGTTGTATGCTTGTGTACATAAAAGAACAGTATAAATAAAGAAATAACGTTAGATGATTCTTGGCTCTGCCAGTAATGTTTTGGAAGCACATCTGAGCAAAGACTAAACATCCCTTGACATCACCACGTTTTGGTTCTGTTCCATCAGTTTCCACCCTACGTTTGAGCATGCTCTGTGTACACACTCCAGGGAGCGTGCTTACAAAACAGTGCTAAGCTTTGTATCCATGTAGATAATGATCACTAACCATTGTAAACACAGAACATTATTTTTTCACTCTCTATTTCTTTGTTTCTGAGGCGCAATGCTATTTGATAAAAGAGAATGTTTGTGTAAAGTGTCCCAGGAGATTATTCAGGAGGCAGCCAGGGATAGGTCATAGACTGTCAACATGAGCCACTTTTTAATTCCTGCTCTGTCTCATGTGACTGTAGGGCCTTGAGGATGTCACTTGTCTGGAGGTCCAGCGTCCTGGTCCTTGAACCACGTCTAGAAACTAATGTGACACAGATTTGTTGTGAGATATGACTAAGGACTTTCCCGGTGGTTCAGTGGCTAAGACTCTGCTCTCAGTGCAGGGGGCTCAGGTTCAATCCCCGTTCAAGAAACTAGGTTCCACATGGCATAACAAAAACCAGGTGCAGCCAAAGAAATAAGTTAAACAAATACTTTTTAAAAATATGTGGGGTTCCCTGGTGGCTCAGGTTGTAAGGAATCTTCCAGCCATGCGGGAGACCTGGGTTCAATCCCTGGGTTGGAAAGATCCCCTGGAGAAGATGGCTACCCACCCCAATATCCTTTCCTGGAGAATCACGTGGACAGAGGAGCCTGATGGGTACAATCCATGGGGTCGCAGAGAGTTGGACATGACTGAGTGACTAACACTAAAAATGTAACTTAGATCCCATGGCTGATTCTTGGGACCAGTCAGTCAACAGTAATTATAAGTATTCTTAAGAATGAAGGCACTGACCTTTCAGGTGTTATTTCTAAAAGACTAACACATTTTGGAAAGGCTTTGCTCTTTCTTTTCATGTTTTTATAGTCCTTAGTGATTTTCAGTACTTTTATTGCTTATAACGTAAACCACATTGTTTATAGAAATTTAAAGAGTGAAGCAAAATTAAAAAGCAATGCAGTAGAGTTTTAGGGAAAAGCATAACTGAAAAATTTATGTAATGTCTTTTCTCCAAGGAGCAAGAAGAAAGAATATCACTATTTCTCTTGGTTGATGGCCCCCCTTCCACCAAATTTGTTCCTGACCATCACCCTGTACCCCAGTCATACTTTTCTGTCCCCCACGAAGACCTCTGGCATTTTTCTCAGTGCTTTCCACATTCTTGACAGCTGTCTTGTTCTCCTTGAAGACATGACTTCTGTCCCTCATTTCTGTTCCTCTAGTTTTTATTGCAGCCCCTGACAACTTACACAGTATTAATAATAATTCCTAACACTTGTAGAATTCTTAACACATGTTTACCTCATTCCCTACCCTCTCCTCCTTAATCCTCATAATTTTCTTATTATCCTTATCTGACAGATTTGATAACTGAGGCACTAAGAGCTTAACCCACTTAGCAAGTAAGCAGCAGAGCCTGAATTTCCTATGTATTTTTCGGTGATTCCCAACTGCAGAACCTGAGCAGCTGATCACCCTGTGACGACTTCAGTACCCTGTTGACTGTCATCCACAGTAGAACTGCTTCGTAACATGAAATCTCATGTCCAAACTTGCACACACACAAAATTTTTTAAAAACATTATTACTCTATATGCTGGTTTTTACTCTCCATTCTTCTAATTAGCTTTGCTCTTCTTGTAAGTGGACTTTAAAACCATCTAGGATATCCATTCTGTTCCAGCTAACATAAAAGATATAATGACAGTCATAAGGCACAAAATTGACTTTCTGATCCATTGACTGAGCTTGCAGTTGGATAGATCCCGCCCCTCCCTGTCCCTCGTTGGGCTGGTCTCCTGGTCAGTGTTAGCATCACTGTTGTTCCAGCTTTGCACATCAGCCTTGCACCGTTAGCCCCAGTTGCCAGTAAGGAAACTTGAGTCTTAATAGGTTACCCCAAGTATAATCGCTAATACGAGCCTCTTTGGATGATTCTTTGTACCTAGAGAAAATGGCACAAGAAAATTTATGGCACAAGGAAAGTGTTTTCTTTTGAAGAGGGATTCCATGTGAATTCAGTGTTTATGATGGTAGCCCAGAAGTCGGCACAGATCAGCAGTCATCATCTTAATTATGATTAGATTCATTTCTTATATTTAATAGTTTTTCTCTATGTCAAAGCAAAAGCTTGGTATTTTTAAACAGCCCCCTCTCCTCTTTTGGTATTTCTGTTCCTTGCATTTTCTTCAGTAAGTTGAAGAAGATGAACCAGAGCTACCTCATTGACTTCTCCATGGTTTTCTGGTTTTCTTTCCCGTTTTATCTTGTTGAGAATTAAACTGAAAGAGAGGAGTTGGATGTGCTGTTACTAGTAAAGAAATATAACTGGATTCTCGCCTAAAGTAGTCAGTCACCCTTTGTTCCTGACACTGAAGTCTTCTTGGAACTGCTCCCTGGAGCCCCTGAAAGAGGACTTTACATGACTTTAATTCTTCTTTCTTTGTTGGCAAACAGTGTCCTTTTCTTCTGAATATGGATGATGATTAGTTCCTTCAGAGGCTTCAGGATCTAAAAAAAAAAAAATGATGAGGGTACCAAAATTTAAAGTGACTTCAGGTGCTTCTCTTATTCTTGAAACAGGGAGATGAGTTTCCTCTTATGAAAATTCCTCAGATTAGAAAGGAGAACAGAGCTTTAGGATACCAGAAAACAGTAGCAGTATATACTTTTTTTAAAAAATTGAAGTATAGTTGATTTATGGAACTTCCCTGGTGGCTCAGTGGTAAAGAATCCGCCTGCAAGTGTAGGAGATGCCGGTTCAATCACTAGGTTACAGAGATCCCCAGGAGCAGGAGATGGCAACCCACTCCAACATTCTTGCCTAGAGAGTTCCATGGGCAGGGTAGCTTGGCAAGTTACAGTCTGTGAGGTCATGAAAGAGTCAGACACGATTTAGTGATTAAACCACAACAATTGTTAATTTACAGTGTTGTGTTAATTTCTTAGTAGTAGCTACTCATGATAGTCCTAGTTTAGGACTGAAATGATTGTCCTTTATTTGCCTTGTTTGTAACCATTTGTACACTTTTTGTCTTGGTCCTAGGTCATTTTAAGCATTAGAAGGTTAGTAGGTAGGGTTTCTTTGCAGGATTGTTATCCTACAAAGATAACAGTCTTTTCTTCCAGCAGCCTGTACTAAAGGTCCCTTAAGACTGCCATTCAGTCCTCCGGTTGTGTCGAGGGATTATCAATTTACCAAACTAAATGCTGTGATTCAGCGTGGCCATTTTTGGGTCACACACCTAATATGAACTCATGTCATATTCATAACAAAGGAAAAAATTACTATTGAATATGGCACAAAGGATGACAACTGACTTTAAACCTTGATGAAAAACAGATTGGAAACTAATGCTTCATTTAAAATACTACGTTGTACAAGAGTGTTTGTTCTTCAACTGTACTGTGCCAGCTACTTTTTATTAAAGTGAAAGAAAAAGAAAGAAAGTGAAGTCGCTCAGTCGTGTCTGACTCTTTTGCGACCCCATGGACTGTAGCCTACCAGGCTCCTCTGTCCATGGGATTTTCCGGGCAATAGTATTGGAGTGGATTGCCATTTCCTTCTCTATGGGATCTTATTAAGTGAGGTTTAATTTTGTTCCTTCA
Organism: Ovis aries; assembly: GCF_016772045.2. Classification (NCBI taxonomy): domain Eukaryota; kingdom Metazoa; phylum Chordata; class Mammalia; order Artiodactyla; family Bovidae; genus Ovis; species Ovis aries. Next base: position 70,094,957 of record NC_056063.1, on the reverse strand, counting down.
GAAAAAAAGAGTCTTAGCCTAATAAATGTTAGTGTATATTTATATGAAGCTTGTAGGTCCTACCATAAATCTCTACACTGAAGTGTTCGTTACAACGCTTATTTATATGATTATTAACTTTGTTGGTTATAAGTGGGTACTTTAATAATAATATCTGTCAGAAATGATCATTAATCTGACCCTTGTCTGCCCTTGGAGTATGTGTCTACTGTGAACACTGTTGGTACCTTTTGAAGCTAATATAATGGTTTCGTATTTGGTGGATGAAAGTAGAGTGAGTAGAAACCAAAATGAACACCACACATAAAATATATTGACATACTAAAACAGACACTGTTCACAAATTGCCTGCTGTCTTTATAGCTTCAATCAGTTAGTGTTCTGGTACATCATTCTTTTCATTCCACAAGTTTTGATGGAAATTTTACTGATTTTGAAATATGTTTTTGACATGTCATAGCAAGCAGAAATATTCTTATGTACAAAACAATTGTTTTTCATCCATTGCTGCTAAATAAACAATAGATGCTGCCAAGTATATCCTCTGAGAGGAATAGTATGGACTTAGGTGAGCACCCTTATAGCATTGTGAGATAGTTAATTTCTTTTCTTTTTTGTGACAATCAACAGTGGACTGGTGATAATTAGCAGAACCCCCCTGAGGCCAATAGCGTGTCTGAGAGTTAACACTTAGCGTAAATCAACTACAGGCCTTGGTCAAAGGTTCAGAAGTGAAGGATCCTTCTTTCTGCAAAGAATCTCATTTTAGTCCCCTAGTATTTGGAAAGACTTATTCACTTTAACAAGATTTCCAAGGAGAAGTTGTTGAAGGAAGTGACAGTGGAGCGAGGCCCTTGTTACGAAATCTGTGATTGAACTTCAAATGCGGTCCCCTTTCCTTTTCTCCTAAACCACCCAAACCATCATTCCCAAACTTATTGGTCCTGTGGGACCTTTCATTGCTCAAGGAAGGAAGGTAGGTCTGTCTTTTTGTAAAAAAACAAAAGTATTTATTCATTCTATTTGGCTGTGCCGTGGCTTTGTTGCAGCACACAGGATCCTTAGTTGCAACATGTGAGATTCTAGTTCCCAGACCAGGGATTGAACCCTGACCCCCTGAATTGGGAGCTCTGAGTCTTGGCCACTGGTCCACCAGGCACTTGCAAAAAGTCTTGTCTTTCAAAACCAGTTTATTCCATAGATTAGCTTAAGTAATGACTCTAGAGTATAATATGAAAAGTAGGTCACTTCATCAAAACATCTTGGGACTGCCCTAGTGGGCCTGGGGTAAAGAATCTGTCTTACAATGCATGGGATGTGGTTTCAATCTGCAGTTTAGTAACTAGCATCCCATATGGCTTGGAGCAGCTAAGCCCTCATGCCACGTGACACAGCAAAGGTCCCAAAACCTTGTTATTAATGATTATAATGAATGTTGGGTTTGTTTGAATTTAAATTATTTTCTGTAAGCATTTGTGTAAGATAAAAATAGTTTACAGAAATAACAGTTCCTATTTTGCGATATATAGGAACCTGTTTTATTCACTGGAACAATGAGGAAGAATCTGGATCCCTTCAGTGAGCATTCAGATGAGGAACTGTGGAATGCCTTAGAAGAGGTAATTTATGTAACGTAATTAACATCTTAACGTCAGTTCCTATGTGTGTGCAGTTATAGCATTGCAGGTAATCAATGGGATCCTATCAGTTTAACAGACTTTGTTTACCTCCTAGGAGAATGTTGATGACATAGGTGCGTTTAAAATGTGTGTATTAATTGATAATGAAAACTGGCAGTAAAATGCCTCATACTTTTTGGCTTTTTCCCTAGAACCCAAAGCAACTAGATAACGTGGTTTTGTCCTTAGCAGAGCACTGAACTAGAAGTTAACATTAGGGGGTCAAATTCTACTAGTGACCTAGTGAATTAATATCCTAACTACCCTGCAATATGCTACTGGAGATCAGTGGAGAAATAACTCCAGAAAGAATCAAGGGATGGAGCCAAAGCAAAAACAACACCCAGTTGTGAACGTGACTGGTGATAGAAGCAAGGTCTGATGCTGTAAAGAGCAATATTGCATAGGAACCTGGAATGTTAGGTCCATGAATCAAGGCAAATTGGAAGTGGTCAAACAGGAGATGGCAAGAGTAAACGTCGACATTCTAGGAATCAGCGAACTAAAGTGGACTGGACTGGGTGAATTTAACTCAGATGACCATTTTATCTACTACTGTGGGCAAGAATCCCTTAGAAGAAATGGAGTAGCCCTCATAGTCAACAAGAGAGTCCAAAATGCAGTACTAGGAAACAATCTCAAAAACGACAGAATGATCTCTGTTCGTTTAATACTGTGGTAATCTAAGTCTATGCCCCTTCCAGTAATGTTGAAGAAGCTGAAGTTGAACAGTTCTATGAAGACCTACAAGACCTTCTAGAACTAACACTCAAAAAAGATGTCCTTTTCATTATAGGGGACTGGAAGCAAAAGTAGGAAGTCAAGAAACACTTGGAGTAACAGGCAAATTTGGCCTTAGAGGACAGAATGAAGCAGGGCAAAGGCTAAGAAAGTTTTGCCAAGAGAACGCACTGGTCATAGCAAACACCCTCTTCCAACAACACAAGAGAAGACTCTACACATGGACATCACTAGATGGTCAACACCGAAATCACATCAATTACATTCTTTGCAGCCAGAAATGGAGAAGGTCTATGCAGTCAGCAAAAACAAGACCAGGAGCTGACTGTGACTCAGATCATGAACTCCTTATTGCCAAATTCAGACTTAAATTGAAGAAAGTAGGGAAAACCTAGTGGTATGACCATTCAAGTATGACCTAGGTCAAATTCCTTATGATTATACAGTGAAAGTGAGAAATAGATTGCCATGAAGTGATGGGACCAGATGCCATGATCTTAGTTTTCTGAATGTTGAACTTGAAGCCAACTTTTCCGCTCTCCTCTTTCACTTTCATCAACAGGCTCTCTAGGTCTTCTTCACTTTCTGCCGTAAGAGTGGTGTCATCTGCATATCTGAGGTTATTGCTATTTCTCCTGGCAATCTTGATTCCGTCTTGTGCTTCCTCCTGCCCAGTGAAAGAGGAGTGTGAAAAAGTTGGCTTAAAGCTCAACATTCAGAAAACTAAGATCATGGCATCCAGTCCCATCCCTTCATGGCAAATAGATGGGGAAACAGTTGGAACAGTGACAGACTTTATGTTTTGGGGCTGTAAAATCACTGCAGATGGTGATTGCAGCCATGAAAGCAAAAGACGCATACTCCTTGGAAGGAAAGTTACGACCAACTTAGCATATTAAAAAACAGAGACATTTATTTTCCAAAAAAGGTCCAACTAGTCAGGGCTATGGTTTTGCCAGTAGTCATGTATGGGTATGAGATTTGGACTATAAAGGAAGCTGAGCATCGAAGAATTGATGCTTTTGAACTGTGGTGTTGAAAAAGACTCTTGAGAGTCCCTTGAACTGCAAGGAGATCCAACCAGTCCATCCTAAAGGAGACCAGTCCAGGGTGTTCATTGGAAGGACTGATGTTGAAGCTGAAACTCTAATACTTTGGCCCCCTGATGCGAAGAGCTGACTCATTCGAAAAGACCCTGATGCTGGGAAAGGTTGAAGGCAGGAGGAGAAGGGAACGACAGAGGATGAGATGGTTGCATGGTGTCACCGACTCTATGGACATAAGTTTGGGTGGACTACGGGAGTTGGTGACAGACAGGGAGGCCTGGCGTGTGGCAGTCCACGAGGTCGCAAAGAGTCGGACACAGCTGAGCGACTGAACTGAACTGAACCCTTCAACATTCATTTTATTCCTCTTTTCTCAGGTAATATCTATTCAGTGTGGGCAATAGTAGTTTTTTATTAACTGAAATATAAATGAAATCATGGTAATAAAATGCTGCGAAGTTTCAGAAAACTTTCTGCAGAATGGTAAATCACACATTTGGATTGTGATAATTATTTATTGGGAGTTATGTCATTTTAATGCTGCAACATGAATACAGGTAACAGAAGAAGCCTGGTGCTTTTGCTCAGTTTTTATATGGATAGGTTCATTTCTAGAAGATTTTCTATTATTTGTGTTTGACTTTACACCACTTCCTTGAATTTCCTTACCCTTGCATGAAAAAGATTTTGACTATTAGGGTGCTAATGGTTTGTATATTTTAATACTAATTATTTTTCTATATTTGCCCTAGTTCTAAAGTTGATAAGCTACTTATGGCAGAAACTCTTTCTAGCTTTCTAAACCATATAGAGGTTCTTAAAACCTCATGTGACCTAGCCTCAGTTTTTTGCTTTTAAAAAGTAAGGGCTTAATAGTTACTGAATAGTTGCTTGATCTCTTAATTTCAGAAAAGTGTGGTTTATTTCCTTAAAAAAAAATCATATTTTTGTCATTGTTGTACAAATCTCAGTGAGCAGTTGCTCACATTGTGTTTTGAATGTATACCTTTTGTCATTTATTGTCACTCTTCCAAGCTCTGAAATCTGCAATTTATACAGATTGGATTTGACTCTGAGCATTTTGATTCTGAGGTGTCACAATTTCCTGCCAGGAATTCTAGTTTCTGAAAGCAGATCATCTTTGGCAGTCACATTTTTTTTCTTTTTAGTTTTGTAATGCTGGTTAATCTTATAACAATAGATTGAACACTATCCACTCCCATAGGCTGGGTAAATAAAATGTTATGTTGTGTCTTGTGTTTCACAAGATTTCCATTCACTATGAAACTTTCATGACATTGAAGTTAAACAGCCTTGAGTGGCCTAGTAGTATAGTGTTAAACTTGGGAAAGAAGCCCCGTGAATAGGCTTACGGGTTACAGCTGTACAGTTAGTCATTGTTTGAATTTTTTTTTAACTTTCAGACCTTCGAAAATGAATTTTTCATAGGATTATGTCTTTAGAGAACCATACTTCCTGCAGGAATTAAAAACTTTTTTTGTTTCCCTCTGTTGAGTTCTGACTCCACTGCAGAATGTAGTTTGGGAAACTTGAGTCAGCCATAAAGATCCCGTTTAGATCACAATGAGAGAAATAGCTTCATTTTTTGAGAGACTTTCTGAAGTAGTCCCTAGGGGAGGTTCCCAGTAGGTGTCCTGTGGCAGGATCGGTCACGAGACCTTTGTGTCCTTCACTGACTGCACTGTTGTCCTTGGTGATATGAAGGCGCTCTCCCCATCTCCTGGCCTTACATGTAAGATATGTAAGGCGTCCTGATGACCTCAAAGCACTGATGTCTCAGAGGCTTGTCGGCTTTAGTAGCAGTTCCTTCAGGAAAGGGTCCTTCTTTCTGTATCCACAGGTGCAACTGAAGGAGGCCATCGAAGATCTTCCTGGTAAAATGGATACCGAATTAGCAGAATCCGGATCAAACTTTAGCGTTGGACAGAGACAACTGGTGTGCCTTGCCAGGGCTATCCTCAGGAAAAATCGGATATTGATTATTGACGAAGCCACGGCCAATGTGGATCCAAGGTACAGAGCTTTGGCCCCTGAAATTGAAATGTGAAATTTAAATGTGGTGAAAGGAAAAAAAAACTAATGTTGTTGAGAAATGTTCTAAGTACTCTCTTTTGCCCACATTTGTCTGTTGATCACATTAATTTTAGAAAACAGAAAGAAACCAAAATGTGTTAATGTTGTTATGAAGCATCCTAAGAGAGCTTCATTTCTAATCCAGCTCCTGATAGTTTCAGGAAGGTTCTAAGGAAGACTGTTTTACATTGTTTTACAAAAAGTCTTTTAAAGAGACTTTTTTCTACTCAGTTTTTGATGAGCAAGATTATGTCTTAAAGTATTGCTTTTTTAAAAGTCTTATGAAATTATTATATGGTAATTTTTTCTGAAGTCTGCTCTTTCTGTCTTTACTGAACTAATAACTTCAACTTCTTTGTTTCTAGAACCGATGAGTTAATACAAAAAAAAATCCGTGAGAAATTTGCCCACTGCACAGTGCTTACCATAGCACACAGATTGAATACTATCATTGATAGTGACAAGATAATGGTAAGACACTCTCCTGTGTTATTTCAGTTATTTCCATTTATGTTCCATTTTTCAATGTATCTTTCCATGTAAAACAGTAATGTCCAATTAGTTAGTTTTTCCTCTTATTCTTGACAGTAACTCAAGTATGGACCCACACTTTTAGAATGTGCTATTAAATAATATATCTAGTAACTTCATATTTTCATATTAAAAGTTTGTTGGAATTGTTATTCTTCATTGAGATGAAAAACCAGAAAAATAATTCAAATGCTAGGCAAGGCTTCAAATTTCAGTGTTCAGGAACACAGTCATTTCCCCTATGTCACAGAATTTTTTTCCTGGATTTTTGGATTCCCTTAATCATAAAATTAGCCTTTTATTTAGACTGCCTAGAAGTTGTCAGGTTAGATTGCAGAATATCTCAGCTTTTGGAATATTCACAACATTTCCTGAGGGGAATCTTTGAGAAAAGGCCTAGTGAGAAAAACAAAGCATTTCAACAAATAGCATCTAATTTAGGAAATCTTTTACATAGGAATTGGAGGCATGGAAAAATAAAAGATACACTGTGCTAATGATGTTAGTTAGCAATTATCTAGGTTAGACCTCCAGACATTGCTCTCATAATTTTGCCCTCTCTAAAATTGGTGGTAGCAATGGAAATGGTGAGATGGTTGGATTTGGGATCGAGAAGGACATGGAGCCAAGTGGACTATGTAATGGATTGAACATGGGATCTGAGGAAAGAGAGGGAGGAGTCGATGTTGGTGTCTAGGTGTGGAGACTGAGCATCTGGGTGAATGGGGAAGATGGAGAGGAAGGGAAACGCAAGGATTCTCTTTGAAGCCTCTCACCTTTGCGATGACTGAACTTGTTTTCCGTGGTTGACCTTGCCCTTCACTGTGGAGCTCCCCTTCCCACTCCTGTGTTGGGTGACCTTCAGTTTAGGGCTCCTGGTTGGGTCATCAGTGATGTGTCGGGAGGTCCCATGGGGAAATGTCAACTTGGCCACTTACTTACATCGTGGTCTGAGCTGGTGGCAGTTGCTGACTCCTCTGGTAGGCTGGGCAGGATTAGACTTCATGGGACCTAAGAGATGCGCATATTGCAGCTTCAGAGGTGGGGTATTGTCCTCTGTGCTCCACCCACCCCAGATTTAAACCTTGTGTTTTGTTCTAGAACTTCTGATTACCAGTCAACTTGTCAATTTGGCAAAAAAGAAACACCATAAATAATGTTCTTTCTCAAAGCTTTCATTTTTGAGACAGTTTTTTTCTTGTGATTTGGAAATATAGGCATACTTTGCTTAACTGTGCTTTGCAGATGTTGTAGTTTTTACAAATTGATGGTCTGTGGCAACCCTAAGTCGAGAAAGTCTATCGAGTCCATTTTCCAGTTGCATGTGCTTATTGCTCCATGTCTCTGTGTCACCTTTTGGTAACTTTCAGCACTATTTCCCATTCACTACTTTCACTATCATATTTGTTATGGTGATCTGTGATCACTTATCTTTGATATTATTAGTCTCTCTTGCTGAAGGCCCTGATGATGGTTAGCAAGTTTTGGGCAATGAAATATTTTTAAATTAAGGCAGACTTTATCCTGTTGCAGGCTTGCTAGGCTACAGCGTAGTGTGAACATAACTTCTATACACCCTGGGAAACCAGAATATTTGAGTGCCTCACTTTATCGTGATAGTCACATCTTCATCGTGTTCTAGAAATGAATTCATTTATTCTCTAGAATGAATTCAGAGAATTCATCCTAAAAATGAATTCTCTGAGGGATGCCCCCACCTGTGTCCTTTGCAGAAAGTATTCCTTTCCAGAAAGTATACTTTCTGGAAATTTTTCCAGGAAGTGTTCCTAAAGCTTTAATGTAGACATAAAGACAAGTCAATCTGCTAGAAAGCCCAGTGCTCCAGAGAGTGGGCGGCCAGCCTCAGTCGGGGAGGGGCTGGGGAAGTGACAGATGCTGATGAAGGGCAGAGCCAACCATGTTGTCACCATAAAGTCGTGTAATTACAAGCGCTTACGGTATAATAATCACATTTTGTTGCACTGGTGAATACTTCTGCACAAAGACGGATGGATATGGTTTTGTTTAATATAAGTACATCAAGCAGAAGGCTTGTTGGGAAACAACTGTGACCTAATTAATAGCTTTGTTTATGTGTTGACTCTCCAAAGGGATTTACCCAGTTTTGGTTCATTAAGCACCACTAATGTGTTAGGCTAAGAATTCTATTTTACAAAGATGTTCTCTCAATTTTAAGTTTATTAAACATGATGGAGTCATAATGACAGCTAATGTAATCTTCCTTACTTTCTCTGTTGTCGAAAAACAGTGGAGCAAGACAGACAAATGAGAAATCCCCTTTCTTCTACAACTCAGCACTATCTCTACATTAAAGGCCCCTTCCTGTACTGTTTAGGATTAGCTGGTTGCTTGTGACCTGTTTTGTCTTCAGCCAGTAGCACAGCTTTTCCCTCCAATCCTTACACAGTCCAGTCTTCAGATCACCCCAGATTCTCCCTGGAAACATGAGCAAAGTTGGCATATGAAAATCTACTATTGGCCTAACGGTATTGTTGCCATGTTAAATATTTTCAGTGTCTGCAGTTAGAGAATTTTTTGGAAATCTATGATGACGGACCAAAAACAAGAGCCAATAAACTCAGATCCCACCTCTTCTGTTTGTAGGCAATCTTATGGTTTTTATATTCTTTGCTTTTCTTCATCAATTCAAGCTTTGTTTTAATAAGGTTTTCCTAGTAACTGAAAACCAGGAACTATTGTCGCATGTTCACTTGGATTTGTCACTGCCCCCCCACCCCCCCCCCCCCCCAAAAACTGCCCTTATGCACAATCATTACATTGCTAATACTTTTAAGGGTCAAATAGATCTTTCTGCCTTTTATATTGTTAATCCTATTACTTTTTTTCTGCCTTTCCCTTTTTTAGATATTCAGCAGTGCTGAGAACTACTATCTCAGTGGCATGTGTTTTAGGCAATATGAAAGAAAATGGAAAGATTTAGTATTCATTCAAATTTGAATAAAGTAGAACGTTAGGAAAATATTAATATTAGTGATTTCCACTGAAAAATATATAGTTCTTATAGCCAGAGAACTCATTTCTACCAACTCAGAGGTGGTGATTCTTAAAAGTTGTGGCTTTTGAAGAATGTGAAGCTCTTCATTGTGTGAAGTAATTTGATATGTATACTTAGTCTCTGGCGTGAGAGAGACCTATGTTTTAAAATTGCATTTTTTTCCTTCAACATCAGGAAGAATGGTTATGCTCTATAATGCTATACTTAAGTAAAATTACACATTCAGGGCATATAAATTGGCATGTCAAATTATAGGACCTTTTAATAATTATGTAGATGTAACAGATTCATTTATTTTTGAACTCTTTTGTGAGGCCTGCTCTTAGCAGGTATTCCCAGTAGTAAACAAAAGTTTAACAGGAAAATGGCCTTTATGAGACTTAATAAAATGTTTGCGATTAAATATCCCGGGACAGAGTTAAGTGCAATACCTAGGTGTGGAAAAACAACCTGTGTCCTGCTTAGCGTCTCAGCGTATTCTCCGAAGATGCATTTACTCTAAATATGACCTAAATGAAGAACTAAGTACCACTTAACATCAGAACTGTTTTCCTAGGTACGTCATTTGGGCCAATGGCTTCAGACTCTTCCTTCCCTCTGAAACCATTAAGCAAAGCCACTAATAAGCAGAAAGGCAGAGTTAACAGCCCCTTCCTCCACCTTTCAGTTTCTAATTAGTGGACATATTAATGAGCAGTAAAATGCCCGAAAGGCTGGCAGCTGAAGAAAGAACAAGAAGCAAGGAGAGATAATTTGCGACAACAAATTCCGATGCTCGGGAATTCAGATTGGCCTGTCCTCATGTGCTGTGCATGCAGTGATCGCTGGAATTTGGAGCTGTTTCTTAATTGCTTCTTTAGTCTCATCCAAAGATAGAAAATTGGATTTCTAGAGATTTGTTTCTGTGCTGAGCAATTCAGCTAAAGCTGTTGAGGTAGCAGCTCTTTTTGCCAGCCTTTCACTCAGAGCAATAAGCTACAGCCAAAGTCAGCACCTGAAATATTCCATGAACCCAAGGAAATTCCAGAAGCATTTGATTTTTGTCCCCCAATGTTGCTCGGGTTCTGTGAAACCAACGTGGAGGTAATTAATTTGCTGTCAGGTCACTGCCATCAGTTTATATGACATCAACCTACTTTGTAGCTAGATTGAGTTTGATTTTCTTGAATGAAGAAATTTCCCAACTCTGTGTATCTGTATAAACAGCCTTCAAAGCTCAGAGTCTGAGAGCTAGAAGCACTTACTAATGATAACAATCCCATGGGGCAGAATATAATATGCCGAGTGCAAGTAATCATAGTCTGAAACTTTCATTTTCTTCCTTTAACATTATAATAATAAAAGGTCGGGTTAGGCCTTTGTCTGTCTAGTAAAACAGGGTAATCAAACCGTTTAAACACCAGCCAGTGCTACCACCCAAATAGATTCTCTGTTCTCCCTGTCCTATCCCTTTCCGAAATATTGTCTGCATTATAATACGTTACTGCAAAACATTGTGTGCTAATGCTTTCTTTCTGCTGATCTACAGGTTTTGGATTCAGGGAGACTGAAAGAATATGATGAGCCGTATGTTTTGCTGCAAAATAGAGACAGCCTGTTTTATAAGATGGTGCAACAACTGGGCAAGGCCGAGGCCGCTGCCCTCACTGAAACAGCAAAACAGGTGAGCCCACTGCGGGGAGTTGTAATTAAAGTTCGTCTCCAAGGTTCACTCCTCAAATGCTCTGGCACCAGGGGTCTGGTAACAAGCACTCTGTGCCCTTTTCAATTACAAGCCTCCAGAGACAAAGCTTCATGACTAGGTCTTAAGAATACTTTTGAGGTGGAAGGCAGGGCTGCTGAGACTCTACAGCAGAGGTGGGGGAGGGGCCAGGATGTGCGCACACAAGTGAGATTTCGGATTGAACTGGCCACACGTTGGACTCTGGGTTCAGATTCTCAGGGAACACAGAATAGTTTCATTTTGCAGACCCTTTACATTCATTCTGATTGGTGCTCAGCACATTTGTGTTGCAAGTGCTGTTGAGGAATATCCTGGAAATTTGAGCGTTGGAGGAGAAAAAAAATGGAATGTTGTTTATCAGTCTAGAAAGATTTAGTGGGGAAATGTGTGGATCACTTCTGTTTTCTAATCTGTAAGGGAAACTCCTCCATCGTATGTCACTTTCTTCCTGATTCTTCAGTGTTTAGAATTAGGTCCATTTGCCCCGCCACCACCCCCCACCCGCACCCCTTACCTCCCCACCCTATGCTTCCTTTTCTTTCTAGAAGATGAAACTATCATCAGGATAAGTCAGGATTCACAGTGCCTTCACACTGTGGACTGAGTTCTCTGTCGTTGTTTTATCTCATTCATCCTCTTGGAAATGAAGACCAGTACCTGGGCAGGGTCCCCAAGCTGGCTAAAGAGTTTGGGGACAACAGAGACTGTGTTCTGAACTTTTCCTACTTACTTATATTGTATGCAAATATAGAGAAACTGTACTCAGAGCGCTTTATTTTCTTATCCCTGAAATTTCACGTCACGAAACACTTTGATCCACTAGAATGTCTCCCAGTTAGAACTTCCTGCTAAGATCCCATCATCCTCCTGGGAGTCCCTGTGTAATCTTGTCACGAAACAGCCAGAAATCTCACTTTCTTTCACTTTCTACAGAAAGACAGACATAAATACATATCCTGATTCCCATCCCAGTTGGGTATTTTCTTGACATCATTTCTGCATATATACCTGGTCCTCGTAAGAGAACAGGCTGTCGGATTGTCAACTTTTAATATGTAAAAGCATCAGAAATCAATACACACTTCGGAGCTGTTACACCAAGAGGATTAGCCTGAATCAACAAGCTTTTTACTCTGACAGAATTCATTCATTTGAAAACAAAACTCAACATCCGCGAAAGGGTTCTTCCAAGTCACGTTTTCTTCACTTCGTTGATTATCTGAAAATGTTGGTACAGGCAAGCTGAATCACTGTCTGATGGACACTTTTAGATGATCCATGAAATAGTAAAGAAAGTACCTGTTACTACATAAAGTTAAATGGTGCATTAGTTTGCTAGGAGTGCCATAGGAGAAGCACAGCGTAGGCAACTTAACAGAAACATATTTTTCACAGCCGTGGGGGCTGGAAGTCTGAGGTCAAGGTGTCGGCAGGGGAGGCTTCCCCTGAGGTCTCTCTCCTTGGTTTGGGGATGCCGTCTTCTCTCTGTGTCTCACATGGTCTTCCCTCTGTGTGCCTGTGTCCTGATCTCCTCTTCTTATAAGGACTGCAGTCTGGGGGTTAGGACCCACCTGTATGACTTCATTATAACTGAATCACCCCTTTAAAGACCCTGGCTCCAAATAAAATGACATTCTGGCAGACTGGTGGATTTAGGACTTCAACATGTAAAATTGGAGAGGACCCAGTTCATCACATAACAAAGGATTACTGCCTGTCATTCATTTTTTTCTGTGATGAAGCAGACCTGATTGAGGGTCTGTTTTTGTTTTTCTTTTTTTTTCTTCTCGTTTTGTTTTTTGAAGTTTCTGTGTTCCCAGTATGTAACAGAAATTACATATTATCTATTCATGTTATTACCAGATAACAACCCAAAAGTTATGAAACATCATATCCTAGATCTAGAAGCCTGGACTAGCCTGAACAGATGGAGTTGGCACTTGCCAGCCATGTAGCCTTGTGTCCCCCCAGGTCTCTGAGCCTCAGGTCCTCCTCACCTGTGTGTAGGGCAGGGATTACAGCCCTGCCAGCTTCTTCCCTTTTTACAGGGATCAGATGAGAGAGCAGATGCTTACGTGCTATGAAAATACAGAGTGTTTTGTAATATGAAAGTGGGATCACTTTTTAAAAGGATGTATATTGAACCGTTACCTCCCAGCAATAAGAACGTGTGCCCGCAGTTATTCTGAGTAGCATCAGAAAATAGTTAAATTTTATTTTTAATAATCAGTTTTTAAAGAAATGATATGTCTAATGCTACAAAATTCAAAAATCTTACATTTTAAAATCTTAACGTTTTAAAATTTTATTTATAAAATCACTTCGTAAATTAAAAAGTCACTTTACCATTCCTGTCATTACAGGGCTCCTCCCCCAGGGTGGAGCCCCAGTACCATTTTTGACTATTCTGTTGACTTGTTCTGTGTACCAGTAAGAACTTGTGCATATGTGGCCTTCCTGTTTTTAAGCACAATAACTGTTCCTTTTTTCACTTAATATTACTATCTATGAGTATAGTTATCTCATTCTTTTAATGGCTTTTTTTTTTTTTTTTTTTGCTTTCTCTTTTCTAAACTTATTTTTAATTGAAGGATAATTGCTTTACAGTATTGTGTTGGTTTCAGCAGAATGTCAGCATGAATGAGCCATAGGTATACATAGGTCTCCTCCCTCTGGAGCCTCCCTCCCACCTCCCTCCCCACCCCACCCCTCTAGGTTGTTACAGATCCCCGATTTTCCATTCACTACTTTATCTTCTCTTTCACTTTGTCATGTTTCATCTTTTGTTACTATTGCATGTTTTCTTGTACTCAGAAATCTGTTGTTTACAGGTTGATTATCCTACTACATTTTCTTTTTAATATATTATTTTTTTCATAATATTTGTCTGTCCAGTGAGTATTTCTTTCATCCATCATGTGCTTATCCTATTCCTTTTCCCTTTTTTTTGTTTTGTTTTACAAACTGTATTACCTTTTTATTTATTATTCTTACTACTCACTTTTTAATTTTGTTATTTTAAGACCATATATTTGCTGGGTAGTTGTGGCTAGTGCTTCATTTCAGACTTAAGGGAATTCCCTGTGCTTTTAACATAGAAGCACTCCTCATGACCCAGATTAAGATTGAGCATGTGTGTGCTAGAGAGAAACTGAGAATATATAGTCATTTAGCCTGAACTTTTCCCTAACCTATAGAGTTGGGCAGCTACAATGCTGATTCTAGTTCAGAATCTCTCTTGTCCTGGGACCTCACCTAGGACATGCTTTAGGCAAAGACAGCGATTCTGTATGATTCCTTATTGGCACCTTGGAATTCACCAGGCAGTTGGAGATCTGCTGTCCCATCAGTTCTCAGATCTGCTCTCTTTAGGTACCTTTTGTCTGGCTGGCTGCAGCCCATTGGGTCCAGTTGCATAAGGCAGTTCATTCAGATATTTTTTCATTTGTGATTTCAGATCATTCCTGATTTCATCATATATTGGGCTTACTTGTTAATCTCCAGTGTCCTTGCTTCTGAGTGTGATTTCTGAGAGGATAAGAGAGGAAATCCAAAATTCTGTTAAATGAAGAAATCCTCTCTAATTCTCCAGATAACTTTGATAATACACCTGCCAGGAAGTATACTAATATTAGACCTGACTTAAAGATGAGGAGTTAGAGGGTAGCTGAGGTTAAACTAGGGCCGTGCAGGTCAGTGAGAATGAATGGACAGTCTTGACTCATAACTCTACATTTTTGAACCATCCGTTGCTGACCTTTAGCCATGCATGGGAGAGTTTATAGCTTTGTTTACAAGTTGGAGTTGAAATACTGTTTCAGCCTACATTGGACCTATAATGAACCAAACCAGAGTAGGACATGAAAAGTCTCAAGAAACCCAACACTCACTGGTCTTACGTTTTGCTTACCCTGAATTGAACTTTTTTGGCATTGTGTCTTTTTAATCTTCATTAAAACCATTTTGAGCTGGTAGTATTTTTCCTCAGATGAAGAAATTGAGGCAGAAGGGCCTAAGTAACTTATCAAAGTCACAGGTTAGAAAGTGTTAAGTCTTTTAATTACCTTTCTGCCTCCTGAAATTGAAAGTCGTTCAGTTGTGTCCAACTCTTTGTGACCCCATGGACTGTATAGTCCATGGAATTCTCCAGGTCAGAATACCGGAGTGGGTAGCCTTTCCCTTCTCCAGGGGATCTTCAAAGCCCAGGAATCGGGCCCAGGTCTCCTGCATCGAAGGCAGATTCTTTACCATCTGAGCCACCAGGGAAGCCCAAGAATACTGGAGTGGGTAGCCTTTCCCTTCTCCAGGGGATCTTCAGAACCCAGGAGTTGAACCAGGATCTCCTGCATTGCAGGTGGATCCTTTACCAGCTGAACTATGAGGGAAGCCCGGGATTACTGCCTCTTGGGTTACTATATTTATTGATTCAACTGTGTATTAACTGCAAGCCTGTCCCACTGTAACGATAAAATCAAAAGATTCACCAAGGGACTCCTAGATGTTTTCTTTTCATTGTTCAAACCAGATGCTGCTGCTACTTTCCGTGGGCTAAGGGGCCATGTCTCTGAGCGCCATTGTAATCACACCCAACATTTAGCTCACCCTGTTTTCATCCTGCAGTTTGTAGCCATCAATTAGTTCATATGAGGTAGGTCGTTGTCTCATTTCACAAATCAGGCAGCCGATGCGGAGAGAGCTTAAGTGATTTTTCCAGGGTCAGCAGTGGTCCCAGGAGAGAGTGAGAGGGTGAGACTGGGCTTTTCCATCCCAGGCTCAGCCCATCCACGAGGACTCTGCTAACAATCGTTCAATCATCTCAACTCCCTTCATAACCCACCCTGTGAAAAAGATGCTTTCTCTCACTCCTACTGTGAGTGTGGGCTCCACCAGGGTAACAGATGAGAGAAAAGTCAAACCAAGGAGGTTATGCACACAGGCAACTTCTTTTCATTTAGTTTCAAGTATTTTAGACCATGAAATGAAGACCATTTTGGTTAAAACTTGCTAATAATAAAATTTTTTAATAAAAAATGACATTGACAAGTCATTTGAAAAGAACCAGTTGATGGGGTGGTGTATCAAGCATTAGAAATTGAAACTAATTTCCTTTGAGGGAGCACTGCTTTTAGTTTTACTAACAGTATTGTACATAAATATATAACAACTCAAGTATGACAATTTTTTTTTAATTGAGGAAGATGAAATGCAGTTAGCCGCCCCCCCCCTTCCCCCCCGACCAAGACCCTTACTTTTCGATGCTTACATTATAATGGAAATAGCTTCAGATTTTACCCAGTGGGGTCCAACCATTCTTGGAGAATTTTTCTCTTCATGTGACATTTTAATATGTAGCATTTCATATGCAGTGTGGTTTTGAGATGGCAAGTATGCAAGCAATAAGAGAAAAAGAAAGTACAGCTAATAAGAAAGTAGGTGTCTCAGCTTTTCTGTTTCAACTATGAAGCCTACTATCTCGTGGTAACTTTGTTGATAGCAACCTTAGAGTGAGGTTTTGTAAGAATCATGTGTCTAAGCAACCCAGCACGTGACAAGAAATCAGCCTCAGATAGATGGTGCATTTTCTGTTTTTAAAGACTTAAACAAAACTTTTCACATTCTTCCTTGGAGGAAAAAAATTACTTTTGAAGCCCTTTTTCACCTAAACACATTTGGAGATAAGAGCTCACAAGTCTTGACATTATTTCATTTTGTTATGTGTATCCGTCAAGGAACCAAGATATGATACAGCTACTAAAAAGTGATGATTGTGGAACAGAGAAACTTGACAGCATTTCATTTCCTTTGTGTTCTGATTATACATTTATCAGAAAACCTGTATCTCTTCCAGTTCAGCTAGAAATTGGTAGAATTCAAGAACTCAAAGGCCTGGCAAAGAACTGTCATCTTATTTGGTATCATCTTACGTTTTAGAGAAGTTGCTTGGTTGAGTCATTGTTAAAGCTTTTGATTCTCTTTTCATTCTTGGGACCCACTATCCACAGATCACTTTCTATAGGCCCTATAACTGCTTTGCCGCACAAATTAAACGCCAGGATATTTCATACATATACGCCAGCGTTTCAATGCTTGTCAGTCAGAGTTTATAAAATATAGGGATTACAACCTGATATTAACATCCAAATCGATTGTGCTCATTTTATGTGTGAAAATGAGAAAGCCCCGTGCAGACGCTAGATTTCCCAGCCTCTTTGTCACCCTGTTTTTAATTTATCTCCAGGCTTTGAGTCAGTAAGATGATTTTGCTTATCAATTTAATGTACTGATAAAGCATATCTGTGGATCAGAATGATTAGAACTGTAGTGGATCTACAGGTTGTTTGGCATTAAGCCCAGCCCCACCGAGGGTTTTAATGGGGGCTACTTCCTCCACAGAATAAATACATCCCTGGTTTTTAATATTGTGTCTCCACTAGTGATATGATTGCTTCATATGAAAAGTGGACAGAGAAATGTGCTACCTTAGGGAGGAGGACTTGAAAACTTTTAAACATGTTTTTATACCTGTCCTTTTTTTAGGTGTACTTCAAGAGGAATTATCCAGATATTACTCACAATGGCCATGTGGTTATGAACGCTTCCAGTGGACAGCCCTCAGCCTTAACGATTTTTGAGACAGCACTGTGATTCTACCATGACATCAAGTCTGTTCCAGAGGCATTTTTCCAATAGTTTTTGCACTGTGTAAACTACATTTTACTTATTTTTATACCAGCAGCAGATATTTACACATAGAATATGTTAGTCTATTTGGGTTTTTTTCCTGCAACTTCACCCAGTGGTTTCAGGCTCCTAACAAAATTATTATTGTTATTTATGTTAATAGTATTTTTGTCTTATCTAAATCAGAGGTACAGGCCACCAGTAAAAGCTGTCTACCAGGTTTCGTGCCTTAAAGAGACTCCAGAGCCAAAGCACATTTTCTAAGGTGTAAGACAAAGTTGTCATAGATGTTTTTTACTGTCCCCAGACTACATATTCCTTTCCAGTTATATCAGGGATTCTGTTTACTTGAAGACTTTGTGAAAGTTGCCATTTTGCCTTACCACTTTCTTTGACATAAGTAGGATCCACTATTCCCCACCAAAGACCTCTAGTTAAGCTAGTACAAAATAGGGAAAACAAAAAATACACTTTAGTTGAAATTACAATAGGAGGCATTACGTAGGAGAGCCCCTCCTCCCCACCCCTCAAGGTAAATGAAGGTCAGTATTTCATTATATCTTCTAAAAGAGATGGGAGAGAAAGGAATGCTTTCAGAAAATTGCCATGCTATGGGGCTTTGATAATGACAGACATGTGAGTGATCATTGATCAGCTTCTAGAGTCCGTGGCTCTGACTTGATATACCTGTTGCAGTTTTAGCTTCAGCATGGTGATATTTCTAAAAGGCCATGCTGCTAACTGAAATTCCTGAGTATGTAGTGGTGATTTCATCTGGATTTCTCATGACGACTGACCCTCTGCTGACATAAGCCTTTTGGTTTAGCCATCATTGAAATGTTGTCTAAGTAGGATAGAAAGAGAGAACTAGAAAGTGAGAAAAATAGAAAGCCGTTGCCTACGTTGACTGTGTTTATGCCCTGTGCTCTCAGGATGCATCAGGAAGGTTCACGTTCATGAGCCTGCCCAGGTTAGTTTACTTCTGACCACTAATTGCACTTTGTCTAGGTCTTTCAGATCAGTAGATCAACAAACCAGAATACTTGTAGGACCTGCAGCACTTGATTTGAGCTGTAGGTCCTTAGCTTTTCTCCATGGTGGTGGGTATGGTATATTGAGGTCAAGTTACTAAAGTTACTGCCCTGGTTTTAAGTGTACTTTCATGACCTCTCAATAACCACCCTCAAATTGCATATATATATATGTATATGTGTGTGTGTGTATATATATATACATATACATATATATATATACATATATATATATATATATACATATATATATATATATGCTGTCTGATAGCTGGTATTTGGACTCTTTACCAGAGAGAAACAGATATTTCATAGAATCAAGCCTTAAAAACCACATACTCGGCAAACTACCCAAATACATTGAGTGTAGTTTGTATTTAGAAATAATACGGTTAATGTTTAGTCCCATAATTATGTAGTAGTCATGGTTCTTATTTCAGGAGACTGAAATGACAACAAGGATAATATTGAGGCTTGTTAAAATAGTGGAAATATTTGAAATGTATATGTATGTGTTTATTTGGTCTTTAGAGGTTTTTTGTTTTTAAAGGCAGTTAAATGTTTCTATTTTATTTCTTTTTTAATGGCATTGTAGACTTTTTCAATGAAACAAAATTTAGTTGAAATAAATGTTTTCATCTCCAAAGATCTGTGTTTTCGTTTTTAGAGGTCTGACTCATGTCCTTCCTATTGAAAGCTAGTGTGTTTCCTTAAGATCCATTCCAACTCTTCTAGGTTAAAAGTACACCAGATGCTCTATGCAGAGGTGGGTGTCACTGATTGAAACAGTTGCTACTGAAGTAAGCTCAGCTGTACCCTTTCCATTAAGGGAAAGTCATAGCTTATGTCCCAGGATTGAATCAAGTATTAAACTGTTGGAGTTTGGGGGTTTTGATTTTTGCTCCAAACTAACAAGAAACCTCTACTGCTGCTACATTGAAAGCGCCTACAGGATATATGTTCTCAAAGTGTGGTCATTAGGCCAGCAGCAGCAGCATCACCTGGGAACTTGTTAGAAATGCTGATTCTTGTGTCCCATATGTACTGAATCAGAAACACTAGTGATGGGGACCAGTGGTCCCCAGTTGCCTTAACAAGGCCTAAGGGTGATTGTGATGCAGTCCAACATCTGAGAACCAGTAACACGAAATAAAGAACTCCTAAAACTCATTAAGAAAAACACAGAAAGCCCAATTAGAGAAATGGACAAGAGACTCAAATAGGCCCTTCACAGAAGAGAATATCCACATGGCCAAGAACTGCGAAAGGGCTCAGTCTCATTAGTTACCCAGGAAATGCAAATGAAAACCTCAAGGAGATACCACTAAACACCCAGTAGAGAGCTGAGATTAAAATGTTTGAGAGTAAGAATTGAGTGCCAGTGAAGCAGTGGGAACTCTTGTGCACTGCTGCATGTGCAAAAAGTATATGTTGGCAAAAAACTTTGTAAAACAATTTGACAGCATTTACTCATACTGTGCGCCCTCAGATCCATTAATTCTGCTCCAAACATACATACTTGTTCAAGGATGTTCTTAGAAACCTAGTTCCTAGTAGCCACAAACTAGACATTACCCACATCCTCATCAACAGCAGAAGGAAAATGGGCTGTGATGTAATAGAATATCCCCCAGCAATGATAGCAGTTGAAAATCAACCACACAGATGCAACACAAACTTAGGCCTGACCCCCAAGAAAATGTATGATTCCCTTTACACAAGGTTCAGACATAGTTACAATCAAATCATAGTGTTCAAAGTCAGCTTCTGAGTTACTTAAAATATTCCCTTGTTGGGGGCGGGGCTTAGGTGTGTATTGGTTGGGCTCTTCATTTATTTCCCTCACTTCTCTGTTGCATGTCATAATTCACAATTAAGTTAGCTAAAAAAAGTTCTCGGCCCCATTTTTCTTGTAGAATCTCATTCAAATGCAGTGGTCCGGTCATTTAAAGGTGAATAATCTATACCTGAGGAGTTATTTTTGCTGAGTTGTTAAAATATGAACTCTGCACAAGGGTTGTCTTCTAGCCCATAGCAAATGGCTTCATGTGAAGCTCTTGGTATAAGGTCTGTATCTTGTCTAAACAACCAAAATAAATCCTATTTCATCTCTCTAATTCTGTCCAGATCATTCTAGATTTTATTTTTTTTTAACCACTTTATTGAGGTATGATTGACATAGCAAAAGTTGTACATATTAAATGCAAACAACTTGTAGAGTTTGAAGATAGTACACTCAATGAAATCAACCTCACCATTTCCTCCCACCCTCCTTTTTAACCTCCACTAGTAGGAAAGATGCTAACTGCTTTCAATGCTTTCAATGCTTTCTAATGCTAACTGCTTTCAATAAAGGCATAAATATGTTTTCTGAAGAAACAATTGAAGTCAATTCCACAAGGCAGTGATTTAGACTAAGTATTATGATCTGGTGAGTTAAATGTTAATATGTACCTTTACATAAGGTACATATGACCTTATGTAAATTGATGAAAATCTGGGTTTTTCTTTCGGATACTTTGCCTAGATATATTAGAAGCCTCTCGTCTCAAATCTGAGTATTTGTTTGATATCGAATTCTGAGAAGTTTAATGATGTTCATAATCTTAGGACTTGAGTGTGTTAGATTTAGCACCTGGGTTTGTAAGTCAAACTTTCACTATGATTCTATTTTGTAATGTTTTCTCAACACATCTTTACCTAGAAATGTGTATGACATTCTGGATACCACATCTCAAGAGAAAATTTCCTTGTAATTTCACTAATTATTTCAGGGGACAGATGAACTTTTATTAAAAGCAAGTAAATCTTTCACTTGGAATGAGGAAAACTGAGAAAGTTCAAATTGAAAACAAAACTCCAAAATCCATGTTTGTATAATCAACCCCATTTAGTCTCCAAATGAACTAATTCTCCAAAGTTCATTTATTGAAACTGAATAAGTACAGTATGTGTCACTAAAGGAAATAGATTCAGTTCAGTTGCTCAGTTGTGTCCGACCCTTTGCAACCCCATGTATTGCAGCACACCAGGCTTCTCTGTCCATCACCAACTCCCGGAGTTTACTTGAACTCTTGTCCATCAAGTCGGTAATGCCATCCAACCATCTCATCCTCTGTTGTCCCCTTCTCCTTCTGCCTTCAATCTTTCCCAGCATCAGGGTCTTTTCCAATGAGTCAGTTCTTCGCATCAGATGGCCAAAGTATTGGAGTTTCAACTTCAGCGTCAGTCCTTCCGATGAATATTTAGGGCTTATTTCCTTGAGGATTGACTGGTTTGATCTCCTAGCACTCCAAGAGACTTCAATAGTCTTCACCAAAACCACAGTTCAAAAGCATCTATTCTTTGGTGCTCAGCTTTCTCTATAGTCCAACTCACATCCATACATGACTATTGGAAAAACCAGAGCTTTGACTAGACAGACCTTTTTTGCAAAGTAATGTCTCTGCTTTTTAATATGCAGTCTAGGTTGATCATAGCTTTTCTTCCAAGGAGCAAGTGTCTTTTTAATTTCGTGGCTGCAGTCACCATCGGCAGTGATTTTGGAGGCCCCCAAAATAAAGTCTCACTGTCTCCATTGTTTCCCCTTCTATTTGCCATGAAATGATGGGACCGGATCCCATGATCTTAGTTTTCTGAATGTCGAGTTTTAACCCAACTTTTTCACTCTCCTCTTTCACTTTAGTCAAAGAAGCTCTTTATTTCTTCACTTTCTGCTCTAAGGGTGGTGTCATCTACATATCTGAAATTATTGATATTTCTCCTGGCAGTCTTGATTCCAGCTTGTGATTCTTCCAGCCCAGCATTTAGTATGATCTATTCTACATATAAGTTAAATAAGCAGGGTCACAATATGCAGCCTTGACATACTCCTTTCCCGATTTGGAACCAGTCTGTTATTCCATGTCCAGTTCTAATTGTTGTTTCTTGATCTGCATACAGATTTCTCAGGAGGCAGGTCAGATCTTCTGGTATTCCATCTCTTTAGAATTTGCCACAATTTGTTGTGATCCACACAGTCATAGGCTTTGATGTAGTCAATAAAGCAGAAGTAGATGTTTTTCTGGAAGTCTTGCTTTTTTGATGATCCAGTGGATGTTTGTAATTTGATCTCTGGTTCCTCTGCCTTTTCTAAATCCAGCTTGAACATCTGAAAGTTTATGGGTCACGTACTGTTGAAGCCTGGCTTGCAGAAGCCTGGCTAGCATTACTTTACTAGAGTGTGAGATGAGTGCTATTGTGCGGTAGTTTGAGCATTCTTTGGTGTTGCCTTTTTGGGGGATTGGAATGAAAACTGACCTTTTCCATTCCTGTGGCCACCGCTGAGTTTTTCAAATTTGCTGGCATGTTGCATGCAGCACTTTTACAGCATCATCATGTGAAATAGCTCAGTTGGGATTCCATCACCTCCACTATCTTTGTTCATAGTGATTCTTCCTAAGGCTCACTTGACTTCTCATTCCAGGATGTTTGGCTGTAGGTGAGTGACCACACCATCATGGTTATCTGGGTCATGAAGGTCTTTCTTATAGTTCTGTGTATTCTTGCCACCTGTTCTTAATATCTTCTGCTTCTGTTAAGTCCATACCATTTCTGTCCTTTATTGTGCCCATTTTTGCATGAAATGTTCCCTTGGTATCTCTTATTTTCTTGAGGAAATCTCTAGTCTATCCCATTTTATATCCTCCACTAAAAAGTTACAGACTTCATCATCCCTCAGAAACAATTTTTTTAAAAAAAAGGTTGCCTCAAATTTCAGTAAATTCATAGATTAATATTCACAAACTACATGGCATATGTGCTTTCATCCTTATCAAATTAAGAATTTTGAGCCAAAGAGGGACCACATGACACACAAAGTCCTTGTTTCCACCTCTCTCTATTCTATTTTGGGATTTTAAAATGTTACAAGTATGTAAATATCCAATAATTGTCAAATAAAAATCCTCCCCAAATACTGGGATTTTTTTTTTATACTAGTTGCCAATTGGTTCTCTGGGATGCACTCAGATGGAGTTTAGTGCTGGGATGTTTATTAGCGGCACCCGTGATATCACCACTGGTGGAATCAGAAGGGATAGAGCAGAGGAAAAAATTGAGCTGGAACACCAGCCAGGTGACCTTAGATGTCCCCATGGGGGCTCTGAAGAGAAGATGGCTCTTCAGGGTTGTCCTGACACGTCCAATGACCAGGTCTTTATACCTCCACCTGGATGGGTCATTGCACAGAGGCTGCCCCCAGAGGGGCTGGTGGTTTAAGGTTGCCCAGTGGCAGCACTTCCAGCAGCTGGACAACGACTCCTTGAAGGGAGGTCAGGACAGCACATGCCCCCCTCAGCATGTGTCACAGCTCCAGTGGTTGGTGATTAGGATGTACAGTCACAGAAAAGTGCTGGTGACTTAACATTTAAGTCAAAATGATGACTTAGTCATTCTCCTCAATACCATGTGGTCTAAAAAACAGAGAAGCTCCATCTAGGGGAGATATCCTCATTCTCTAGGGTCAGCCCAGTTGTCACCTCTTCAAAGAAGTCACCTTGAGATCAATCATCATCCTAGGTAACTCAGATTTCTATAATACCCTGAGCACCTCTTATTTGTTAAACTGAACCATGCTTGGCTAGTGTCCTGTTGTCACCATCTTGAGATACTTATTTTTTAAACAAGGGACTTGTTCTATTCCATTTTGCTCTGGGTCCTGTAAATTATGTAGCCTTCGCTGACTATGAGTATTCATACATGGTCTGTCTTCTCACTAAACCACATGAGAAAAAGGCTTGGAACTGTGCCCTATTCATTTTTTTAATTACATCTTTCAGCTCCGTGTCTGTCACATAGGGGGTGTGGTGCCTAGTAACTGTTTGCTGGATGAATAGATTACTGAGAATAAGTCTTCTCAACTTCATGATTTTGAAATTCTAAGGTAGCCTAGGATAACAGAGAAGCCCTGGCTTTGAAATCAGTCACACTGATCTGTCAAGTCTTTCTCTACTGCTCACTAGCAGCGTGGGTGTCCAAAGAATGTACTGTCCAGAGTGGAACACTTGAGAGTTAAAGGAAAGCAGTAACCAGCAAAGGTGCCAGGACAATAAACTGGCATCATCCTTGACAAAGTGCGCTCTGGTCCCCTTATATCCATATAGCCATAGTTACATGCTTGGCTAAGTGTTTCCACCTCTTTGAATCTCAGTTCCTTCATCTGGGAAATGAATCCAGTTCCTGCCCTTGGACCATTGCTTTGGTTGGGATGATGGAGGGACCAAGAGCATCCAAAGACACAGGGTGGACTCATGACCTTGGTGATTCCTAACCACCAAGAGAGGGGAGCAAGATGAGTGTGGGTGAAGGATGTTTGTAGACTATTTGAGGAGGTCCTCATCTGATGGCCTAAACCAGACCGTTCCTCCTTCACGTGTAGTTAAAATGACAAGCACACAGGGAGGAGCACAGGCTCTGGAGCCAGCCTTCCAGGGACAGATACAGGCTCCTCTGGACCCTGACTGGCTTTGGATTCAAGTTCTGCTGATATTCGTGGGTTCTTAAGGTTCAGAACCCCACAGTGCCTCAGTTTCTTTGTAACGTTGAGATGGGAGTAGTACAGTTCTCAGAGGGTTATTGCCAAGATTAAATATGGCGGTGACACTCACAGTGTGGCTTGTGGGCTAATGTTAGTCCACAACCTGTTTGTAACCAGGTTAGAAGTAAGTACAGGGATTTTAAGAAAGCTAGACACTCACAACCATCTTCTATTGCTGTGACAGCCACACTTGGGATGGCTGGGATCTTGAACAGGCCAGAGACCAGCATGTCACGCTTGCAGGGGAGGTGCACGTGGCTGAGCCGCACACCAGTCATGCACACTGGGGTCATTGATTAGTTTGCAATGTAATGAAAATATAAATAAAACTGATTCTTAACCCCAGACAGTTGAGAAACTCTCTATCAACACTGTTGTCTTTATTCATCGTTATCATGATATTTATGTTTAAAATTAGACCATATAAACTCAAAAGGCCCCACTATACATTAAAAATTATTTTTTTAAGTTTTTGTTTTGTGTTGGCACATAGCCTGTTAACAATGTTGTGATAGTTTCACAGTGAAGGAACTCAGTAGTACATATACATGTATCCATTCTCCCCCAAACCCTGCTCCCATCCAGCCTGCCAAATAACATCAAGCAGTTCCATGTGCTATACAGTAGGTCCTTGTTGGTTATTCATTTTAAATATAGCAGAGTGTACATATCTAGCCCAAACTCCTTAACTATCCCTTCCTCCTATCCTTCCCCCACCCTGGCAATCAGTTCGTTTTCTAAGTCTGTGAGTCTCTGATTTGTAAGTTCGTTTGTATCATTTCTTTTTGGATTCCACATATAAGGGTCATATGATATTTCTCCTTCTCTGTCTGACTTACTTCACTCAATGTGACAATCTCTAGGTCATCCATGTTCAGTTCAGTTTAGTTCAGTTCAGTCGCTCAGTCGTGTCCGACTCTTTGCGACCCCATGAATCGCAGCACGCCAGGCCTCCCTGTCCATCACCAACTCCCGGAGTTCACTCAGACTCACATCCATCAAGTCAGTGATGCCATCCAGCCATCTCATCCTCTGTTGTCCCCTTCTCCTCCTGCCCCCAGTCCCTCCCAGCATCAGAGTCTTTTCCAATGAGTCAACTCTTCGCATGAGGTGGCCAAAGTACTGGAGTTTCAGCTTTAGCATCATTCCTTCCAAAGAAATCCCAGGGCTGATCTCCTTCAGAATGGACTGGTTGGATCTCCTTGCAGTCTAAGGGACTCTCAAGAGTCTTCTCCAACACCACAGTTCAAAAGCATCAATTCTTCAGTACTCAGTCTTCTTCACAGTCCAACTCTCACATCCATACATGACAGCAGGAAAAACCATAGCCTTGACTAGACGGACCTTAGTTGGCAAAGTAATGTCTCTGCTTTTGAATATGCTGTCTAGGTTGCTCATAACTTTTCTTCCAAGGAGTAAGCGTCTTTTAATTTCATGGCTGCAATCACCATCTGCAGTGATTTTGGAGCCCAAAAAATAAAATCTGACACTGTCTCCACTGTTTCCCCATCTATTCCCCATGAAGTAATGGGACCGGATGCCATGATCTTCGTTTTCTGAATGTTGAGCTTTAAGCCAACTTTTTCACTCTCCTCTTTCACTTTCATCAAGAGGCTTTTTAGTTCCTCTTCACTTTCTGCCATAAGGGTGGTGTCATCTGCATACCTGAGGTTATTGATATTTCTCCCGGCAATCTTGATTCTGGCTTGTGCTTCTTCCAGCCCAGCATTTCTCATGATGTACTTTGCATATAAGTTAAATAAGCAGGGTGACAGTATGCATCCATGTTGCACATTAGCAATATTTTTAACAGCATTAAAAAGTTAAATTCCTGC
The DNA here is from genome assembly GCF_016772045.2 of Ovis aries. Classification (NCBI taxonomy): domain Eukaryota; kingdom Metazoa; phylum Chordata; class Mammalia; order Artiodactyla; family Bovidae; genus Ovis; species Ovis aries. Next base: position 70,067,982 of record NC_056063.1, on the reverse strand, counting down.
TCAGTGTTAGGAAGGCTGTTTTCCTTAAGTGTGTTTGTTGAGTGTGTTTGTACCCACTCTATTCGTGAATGAGTAGCATGCTCCTGATGAAGACAGTGCTTGGAAACACAGCTGCTGCTGCTGCTGCTGCTGCTGCTGCTGCTGCTGCTGCTGCTGCTGCGTCGCCTCAGTCGTGTTCGACTCTGTGCGACCCCAGAGACGGCAGCCCATGAGGCTCCCCTGTCTCTGGGATTCTCCAGGCAAGAACACTGGAGTGGGTTGCCATTTCCTTCTCCATTGCATGAAAGTGAAAAGTGAAAGTGAAGTCGCTCAGTCGCATCCGACTTTTAGTGACCTGATGGACTGCAGCCTACCATGCTCCTCCGTCCATGGGATTTTCCAGGTGAGAGTACTGGAGTGGGTTGCCATTGCTTTCTCCTGGAAACACAGCAGGCCCCTTTAAAAGCCTTTCGGAAAACACAGGACTTTATGTGTAAGCTGTTGATTTTTCTTTAAAAACAGAAAGAATACGGATTAAAAAGCTCCTGCTTATTAAATCTAATGTTCTAAAGGAAATTCACCTCACTTTTCTTTCAAAAATCTGAAGCAGCAGTCTATGCGTTGAAAAATCTGAGAGAAATATATATTTATTTGAATTCAGAACTGAAAATAGAACATTAATAGAAGAAATAACATGCCTCAGCCCTGTAAAACCTCCATCTATACTCCAGGCCCATCTAACTCGCCTCAGGGGTCAACACTGGAATTTGTATGATTTTTCAAGAAGCAAGATCAAGACTTAGATACACCAAGAATGCTTTATGGAAAGCTTACTTTGGACAGTTCTGATTAAATTTACTCTTCCACTCAGCAACTAAATTCATGCTCCTAAAACTAGCCAACTTACAATTATCCATCCCAATAGGTAGAAGCTTTGAGTATTCCAAAACAGTGTTTGATCCATAAGCTATTTAATTTTGGAGTACATTATGTGAAAAACATTTTTTAAATTAAATTTTGCAGACTACCTTAACAAAAATTAATATGTCTCTGAGACAAAGTTTATATCATGTTAGAAGTGTTGTAAATAAGAAAGAGACAGTCCACAGAGGATTGAGAATTTTAAAACTTTACATTTTATGACAACAAATATTTTTTTGGCATGCAGAATCCTAGTTCCCCAACTAGGAATAGAACCTATGCCCACTGTGGTAGAAGTTCAGAGTCTTAACAACTGGACCACCAAGGAATTCCCTAACACAATGGTTTTTAAAAAACAAATCCAAGAGTTTATAATACTTTTACTAAAATATAAGAGAGAGAGATAGAAAAATGTGAATGGAAAGGTCTTTTTTTTCAGTAGAATGCCAACTAACAAATGTAGAAAAGTGTTTGACAGATAAAGTACCATATAGCAATCATTGCTGTCATAAGTAATTCTGATAAAATTCAGCAGTTGTCTGATAAATGAATACAGAGTGATGTTTGAGGGATGGAAGAGACAGGGAATTTTCATAGACTGACTTCCCAGAGTAATTAGTTAATAAAAGAGTCATTGTCTCGTTAAAGTAGAAAAATCGGGCAGACAGCACCCTAACCAAGTAACCAGAGTTAATTTCATCAGTAAGGGACCAACAGACACCCTTGACTCTTGATATGTAAAGTAATGACAACAGAATCATTGCTATGGTATTCCTACACCCACCTCCAATGTATATATAAAACAAAGCCTAAATTAAATAAGGGTTCGTTCAGTTCAATTCAGTTCAGTTCAGTCACTCAGCCATGTCTGACTCTTTGCGACCCCATGAACCGCAGCATGCCAGGCCTCCCTGTCCATCCCCAACTCCCGGAGTTCCCCCAAACCCATGTCCACTGAGTTGGTGATGCCTTCCAATCATCTCATCGTCCCCTTCTCCTGTCCTCAATCTTTCCCAGCATCAGGGTCTTTTCAAATGAGTCAGCTCTTCACATCAGGTGACCAAAGTACTGGAGTTTCAGCTTCAACATCAGTCCTTCTAATGAACACCCAGGACTGATCTCCTTTAGGATGGACTGGTTGAATCATCTTGCAGTCCAAGGGACTCTCAAGAGTCTTCTCCAACACCACAGTTCAAAAGCATCAATTCTTTAGCACTCAGCTTTCTTTATAGTACAGCTCTCACATCCATACATGACTACTGGAAAAACCATAGCCTTGACTGGATGGACCTTTGTTGACAAAGTAATGTCTCTGCTTTTGAATATGCTACCTAGGTTGGCCATAACTTTCCTTCCAAGAAGTAAGCATCTTTTAATTTCATGGCTGCAATCACCATCTGCAGTGATTTTGGAGCCCCCCAAAATAAAGTCTGACACTGTTTCCCCATCTATTTCCCGTGAAGTGATGGGACCAGATGCCATGGTCTTAGTTTTCTGAATGTTGAACTTTAAGCCAACTTTTTCAGTCTCCTCTTTCACATTCATCAAGAGGGTCTTTAGTTCTTCTTCACTTTCTGCCATAAGGGTGGTGTTAGCTGCATATCTGAGGTTATTGATATTTTTCCCAGCAATCTTGACTCCAGCTTGTTTCTTCCAGCCCAGCATTTTTCATGATGTACTACTCTTCATATAAGTTAGATAAGCAGGGTGACAATATACAGCCTTGATGTACTCCTTTTCCTATTTGGAACCAGTCTGTTGTTCCATGTCCAGTTCTAACTGTTGCTTCCTGACCTGCATATAGGTTTCTCAAGAGGCAGATCAGGTGGTCTGGTATTCCCATCTCTTGCAGAATTTTCCACAGTTTATTGTGATCCACACAGTCAAAGGCTTTGGCATAGTCAATAAAGCAGAAATAGTTGTTTTTCTAGAATTGTCTTGCTTTTTCAATGATCTAGCGGATGTTGGCAATTTGATCTCTGGTTCCTCTGCCTTTTCTAAAACCAGCTTGAACATTTGGAAGTTCACAGTTCACATATTGCTTTGTGAGCATTACTTTACTAGCATGTGAGATGAGTGCATTTGTGCGGCAGCTTGAGTATTCTCAAAGGCATTGCCTTTCTTTGGGATTGGAATGAAAACTGACCTCTTCCAGTCCTGTGGCCACTGCTGAGTTTCAAGTTTGCTGGCATATTGCGTGCAGCACTTTCACAGCATCATCTTTTAGGATTTGAACTAGCTCAACTGAAATTCCATCACCTCCACTAGCTTTGTTCATAGTGATGCTTCCTAAGGCCCTCTTGACTTCTCATTCCAGGATGTCTGGCTCTAGGTGAGTGATCACACTGTTGTGATTATCTGGGTCGTGAAGATCTGTTTTGTACAGTTCTTCTGTGTTTTATGTATGAACAATATCTTATCCACCTTCACAGAAGCTCCTGGCTTCAATATCCCCACACCATCAGGACACACTTAGGACAGATAATCATTCATTTCTAAAACTTTGAAAACTTATTTAATAAATACATACATATCACTGTGAAAGAGTTAAGAAAACCCAGTGATACACACCAACTACTTCGTCATTGCAGCTCAGGAACAGCCACATAATGGTCCTATATGATCTAGTTTTCGCTGATAATTTTGGCTTCCAAATAACACAATGGGTCTAGATATGCTGACACATGTCTCTTGGGGAGGCACCTAAGATCAGTCAGCAGGCAACAAGAAAAGTTAGGCAAATTTCCCTGAAAAAGTTGGTGGTTTTCCATATTGTATGAATGTTCCAGCTTCTCATTTACATGTGTAGGGGTAAAAATGCAGATGATAATTGGGAACCTGAGACAATTACTTCTTTGGGTGGAATTGGACTTTCAGGTGTTTCTACAGCAGCTGGGCGCCAAGGTGAGGACTGGTAGGTAAACTGTATCAACAAGCCAGCCCAGCCCCGATGTCTATGGCTGGACCTCAATATAGCCAATCCACAAAGGAAAACTAGCTACTTGTAGACGGCTGTTTGTCCTCTTTCTTGCTTTCTCACCTTGGTTTCCTCTCCTTCTAATTGGAACAGGACTCCTGACTATTAGTCTTTTGGGTGGAGGCAGTAGAGTCTTTTTGAGAACAAGTTCTATGTTGGAGTCAGCAATAATTAACCCTACCTGATAAAGATATCACTATGTTGATTTCATCAGAGCCAGGAGCCTCTCTTCAAGGCTAGTTTTTGAGGAGATAGACCAGGTAGCTGCCCAAGCATTGCGATTTCTGGAGCCCTGGGGAAAACCTTCTATACACACTATGTTTTCCACTGATGCTTAAAGGGTTATCATTGTTGATTCATTCAGGTGGATACCTTTCCTTGAGGTTCTTTCAGAACTGAGATCCCGTAGTCTCATGAAAGTATAAAACATTAAGTCTTTGACACTGTAACTCAAGTGAATTTGCCATATCACTTTCTCTCTAATAGAAGAAGCAGTGGACACCACCCATAATTTGTAAGGGTGGGTGTTTGTGATCCACCTGGAAGGGAAGAACGCATCCTCATTAAGTATGACAGGGAACTTGACCAGTAAAGATATTTTAACAACCAGGTTGCCCAATAATATAAAATCACAATAAGGAAATTGTCAATACCCTGGATAACACATAGGCAATCGAATTCAGCTTCATTTTGGGCATCCAGAGAGAAAAATTTGAGCACCACCCACCCTTTGTGCATGCTTGCACGTGTGCTAAGTCACTTCAGTCGTGTCGAACTCTTTGCCACCCTATGGACTGTAGCCTTCCAGGCTCCTCTGTCCATGGGATTCTCCAGGCAAGAATACTGGAGTGGGTTGCCAAGCCCTCCTCCAGGTAATCTTCCTGACGTAGGGATCAAACCTGAGTCTCCTATGTCTCCTGCATTGGGAGATGGCTTCTTTGCCACTACTACCACATGAGAAGCCCTTCAGCCTTGCCTATTTAATCAAACTATCACTCAAATTTGCCCTGGGGCAGAATTGGTTGAAGGATCTTGAAGGCTTTGGCTTGGAGTTCGTCATTCTGGGAAGAAGAAAGTTGAAGAACCAGACTTGCTTAGTATGGAGAGGGCTAGCCGGCTTAGGTACCAAAGGAGTTACTGAGGGCAGCTGGTCTCACTCATCAGAGCCTGGCTAAATGTGGCATCTGGGCCATAGAAGAATAGCCAGTGTTGGTGGGGAAAATGAATGGCTTTCATACTGAGTGTTAGTTGAACAAGCTGATGCTTGTTTCAGGCAAACAAATGTCACCTACATCTCAATAACAAAAAATTCAGATTAAACTTTTAGAAAACTGAATGGAGACAATGTATTTATGGGCCAAGTGTGCTGTTATACCAACACTGTTTCTGTTTGTTTTTTTTTTTCCCCTCTGCTTTACTGTAGGAAGTTTCTATTGCTGGTAGGGCTTGCTCCTGATATTTTCTGGACCAGAACAGGAGCACAAATAGAGGCCCACATATTGTATGTCTAAATAGGTAGAACTATAAATCAACCTGACAGAGTGTTCAATAATGTGTTATCCTCCCACCTTGATAATCCTTCCCAACTACCTGGAAGGGTATATTCGAATTGGCTTGATTCAAATTTAGAATTCTTGAATTCTCAGAGTTCTTACTGAAACATGGAGGTGTGGGGCAAGCAGGCCCATGCCCACAGCCCACACCTAAAAGAGCCTTACTCACAGTAGTAGAGACACCCCAGATGGTACAGGCATGTACTGTCCACCCCTCCCTACCCTGAAAAATGCGCCCTTCCAGGCCCAGGACTACTCACACCTGTGGTGTTGCATGGTGCTATCAACCTTGGGCGGATGGAACAGGCCCATGCATGTTCTCGATGTGGGCTGGAGTCATTTGGGCCGGCCATTCTGGGATCCTGGATACCCTGAGTATCTACATTAGTCCTTCTGGATCTTTAAGGTGCCAGTAATCCCCCTGGGGATCTTGTGAGGCTGCAGACTCTTGTTAATATGCTATGGTCAGAGGGCAGGCCAGGGAGCCTGCATGTCTCACCAGCGTCCAGGTGATGCTGATGCTGCTGGTCTGTGGACCACACTCTTGTCAAGCGAGCATCTGGAGGAGAGGGCTCTGGACACATGTGTCCTCTTGGTTCTCAGAAGTTTCACCCCATGTATACTGGGGAGGGGATGTCAGAGGAGGGTTAGACTGGGGTCCTCTAAAGTGTGAGGCTCGGGGCAGAGGCCTCTTGCCCTGCTCTAAGGGCAGTCTGGTCCCTTCTTTGCCCACGTCCCGATGCATCCATGGGCTCTGTTCCCACACTGCAGGCACTGGTCCTTCCCTACCAGCTCTGCCACCGCAGCCCTTTGATCTCCCACCCACTCTTCCCAAGTCAGGTTTCTTTTGGCTCCTTTTTCTGCGGTGTTCCCACTCCCTCCCCTGATTTTCTCTTACGCCAAGAAACAAATGTAAAAATAACATTTCAAAAATATTGAAAATTAATGCTGATGAAATCATGGTTTTGTTTTATTGGGATGTAAGCAGGCAGTAACAACAACCAGAGATACAACCTCTCCAGCGCCTGGCTGTTTTCCTGAACAGAATCCTACTGCTCACCCATTACCTGAAATTGGGATTTTCAAACACAAATGTTTGCTGGATCAGAGCAGACTGGACTTTTCTCTGGTATTTTTATTTTGACAAGGCTAAGAAAGCTGCTATCTTGCCATCTGATGGAATCAAATAGGCTGCTAAAAATAACCCCTGCAAGTTTCTATCACAAACAGGGAAACACCTCTCCTGCTCCTTGCCTGTTACCCTGTTGATGAAGCTTAATCCTTCGACTTGTATTCAAGTATTTGCACTGGTTTTGGGTTCTTTTCTTTTTTCCAAGGCTGCTTTTCACTATTGATCTGAGTTATTTGAACAGGTGGCTTTGCACCACCTACGCTAATGGCAGGCTTTTGTCTGCTTTGAGACTGCACAGGGAGGCGTTTAAGGCAGAAACGTTTCTTTCTTGCTAAACTATTCACACCTGTCCTGATAACCACCTGTGGAGAACTAAGGCACCATTCCAGAGAGGTCTTCCCCTAAGTGGACACACGCTCAGCCAGGCAGAGGCCCCGAGAACGGCGAGCAGGCAGGAGTTCACCTTCTCTCTCCTGCAGCTCATGTGACAAGCAGCTCGGGCGCTGAGTCCTGTGTCCGAGGCCTGGATGCACCCCCAGCCCCGCTCTGTCCGGAAGCGTGTGGACATTAAGGACCCCTGAGGGGCAAGTTTGGGGGTCCTCGCTGGATCTGGTCGGTGGCCCGGTGTAGGTGGGCGCACAAAGCCTCTGGGGGCCACAGCAGACCAAGGCCGCCGGCCTGAGCCCGCTTCCCGATTCCTCGGTCCGGGGCGCTTCGGGCGGGAGCCTGGGGCGCGGGCCGGAGCTGCGCTAGTGCGTTTGGCGGGTGATCACAGGCTGGCGCCCGGGACGCTGCGCGCGCTCCCTGGCCGCACATCACAGGCGCCGGGAGCCCGCCTGCTGCCTGGAACGCGATCAGAGGCCGGGCCTCCGGATCCCGCAGGCGGGGCGAGGCGCGCACGGGCCGCAGGGGACGGCGATCGCGGGCGGGTTCCCACGGGGACGTCCGGGGCTGAGCGAGGGCTTCTCCCGGCTTCCCGCAGGGTGTCCTCCTGGTGGGAAGGCGGTGTGAGGAAGGGAGGTGAGTCCTCGGCTCTCCGGAAAAAGGGAGGCCGGGGCTTACTGGCCCCAGGAGGGGCCGTGTAGACGCTGCATAAGTAGTCACCGAGTGATAGGTTTTTCTAGAACATTGTTTTTGGCCGGGGGTATGGGGGCGAGGGGCGGGGGGCATCTACACTATCAGTTACCTGGTCAAAAGAAAAGAAAGAATAAAATATACATGGAATAGACAATGCCGGCTTGGATGTAGTTTAAAGGGAGTTGGTCCTGCCCGCAAAGGTGCCTGTGATGGTGCCCAGTGATTCTCACCTGGAGCCACTCCTCACCTGCGCGCTGTAGGTGGGCTCCAGACCTGCCTCCCCTTGTGTTACCCACAGGCACTCAGGGCAGCAGTGTGTGTGTGTGTGTGTGTGTGTGTGTGTGTGTGTGTGTGTGTGTGTGTGTGTGTGGTGCATATGTGCACTCGCACGTGTGCACGTGAGTGTGCCTGTGTAGATACATTCACACTCACACACACAATTACAGATAATCTTCTGAGTGGCAAGGAAGCGGGAGTGCCTAGCGCTCTTCACCTCTGTAGATGGCCCTGTCCTTATCTCTAGGAGAGGTGGAGGTCAACTGGCAGCTCTGGGAATATAAGGGTTCCCATCCAGCGGACCACCCGTAAGAGGACCCTCATCCTCTGACCATAGTGACTGTTTCAGAGACTAGCAGTGGCCTGAGGCCTGAACCAATCAGCATATGATGAGCTGAGTGGCAGGGAGGGCATATAGGAAACCAGGAAGAATGAAAACAAAATCACAGGAGTATGAGATGCACTGTCTGTAAGAAACATGAGACATTCTGAAGCCAGAAACACAGTGTACTCTGTTGAAGGTGGTAGTGATGAGGCTGGAAGACATGTTTAAGAGTGTGTTATTAAGAGTCCTAACTGGCACTGCACAAGAATTTCTCTGACAGGGGGAAAATTTGGGGTGTCACTATGGAGAAGGGACTGAAATAGAGAAGAACATCGGAAGCTGATTAAGAGGTGGATGTAGCAGCTAGGGAAGAAACTCTGTAGGTCTGGGAGCTCCAAGACATTCTAGAAACTGAGAGGCCTTCCATGTCACTTGGACAAATGTGGTCTTGGGATAGTATTCATTTCACTTATCTTCTTCACAGTGGCTGAAAATGTATTCCAGAGCAGAGAGACAGAAAGGAAGGAGGTTTCTAAACTTTTCTTAAACCACGGGATAATGAAAAATTATACCATATTGAGGGGTTTTCCCTGGTGGCTCAGATGGTAAAGAATCTGCCTACAATGCAGGAGACCCTGGTTCAATTCCTGTGTGGAGGACATCCCCTGGAGGAGGGCATGGCAACCCACTCCAGTATTCTTGCCTGGAGAATCCCCATGGACAGAGGAGCCTGGCGGGCTACAGTCCATGGGGTTTCAAAGAGTTGGGCATGACTGAGCGACTAAGCACATACCATATGGAAAGAATATTATCAGGAATGCAAAGGTGTCTCAGATTGAACACATGAAATTATCAAAATTTGATTGATATGGTAGTTTAAAAGTGGGTTTATTGAGGTATGCTGTGCGGTGCTAAGTCGCTTCAGTTGTGTCCGACTCTGTGCAACCCTATGGACTGCAGCCTTCCAGGCTTCTCTCTCTGTGGGACTCTTCAGGCCAGGATACTGGAGTGGGTTGCCACATCCTCCTGCAGGGGATCTTCCCAACCCAGAGACTGAACTGCACAAGAACTGCAGAGTTCTCGTGCCTCCTGCACTGCGGGCAGATTCTTTACTGCTGAGCCAACAGAGCAGCCCTGATTGATGTATACTTTATGAAAAAGGGCTTCCCTGGTGGCTCAGCTGATAGAGAATCCACCTGCAATGTGGGAGACCTGGGTTTGATCCCTGGGTTGGGAAGATCCCCTGGTGAAGGGAAAGGCTACCCAATCCAGTATTCTGGCCTAGAGAACTCCACGGACTGTATGGTGTTGCAAGGAGTCGAACACGGCTGAGTGACTTTCACTTTCACTTTCTTTTATGAAAAAGAAAATTTATCAATGTTAAGTGTGCAGTTTGATGGGTTTTAAAGTGTATATAGTCACATGTGCTGTGTTTTGTGCTTAATCACTTAGTCGTGTCCGACTCTTTGTGACCCCATGAATCATAGCCCGCCAGGCTCCTCTGTCCATGAAGATTCTCCAGGTAAGAATACTGCTGTGGGTTGCCATGTCCTTCTTCAGGGGATCTTCCTAACCCAGGGATTGAACCCAGGTCTACCACATTGCCGGCAGATTCTTTACCATCTGAGCCATGAGGGAAGACCCAAGAATACTCGAATGGGTAGTCTATCTCTTCGCCAGGGGATCTTCCTGACCCAGGAATTGAACCATGCATTGCAGGTGGATTCTTTACCAGCTAAGCTACAAGGGAAGCCCATATAGTTACATAACCAATATATGTAACATTTCCATCACCCCACAATTCCCTCATGTCCCTTTGAAGTCAGTCTCCCTGCACCTCCAGCCCTTGGCCACCACAGATAAGGTTTCTGTCTCTATGGTGTTTGCTTTCTGGTATATCATACGCATGAAATCATACCGTTTGTAGTTTTTTGAATCTGGCTTCTTTCACTTAGCAAAGTGCTGTTGAAGTGCATCTATGCTGTGGCATTTATCAGTAGCTAGTTCTTTGTTATGCCCATGTGATATTGCACTGTATGGATGTATCACAATTTGTTTTTCCATTCACCCATTGACAGACATTTGGATTGTGTAAGGGGCTAAAAATACATCTGTATTCTAATCCTTTGATACTGTGAAAATTAATGTGGCAAAAGATGTGATTAAGTAAGATTCTCCAGAAGAGTAATTCATCTGGGATTATCCAGGTGGATCCTAAGTGCTGTCACATGTATCCTTGTAAGAGAGACTCAGAGACTTTAGAGATAGACAAGTGGAGAAGAGGTGACATGAGGGTGGAGCAGAGAGAGATGCAGCCAGGAGCCAAGGAAAGCCCACAGCCTCTGGAAGATGGAAGAGGAAGGATTCTTTGCTAGAGCCTGCAGAGGGGGTGTGATTCTGCCTGCACCCTGAATCTGGACTTCAGGGCTCCAGAACTGTAAGAGAATAAATTTCTTCTGTGCTAAGAAATGAATAAGAATTCCGTATTCCTCGCATCCTCACCAACACTTGGTATTGTCAGTCTTTTCAGTTTTAGCCATTCTAGTGGGTGTGTCATGGTATCTCATTTGGTTTTAATTTCATATCCTTAATGACTAGTAATGTTCAGCATCTTTTTATCTGTTCATTTGCCATGCATATTTTCTTTCAGTGAGATACTTTTTCAAATATTTTGCTCGATTTTTAATGAATTGTCTTTCATTACAGATAACTTAGATACTTTTAACATATACTATGGCTTTCCTGGTGGCTCAGAAGGTAAAGAATCTGCCTGCAATATGGGAGTCCTGGGTTCGATCCCTGGGTTGGGAAGATCCCCTGGAGAAGGGAATGGCTGGCCCATTCCAATGCTCTGGCCTGGAGAATTCCATGGACAGAGAAGCCTGGCAGGCTACCGTTCATGGGGTCACAAAGAGTCGGACATGACTGAGCGACTTTCACTTCACATGTACTATAACTTATACAAATATGATTTTATTTTATTGAGAACAAGATCCCCTGGGATCAAACCCATGTCTCTTACATCCCCTGCACTGGCAGACAGGTTCTTTATCACTAGTGCTACCTGGAAAGCCTGTATAAAGAACAAAACATCTTTCAGTTTATACTTTGCATTATAACTCAACATACTGAATACATCTTTAACAAACTCTATTTTATATCTTTCCCTTTATCAGGTATTAACATTTGGAACAATAGGGCTGAGTCAGACTTCATATCGGGTGCAACATCAACTCTCTTCATCCATTCTGTTTTTGTTGGAACACAGAGGGTGTTGTGGCAAAGGGGTGAAGAACACAAATGGCATGTTTTGCAATATTTGGGCATCTTTGCAATGAGCTGCTCCAAAAATCATTAATGATTTCATCTTGGATAGCTCTCTTTCCAGTTTTTCAGGATCTGAAGGCTGAAATTATTCATCTTCATTCTGAATTGTTCAACTTTTTGTTTGTTCAGAGCTACAAGATTGACTTTTTGTTTAAAACTGCCATCTTTCTCGCCAGTCCAGGTTCGATGCATGAGACAGGGTGCTCAGGGCTGGTGCACTGGGATGACCCTGAGGGATGGGATGTGGAGGGAGGTGGGAGGGGTGTTCAGAATGGGAAACACATGTACACCCATGGCTGATTCATGTCAATGTGTGGCAAAAACCACTACAATATTGTAAAGTAATTAGCCTCCAATTCAAATAAATTAATTAATTTTTTAAAAACTGCCATCTTTCAGGTTCATCCATGAGAGAAGTAGAATCGAATGTTGTAAAATAGATGTAGAATAGAATTATTCAAGTAGAATAAATGTTGTAATATACAAGGAACATTGAGACTCTCAGAAATGTGTGCTGAGGTTATAGGGCTAATGACAGGCTGGTGACCGTTGAGTAGACATCATCCTGCTTACTTGTCCACAAGCATTGTACATGAACGCTCCAGGTGCCCTTCTTCCTGGTCTCCCTCGTCTTCACTTTCACTTTCCCCTTTCTCTAGTAAGTAGCATTTAGCCGCAAATTTATCAACATGTAGAATAATCTGATTTGGCTATTCGGTTGTACACTGTGTATTACTTCAACTAGTGTGGAAAAGAATAAATGGCCATGAACTATGGTGAAGTGTTTCCAGTGGAGAGCAAACTATGGGGAGGAATTTACATGCCGCTTTAAAGGAAAAAATTTTAAATGAGAAGCAACATGGCAGAGAGTCGAGAATGAGCTGTGATCTTGATTAAAACTATTTTCAACAAGAACATACCTGTTTTTGGTTTTCTTTGGTAGCACTGTGGGGCATGTAGGATCTTAGTTCCCTGGGCAGTGAAAATACTGGAGTCTTGACCTCTGAACCACCAGGGAATTCCCTAGACACCCCTGTTTTGTACTGCAGTTGTTTGAAAACTGGTCATGGTAATAGAACTGGGCTCCTTGGAGATACGGCTAATTCTCTGGTCGGGACATAGTATATACAGGATGAGCCTGGAGTGTCTTGAAGTAACTGAAAGAAAGGCAGTACACAGAAAGAAAACAAGGGGGCTGCAGAGATGGACACATGAACCAACCTGAAAGATCTCTCAGTGGCCAAACCGGCAACAATTTGAATGACAAAATCAATTTTGGCTTATATCTTAAGGATAAAGTACAAAATAAAAATCCATGGGTCCATAGTGAAGGAAATGAATGGTTGAATAAAAAGTAAGGGAGGAAGAGAGAAATATACTACAGAAGAATTCAGAATTGTTTAGGTAGATATCCCCCCTAAAGGAGATGGAGCTTAACTCCCACTCCTTGAGTATGGGCTGTGCCTAGTGACCTCCTTCCAAAGAGATTATGGAAAGGAGAGTGGAGAAAAAGTGGGAAACACCACTTCTGCCACGTGATCAAGATGAGCGTTATCAGTGGTAAGGCATGTTTCTAGCGTATACTCTTTACCTGATGTGATGAAATGGCCCTCCACCTCTGTGGCCTTCGTCCCCAACACATGCAATCCCAGTATAACCAAAACATCAGACAAACTATCATTGAAGAACATTATATAAACTACCTGACCAGTACATCTCGAAGTGGTCAAAGTCATCAAAAACAAGTGAAACTTGAGAAACTGTTGGAGGCCAAAGAAATCTAGGGAAACATGACTTCTAAATGTAACAAGGTATCCTGGATGGATCCTGGAACAGAAAAGGGGAGTTGGGGGAAAAAAACAGTGAAATTCGAATGAAGTATGGAGTTTACTTAATTGTAATGTACTCATGTCGGTTCCTTAGTTGTAACTAGTATATACCATAGTAAGGTAAAAGGTTAACAACAGGGAAAACTAAATCTGTGAAATTTTTTCTATACATCTGAAACTATTCAAAAATAAGTGTTTTATTTAAAAAGGAAAAAATATAAAACAACTGGTCATGAATATGGATATGTTTGTTATAGAGCCTGAGGTTATAAAAAACTATAGCTACCATGAATAAAATGAAGTGGTGGTCAATTAAATTTTAGCATAGATTAGATCTAAAATAAAGATTATTTTATTATCTTGTTATTAAAAGCTCTGTTATTTAAAAAACACAGTGAGATTGTTTATTTTTCTTTCACAGAAATTAGTTAAATTTATCAATAAATATTTGCTAATTTTCACCAATATACATTACCTAATATCTGGGCCTATCACTGTTAGCAGTCTCACTGCATTACCCGGACTTTATTTCCCTTCTTGTAAAGAACTTTACTTACATTCTTTTATTGAGGTTAGAGGGATAGAGTTATGAACTGAATGTTTGTGTCCCCCTCAAAATTCATATCTTGATAACCCAACCCCAATTTTGGGGGGTCCTTTGGGAAGTGATTAGAGCATGAGGGTGGGGTCCTCAAGCTGAGATTGGTGCTCTTATAAGAAGAGATACCAGAGATTGCCTATCACCTCCCTCCCCTTCCCCTTCTTCCTTCCCTCTATTCCTTCTCTTTCCCTGGCTCTCCCAGCACCTGCCTTCAGAGGACACAGCAAGAAGACAGTCATCTGACTTACTGTGTTCAGTATGATAATCTCTAAGTCCATCCATGTTTCTGCAAATGGCATTATTTCACATTTTGTTCTTTATTCACGCTCCATCAATGCACTAACAGTGTGCTGTTTATAGAGACAGTAAAATCCCCTTAAGCAAAGGCCACATTTTATGAATATTCATTGCTTCCTGGAAGGAATGTGTTTCCCCAGATTAAGTGCTCAGTAGACATTAGCTAGCACTTTTTGACAAAGTGGAAAGATACGCATAGTTTGTGATCAATTATGAATGTAACTGGGCTTCCCTGGTGGCTCAGACAGTAAAGAGTCTGCCTACAATGCAGGAAACCCTGGTTCTATCCCTGGGTTGGGAAGATCCCCTGGAGAAGGAAATGCCTCCTGCTCCAGTATTCTTTCCTCGAGAATTGCATGGACTATAGCCTGCCAGGCTCCTCAGTTACACTCCTCATGAGTAATTTGCCCAGTTGATCAGTGATGCTCAACATTATGAAGTCTGATGCCCTGAGAGTCACTTAAACCCTCCCCAGAAATTGATTGAGTCATCAGTTTGGCCCCCAAATCACTGATCTCTGAAATGGTAGTTTCCCTTGCTTTCGGCCTTCATAACAAAATCAGATTGAGTATGTGGCATTTCCATCAGTTCAGCAATGGCCCAAACAATCCAAATCAGCAGACTGTGGGAACGCTACTTATTATGATGACAGCAGGGAAAATTGGTATGTGTCAACTTTTTTTCAAGGCCACGCCCTCCACCCACTGGGCATTTGAGGACAGAGTTATAGTGCAGACTCTCTTGGCAAGCCTTTGTTCAAACTTTCTAGAGCTCATTTTTCTAACCATTCAGGCAGATGAGGACTCAGCACATTCAGAGGGGAAATTTTAAGAAATTTTCCTTCTGAGTCCTTTCTGGAAAATATGAAGTTATGCAGTTCTTTCAGAAAATAGTTCCCTAGCGAGCCATTGTTTTTGAGAACCTGCTCAAATTCCCTGAAACTGCACTAGAGGATAAGTTTGTATGAAATCATGCAGGACCCCTCAGCCCATTTTTCTGTGTACCTTGCCAGAGAACAGATCCATGACGTGTTCTTAACTTGGGGACTTTTTATATTCCATGGAAGGGCCCTCTCGGAGACCCTTTCTTCCACTTGTTGTTGTTGCTGCTGTTGTTCAGTTGCTAAGTTATGTATGACTTCTTTGCGACCCCATAGACTACAGCATTCCTATCCTCACTGTCTCCTGGAGTTTGCTCAGATTCATGTCCATTGAGTCAGGGATGCTATCTATCTATCTCATCCTCTGCTGCCCCCTTCTCTTTTTGCCTTCAATCTTTCCCAACATCAGGGTCTTTTCCAATGAGTCGATTCTTCGCATCAGGTGGCCAAAGTATTGTAGCTTCAGCTTCAGCATCAGTCCTTCTAATGAATATTCAGGGCTTATTTCCTTTAGGATTGACTGATTTGATCTCCTTGCTGTCCAAGGGACGCAAGAGTCTTCTCCAGCACCACAGTTCAAAAGCATCAGTTCTTCAGTGCTCTGCTTTCTTTATGGTTCAACTCTCACATCTGTACATGACTACTGGAAAAACCACAGCTTTGACTATATGGACATTTGTCAGCAAAGTGATGCCTCTGTTTTTTAACACACTGTCTTGGTTTGTCATATGTTTGTCAAATGTTTCTTCCATTTGGCAAGACATAAACACAGGCATTTGATTATGACTTATTATCAGCAAAACAGACGTCAATGTGGAAGAAACTCAGAGATTACTTGACAACCACACCAAATTTCTCTTTCTGTGTCTTCCTAAAGAGTGTAGATTACACAGGGAAAAAAAAAAGTAAATCCAAGAACAGGCTTGAGTAGCCTCTAGTTCCCTATGGAAAATATGCAAACAGACTCTAGTATAATACAGAAGAGCAAAACAATTAACGTTGTGCACAGTAAGCTTTTCACAGAAAACCTGAAAACTGGAAATTTCTCAGCCAAATTGTAGCAGGAGGGAGAAATTGTAGTGAAACATCAAGCACCACAAAGCCCCAAAGACTCATATTCAAAAGCACATGGTTTGTGGGAAAGGCAAATACAGAGTGGTGAATAAGGTATTCCGAGTGAACACTTGAAGTATATCAGCATGTGTATCTAAATTCCTTAATTACTGTGTTCAAAGGAGCAAATATTAAGGTGCCATAACTGTCTCCCAAATATTTACTTTAGGGATAAATCTTTCCATGCTTGCTTTTAATCCTTAGGCAGTTTTCAGAGAGGAAAAAAAAATCAGATGAAATCCATCCAGCCACGTCTAATTACGCGAAAGAAGGAAATAATACACTTTTCTTAATACAAAGAAAAAAAATTACAATTGACTCCACGTTCCTTTGATGAATATGATGTCTTTCATTTCGCCTCTGTGTGTGAAGTTTTTGGTGATGTATTTCTGATATGTAACTTTCTACAGATAAAGGTCCAGAAGATCTCTTTCTTCAGCAAGCTCCTGGGGGGTGATTGACCAGAGAAGGCAGACAGAGCTATAGAATAAACTCACTCATTCATTCATTCACCCCTATATATAACACTTTAAATGGATCAGCACTTTAAGTAGTGACACTCTAAGTCACCTCTCCTGCAGTGTCCAGAGACTTGGTGGGTAAGTGTAAAATAGGACTTAGACTTTGACAAGGGAAGATCTTGAGGGTCATTGCTGATCATGAAATTAACCTACTATAGAGGACTTCTAAAATGGAATACTGCAGGTAAGCCACAGGTTCAATTGAGAATCCCAGGATTCCTCAATTCTAGCTGTACAAAAGGATTACAAAAGCTTTTCCAAAAGCTGGACACTCCCCCCACCGACCCCCACCTCACACCCTCCCCAAATCTGGCTCAAAGTTTCAGGGGTGAACTGGGCTGAGTCACTTTTAAAAGCTCTCAGTGATTCATGCTGGTGTATGGCAGAAATGAAACCAACATTGTAAAGCAATTGTCCTTCAGTTAAAAATAAATAAAAGCTCTTGGTGAATCTGATATGTCACCAGGGTTAAGAATCACCAACCCAAAACCAATGAGAATGTTCAATAATGAAGCAAAATTGGTAGATTTAAGTTTAAGAAATTACTCAGTAAACATGTTTCTGGTGATACTGTCAGTATTCTGGTGGTTTCAGAATCTCTGGGACAAGCAAAGGCTGACACGGGAGACAGGAAACGCTGTAGGATTCCCCTGATTCTACCTCTCACTGGCACCTGCCTTTGACAAGATATCTCTTTTTTTGTTTGTTTGTTTGTTTAATGTTTTTTCACATTGTTTTGCAACTCTCAGCACCATCCAGCTCCTGAATGTTTCACCTTCCTAAACTGAAACTCTGCCCCCATTAAATACTAATTCCCCATTCCCTCTCCCCACCCCACTGTCCCCCTGCCCCCAGTAGGGACCCATGTACTTTCTGACTCTGTGGATTTGACTATTCTAGGTACCTTGTATAAGGGGAATCAAACAGTGCTTGTCTGCACCTAATGCATATCAGAATGCATTTGTAATAAGGTTAACTTGATACATGTCCTACAAACAGATTGTGTCTTCTTTTTTTATCCCCTGTACTATAGAGTAGGTTCCCATTAGTATTTTATACCTGGTGGTGTGTATATGTCAGTCCCAATCTCCCCACTTATCCCACCCTCTTTTCCCCCCTTGGTGTACATACATTTGTTCTCCAGGTCTTTGCCTCCATTTTTGCTTTGCAGATAGGTTCGTCTGTCCAAGGTACTTCGTTACACCCGTATTACCTCCAAACAGGAAAAATACCACACAAGGTTTTATGAGGAAATCATATGGTCAACACAGTGTTTAGCACTGTGCCTCCTTCTTACCAAGTGTGGGACATTGAAAAATGACTCCCCCACCACTGACCAAATGTATTCAAGGCACATTCTTGGAGTCTGTGAACATCATCTTGTCTGCAAAAAGGGTCTTTGCCATTTTGATTCAGGATCTTGAGATGAACAGATCATCGTGGGTTATCCAGGTAAGCCTTAAATTGTGTGACAAGTATCCTTATAAGAGAGACAACGGGGTGGGGGGACACTGAGAGAGGACTCACAGAGGAGAGGGTGCACGCAGAGGGCAGCGCACGTGCCGACAGAGGCCTGACTGGAGTGCCGTGGCTCCAAGCCCAGGAACCCCGCTCAGAAAAGGTCCGTCTAGTCAAGGCTATGGTTTTTCCTGTGGTCATGTATGGATGTGAGAGTTGGACTGTGAGGAAGGCTGAGTGCCGAAGAATTGATGCTTTTGAACTGTGGTGTTGGAGAAGACTCTTGAGAGTCCCTTGGACTGCAAGGAGATCCAACCAGTCCATTCTGAAGGAGATCAATCCTGGGATTTCTTTGGAAGGAAGGATGCTAAAGTTGAAACTCCAGTACTTTGGCCACCTCATGCGAAGAGTTGACTCATTGGAAAAGAGTCTGATGCTGGGAGGGATTGGGGGCAGGAGGAGAAGGGGACGACGGAGGATGAGATGGCTGGATGGCATCACGGACTCGATGGACATGAGTCTGGGTGAACTCCGGGAGATGGTGATGAACAGGGAGGCCTGGCGTGCTGCGATTCATGGGGTTGCAAAGAGTCGGACACGACTGAGCGACTGAACTGAACTGAACTGAACTGATTACTGTAGCCCACCAGACTCCTCTGTCCATAGGATTGCCCTGGCAAGAATACTGGAGTGGTTTGCCATGCCCTCCTCCAGGGGATCTTCCAGACCCAGGAATTGAATTCGCATCTCTTATATCTCCCGCATTGTCAGGCGGCTTCTTTACCACTAGTGCCACCTGAGAAGCTCATCAAAGCCATTATGCTGAGTTAAAAAGACAAGATACAGAAGAGTATATATACACTGTATTATTCCATTTATATCAATGTTTAGAAAACGAAAACATTTTTTATGAATGAAAAATCTATAATGACAGAAAGCAGATGGATGGTTACCTGAGGATATGGTGAAGGATTTAGAGGGAGCTTGGAGGGATCACACGAAAAGGGGCACAAAGAAACTTTGGGAGTGATATTTCCCTGTAAAATCTAAAATATGGCACTAATAAACTTGTCTACAAAACAGAAGCAGACTCGCAGACATAGATAACAGCCTTGTGGTTGCCAAGGTAGGGGGAGGGAGAGGGACTGACTGGGAGTTTGGGGTTAGTTGATGCAAATGATTACATTTAGACTAGATAAACAACAAAGTCCTATTGTATAGCACAGGGAAATATATCCAGCCTGCTGTTATAAAACATAATGGAAAAGAATATAAAAAAAGAATGTATATATGTATATAGTTGAGTCGCTTGCTATATAGCAGATTTGCCCAACATTGTAAATCAACTGTACTTCAATTTAAAAAAATAGAAAACTTTGGGAGGGATGGAAATATTGATGTCTTAGAAGTGGTTGTGATTTCTTGGTTGTATAAATCTGTCAAAACTGTTCCAAATGCATATTTTTAAAATGTGCACTTGATTTCGTATTAACTCAGGCTCAGTAACGATGCTACAAAAGAAATTTCAACACCCACCTCTAGGAGAGCAAGTAGACCAACGGGAAAGCCATTGGGAATCCAAAACTTGAGAGAATTTAGAATTGACTGACAGGAGTGATGGAAGGAAAGGAGTTCTGGGGCAGCATCATCAGAGCCTTAATGAAAGGTGATGTTTTGTAGTGTTTCATGGTAATGATCTGAATGAGTGACTGAGCAGTGCGGTGAGCCACAGGATTACCCCATTTCAATCAGGCTCTCATTTCTCAGGTCGGGAGCCTTCCTGGGTATTGTTCAAGTCTGCTCTCTGGTGCTTGCAGAGGATCCTTGTTATTGGTTTGTCTCATCTGGGAGATGCTCTCTGATGTCCCTGTTAATTGCTCCTCTTTTCCAGGGCTTAAGCTGCACGCAGGTAGGGAGAGTTCTCCTGACTCCCTGACCTGGGTTCCCCATGAAAGCAAGCCCAGAGGAGAGCGAACTGCACGCTCACTCCAATTTCTTCAGGGGATGGCTTGCTCTTGTCTGTGTCTGAGGTATCTTCTGCTCCAAAAATGTCTTCAGACCCACTGCAGGAAGCCTTTGAATATGGCAGAGCAGTTGTCACATTTCCACTTTAAAATGGGATATGCTGAAAAAGAAAGTTGAGAAGTATTGGAAAGTGGGAATAAAGGAAAACATTTCTTGCCCTTGTTGTTGTTCAGTTGCTCAGTCGTGTCCTACTCTTTGCGACCCCATGAACTGCAGCACGCCAGGCTTCCTTGTCCTTCACCATCTCCCGGAGTTTGCTCAAACTCATGTTCATTGAGTCAGTGATGCCATCCAACCACTTCATCCTCTGTCACCCCTTTTTCCTGCCCTCAATCTTTCCCACCATCAGTGTCTTTTCCAATGAATTGGTTCCTCACATCAGGTGGCCAAAGTATTGGAGCTTCAGCTTCAGCATCAGCCCTTCCAATGAATTATTCAGGCTTGATTTCCTCTAGGATTGACTGGTTTGATCTCTTTGCCGTCCAAGGGACCCTCAAGAGTCTTCTTCAGCACCACAGATGGAAAGCATCAATTCTTTGGCGCCCAGCCTTCCTTATGGTCCAGCTCTCACATCTGTACTTGCTACTACCACCACTCAAATATACACCCCAAATCACTTTCATTATTTCTAACTTTTTTCTATTTAAAGACTTTTTAAAAAAGCAATTATCATTTTGCTACATACACAGCCTTACTTTCTGTTTCTTCCTTTATCATTACTTCTTGGTCACTTTTCTTACTCATCTTATTAATATCTGCAATTAAAACTTCAGGCTTGGAAAGGCTCCTCTGAAGTACATGGAGATCACTGGATTTGTTCCATACGTAACAACTTTAAATTTGCAAGATTGTACGCCTCCAAAAATAATAGGAGAGACTCCTGCCTGGCTGTCTGGAGCCCGATAAACAACTTCATTAATTAAAAGGTGCAAGTCATTAGCATATGTTACTGCTATTACTCTGTACTTTAATGTAATTTACATTTGCTTCGTTATGCCAGGTTAAACTTTCTGCTGCTTCTGAGCCTTCTTTCTTTTTTTAACCAGCAGCCTCTCTTTCATGTTTACTGAATAGTGTTATGAGCAGGATTAATCTCTTTATTTCTATACGAGAGCAAATCCAACCTTAATAATTTAATCACTACTTATAGAAATTTAAGATGCAGAGTAAATAACACTTCAAAAGAAAAGTATTCGTATCTAGAAATATAAAATCAATACAGGCAGATAACTACTTCACTAATACTCCCAAATGATGTTGCTACATAGTGGTCAAAAATTTCATCTAAAATATCACATCATGGCTAGAACAATAACAACAAAACAGAATATTAAAAAATATAAGCATATAACTTACAAAATGAAAGTGTGGTGTTCCTCAACAGAAAAAAAAAATAGGAAGAAGGGGGAAACAAAATTAAAATATTTTACTAAAATGTTTTATAAATTTTAATTATCACTTGATAAATTAATTCTAGTTTGCTAAAAATGTAAACTATTTTCCTAAAATGGAATTAAAACTAGAAGAAAAATATGATCATCTCATTTCCCTTCAGTCTTCAGTTTGCTTTTTATGAAAGGTAGACGCTTTGGAAAACTGAACTCTTTAAATTACTATGAAAGTCTATACACTCCTTTCAATCTTGGAAAAATTTTGTTAGCAGAATCTTAAGATTACCAATTTATATTTTATATAAGTTCAGTAAACTTTAAATAAAAATCCTCTAAACTTTGCCAACTGAGTTCTAATCTATAAAGAAAATTATATTTGAGATGATTTAAATGACCAGAAACTACATAAGTCTATTGATTTTTTAAGATATTAAGAAAAAATGAAATATTCCTGTCATTCTGTGGATTTGTTAATGTCTTTATTTGCTGCAAAAATGCATGCTATGTCTCATTCAATTACTGACGGTACCTTAGGGTAGGAATTCATTCAATCAAGAGATCCACGGATCAATAGAAAGTGGGAACCCCATTCATTTAGCTTATCCTTTCAACATCCTACTGAGTGCTCCCTATGTGCCAGTACACAGGAGGAAAATGCTTAATTACGAAATCTTAGATCACAATCAGATGCTCCTGAAAATCACCACAAAGCCTTCCTAGACCCACTTGCTCCTAGTCCCTACATCTCAGAAACAATCCTGGCAATTGCTTTCACAAACGTAACATATCTCTCCATATAAATCATCAATAATTATTTATGAAAGTGAAAGTGAAAGTTAGTCACACAGTCGTGTCCGACTCTTTGTCATCCCATGGACTGAAGCCTGCCCCGCTCCTCTGTCCGTGGAATTCTCCAGGGAAGAATACTGAAGTGGGTTGTATACTTCCCATCTCCTTCACCCCAGTTCAATACATGGAGGAGGAGGGAGTCCAAAAGAGTTGGACACGACTGAGCGATTTCACTTTCACTTTCTTTACCAACTGAGCCACTAGGGAAGCCCCAAGGACTGCCCTTCTCCAGGAGATCTTCCTGACCCAGGGATCAAGCCCAGGTCTCCCGCATTGCAGGCGGATTCTTTATTATCTGAGTCACCAGGGAAGTTTTTTCATTATTTATGGAGAGCCTCTTGAGTGAGTGAAAGTCGCTCAGCCATGTCTGACTCTTTGCGACCCCATGGACTATATACAATCTATGGAATTCTCCAGGCCAGAATGCTGGAGTGGGGAGCCTTTTCCTTCTCCAAGGGATCTTCCCAACACAGGGATGCAACCCAGTTCTCCTGCATTGCAGCTGAGCCACAAGGGAAGCCCATGAGAGCCTTTTATGTACGGACAATGCATAGATAAATATGGTAAATGCTCCACCATCAGATAGCTTACACCTAGTGGGAAAAGAGGCAGTGTTCCAAAGCATTAGTTTTATGTCTTATTACTACTTGTTTCTGGAAAAGGAAATGGCAACCCACTCCAGTATTCTTGCCTGAAGAATCCCAAGGACAGAGGAGCCTGATGGGCTACAGTCCTTAGAGTCACAGAGAGTCAGACATGACTGCGTGACTAACAGTTTCACTTTCACACTACTAATTACAGGAGGGGAAGGGCTTCCCTTGTGGCTCAGCTGGTAAAGAATCCGCCTGCGATACAGGAGATCTGGGTTCGATTCCTGGGTTGGAAAGATCCCCTGAAGAAGGGAAAGGCTACCCACTCTAGTATTCTGGCCTGGAGAATTCCATGGGCTGTATAGTCCTTGGGGTCCCAAAGAGTTAGACACGACTGAGCAACTTTCACTTTCACTTTGGGAGTGGAAGACCTAAGTGTGTACAGACCCCACCGGAGCTCAGATGGGGAAGAAATTACTTTTGTTCGGAGGCTGGCTCAGAGTTATTAGATTTTCTTTCTTTTCTGCTGCAATGTAAGGGCAGGTGTGTGTGTGTCTTAATTGAATCCTTAAGAATGACTGCATACCCAACAGACACTAGGTGCTCAAGAATATTTGTCTAATGAATGAATGACTCAACATTTGACTTAAAGATTAGGATTTGGTCCCATTGCTGATGAAGCAGGTGGCTGGAGAGGAAGTCCAGGTGCAACTCAACTTCAGGTTTCCAGGTTGAATTCCAAAGGGTATATAACGTGAGGTGCTGTAATAGACAAGTCCCTAAATCACAAAGGCTTAGTATGATAGCGTTTGATTTCTCTTTCAGGTCAGCACGTATATGGGTTGGGCAGTCCTCCTTCCTGGTTTTGTAGCTTCATTGTTTGGAATATGGGCTTCCCCGGTGACTCAGTGGTAAAAGAATCCTCTTGCCGATGCAGGAGACACACGTTAGATCCCTGGGCTGGGAAGATGCCCCGGAGAAGGAAATGGCAACCAGCTCCAGTATTCTTGCCTGGAGCATCCCATGGACAGAGGAGCCTGATGGGCTACAGTCCCCGGGATCACAAAGAGTCAGACACGACTGAGCATGCAGGTTTGGAATACACTCCAAGGTGGCCAGAGAAGAGGAAGAGAGGAATGGAGGAACCACCTGAGTCTTACCTGCCTTGGTCTTCATGCTCAGTTAATTAGGATTAATCATGTGTCTGGAAGAGAGGGTGGGAAAGTGGAGAAAGACCCAGAGTATTCAGGAGCACAACCTCCTTGCCACTTAAGTCTACATTTATTTGAATATCACATCTTGTGCATATGTGTGTGTACATGTGTGTATGTCTGTGTGAGTGTCTGTGTGGGGGTAATTTTCATTTGCTCTCAATTCCTCTGCATTTGTGCTAAGTCACTTCATTTGTTTCCAACTCTTTGTGACCCTGTGAACTATAGCCTGCAAGGCTCCTCTGTTCATGGGGATTCTCCAGGCAAGAACACTGAAGTGGGTTGCCATGCCTTCCTCCAGGGGATTTTCCTGACCCAAGGACTGAACCCTCAACTCTTACGTCTCCTGCACTGGCAGGCGAGTTCTTTACCACTAGCGCAATTCGGGAAGCCCCCATTTCCTCTAGCCATTTCCAAATCATAGGTCAAAACCCTTACCTCGTTTGTCACTCCCACAAAGCTTTATCCTATCCAGCTGCTTATGAAATGCAGGTGTTAACAAGGATTATGTTCAGATTGAATTTTATTCATAAATAGAAGAGAGATTTTCTACTATAATTTGTTTGATTACAATATCTTTGAGTTGGAAATCCAACTTAAAGGGATTTGCATTTGGAGCTGATCAGCAGAGAATTCTGGCTAATAGTTATATCCAATCAACCTTTCTAGGCCTCAGTTAATTCATCTGAGAAATGGGTTGTGATATTCGTTTATGAGATTCTTGGTTTCTTCAAATAATCCTAATGCTTTCTTCCAGGTTGAACCATGTAATGACTAAATATTTGATTTTTATGCTGTTGAAATGAAAAACGGAGTCCAGTCTTGAAAATTCCCCGGGCAGACAAAACCAGTTTAGTCAAGTAAATAAAGCTTCATTTAACTTATTCACCTTGAACAGGATCACTGTTTCACTTATGCCTCTGGAAATTATAAGCAAAACTTGAGCTGTTTCCCAAGCTGATATGAGGTAACCACTGAAAATTCTAATATTCAAACCAATCACATAGAAGAATAAACAGTCCCTGTTTTCTCACTATATAAGCTGCTTGATAACGACATGTTTTATCAAACTGAGCCTCATTTCATGTTTTGATTTGAGTGCTTTGGCTTGCAAACTGTCTTTTTGGTGTATACACATAAACTTTTACTAATTACTACTCTGGCAATTCACTGGCTTTACTTCAGCTTTTTCTAAACGTTTGATAATACATGACTCCTAACCATGTAAAAACAACTGGCAAGACGATACGGAATTCATGGAAGAGTATAGATAAACATGGCAGATACTTAGACTGAGTGGTGTGTGGGAGGTACATGGTTTTTGACAGTTTCCTCTGTTTTTTAAACATTGATTTTGTTTTCTTATTTCCTCTGAGTTGTGTTAGTAAGAGGAGTAATGGGTGAATGCTTAATTGTTTGAAAAGAAAAAAAAGGATTAGGTAACAATTTATCTGGAATTTAAACTCAAAACACAGGAATTGGCCAAGCTGAATTCCCTCCAGATTTGAATTAGGCATGATTAGCTGAGTATCTGGAGAAGGCAATGGCACCCCACTCCAGTACTCTTGCCTGAAAAATCCCATGGATGGAGGAGCCTGGTAGGCTGCAGTCCATGGGGTCGCTAAGAGTCAGATACGACTGAGCAACTTCACTTTCAATTTTCACTTTCATGCATTGGAGAAGGAAATGGCAACCCACTCCAGTGTTCTTGCCTGGAGAATCCCAGGGACAGGGGAGCCTGGTGGGCTGCCATCTATGGCGTCACACAGAGTTGGACACGACTGAAGTGACTTAGCAGCAGCAGCAGCAGCAGCAGCTGAGTATCAGAAAAAGGATGTACAAATGAATAAAATCTCATTTAAGTTTTTTGAAAAACCTAGAATCTCAGTTTTTGGACACAGGGTTAGTATGCAGTTAACATGAAATTTTGGTGACAAAATGTCCCGTTATCAAGAGAAGCTATCAGAAAAAGCCCAGACAACTGAGAGACTTGCCTCCAGTCACTGCGCACGTACATTTGTCTCAACCAGTAGCTCTCTGTATGCTAGTAATTTGGGCTTCCCTGGTGGTTCAGCGGTAAAAGAATCCATCTGGAATGCAGAAGGTGCAGAAGATTCCGGTTCCATCCCTGGGTCAGGAAGATCCCCTGGAGGAGGAAATGGCAGCCCACTGTGGTATTTTTGCCTGAACAGTCCCATGGACAGAGGAGCCTGGCTGGCTACAGGCTATGGGGTCGCAAAGAGTCGGACACGACTGAGTGGCTAAGCACATCTAAGTAGTTTTCCAACTTCAGGGTGAATCTGAATCACACAGGTGCTGGAGTGGGGAGACCCCAACCCTTGAATTCTGATTCTGCAAATCTGGGGTGAGACCTGAGTATCTACATTTCTAACACATGATGCCAATGCTGCTGGTCTGAGGACTAAACCTTGAGAACCAGAGTTTTAGATCTTTTCTGGAGAAGAGATTTAATGAAGGTAACAATAAGAAACTGTGCAAGAGATAAATGTTTCTGGATGCCATATCCAGGGTGTACCTGGCCCTGGTCACTCGCCTGGCCATGGTAGAGCCCACTCAATATTTCTTGCTAATTTAATATCTGCAATGAAAATGGGCGAAAGGGAAGGTTGGCAATTGTATTGCTTGTGGATAGAGTCAAATGAGGAGACGGCTTCAATTTCTAGTTATTTCATGGAATTTGGGGTCCAAGAGGGATGTTAAAAATTCTTTGAAGGAACACGAGGCTTTGGGAAGGATGCACCATGAGAGAGACAACCCAGGCTCAGCTTGATCCATTTGGTTTATTAATGGGGAGAGAGAGAGAGCTGCTGACATGGTTCCCACAGTCAACACATTTGCATTGACTGGTCAGCCTTCTGTAGGATGATTTTCAAATATATCTGGAAGCAAACTTGTGAGACTTGTATAGAGACTTTCATGTGTCCAGATCAAATATACCTGGTTTGAGATTTCCCTGATGGTACAGTGGATAAGAATCCATCTGCCAATTCAGGGGACACAGGTTCGATTCCTGGTCCAGGAAGATTCCATATGCCATGGACAACTCAGCCTGTGCATCTTGAGCCCACGCTCCACTGCACTGAGAAGCCTGTACACCACAATGAAGGGTAGCCCATGCTCGCTGCAACTAGAGAAAAGAAACAGACCCAGAGAAGCCAAAAATAAATAAAAATAAAAATATGGAGAAGGAAATGGCAACCCACTCCAGTAATCTTGCCTGGGAAATCCTATGGACAGAGGAGCCTGGAAGGCAGAGTCAGACACGACTGAGGGAGGGGCAGGCGCTGGCTAGAGGCCCCACAGCTTTTCACCCCTGGTCTGGGAAGACCGCACGTGGCAGAGCAGCTGAGCCCATGCATCACAGCCACTGGGCTGGGGCTCTCAAGCCCGGGAGCTGCAGTACGGAGGTCTGTGGGCACCAGAGCCTGTGCTCCCGGAGAGGAGCCACCACGGTGAGAAGCCCACGCCCCCCTAAAGAGCAGCCCCTGCTCGCCACAGCTAGAGAAAAGCCCCTGCCACATGAAGACCCTGCATAACCATAAATAAAATCATTAAAAAAATAGAAGCAATATTGTAACAAATTCAATAAAGACTTAAATATACACCTGGTCTGGGAGTGAAAGATGAATAACTGAGATAAGTTTGTCCAAGGAATTTTGTAGCAATAAGTTACTTAGATAGTGAAACAAGAGAGACTATCTTCCAGGTTGCTAATTAAGTCTTCATGCCTAGAGGAATCTTCGATCTGGTTTATAAGCGAGTCTCTTTTTACTGTAAACAAATAGAGCTACTTAGTAATTTTTAATAATAGAGTTTCTGTATATACAATACCACTTTTAAGTTTGATATCGCATTACACAAGTGCCTTGTAAAGTGTGTCATAAATGCCCAAATTATAAGGAATGTGGAAATCCTAACGCAGCCTTGCAAATCAGGATGAAAATAAATCAGGCCATGGGATTTTCCAGGCAAGAGTACTGGAGTGGGTTGCCATTTCCTTCTCCAGAGGATCTTCCCGACCCTGGGATCGAACCTGGATCTCCCACATTGTAGGCAGATGCTTTACCCTCTGAGCCACCAGGGAAGCCCAAATCAAGCCACAGGAAGTTTAAATCACCCTGCCACCCACTAGGAGGTGCACATATAATAAAATGATGAAAACTTTATTATTTTCTATCTGCCTGACCTAAGTTGTTACTCTCCAAAAGCTCAGTGGGCACATGTTAAGAAGCTAGGCAAGAGTATACCCACAAATTACTTTTTTTTAGGAAAGAACTAAAGAGATGAGAAGGGGACGACAGAGGACGAGATGGTTGGACGGCATCACTGACTCAATGGACATGAGTTTGAACAAACTCCAGGAGATGGTGAAGGACAGGGAAGGCTGGTGTGCTGCAGTCCGTGGGGTCACAGAGAGTCAGGCACAACTGAGTGACTGAACAACAAAAGAGATGAGCACATGCCATTTTCTACTCAGAGTCATTCTAGATTTCAACTGGCCTAAAAACTACACCTCTGAATTCCTTCTCAGGGCTTGTAAGAGACACCTCACTGACAAGGAGGATATTTCGATAGAGTCCTGAGAAATATTCAGGGCAAGATTCCAAACTCCGCACATGGTTGGGCTTTTAAAAGTGCTACTTATTGGTGAAGAAGCTTAAGTGCAATGCCGCTGACCTTCTATCTTCTGCATGTAATTAGAGGAAGCACACACACACATTCATTCATTCATTCACTCAATCTAGGCATATATTTGAATTAGGCAAAGACTTCTTACTCTTAGTATAAGGGAATCATAGTTCATAATTCATCTGTGTGTGCCAAGTTGCTCAGTCGTGTCCAACTCTTTGCGGGCCCAAGGACTGTAGCCCATCAGGCTCCTCTGTCAATGGGATTCTCCAGGCAAGAGTACTGCAGTGGGTTGCCACTCCCTTCTCCAGGGGATCTTCCCAGCTGAGGGATCGAACCTGCGTCTCTTATGTCTCCTGCACTGGCAGGTGGGTTCTTTACCACTAGCGCCATCTGTGAAGCCCCGTAATTCATGCAAGTGTTTCTTTTACAGAAATTCTATGAGATTCTTGGCATTTAGCTCCTTAACTATACTTTCCATCTACTGAATTCATTCCCAGATCTGCCACTAATCACCTTTGTCTTTAACAGTCTTACAGATTTAATTGAACTGCCGAATCCTGCCATACCTTGCTTTCGGCCCCATAACCCTATAATTCCTATTAAAAAGTTTGGCAACCATGCCCCACTTCTCAGCAAGACTTAATAACAGTGATCTTCAGTAAGGTCTCATAATACCAGGCCATCATTATTTGGATAATATATGCTATTAAGAATTATCACAAATAATTGAAACTAAACCACACTTGTAAAAATAAAGGAACAAAGTATATATTGTGATGTGGCCAGGCAGGATGATCTTAGCAGATATGGGTGATTTAGGAAAGGGTTACATGGTCTTCTCAGGTGGCGCAGTGGTAAAGAATCCACCTGTCAGTGCAGGAGACGCAGAAGATGCAAGTTCAGTCCTTGGGTCAGGAAGGTCCCCTGGAGGAGGGCAAGGCAGCTCACTCCAATATTCTTGTCTGGATAATTCCGGGGACAGAAGAGCCTGGTGCGCTACAGTCCATAGGGTCGCAAACAGTCAAACATGACTGAGAGACTGTGCACACACATACACATGCATAAATAAAGGGGATAAGAGACAGCTCCTCTTTAATAGTGGAATGCTGACTAGTAAGTGTGAAAGGAATGATGGAAATAGAAAATTACTGTTTGGCAAACACCACAGTAATAATTTTTATAGGCAAGAATCATGAGTTGATGATAAAATTAGCTGGCAAAGCATAATAAGAAACAGGATGTTACATGGTCTCAAAATATCTTCCCATGAGAAATTCATTAATTGCAAAAGGAGACCAGTAACGTTCTGGTAGAGAAACCTGTCAGATACCATCATTACCAAATGGTCACAACTAACACGACCTATGGGCTTCCCTGGTGACTCAGATGGTAAAGAATCTGCCTGCAATGCAGGGAACCCAGGTTTGATTCCTGGATCGGGAAGATCCCTTCGAGAAGGGAATGGCCACCCACTTGAGTATTCTTCCCTGAAGAATTACAAGGACAAAGGAGCCTGGTGGGCTACAGTCCACAGAGTTGAAAAGAGTTGGACAAGACTGAGCAACTTTTACTTCACTTTCAACACCACTTATTTTATTTATTTATTTATTTATTTATTTATTTTTGAGACATGGTGTGATGGTATGCCTAATAAGGGAACAACAGCAATTCATGAAATTCTTGCCAAAAAGACACAATTTAAATTTAATCAAGATGATACACCAGGCGAATTCACGTGGAGGGACATTTTACAAAATAACTGGCCGGTGCTCTTCCAAAGTGTCAGGATCATGAAAGACAAAGAAACACTGAGGAAGGAACGGATTCAGATTAGAAGTAAGGAAACATGAGAGATGAATACAAGGCCTCATCCTTGATTAAATCCTGGATCCCAGACCAGATAATGACCTTTAACAGAACATTGGGTTTTAATTTGATGATCATGCTGCGTTTGTGTAAGATGCTAATATTTGAAGAAGACAAGAGTGAGGGGTATACAGGGATTTTCTTATATTTGCAATTTTTTTAAGTCAGAAATTATTTGAAAATTAAAAATTTTGTTAAAGCTTACTTCACAAACCAACTTAAATCTTACCTCCCTAAAATCTGCTATATAAAATTTAGCCTGTCAAATCACACATACCACCCTCTTGGCAGAGTGTGAGTTCAGGCTTAGTAGTGAGTGACTAAATATTACAACAAATTTACTGAGCACCTACTATGGCTCAGCAATTACACTAAGTACTAGAAACTTCATGGTTTGGCGCTCTGCATGCATTTAGTCATTAGATGCCCAGAACAATGCTATTTACACAGCAGCCCCTTGCTAAAAATATATTCAATAATAGGATTATGTTTTTGTTATCCCCTTTCTGCAAGTAAACATGAGTTGTTAGCTACCAGTCAATCCACTAGTCTCCCTGAGGCAGACTTGGCCTGACCCTCCTGGTCCCAGGCTGCCCTGTTTCTCTGTATCAGAAGGCACCTCTTTTCCTTTGGCCTTGCCTGCTCAGTGGGAATCCATCCTTGTCCCCCAGGCAATGCCAGGCACCATGGAAACACTGAGAGAAAGATATGCTTCCTCCAGGACCTTCGATGGATCCCTTGACCTCTTGGGCCTTCAGTGCTCTGCCTCTAATGTGGGAATCCTGATAATAATTTATCAAGGATTTGTCATCCTTCTTTGTGTGTGTACCGAGTTACTTCAGTTGTGTCCGACTCTTTGTGGCCCTAAGAACCACAGCCCACCAGGCTCCTCTGTCTATAGCAGTTTCCAGGCAAGAGCACTGGAGTGGGTTGCCATGCCCTCCTCCAGGGGATCTTCCTGACCCTGGGCCCAAGCCTGCATCTCTCATCTCCTGCACCAGCAGGAAGGTTCTTTACTACTAGCACCACCTGGGAAGCCTGCATCCTTCTTCACCAGGTCTAAGTGCAAATTCTCACTAAAGAAGAGTGAGGATAAAGCAGGGCCACTTGAGTGAGCCTGCTCCTGTGAAAAGGCGAGCCTGCTTCATCTGTTTAGTCAGAGGAAGCTTCTTGTACTTAAGATGTTTTTAGTCACACTTTCTCCTGGGTATATCAGAGCTAGCAAAAGGCTCATTTGTTTCTAAAATCTTACTCTATAAAGGAAACAAAATCATATCTCAGAATCCTACCTCATCAACTGTTCTCTTTCAAGGATCAAAATCATCAGGATAAATAAATGCCTTTAGCAATTTTATAGCAGCTTGGAAAACATAAGTAGGAATAAAGAACAGTTCTTTTAAAATGATATTTTCAATACAGTTGTGTGGGTTTTTGTTTTTGTTTACAGACTCACTGAACAGTTTGTGAGATCTCCCATGAATTTAAAAAAAAAAGAAAAAAATGTTTGACCAGGCCATAAAGCATGTGGGATCTTAGTGCCCCAACTAGGGACAGAACCTTCATCCCCTGCAGTGGAGGTACAGTCTTAACCACTGGACTATTAGGGAAGCCCTAGTTTGTGGGATCCTTGACCAGGGGTCGAACCTGGGTCCTTGTTAGTGAGAGTGCCTAGTCTTAATCACCAGACTATCAGGGAATTCCCAAGAATAGTTTTTTAAAAAGAAAAACAACAACAACAACAACAACAACAACAACACACACACACACACACACAGAAAAACACTGGAGTAAATGTATCCTCTTACAGATTCAATTGTAAAGAAATCATATGCCATCTAGGGGCATTTTGGGTAGGTACTCCCTACTCCAGCCCTTCTTTCCAAATCCCAAGTTTTGCCTCTGCAATGAAGTGTGCTGTTTACAGGGAAACAGCCTAGTTACTGTGCATTAGCTACACTCAAGCCATCATTCTCAATGGCATTTTGGCACCTCTGTTATCATCTCTACTAAGGCGCTCAGCGTGTATATATAAATCTGCTACCTTGTGTGGGCTGGTTTACAGAACTGTCCTGATATTGGCAGTTAAGGAATCGTCAGCTTGTGCCCTGATCAAGAGCCTGGCACGGAAATGCACATCCAGAGCAAGCAAGGCAAGGATGTGAAATAAAGAAGGACACACAATTTCGAACAGCTTGTGAGTTGCTGTGCTTAAGGAGACTGCAGCAGGGGATGCACTGGGACGGAAACCAGCCCAGAAGACACAAGGCAGGCATGCATTAAATAATCACATCGTCATCATGCGCCAGAATTCAAAGCAGGCAGGGACACGTAACTCTCGTGGGACAGCTTTCTGTAACCATTCCGAATACACGTACCCGACAACGAGCATTTCAGGAGATGTAACAGAAAAGGGAAAAATCCAAAGATTTTGTTACTTGGGGAAGGGTACATGGAGAGGATTCCCTCAGGACTAGAAACTACATAAACATGCATGCTGTGGCTGCCGATAATAGAGACTCAGGCTGTGAGAGTGGGCTGGCCAGTTTAGAGATACAGTATTCAGCATATTCGGTGTGGGCGACAGTGATAGAAAAATAATCTGGTTAACACCCTGGGTGGAGGCTGAGATGCTACAGATGTGGCTGCATACAGGATCAGCAGTGTCCATCATCTTAGAGCAGGGCTGGGGAATATCCTTCAAAAGTGTTAAATTGATGAAGACAGACCAACTCAAGACGCATATTTAAGGGGAGGGGAAAAGAAAGAGAATCTCTTTAAGTAACTAAAAAAATACCCACAAAAAACCCAAAACAAACCAGCACCTAGCCATCAGATACACACCCCCAATAGAATGCAAGCTTCAAACATTCTGTTTCTGTGAATAACTCCTTAAAATTCAGCTAAGCTGGCACTATTTCAGCATAATTCACTCACCCCCACTGACCAAGAGACCAATAGCGAGGCAGCTAAGCAGCTTTTGAACATGAACCTGAAATATCCTACAGAGTAGAAGCAGGAGTTTAAGCTGACTGCAAATAAGCATGTTTCCATCAAGCCCAGATTGTGTATTATGCCATCTGGTCAGAAGTGAAAAATGAGTTGAAGAATTAAAGGTCGTTTTTGAAAGTCTCATGGGAAGTGGAGTGTTGAACTTTCTTTCTGTTAATAAAGCTTGATCATGCTATCATTTATATGTCCCTGCAGATCTTCAAACTTTTAAACAGGAAATTTGACAGCTCAATGGGGAACCCAAATTGGTTTCCATGTAGAGGCATGGAAGGGTTACTGGCCTTGGAAGGAGGGGCATTGGCCCTGGCACTTCCTGGGTGTCTTGCAATGGAAGAGTTAGGGCATCTCTCTGCATCTCAGTTGCCTCCTGTCTCTATTTGCAAAACTGAAGAAAACCTCCTACCCTGCAGTGGTGTTATGAAGACGGAGAGGAGAAGACATTTGTGGAAGTCCTATGCAAATTGCAAAACATCTTTCATGAAAAGATGCTATTAGGTTAACAGAAAACTCAGCTTCAGATGGATGAGGTTTTGGAAGCCTCCATAGAGGCTCAACAGCTCAACAACAGTGATTAAGAAAAACACCAATACAGTATACTAACACTGTATCAAGACCACGGACTCAGAGGGAGAGGGAGAGGGTGGGATGATTTGGGAGAATGACATTCTAACATGTATACTATCATGTGAATTGAATCGCCAGTCTATGTCTGACGCAGGATGCAGCATGCTTGGGGCTGGTGCATGGGGATGACCCAGAAAGATGTTATGGGAGGGAGGTGGGAGGGGGTTCATGTTTGGGAATGCATGTAAGAATTAAAGATTTTAAAATTTAATAAAAAACTAACTAAAAAAATAAAAATAAAATAAATTAAAAAAAAAAGAAAGTGAAAAAAAAAAAAAGAACTAACCTACAAAGTACCTTTCACCACAGACACAACTGCGTGAGGTTGGGAGCTGGCAAGAAGACTTTAGAGAAGGAAATCAACATCTTATCCTTTATTTTTATGTCTTTAATGCCTTATAACTTAGGTGAATCATTCACTATTGCAGCTGCCTTTCTTTTTCAGATTATCTATGAGATCTTGTGAAGTGAAGTGAAGTGAAGTGAAAGTCGCCCTGTTGTGTCTGACTCTTGGCAACCTCATGGACTTAGTCCATGGAATTTTCCAGGCCAGAATACTGGAGTGGGAATTTCTCTTTCCCTTCTCCAAGGGGATCTTCCCAACCCAGGAATCAAACCCAGGTCTCCCACATTGCAGGCGGATTCTTTACCAACTGAGCTATGGAGGCTTGGCTTCTCCTTAATAAACCATTCATTTCATAAAATGAATATCTCTACAGTTGATTCTACTAGTTTGGTTGATTCCAACCTCCTCAGAAAAAGGAAATAATGGAATAAGACTTACAGAGCTCCTCATTTGAGTGACGCTGTCGTCACTGCCTGCTCCACCGATCAACGTGCTGAGAAACTTCCCGCATCTGTAGTATTTGCCCAAGTTCCAAAGATTCATTTGTACTTTTCTACAGTTGATAAGTAAATTGCAAAGATCCCTTCTGTCCCAAGAATGTTATTTGGCATTCAGATGATGCTTAACTATTCTGAGAATTATAGATGGTGATGATAAAGAAAATTTATTTAGTGGGGTTGCAATTGGTAAGCAGTTGGAAATGATTCTGAAGTTTTCATTCTATTTGAATTATTTTTGGAGGAGTGCCTTAATTAGAAGGAACCCAATCTTTAACATAGTAGAATAACACACAGAGAGCCTACATCAGAGGTATTTGCTTGAGAACACAAATTTTTCAGAACAAGCCATCTTGGGGTAGGAATGATAGATATCTATGGATAGAAAGATAAGTTGTTTTTGATCCATCTCTATATCAAAAATTCAAGTGAAAAAAATCACATGAGAGAAAGATGACTAGGAATCATTTCACTAACAATAATGAAATGATAGTCACATCTTTTATTTCATAACTAGAAGAACTGGTATTTAAAATAAACTCAGAGGTAATGGGCAGTAGAGATTCCTCACTTACATTTACATAATACCTTGTAGTTTATAAGGTGATTCCACATAGTTCCACAGGTTCTAACACTGAAGGAGAGTTAAGCTTTGGGAGGATCAATTTAGATTCAAAACATACTTCTCTCACTAAACAGCTGTATGCCTTGAGTAAGAAATGTAGCATCTCTGAGCATCATTTTCCTCACCTGTGAGAAAGTGATAAAAACAGTCTTGAAGTGTCATTTGCAGATTAAATGAGCTAATATTTCTAATACCCTCACTGCAGATGTAGGGGCTTGAAATGTAAATTTTCCTCTATGTGAAAATTGATGAGTCTGGACAGCCTTTGGGGACTGAATTTGAATGAATCAGTGGGCAAAACACCATTTGGAATTTCTTTGGTTTTCTTGACCAGAGGGACACTCCAATCCTAAAGCAAAGCACAGAGTTTGCCCCTAGCAATAAATGATGTATTGCTTTTTTCTTTGAGCAACTCAACCAATGGGAGGCATTGATTTTAATGAATGCAACATTAGCTCCTTTCAGGAAGGGGCCATATCCCCAAAGCTTGACCAGTGCCTGGAGCTAGTAGGTGCTCAGTAAACGTTTACTGAACAAATGAACTAACAAACAGGCACCCAAGTCCTGATATTTTTTCTCTTCTCTACCTTTTCATCCAGTTTTGAGCATTCTTATAATTTACACCCACACCTTTAAAATACTTTTTTTTTTTTCATGGATTTTCCTACCTCCTTGCAAAAGATTGCCAGAACTCCCTCATCTAGGCTAATCATGAGCACATGTGTCATTTATTTTCTGTACATGTTCCCAGGGCAGAACTACCTCTCTCTGTGGATGATCATTTGCCAGGCAGCTGGTCCCCCGTCCTTGGGAACTCAGATGTGTGGGATCCACTGCAGAGTTTCTGGCTCATTCTCATCTTCCCCAGATGGACACCTGCTTCCTCTCTGGGCAGTGTCGCTGACACAGCTCTGCCTTGATGGAGACCCTAAGTGCTTCCTGGTCCTGGTGCTGATGGTCAGACTAGCTTTTTTTTTTTTTTTCCAGGCCAGCTTTTGATTTAGAAATGTTTCACCTAGAGAACCATCAGGGCCTGATTTCCAAAGTAACTCTCACAGTTACCTGGGAAGTGACAGCTCCATTAATGCTGCTTCTTATTTCCCAGTGTTCAATTTTTAAAAGCAAAGGAATGTGATATTTGTGTGTTAAATGTATTCATGCACATGCCTGTTTTTAAAATACGTGAAGGACAGAGGAGGAAGAAAAACTCCACTAGAAAAGGAAGTAAGCCTTATACTGAGAGTAGCAACCTGTTTTTTGATCGTTTTAGTTATCTGCATACCTTTAAGATATTGGGGATTTAGTTCCAGACCACTGAAATAAAGCGAAAGTGAAAGTTGCTCTTTGCAACCCCATGAACTATACAGTCCATGGAGTTCTCCAGGCCAGAATACTGGAGTGGGTAGCTTTTCCCTTCTACAGTGGATCTTCCCAATCCAGGGATCGAACCCA
This sequence comes from Ovis aries, assembly GCF_016772045.2. Lineage (NCBI taxonomy): Eukaryota > Metazoa > Chordata > Mammalia > Artiodactyla > Bovidae > Ovis > Ovis aries. Next base: position 70,030,578 of record NC_056063.1, on the reverse strand, counting down.
GGTCTCCTGCACTGCAGGCGGATTCTTTACCAGCTGAGCCACAAGGGAAGCCCAAAATGAAGCAAATGCAGCAATAAAGCAGGGGATACATGTTTTGGCTTCTCAGAGCTTATAAAAGTTATGTTTATACTGTAGTCTGTTGAGTGTACAATAGCATTATGTCTTAAAAAAAAATTATTGTTGTTGTTTAGTCTCCAAATCGTGTCTGACTCTTTCGTGACCTTGTGAACTGTAGCCCACCAGGCTTCCCTGTCCAAGGGATTTCCCAGACAAGAATACTGGAGTGGGTTGCCATTTCCTTCTCCAGGGAATCTTGTCGACCCATGGATTGAACCTTCGTCTCCTGCATTACAGGCAGATTATTTACCACTAAGTCAAAAAAAAGTATATATCTTAATTAAAAATACTTTATTGCTAAATGTACTAACCATCTTAAGCCTTCAACGAGTGTAGTAGTAACATTAAAAAAAAATCACTGATCACCGATAACTATAACAAATGTAAAGATAATGCAAAAGTTTGAAATACTGTGAGAATTAGCAAAATGGGGTACAGGGACATGAAGTGAACAAATGCGGTTAGAAAAAAATGGCACGGAAGGATGATCAACACAGGGTTGCTTCAAACCTTCAATTTGTGAAAAACACAATATCCATGAAATGCAATCAAGTGAAGTACAGTGAAACAAGACATCCCTGTATTCCTAGCAACTGCTCTCCGAATCCTGTCACCCAATATGCAGACCAGAAGAAATGACTATTTACACAACAGAACATAACTTTCAAAAAAAGATCAAGAAAATATAGGCTGATGATAGAAAATCTTCCGTTTTTCAGTACCGATAGTATATCTTCAGTATTATAAGACTTTAATGCAATTCACTTGACATCAGAGAAAACAGACTGAAGAACATAAATCTGCATTTTTGTCATATTACGTAACACATCAGACTATTAATATTTAACGAGGTCTTGCAGTTAAGTATTCCATTTACATACACCATCATAATACCGAATTTGCAAATATTGCTGCTTTACATGCGTTTTCACATTGAGAAAATGCAAACCTAATGGGCCCAGCTCCTAGACATGCCACCTCTTGGTGAAAGTGTTCCTTTAAAAATCGACAACTAAAAAATAAATTGGCTCAGGCACTTTTAGAGCAAAGATCAGAACAAATGTTGCTTTCCTGTTCCTTTTGAGGTTTACATTTAACTCAGTATTTCAAAACTGAAAAATGTGCTGCCTCACGGACATGCTGGCCTTTGGCAGTTTTTAGAAGAAGCAAATAAAACTCTTCTTAAAACGTACCATTTCAAACATAGGGATGCCTGTATAGTCAAACTTTGTTCTATATCAAAACTCATTAGAATTCCCAGGCTTCTGATCTATTAAGGGTTACAGTTTTAAATACATTTAAAAAGTTATAGCTCCAAGCAGGGAGCTGAGATCACTTTCAGGGCAGAACCCAGCAGTTGAGAATTTCTAGGATCCACAATCTTTAAACCATCAGTGACAGTCTAGTTCAGATGATTTCTAAGGAAACTATTGCAGCCAGTTAGAGTGAACGTATTTAAAATACATTACGTATTGTTATGCAGCCACTCACTGCTTTCCACAAAATAAAATGCTTTTAAAAACTACCTGAACCGTGACAGGGTTCTGCCTGGCACAGTGTCTGATGCTCAATAAATATCTAATAAATGAAATAAGTCTTTGCTAATGTTGATTCAGAAAAAATAAAAGAAAACCAAACCGACAGAGTTGTTATCCCCCACCCTCCTTCCTACCCCCAGCAAGCGGAAATCCCTAGAGCACATGATGGGGCTTTGATCTGGAGCAATGACTGCCCTGGAGGCTCAGATGGTTTGTACTTTAAAGCAGAAGGGGGAGAAACTGGCCCTCCTGCCTTCTTAGAACCGTAGTTGACCTGAAATAACAGCCACCAGCTCAAGTTCAGAATTTCAGAGCCAGGGCTGGGCGCAGGATAGAATTCCTTTCTCCGTTTTTGGCCGGCACAGCTGACTTTTTGTATATTCCACCCCAGGACTCCTCCCCGGCCCCGAACTTTGTGCAGGCTCTTCTTAAATTACCCGGAGTCACAGCCAAAGGGCAAGCTCAGATGGAGCTGAGATGACCTCCTGGCTCAGGCGCTCGCGCTGGTCTTTGCTCGCTCTCTCCGGTCCTCCCCACCCCCGGGAAGTGATGTGCTTGCTGCGACAGCAGAGCCCCAGTGAAGATGTGGGCTCCAAAGCGCAGACCCGCAGAGCCTGGGCTGGACCACGCCTGCTCGCGGGCTGCGGAGCGCAGGCATGGGAACCTCCGAGGAAACCTCGGAAGCGCCTGGAGACCGACCGCGGGCCGCCCTGGGGCGCACGGCCGCCGCAGCCCGAGCTCGAGGCGGAGGCCCAGTGGCCGCGGAAGGCGGAGGCGCGGCGCATAACCATGGACCCTACCGGCGCGCCCAGCAGTGAAGGTTTCCGCGTCCCCGAGTTCCCTCGGGGTCCCCCTTTCGCCGGGGAGGGCACAACTTCGCTCCTCCAGGGCCTGGAGGATGCAGTCGCTGCCTGCTCTTTGCTTCCCTCTGCTCTCCGACAGCGGTCCCCCCTCTAGGCACCCCGCCCCTCGTCTCCTAGGTACCCGCTCCCCAAGCGCCCAGGACCCCCGACCCAGGGCTGGAGGTGCTGGGACGAAGGCAGGAAGGGGGAGCCAGGGACCGTGCCCAACACCTGCGGAGGAGCAGCAAGCGGAGGTGAAGATGGGGAAGCAGGGCCTCAAGTCCCCCCGCCCCGGTGGAGCGTGGACGCGCCAGGAGAAGCGAGATCACATGCAGTCTTCGTCCCCGAACTTCGGCAGCGGCCTCGCTGGCAGCCGCGGTCTCCCGCAAGGGGGCGAGGGAGTGAGGGGAGCCCAGGTCGCGACCTCGCGACGGCAGGGGGATGGGGGCCCTGGGCTACAGAGACCCCCAGTCCGCCATCGGCCCCCGCGCGTCACCCTCTGCGGCCGCGCGGTGCCCCTTAGCCCGGGTAATCAGGACCCCCTCCACGTCGTCCCCCGCGGCCCTGAGCTTGGTGGGGATCGTCATGGGGGAGCGCAGTGTCACTGGTCAGCGGGGAGCGGCCGGCCTCTGGCATCCCCCTGGTCTCTGCAGAGGTGCCACCAGGCGCGGGCGAGCACCGGGTTCCGGCTCCGGCTCCTTCCGCGCGGATGGAAGAGGCAGGCCGGGCTGGCTCAGCCCCCCACCCTCGCTTCGAGGGAGTCCTAGGGGTCTGGGACCAGCCGAGAGAAAGACCTGTTGCAAACTCTTAACACCCGCTCGAAAGACAATCAAATCGCTGGAGCAAAACCCTCTCTCCAAGTTGATATTTTGAAATGTCATAAATGCTGCATTGCAGTCAGATTGCTGCGCCCTTAAATGGGCCAATGATTTCCAGCTCTTTCCCACAAATTCCTTCAACCTGGGATTTCAATGTAAAGCCATTCAAATAAGTAAAAACCACTTTACTCCTGTTCGAGATTTCGCCAGCATTTATTCTGCTTAAAATTTGATATAGGACACTTTTTTTTTGTATTCCCATTTATCGCTTGCCAAGAAATAATTAAGAATAGGAGCTCGAAGATTAATTTTAAATAAAAAATCTTCTCCAATGAAAATGTCAGGTCATAAAAATTCCTTTTAAATCATAACAGCATATAAATCTTTGAAATTAACCATGTAATTACAATGTCTATCAACTTTTACCTTGAGCTTTGAGCCTCTCTTTTTAATCTTCCATTCTTTTTTAATGAATAGCTATTTTGAAATTAAAAAGTACTGTTCATTACACATGCCCCACTATAATAGGGTTTTTATCATATTTGCTCTATGTAAAAATACTTGCTACTTTGTAATTATTCACACGCGGATCCTTTCCTATATTGAGTAGAAAATAAAAAATGAAATAGAAGTCAAAGGTGCTTTAGAGCTGAATGATTTACACAATTCATTAAGGACGGTGATTTTTCAGTTAGCATCAGATTAAATGGTTACTTACTCTCAAATAGCCCTTGGGGAGTTGAATTGCTGGGTAGCAAACAGATTAAAGTTTGCATTGAAAGAAAAATTGAATTCAGAGGTAATCAATAGCATAATAGGGGCAGTGAGTGGTGCCTGCTGCCTGAAATGAAATTACCATATTTTTAATCTTAATTTTCCACTCTGTTTATCTGACAGTGTGGATGTGCAATCCAAACAGATAATGAGAGAGTGGGATATTGACACTGCTGTCCTCTGGAGTGCTTGTTTTCAGTGATTAAATGCTGTGATCTGTGATTACTTTGTGCAAAGATGTCGGGGCTGCTGGCCAGAACCATGGGAGGGGCACTCACTCCACAGCTGCAGCTCCGGGCTCTCCCAGGTCCTAATGTCTGAAATTCATCTTCCGCCGGCAATATAGAAAAATACAGGTTGCCTATTTATGTGTATATTTCAGCTGCACAAATTACAATAATTAATCCCATTATTATTCTTGTCCTGCTCAAAAACGTCCAATTAGATTAATATGGAGTGAACCCTCTAAGTTTTCTATTAATGAACTCACAAACTTGCTTCTTACAGGAAGATGTGAGTCGCAGGAAATGATAGGCTGGGAGACTTTGAAGGGGAGGTGTATTATCATTGGAGAAGCAAGAGGCAGAAGAAAATTTGGGGCATTGTTAAAGGCATCCAGCCCCAGCGGCTGCAATTATATAACAAGCTGTGATAATTTTCTGAAATGCAAATCTTCTTCTCTGGGTATTGGGAGAAAGTCCTCTTGTACATTTAATTAAATTAATACCTCTAGCCAAATAACAGAATTACCCAATCACAAAACTTTAAAAGTTGTATAAGTCCCATATTCTCTAAATTCATTATCTTTCGATACCTAAATGCACCTGGTGGTTAGTATAATTTTGGCAAATATCCTGTATTTAAAGCATTATTCCATTTTCCCAATGAGGAATTTTTACAAAGCTTCACATTGGACAGCATATTGTGGCAACATAATTTGAATTTGAATTCACTTAATCCCTCTGTGGGAATAGATTTACAATAGATGATGCCTATCTACCATCTACACCGACTACTAGCGATATACAGCCTGCTTTTGCTTCCAGTGTTAAAGTCTTCGAGTGTTTGGAAAATTCGGTAATTATGCATAGTTAATTAATTTATCCTCCCTTTAATCCATATGTGGACCCAAAGAGAAAGACATGAAGAGAAAGAGTAATGGGCAACGTTGGCTATGTGATAACAGATTATTACACACATTTATATCTCCAAATTGGAGAGTCGTCACAACAAAAAAAATGATAGTGCCACGTCTCATTTAGTCATCCCTTAGTCTTGGCTAGAAGTGTTGTCTTCAGTTCCTAATGCACAGGATAACGTTATATTTTTCTCAGTCATTTCTTTAAAAATTTTTCTTGGCTGTGGTGTGTGACATGTGAAAGATTAGCTTCCCGGCCAGGGATCAAACCCATGTCCCTTGCATTGGAGTATGAAATCTCAACCACTGGACCAAAAGCCAGGGAAGTCCCTTCCCAGTCATTTCTGATATGCACAACTGTCTGGGAAAGGGAGGGCTAGGCTAAGTGCTTAGAAGTGAATAGTGCTAAGTAACTGTGAAAAAAGTAAATTCGCTGGCTGTGAACTCAAGGCTGCTAACTCCCTGAGTCTTGTCTCTCACAAAAAAATCCCCCACTTCTCCGAAAGTCAAGTGGTTGAAATTGGAAAATTTTAATAAATTAATGTTTTAACCCTTGAGTAGCCACAGGCAACTCTGCTGTTGTAACAAATATTAAGTGGTAAAGAAACTCGGGACACATATATGCTGATAAATATTGACCAATGGCCATTGCGTAGTTTCATATTTTAAGTGTAGACTAAATAAATTCCCTCTTATGATATAAACCTGTGATGAGAATTGCACATCTTGGTTTTACCCCTTGCCTTAGGTACGCTATACACTGTTATTTTGTTAAATTGCTCTAAAGAAAAGTAACAGTAGACCTACATCATACGTGAATGCTGCCAAGTCCCAATGAATCTATACAGTCGTGCTGGAAAGAGCTTAAATTTTTTGCTTAGAGTCTTTAAAAAAAAATGCAAAAAGATGTATCAGGCAGATTAACAGTTTGAACTGATCCTTTCACATAGAGCGTCAGTACAGTTTGACAATTTATTCAGTATTCAGAAAAATTCATAAACTTGAATATAAACTACATACAGTCCTGTCTTCATTACACCAAACTAATCCAGTTTTTTTGATAACTGGTATTGTGCTCCTTTAAAAATTTTTTATCAATACTTGAACATGCTGATTCTTATGGCAGTGGAATATGGCTGATACAGATCCATTGACATGGAAAGTAGTCAAAGTGCTATTTGAACTTTTTTTCCCCTATCTCTTGACTACCTCTATAATCCAACTGAAACCTACGTTTTCTAAGGATACAAAAGCTCTCCTCTACCCCTATACCTGCAGTCACCACTCGAAGTTTATTGAGCTTTAGAGCACACAAAGAGAGTGAGAAAATCCAAACCAATCTCTTTCCTTTCACGTTCTAAATCCTGACATGGTCCATCACCTTTTAAAAATAGTGAACTGGCCTTCCCCAAAAACGAGAAAGGAAACAAAATCTAATGGAAAACAATGGGAGAAGGATAATCTAATCTTTAAATAAGAAGACAGGTTTCTGAAAGCTTAAGAGGGGTGAGTTTCACACTGATGTCACCTTCTCCTGAAAAATACCAGCCCTCCAGGAGGTGAAGAGAGAAATATTAATGCCATTAATCTATTGTCCCTGAATTCCCCCCTAAATAGATGGGATTTGAGCGAAGGCTCTAGGTCACAGAAGTGGACGTATTCATGGGAAACAAAGTGGTTTGCTCCTGATTGGCGTTTAGTTCGTTCAGCCATTAACAAGCCAGTCCTGGGAAAACCTGAACGTTCTGATGAACCACACACGCGAGCGAATAGCTATGACTTCCCATCAATGATTCAAACTTTCCTTCCAGCTCCAGTTTCTCGTGATCAGTGAGGAGGGAAAACATACTTATCACAGATACACTCTGGAAATGAAAGTCCATTCTATGACATCACCAGGTTGACTAATGTCTCCTGTACGTTATGTGTTAAGGAAACACACCCTAAAGAATTTCTTCAAAGAAGAGTGACTCTAGCAGATCCAGCATGAAAGCAACAAATATTTTCAGATATTTTCTTTCACCTCTAGAAGACTGAGGGGTTTTAGTTTAACTTTTCAAGTCTATACTTCCTTGTGGTGTTTAGGTATAATCTTGGCAGCAAGAAGCTCAGTGCCTGGCACGTGGTAGATATTAGTCAGTTGCTTAATGAGGGAATATACAGATACAACGAAAGTTTGAGAATGCTTAACTTTGATTTAAGTATCATTTGAAAGTGAAAGGATTAGTTGCTCAATCGTTTCCAACTTTTTGCAACCCCATGTACTGTAGCCTACCAAGCTCCTCTGTCCATGGTATCATTTATTATAATCCAGGTCTCAAGTGTTTAAGTTACAGTGAAAGGCCAATATTCTCAGTGCTCAAAGCAATCCCTAACTATACTCTATCTAAAAATTCATTACTCTAGCAAATAACTTGGAAGACAGAAGCATTAGCCTAATAAATGAAATAGGCTTGCAGACACTCAGCTTAAGTGGCCCATATCTACTCAGATGATCAATAAAGCATGACCTATCACCTTCCAGTCATTGTTAGTTTCAACTGCTACCTGCCACATGTGATCACTTCCCAGACTGTCTTGACGTTACACTTCATGCTTGTTCCTCTCGCTCCCCTTTGAGAAGATGGTCTCCTTGAAGACAGGAACCAAGTCTTATCTTTATTTCTCTTTTTCTTGGCACAGAGAGGCCTTCCTAAGTATCTGTTGAATGAATTAAAATAAGTCTGTGCAATGTACTGACAAAGTCTTAGTCTGAGCTGTTCCTCATTAAATAATAACTGGAAATATCATTTGTATGAGAATTCCTTTCCAACTTCTTCCTCTGTCTCACTGTCCCCTTGGGAAGGCAGTTACTAATCAGGATGCCCCTTTCATCATCCATAAAATGAAGACAAGACTCCAGGTAGCCTCCAGATTCAAAATTCTATGAATCAAAGTTATTTTTCTTGAAAATTTAGCTCCTGACTAGATTTGTTCACAAACTAAACATGTTTTGGAGACTGTGGTATCTATAGGTGAGTTTTCTGAATCATCTTTTCTTTCATTCCATGTAGAAAAGCTGTAGCAAAAAAAAAGTGTTTTCACTATAGAAACGTAATAACTACAATATGTATCTTCTTGAATGACTTCACATTCAAAAGCCTATGAATAAATCTTTTCCTCTGATTTACTCTAATGAAGAGCTTTCCCCCAACCATGAGGCTGTCTGTTTTCTTTGAGAAAGTCCACAGCCTTAAAGCAGAGAAAAGCCCATTCTGCTGTTACCTGATAGGACTGTGGTAGCCCGCCCCCGGGATGGCATGCAATAATCCCCACCTCCTGGTCTTTGCATCTCGGTGTCATCCCTTCCCACACTGTACCAGAATTGTCTGTGTGATCAACACGGTATGGAGAAGTGGTGACACAGCACTCCCTGGATTAGGTTATAAAAGATAATGGTTTCAGGGCTGCCCTGGTGGCTCAGACAGTAAGGAATCTGCCTGCCAATGCAGGAGACATAAGAGATACATAAGATGATCCCCGGGTTGGGAAGATCCCCTGGGGAAGGAAATACTGGAAACCCACTCCAGTATTCTTGCCTGGAGAATTCTATGGACAGAGGAGCCTGGCAGACTACATTCCATGGGGTCGCAAAGAGATGGACACGACTGAGCAGCTAACACTTTCACTTTTTCGAAACTGGGTTCCTTCTCAATCTTTCTCTCTTTTCACTTAACTCTAGGGGAAGCTAGTTGCTGTATTGTACGCTATTGGTTGGAGAGGCTCACAAGGCAAGAAATATCAGCCATCAGTCTGATAGTTGACAAGGAACTGGAGAGGCCAGGTGCCCTGTCATGAAGACACTCAGGCAACCAACGGAGTGGCCCATGAAATGGAAAGCTAAAATTCCTGCTAACAACCAGTTCCATGAGGTAGCCTGGAAGCCGATCATCTTCCAGTCAAGCCTTCAGATGAGATAGCAGTCCTGTTTCACGGCTTATATCAAGAGGACTGTAGCTTCTCAGTAGCTTCAGTCTTGTCCATCTCTTTGTGAGCCCATGGACTGCTAGCGTCCTCTATCCCTGGGATTTTTCCTGCAAGAATAGTGGGATGGGTTGCCATGCCCTCCTCCAGAGGACCTTACCAATCCAGGGATAGAAGCCACGTCCTCGGCGTTTCCTGCATTGCAGGCAGATTCTTCACCAGCTGAGTCATGAGGGAAGTACTATCACCAAGAGAGGTGATTCTTGAGCTGGAATCTCCCAGTTAAGCTGCTCCCAGATTTCTACTCACAGAAACTGTGAGATCGAATTTTTGTTGTTTTAAGCTGCTAAGTTTTGATGCAATTTGATACACAAGACCGGGCATCCAAATACAGGTAACAGGAGTTTCACTTCAGCATCATGTGATATCACTTGCACATCTTCAGGAATTGTTTTTATGATTAATGAGCATTTTCTGCCTGGCTTAGTAGGGAGTTCCAGAAAAACATCTATTTCTGTTTTATTGACTATGCCAAAGCCTTTGACTGTGTGGATCACAATAAACTGTGGAAAATTCTGAAAGAGATGGGAATACCAGACCACCTGACCTACCTCTTGAGAAATCTGTATGCAGGTCAGGAAGCAACAGTTAGAACTGGACATGGAACAACAGACTGGTTCCAAATAGGAAAAGGAGTACGTCAAGTATGCTGTATATTGTCACCCTGCTTATTTAACTTCTATGCAGAGTACATCATGAGAAACGCTGGACTGGAAGAAACACAAGCTGCAATCAAGATTGCCGGGAGAAATTTCAATAACCTCAGATATGCAGATGACACCACCCTTATGGCAGACAGTGAGGAGGAACTAAAAAGCCTCTTGATGAAAGTGAAAGAGGAGAGTGAAAAAGTTGGCTTAAAGCTCAACATTCAGAAAACGAAGATCATGGCATCCGGTCCCATCACTTCATGGGAAATAGATGGGGAAACAGTGGAAACAGTGTCAGACTTTATTTTTGGGGGCTCCAGAATCACTGCAGATGGTAACTGCAGCCATGAAATTAAAAGACACTTACTCCTTGGAAGAAAAGTTATGACCAACCTAGGTAGTATATTCAAAAGCAGAGACATTACTTTGCCGACTAAGGTCCATCTAGTCAAGGCTATGGTTTTTCCTGTGGTCATGTATGGATGTGAGAGTTAGACTGTGAAGAAGGCTGAGCACCAAAGAATTGATGCTTTTGAACTGTGGTGTTGGAGAAGACTCTTGAGAGTCCCTTGGGCTGCAAGGAGATCCAACCAGTCCATTCTGAAGGAGATCAGGCCTGGGTGTTCTTTGGAAGGAATGATGCTAAAGCTGAAACTCCAGTACTTTGGCCACCTCATGCGAAGAGTTGACTCATTGGAAAAGAGTCTGATGCTGGGAGGGATTGGGGGCAGGAGGAGAAGGGGACGACCAAGGATGAGATGGCTGGGTGGCATCACGGACTCGATGGACGTGAGTCTGAGTGAACTCCGGGAGATGGTGATGGACAGGAAGGCCTGGCGTACTGCGATTCATGGGGTTGCAAAGAGTCGGACATGACTGAGCGACTGAACTGAACTGAACTTAGTAGATGGTGAATTTAAATATTCTAAGCTGTGGAATCTAGATGAATAGTGTCCTGGGATGTAGAGGCTGAACGATCAAAATATTTGTGTTTAAAGTTGGTGGCAAAATATCTTTTGTAAAAAATAATTACATTTATTTATTTATTTTTAGCTGTGCTGGGTCTTCCCCACTGTGTAGGCTTTTCTCTAGTTGCTCCAAGTGGGGGCCACTTTCCAGTTATGGCTCAAGGGCTCCTCCTTGCAGTGGCGTCTCCTGTTGCAGAGCACAGACTCAAGAGGACGCGGGCTTCAGTAGCTGTGGTGCAGGCCTGGTGGTTGTGGTTCCTGAGCTGTAGGACACAGGCTCAATAGTTGTGATGCAGGGCTTAGTTGCTCTGCAGTATGAAGTTTCTTCCCAAACCAGGGATCGATTCCGAATCTCTGGCATTGGGAGGTGGATTCTTTAACACTGAGCCAACAGGCAAGCCCCAAAATGTCTTCTCGAATACCATGCCTCTAGTATTTAAGTTTGAGGACTGCTTTGCTGGGACCTATATTTATAAAATGTCATAGAGATTTGACCCGGATCAGTAAGCACTTCTCTGGTCAACTAAAAAAATCAGAACTCAAAGTCAGGCCTTTCTGAGTCCAAGGTTCATGTTCTCAGTACTATGCTGTCTTGCCTTCCTATGTTATTATTTATATTAATTTTAGTAATGACAGTATATTAGCAACTGTTGAATTCATTAGGATAGATTTATAGCAAATCCATAACCATCACTAACAACAAAAAACCCCCTCGTGTTCAAAAAGATTTTTTATTAAGTTCAAGGTGAGAAAAGGAGCTTCCACTTACTGAGAAGATGCTCAGAAGGGGACAGTGAAATGATGATGGTTTTTAGCTTCTGAACTCTCCCTACATGTCTGATGAAAAGGATGTTGTCAGCATTTTGTGGGTACCCTTTCATCCCATGCCTGCATTTTGTGACTCTTATCGTCTCTCGAATTTTAAAGTTGGCCTTTTGTCTCAGAATATCATTTCCCCTTTCAGTTTTCCTATTGAGGGTAAATATGATTTTAATACATTTCTGAGTATTCAGTGCCAACCTTTAAAAAAATCTATACACATATAATTAGATTTTTTTCCAGGGGAGAAGGCCATTTATGTTATTCATCTTCCCCTGGAGTCGGAGCTGGAATCCTTTGGTTTTTCTAGTTAGGATTCAAATCAGGCAGCTTCATCAGAGGATTTCCGGGCGGAAGGCGTATTGGCGCTGGGCTCTATTTGTTGGTCGGACTTTGAGGGGAATGGGTAAGAAGGAGGGTGGCAAGAGGGAGGGTGGCAAGGCTCGCTAGTCCTCCGGAGCATGTTAGCATCTTCAGGGTTCTGCTTTGTCTGCGGGCCCTGCCACTCGGCTTCCATCACCACCGCTGAAGGTGTCACAGGAGAATGGAGAGAGGAGCAATACAGCTGGTGTCATCACATACAAAAAGGAAGGTGCCGACATTTTTTAAAATACATGCTAAATATGAGCAATTATCACCTCTGACTCCTCAGTTCTGATAACAATAGCTGTTTTTTGAAAAATCAGAGGAAAACAGAATTAGACTCACAGACGCAGAAAACAAACTTATGTTTTCCCAAAGGGGCAAAAGGAAGGAGGAATAAATTAGGAGTTTGGGATTAATCGATACTACTATATATAAAATAGATAAATAGCAAGGACCTACTGTTTAGCACAGGAAACTATAGTGGAAAAGAATTCGAAAAAGAATATATATAGATATAACTGAGTCACTTTGCTGTACACACGAAACTAACACAACATTGTAAATCAACTATCCTTGAAGAAAAATCAGAGGAAAATTAACATGTAATTGTTCAGCGCTTTTGGTGTGTGTTTGTGTTATTCATTAAGAAAGAAGTGCTGCAGATTCACTGAATAGTTAACATGACTCTGAAGTATTTCTTTTGCCTTCATATTACAGTGAACTGCTCCACTCTGAGGATGATTTGCTGTTATTACTGACACTGCCATATGTAAATATCACTTGTGAATTGAGAGTATAAACACTTTTCAAACAATTGTGCTTGGTTCACCTCTCCATAAGGCCTTACTCCTCACTTCTCACTGTCTCACTTCTCATTTCCCTTAATTCCTAACTATGCTTACTTTCTTCTTTTAAGTGAGATGTTTCCTTGTATCTTAATGCCACTGGCCTCATTTTAAAGATGGAGAAAAATATAAAACATTAGCACTTTATTCATGAAGGAAAAGAAAAATCACATAGCTTGTATTTGTAATAAAATATCCTGACTTATGAGCTATGTCCCTGGATGAAACAGTCTGTGCCTGCTTTGTGCACTGGTATTAGAAAAGATAAAAACAGTCATTATCAACATTCTCTATGAAAAAATATTCTCTCAACTCAGGTAAATTCTACTGTTGTCTTGTTAAAATAAAAAAGGTAAATCGATGATTTGTAATTTGATTAAATTGGTATTAGAATATACCTTTTTGATTCAGGCTTCCCAGGTGGCACTGGTGGTAAAGACTTCATCTGCCCATCTCAACCCTGGGATCTAGACACAGACTCGATCCCTGGGTTGGGAAGATCTGAAGGAGGCAATGGCAACCCACTCCAGTATTCTTGCCGGAGAATCCCATGGACAGAGGAGCCTGCCAGGCTGCAGTCAGTCTATAGGGTCACAAAGAGTTGGACATAACTGAAGCTACTTAGCACCCACACGAATTTTTGTAAGGCAATTAGCTAACTATTGTTTCCATTCATGCTATTTTGGAGAGGTTTAGACAAACAATAAATAAGCATGCAGAGTGAGGGGTTGGAGAAGGCAATGGCAACCCACTCCAGTACTCTTGCCTGGAAAATCCCATGGACGGAGGAGCCTGGTAGGCTGCAGTCCATGGGGTCGCTAAGAGTCAGATACGACTGAGCATCTTCAATTTCACTTTTCACTTTTCACTTTCATGCCTTGGAGAAGGAAATGGCAACCCACTCCAGTGTTCTGAAGTTCTGGAGAATCCCATGGACAGAGGAGCCATGTTCAATAGCTAGGTCAAATGTTTATTGAAACAGCTATTGAAAACACATTAAAATGTATTCCTGATGTGTTTTTTGTTGACATGATCTTAGATTACCTTGTGAAATGTCACTGCTATGCAGTAGGACATTAATGTTCTGCTTTCCTTACAGAAATTTTCAATTTAGATTAGTGAATTAATAGATGATGAGCAGGGTTTTAAACCAAGGTCTCAGACATACTTGATAGTGTGTCTCCATAATTAAGGGAATCTGAGCATGTACCCCTCACCTGCTGCTACTGCTGCTGCTAAGTTGCTTCAGTCATGTCCAACTCTGTGCGACCCCATAGATGGCAGCCCACCAGGCTCCCCCATCCCTGGGATTCTCCAGGCAAGAACACTGGAGTGGGTTGCCATTTCCTTTTCCAAGGCATGAAAGTGAAAAGTGAAAGTGAAGATGCTCAGTCGTGTCTGACTCTTAGCGACCCAATGGACTGCAGCCTACCAGGCTCCTCCGTCCATGGGATTTTCCAGGCAAGAGTACTGGTGCGGGTTGCCATTGCCTTCTCCAACCCCTCACTTATGCATGCTTATTTATAAAGTATATACAAGTATTCAGTTCAGTCTCTCAGAAGTGTCCAACTTTTTGTGACCCCATGGACTGCAGCCTCCCTATCCGTCACCAACTCCTGGAGTTTACCAACCAATTCATCCTTTGTCATCCCCTTCTCCTCCTGCCTTCAATCTTCCCCAGCATCAGGGTCTTTTCCAGTGAGTCAGTTCTTCTCATCAGGTGGCCCAAGTATTGGAGCTTCAGCTTCAGCAACAGTCCTTCCAATGATTATTCAGGACCGATTTCCATTAGGATGAACTGGTTGGATCTCCTTGCAGTCCAAGGGACTCTCAAGAGTCTTCTCCAACATCACAGTTCAAAAGCATCAATTCTTCAGCACTCAGCTTTCTTTATAGTCCAACTCTCACATCCATACATGACTACTGGTAAAACGATAGCTTTGACTAGATGGACCTTTGTTAACAAAGTAATGTCTCTGCCTTTTAATATGCTGTCTAGGTTGGCCATAACTTTCATCCAAGGGGCAAGCGTCTTTTAATTTCATGGCTGCAGTCACCATCTGCAGTGATTTTTGAGCCCCTCAAAATAAAGTCTGTCACTGTTTCCATTGTTTCCCCATCTATTTGCCATGAACAGATGGGACCAGATGCCATGATCTTAGATTTTTGAATGTTGAGTTTTAAGCCAACTTTTTCACTCTCTTTCACTTTCATCAAGAGACTCTTTAGTTAAAGATTTTAAAATTTTAAAAAATAAAAAACTAAAAAAAAAAAAAAAGAAACATAAAAAAAAAAAAAGAGAGACTCTTTAGTTCTTTGCTTTCTGCCATAGGGTGGTGTCATCTGCAAATCTTAGATTATTGATATTTCTCCCGGCAATCTTGACTCCAGCTCGTGCTTCATCCAGCCGGCATTTCACGTGATATACTCTGCATATAAGTTAAATAAGCTGGGTGACAACATACAGCCTTGACATACTTCTTTCCTGATTTGGAACCACTCTGTTGTTCGATGTCCAATTCTAACTGTTGCTTCTTGACCTGCATACAGACTTCTCAGGAGGCAGGTGAGGTAGTCTGGTATTCCCATCTCTTTAAGAAGTTTCCACAGTTTGTTGTGATGTGGAAACTTCTTAAAGAGATTATAAGTATTGCTTTGTATAATAAATATTAGTAGGGCTTAGTTCCTGTCTTTCACTTTAAACTAAGACATATCAGTAGAGGTTATATGTTTCTTCCTGCATCCCAAAGATTATTTTGGGTATACCTCATTTTGGACATGACTGATGTGAACAGTTGTAGAGCTTCCACTTTTCAAGTGAAGATTGCTTTTCTTTACTAGCATATTTATACTTAGCTGTTCATGTCCTTAAATTACAGATATAGCTTTCAAACTGTGATTTATGGTATTTCTATAGCTTTATTGCAACATAAATGCAAATGAGGACCATAGCCTGAAAGACTAGGGTATAATCCAGTCCCCTGATCTGTAAGAGAAGGTGATGCTGTGTGTGTTATTGGAATGTCTGTATGAGGGTAGTGTTAGGGCAGTTGGGGAAGAGGTCACATATACTGTCAACTATCTGAAGGGCTCTTATGAGAAAGAGGTTTTGTATCTTTCTAGAAAGGCCATTAGGAGCCCAGTGGAAGTTCCTGGGAGGCAAACTGTTCTCCTTAAGAACATTTTTTTATTTTAAATTGGAGGATAATTGCTTTACAATGTTGTGTTGGTTTCTGCCATACAACAGTGTGAATCAGCCGTAAGGCTACAGCTATCCCCGCCCTCTTGGACCTCCCTCCCACATAATACCCCATCCCACTCCTCTAGGTTGTCACAGAGCACAAGACTGAGCTCCTTGTGTTATACAGCAACTTCCCATTAACTGTCTATTTTATATATGGTAATATATATATTTCAATGCTACTGTCTCAATTTGTCCCTCCCTCCCCTTCCCCCGTTGTGTTGACAAGTCTCTTCTTAATATCTGTGTCTCTGTTCCTGTGCTGCAAATAGGTTCATCAGTACCATCTTTCTAGATTCCATATATATGTGTTAATATATGATATTCGTGTTTCTCTTTTTGACTTTCTTCATTCTGTATAACAGCCTCTAGGTTCATCCTCTTCACTAGAACTGACTCAAATTCAAATAAGAACATTTTGATTTAGAGATTTATTGACAATATAGGTTGTGCTACAGCAGACCATTGTCCTGTGGTGTAAGGAATCCTCCATCCCTGGGACTGTTTAAGTAGGGGCTGGTGCTATTGGAGGGTTTCTACATAGCAGGGAAGTCAGAGCATAACATCTCTAACATGCCTTTCATTTCTTATGTTCTGTGATTTTATAATAATCAAAGAATAGGTAGCCAGAATCCCTTTGCCACAAAGAGATGTATTGATTGCCCTCCAAAGTGCAAAGGTTATATAAGAGCCAGAGGTTGAAGAGAGGTCAGAACTACATGAAAAAATCGTCCAGAACTGCATGAAAAAATCCAACTTCAATTGGGATCAGAAAGAATTGGGAGCATCAGTTATGAACCACCGTATGAAATGAGTTTGGGAAATTTCTTCCCTTAGAGATCTTTGCAAATGAAATAAAAATTATTCTTCTGGAAAGGTCTGAATTTAACTAAGTCAAGCGTAAGCTGATGTTATAAGACCTCTTCCATTACTCAGGTTCAATGTTTTATGACCATCTGCTATGGTCAGTTCACTAGAACTACCTCATTTCCTCCCAAAAAAGAAAAAGAAAAATTTCAGTAAAGAATAGAAGAGAAAGTGTCATTTTAATGCTTTTCTTCAACTTGCTTCTTTTGGTTGTGAGAAATTTGCTATGAGTCAGTGAGCAGGAGGAGATTGATAATGCATCTTTTATAAAAAAAATGAAATATTAGGTTGCATCATTTCTCATAGATCCAGAATTAAGGGCTGTGAGTGGGTTTCTGGTCTCTGCCATATCTGAAAAAAATAAATATCTTGGAAAATAAGGATCAAAGTTCCATCATTGATGGGTATGAGAGGTAGAGGACCCGTGTCCTTCTTCCTGGGTGATGTGCAGGGCCACATTCCCAGTGAATGGGTCCACTTATTGAGGGCCTCTGGGAGCAGAAATCAACGCTGCTGCCCACAGGGCAGGTGCAGGGCAAATAAAGCCCCTCAGTGCTGTCCCGTCTCAGGAAGGCATGAGATCATGCAGTTCACACCAGCCGCAAGGAAGTTGCCAGCTCTGCCCATCTGGAGGCTGCTGTCATGATAAACTCCCTAAAGGAGCGAGTGCCCAGTTCTTGTGCTTCTTTCACTCACGATGGGCAGGGAGAAAGCAAATATCCTCTTTTTCAGGGTCGCTGGCTGTTATAAGGCTCAGATAAAGGGGTGTACGTGCCAGTTTTACTGACTGGGCAATCGATGTTCATTATATGATGCTATGATAATTTGATCAACAAAATGAAAGCCTATATGTCTCATGTATGCCAACAGGGGGGTAAACTCATCCAAGACTCTGCTCTCAATAATTATTTAAATACCAAGAACAAGCCAAGTAATGATTTAAATCTTCATTTCTGTAAAACCCTGCCTATAATATCTTGTTAATGTTTAATTTGCTATAAACCATGAATATTGTCTGAATTTGTGCATATATTTGATTTCCGGTTGTATTTAAAAATAAATTCTTTATGTTATGTGAATATGATTTTCTGAGTTTATTGAATTGATTTCAAAGTTTAAGAGAGCAGAGTTGCTTTCGATCTGGTGTTTTAGTGGCCTCTCACAGAACAAAGATATAAACAAGGATAGTCAATTATATTGTCTATTATTATGTGTGATTTTAGCAATCATTAAAATTCTGAGTATAAGTATATGTTTTTAAAGTCTGAGTTTTATGCCAATAATTGAGATATTGTAATGACTTAAGCAAGAACTGAGCTAAAGAGTACCTCAACAAAGCCTATTAAAAAATATTTTTGACAAACCAAATGAATCTTGCTAGGTGGCCTGGTGGCTCAGATGGTAAAGAATTAGCCTGCAATGCAGGAGACCTGGATTCTGTCCCTGGATCAGGAAAACCCCCTGGAGAAGGGAATGGCTACCCACTTCAGTATTCTTGCCTGGAGAATTCTGTGGGCAGAGGAGCCTTGTGGGCTACTGTCCATGGAGTCACAGAGTAGGACACAACTGAGCAACTAACACAGGAGGCTGAGAGTTGGACAGTTATAGTAGGGTTTAGTCATGAAAACCAAACTCATGAAAGACTCATGTATAAAACACAACTGATTTGATTACAGCTTCAGATGTAGGGGTTCAGGCATGCCTCTGAGTCACGCTTTCTTGTCTCTCAATCTTTTTGGACAGACCCATTGTCTCTTGATTTTTATATGCTCATTCTAAAAGAGCAGCCTGTGTCTTATTTCTGGGGCTATCTTATCTTATTCAGATAATAATCACTAAGGAACAGTGAAGCATCAAGTATAAGCATTATTAAGAAGATAAAAATATCAATAAATATTATTTAAAATAATATAAAATTCACCCACATATAAACAATATGTATGTAGTGTGCTTAGTTGCTCGGTCATGTCTAACTCTGAGCAGTTTTCATTTTCTCCTCCAGGGGATCTTCCTGACCCAGGGATATAAACAATGATTTTTTGGTAAATCAGAATTATGCAACATCACTACAATCCAGTTATAGGATATGCACTCTTAAAAGATCTGTTGGGTGTTTGTAGCCCATCTCCACTCCCATCATCAAACCTCAGGGCAAGCACTAATCTGTATTTTGTGTGATGGATTTTTCTCTTTGGGACATTTCTTAACAAATAGAACAGTACAAAATGTATGTAATCTTTTTTTTCAGTTTTATTTATTTATTTACTTTACAATATTGTATTGGTTTTGCCATCCATTGACATGAATCCATCATGGGTGTACATGTGTTCCCCATCCTGTATGTAATCTTTTGAATTTAGTTCCTGTCACTTAGTATAATGTTTCTGAGCCTTATCAATATTGTAGCATGTTCTTTGCTCAGTTTTTATTGCTGAATGATATTTCACTGCATGGATATACCACAAATTTTATATCCATTCACTACTTTATGAACATTTATATTGTTCCCACTTTTGGATGACTATGGATAATGCTGCTAAAGGCATACAGGTCTTTGTAGGGATGTATGTTTTAATTTCTTTTGGGAAGATACTCGAGTGAAATTTCTGGGTCAGATGATAAAATTTTAACTTTTTATGAAATTGTCTGTTTTCCAAAGTAGCTGTTCTCTCTTATACTTCCACGAGCAATGCAGTAACACTTGCATTTCTCCTCATCCTCACCAAAATTTGTTATTGATTGCCTTTTTGGTTACAGCTATTCTATCTTTAATATTCATTTAATGCCCATGGTCTCATTTAACATGTGGGATAATTGAGGCTCAGGGCAATGAGCTTCACGCCCAGGGTCCCACAGATGGCAAATGTCCCTGCCCCGTGTGCCACTGCTTTTCTCAGTTGGAGGAACTGGCCTCTCTTCTGTAGGAGACAGGGAACTGGACACTGGATGCAAAAGACAGGCTAAGAACTGTGCCTTATATCTGGGTGTGTTTAAGAGACATAATAGAGTCAAGAGGTTTCCAAAGGGAAAGAGTGAGGGAAAAGATGAGAAGAAGGTGCTCTTGGAAGGTGAGAAGAGATGTGCTCTTGGAGAATTCCATTCTGGGAGCCCTAGCAGAGTTCAAGAATTGGTGGTGAGGGAATTCCCTGGCGGTCCAGTGGCTAAGAACCGGCCTGCCAATGCAGGGGACATGGGTTCCTTCCTGGTTGGGGAAGCAAGGTCCCATGTGATGGGGGCAACTAAGCCCATGCAGCCCACGCCAGGCAGAACCTGAGCTCCACAGGGAAAATCCATCACAAACAAAAAATGGCGGTGAGAGAATCGTGAGAGCTGGTGCCATGGAAACCATGGTTTCCTAGGAAAAGGACCAGGTTCATGGGGTCAAACACTGCCAACTAGTCACAGGAGAAGAAGCTTAAAGAAGGCCGTTGGATTTCAGTGCTAGGACCAGCGAGGGTCTTACAAAGTTCAGTCTCACTAAAGGGTCATGGAGAAAACAAATTGCCAGCGGCTACTGGCATTGGAAACAAGGGTTACAAACTACTCTTTGAAGAAACCTGTAAAGAAGGGGAAATGAAAGAACAGTAGAGGAGTTAGCAGCCTCGAGGAAAGGCTAGCTCCCCTTTCCCAAGCGCTTCTGTAGCCTAAAGAAAGAGGGAGAGTTGACTTTATTTGAGGATGAATTTATGGATTTAATTTCCAGATCTAGGAAAATAGGGCCTGCAGTATCATATTGGTCATCGCCTATTGTTGGTGAAAGAAGCGATGGAGAGGCTGACGGGACTTCAGCCTGATTTACCAGCCTACCTGCTCCCACAGCTTCTTCTCTCTTGTTTTCACACCTCCCACCCCCTCATTGTAACCTGGGCCTCCCTCTTCTTCGTGCCAGGAAGTGGTTGATTGAAACGAGTTGATTTCATATTTGTAACGTCTTATGCATCTTCTCTCCACTTGCATAGACAGATCCTGCCCTCAGGAGGGCATGCAAGTTCATTTTCCCTGCTGGCCCCTCTCCCGCTACCTTTCTGGGCTCCTGGTCCCCCCATCACCCACACATTCTCTGCTCCTAACAAAACGTCTCCAAACATTAACAAATGTCCCCAGTGGGTAAGGATCACAGAGTCACGTTGGGTTGAGAACCACTGTTTTATGATCGTTATTTATCATAATGCACTGCTATTATAGAACTCAGTACAGCAAATTCACTTTATCTCTGTCTAGCACTGTACCTGGCATGCAGCAGATGAACAGAAAATATGAATTCAAATATGCAGAGAAGTGAAGGCTGCGAACTTAAAAACCAGACTGGGCTCCATTCTTGTCTCTAACACTTACCAGTGTTCGAGTGATTCTGGAAAATTTTTTTACCTCCCCCAATCTCAGCACCTTCATTATAAATGGGTAATAATAGCACGAAGCTTATGCTACAGATGAAATGATGTCATTTTTCTTTTTTCTTTTTTTTAAATATATTTTTGGCTGCAAGGCATATGGGATCTTAGTTCCCTGACCAGGGATTGAACCTGGGTCCCCCTGCATTGGGAGTGTGGAGCCTTAGCCACTGGGCCACTAGGGAAGTCCCTGATGTCATTTTTCTAAAGGTCTCATGCACAGTTTGGGGTGGAGAGAAAATATGTGTGTGTTCAGTTGCTCAGTCATGTCCGACTCTTTGTGACCCTTTGGACTGTAGCCTGCCAGTTCTCTCTGTCCGTGGGGTTTTTCAGGCACGAGAACTGGATCAGGTTGCCATTTCCTCCTCCAAGGGATCTTCCTAACCCAGGGATCGAACCCATGTCTCTTGTGTCTCCTGCATTACAGGCAGATTCTTTACCACTGAGCCATCGGGGAAACCCATAGGGAGAAAATATTAACAAAAAAAAAAAAAAAAAAGGAAGAAAGAAAATATTAACAAATCATACTATTAGGAGAATTATCTGCCTGCCTGGTGGCAGAGGCCCCGTTTCATTCCCTTCCCATTATCAGGGCTGTGCACAGGGCCCCGCACAGAACGCTGGCTCAGCATGCCTTTTGGGATGGGGCGAAAATGGCAGAGCAAGGGCGTCTGTACTCAGTTGTCAGGAGGGACAGAGGAGACCAGCAGACGTGAGCAGGGAAGAAGTTGACAGGGAGAAAACTGCCAGCAGATGGCCTCTTCCTGCTGTTATCTTTTCTGCTCTGGCTTTTCTCCCACTATCAGATCCCTGTGTTACTTGAAGCAACTTCAGGAGAAAGAGAGCAGAAACCAACAGCGAAACTAGATGCAGAGCAACCTAAATGAGATAAAGGGCCTTTGATTCCAAGATAAGTGTGTGTTTGTTTTACTTTCCTTACTAGATCACAGCCTGCCTGAGGGTTGAAGTACGGTGGCTTGTTGTTTAAATCTCCCTTTTCCAGAATCCCAGTTCTTGACAAGGATGATCAATAGGTGAATCAGTGAATGTCTGATGCTGAAAAACCTGCCACCCAGTGGAGCGTGTGTTTCATGGAGCTCTTCCTATTGCGGAGGTGTTGTCCACCATCTTTACACTCCTCTATCATAAGTCCAAGACCACTCTGCTCGCGTTGGAAGGTGCTTGGCTAGAGTTAGATGTGGGGGCTTTGAGATGGCTCAAGAGGTTCAGCTCAAGCAAAACTAGCTTTGCTAGTTAACCTTAGCTGGTACAGAAGAATCTTTCTCTTCATTAGCCTTCCTGTGAGCAAACCAAGTTAACTGGCAGCAGATGACCCAGAGTACGAGTGAAAATTAAATGGTGACACTAGAAGGTGGAGGTGGGGAAGAAGGAAGGAATTTATGCTCTCAAGCAAATCTTCTCAAAGTGTTATCTTTGGCTTGCCTTTCTGAGAAATCATCTGTGAGGGAAAAAGTGTGTGTGTGTGTGTGTTTTAGTTTCTTGGGTCCCACAGGAGACCTGTGGAATTGCAAAGTGGTGGTAAAAGACCTACCCACTCTTCTTCTTTTTAAAAAATTTTTATTTAAAATATTTTCAAAAAATTACATATGTTACAGTTATTTCTTCCCGATTTGTTTCCTATAAATATATTTTGTTGTTGTTGCTGTTGTTTTTTATCTTTTGGCTTTGCCAAGCATCATGTGGGATCTTAGTTCCCCAACCAGGGCTGGAACCTGCACACTCTATTTTGACAGCTGGAGTCTTAACCACTGGACTGCCAGCAAAGTCCCTTTCTACTATTTTTAAATTAAAATTTTTTTTAAGTTCACACTAAAATTTGATAACCTCTTCTCTAAAAGAAATAGAGTTTAATGTATATGGCCATATTCTACCAAGAGCCTTATTATACATGGTCTATGAGACTGGGTGGTTCCACTGAGCTTACAGAGCATTTTTTAAGGTCTTAAGAGACATCATAGTAGTGTTGGAAAAACAGCTTTGCTTTGCAGTTAAAAGACCTGGGAACTGCCCCTTTCAGATCTCCAAAACCCTCTCTGCTGTTCTATAAGTAAGCAGTAATAACAGCAAGCATGCATATGATACAAGGCACTATTCTAAATACATATATTAACTCATTCAATCCCTCTCAATAATTCTATGAGGTAGGCTGACCCCATTGTATGAAAAGTAAAACAGACACAGAGGAGTTAAATCAATTGCTTAAGGATAAACAGCTAAACTAGCAACTGAAAAGTTCACTTGACACTAAAAAGCATTTCTATATTCAAAAAATATTTCCATATTCGGAATAGTAGGACAGGGAGTCAGGAAACCTGGGATCAAACTTGAGCTCCTATTACTGGTTATGCAACTATGGCTGATCACTCAGCTCCCTGGCTCTCGAGGTTCCTTAGAAAAAGGACATTCTAGAATATTTTAGGGTCTATTCTAAAATTGTTTTGTACCTCCACCACTAACCTTCCTCAATGTATTTGTACATCTATTATGCTTTATTTTTTAGAACTCAGGATGCATTAAAAAATGATTCCCGTTATAGATTTGTTTCAGAATTAAACTACATTTGTTAAATTCCTACTTTAAATGTCTAGAGGCACTTCCCTGATGGTGCAGTGGCTAAGACTCCTGGCTCCCAATGCAGGGTACTGGGGTTCGATCCCTAGTGGGGGAACTAGATCCTATAAGCCATCACTAAAACTCAGTGTGGCCAAATAAGTAAACTTTTTTTTTTTAAAGTATATGTAAATTAATTTCTGTTAGACACAGGTTTAATCATTTCAAAGATAGGTATTATATTTCCGTGGGTTTATCGAATTTTTCCTTTTCTTTATGCACCTGGTGAAAAATGACAGTTGTCCTGCCCTGGACACCCTGTGTCCCCGAAAGAGGCTGTCACAAACGGAGAGCAGCCTGACTAATCCAGCCGCAGTGAGCTCTTCCTGTTTCAAAACGAGGCAAAAGCTTATGCAACTATTCATTTTGCTGTGAAAATTTCATCTGTTTTTATAGATGCATTTTCCCAATGGGTGATACAGAATCCTACGAGTAAGCACACCCCAAATGTTTCCTTTTCATCATTATCTAAAGCACAGCCGAGTGTTGAAAAGACAATTGTATAGCTTCTTGTGTTGCTTCGTGGGCTTAAGTGCCCACAAAGAGGATTCCTTATGCTTTAATTTCTCTTTATTTTTCTGACTGTAAAGACCCTTGGGGTAAATGCCAGCCCCACAATCCCGCCGTTATATGGTTACTGTCAGCCCGCTGCAATGATGCTTCCTGTTCACTAGGCCTCCTTTCATGGGACCACAATGTCCTGGCTTTGCTGCAATTCTTTGTCAACGCCCATCTCTTCAATAGCCTGTGAATAGTATTAAATGGTGTTTATGCTAGCTATTGTTGCCTTTTGTGTGGTTTGTCTAATTCACAGAGAAAAGTCTGCTTTTGTGGTCGGAGACCAGCTACGTCATGGCACACCATGTGCTTTCTGATGGGCCCAGTCCTGCTGAGTGATAACATTGCAGGCCCGAGCTCCTTTGCAACACAATCCCACATTCTTAGCCCAGTCAATACTCTCACAGGCAGACTGGTTTACTCTTTTTTTTTTTTTTTTTTTTTTTATGAAGAGGTAGGGGAAAATAAAGCACAAACAAATACCAGATCCTGAAACAAAACAGAAAAGCAGGGTAAGTTCAACTGATCTGCAGCTTATTCAGCCAAGCAAGAAGGGAGAAGGCATGTGAAAAGAAAAATCACAGATTTATTCTATTAGCAACTGGACGTGCCAGGTGTACGCACCGTGGCCGCAAATACTGCACATTTCAGGAGTAAGATTGCATTATGGTTTCAAGGCATTGTTTCAAATGATACTTAATACCAGAGTCACTACTCCGCTGGGCTTTTTTTTAAAGTGCTCACAAAAGAGAAAGGCTAGAGTATTGATGATTACACTCTCCTCTGGTTCAAGAGTCTTTGCAGGGCAGGTCTGTTGCTGTGTCTTGAAAGAGCTTTTGATGTAAGAAGATCATTACGGGCTCAGTGGTAACTGATCCCGGGCAGCCCTGGCTTTTGGTGCTGAGGGTTATTTTATCCTGTTGCTCTGCATAATCCGTTTTCCAGCTATCTACAATCTTTTTTATACCCCGAATGTGGCTTATATTTTAGTTTATTTTTTTTCCTTTGAGGAGTGCTTCCCAGACAAGAAGAGTCAGGTGCACAGAAAGGGAAAGAGTTTCCTGTTATTTAGGGGCTCCTCTGGTGGCTCTGACAGTAAGGAATTTGCCTGCAATACAGGAGATCCAGGTTCAATCCCTGGGTTTGGAAGATCCCCTGGATGGGGGGAATGGCTACCCACTACACTATTCTTGCCTGTTAGCTGATGGCACGTGTCTTTTGCCTTAGAAAACGAGTTTCTGACATCTGGATCCAGCTTGCTTTCTTCATGTCTTTCTACTTGCTGACATAAAAACCAACCCAAACGTAAAATGGGACCGAGGCACAAAGAAGGGAAAAAAAGAAACCAGGAACCATAGTTTAAGAGTATCACACCGTCCAAGTTTTCTGGAAGGGAAGGAGTACAGACAATATTATTACATTGAAAAATATTGACAAAGTGAGATGATTTTTAGAAAATTTTATTTTATATTGGAATACAGTTGATTAATGATATTTTATTGTTTTCAGGTGTATAGCAAAGTGATCAGTTATATATATATACACGTATCTATTCTTTTTCCCATTTAGGTTATTACAGCGTAGTAAGCAGAGTTCCCTGCGCTATACAGGAGGTCCTTGTTGGCTATCTATTTTTAAATATAGCAGTGTATACTGCTGCTGCTAAGTCGCTTCAGTTGTGTCCGACTCTGTGCGACCCCGTAGACGGCAGCCCACCAGGCTCCCCCGTACCTGGGATTCTCCAGGCAAGAACACTGGAGTGGGTTGCCATTTCCTCCTCCAACGTGTGTACTGCTATACAGTTAATGTTAATCCCAAACTCCCAATCTGGCCTCCTTCCCACCAGGCCCCCTTGGTAGCCATAAGTTTGTGAGTCTGTTTTGTAAATAAGTTCATTTGTATCATTTTTTTATTCCACATAAAAGCAATATCATATGATATTTGTCTTTTTCTGACTTACTTCACTTAGTATGATAATCTCCAGGTCATCTGTGTTGCTGTAAATGGCATTATTTCATTCTTTTTAATGGTTGAGTAATATTCCATTGTGTATATGTACCACGTCTTCTTTATCTATTTCTCTGTCAATGGACATGTAGATTGTTTTCATGTCTTGGCTATTGTAAATATTGCAATGAACACTGGGGTGCATGTATCCTTTGGAATGATGTTTTTCTCTGGAAGTATGCCCAGGAGTGGGATTGCAGGATTATATTGTAGCTCTATTTTTAGTTTCTCGGGGAACTTCTATACTGTACTCCACAGGGACTGTACCAATTTATATTCCCACCTACAGTGCAAGAGGGTTCCATTTTATCCACACCCTCTCTAGCCTTCATTGTTTGTAGTTTTTTTTGATGATGGCCATTCTGATTGGTAAAATGAGATGGTTTGAATTCCTGTTCAAAATTCTGAAAATACAGTACTTTATTTTTTTCTTCAGTGAGAAAGTCAAAGTAGAAAGAATCCCATCCCACCTCCAATCCAAGAAAAGCATGAGATTTGAAGGTCTTTTTGTCTGAGTTGAGTCATGTCAAGCTATGAAAAGCCACCCCTTCCAACTTCGGTGACAAGTATTTACTGGGCCTGGTATGGGTCACACATGGAGCTGGTTGCTGTGGTAGGTTTCTAAGAAAGTGAATTTACAGTCTCTTGAGGGGAAAGTAACACTGTAGGGAAATCAAGGATAATTAAATTTTAGGGAGTCAGGGGGATGATGAGCCCATGTTCCAGTATGCACTGGAGTACCAGGAGCTAGACCTCATCTCATTTGTCCTGGTGTCTTTAGTACTGAACACAGTGGGTGGCATAGGACAGTGCTAGGTACTTGTTGGGTGCATGCAGACAGGTCTCTGGCTGGAAGGACTTACAGAAAAAATTAAATAGGGAAGGGAAAGAAGGGTTGTTACAAATAAGGAAAACGCAAAAGCAATGCCTGGGGCAGGCATGAACTTCTGGGGATGGGACCTGAGGCTTGAGCAGGGGACTCCTCAAGGCTGGACCTTGCCCTAAGTGGCAGTTCTTCTGTGGTTGGAAAGTCGACAGTGGAGTGGCCAGTGAGCGAGAAGGGTCACCACCAGCGTGGAAGGGTGAAGTCAGAACTGGTGATGGGGGTGGGATGGGGAGACAGTCATTCCATTGGAATCCCTCCCTGTCTGATCACACTGCCCAGGGGAGAGAGGAAGTCTCAGAAGTCAGGCATGGCAGCAGAGAGGGGACCAGATAATTGTAGGCATCCCAACTCAAGAGAGACAGCCTGCCCTCAAGGAGATGGGCTTTCATTCATTTATTCAGACACTTGAACAAATACATCAACATAGAGTATAAATCTTCATATTTAAAAGACAAAATACTGGGCCAGGGACTCCAGAGGATTTCAGGAAAATATGAGAGCATTTCTAATGGCATGCCTGGCTCCCTACTCCAGAAATCTTTCCATCCCCATAGCTGGAGCTACTTAGTTGTTATATGAAAGTTCATCCCTCTTGTTGGTGACTTAAAGGAACAGAACATCTGCATTCTTAGCCCGGGCTAAGCTGTGCTGCTGTTCATTCAATTGTTCATTGATTCATTTGGCAAATGTCTATTGAAGAACAAATATACACCAGGCACAATCAGACTCTGGTGACAGAGAAGTCAGTAGAACATGGTTCCTAGCTTTAAGGGAGGGGCTCATGGCCTAGTGGGAGAGTCGGCCATCTTATGAATAATCATATTAATGAAATCCCTAGATGCGGAATCTTAGGTTCTCAGGAACTGGAGAAATTTTAAGATCAGATCAGTGTTTGTTTTTTTTTAAATCTCTTTTCTGTCTTAACAGATATGATTGATGATTTTCTCCTTCAAAATAGACTTCCAAGAGTCCACTCTTATTGTTGGCTGGATTACAAACTAGAGAGCCTGAAACTCTGTTCCTCTTTCCAATTCAGCTTGTTAGAATGCTTGTATTGATAACTGCAAGGGACACTGTTGTAAGACTAACATTGAAGCTGTAAACATTGGCCCTGTTTAAACCACATGTGATAAATCCCTTGTGGCTGATCTTGTATATCTGATCTCAACCAAAGCTTGACTCCTCTTACAACACCACTGCATCTCAGCTTAAATACTCCTGATGACGGAAATCTCCTTCTCTCATAAGGAAATCATTCAATTAGTGGACAGATCCAAATATTAGACAATTTCTTCTTAAATAGAAGTCTCCCTTTCTATGACTTCATTTATCCCAGTCCATAGGATAAATGTAATCATGTCTCCACATGAGTCCTTTAAATATCTAAAGATGATTATTCTAGCCCTAGTGACAGTTTTCTTTTACTAGTTTAAATATTCCAGTGGCACAGTTTTCATTCTTGGGGGAACTCAGTTTTGTCAATGTATCTCTTAAAATATGATACTCAGAACTAAAACTGTTCTCTCCATGTAAGCATACTGGTGTAGCACACACCTGGGACTATTACTGTTTTTATTCTGGATGAAATATTTCTATTAATGTAATTTAAGATCTCATTAGCTCTTCTGGCAATTCTATCTATGGACCAGTATTGCAATTTTCATTAAATAAAATCCCCTAAACAATTTTATTTGAATTGCCCGTGGCTCAGGTGTCTCTCATCTTCTAATTGGCCAGGCGTTTTTTTAACCTCATTGCAGAACTTTTCATTTACCACTGTTAAATTTCATCTTATTAGTTTTACTGATTGTGCCAAGCTGTCAAAATCAATTTGAGTGTATCTGACAACTATTAAAGAGTACGTTAACCATCCTCCAAACTTGTACCACTACTATATCTAATAAATATACTTATTTTATTCAAATTCAAATATTTAATAAAATATCAAATAGAATGGAATTAAATATACAGACTAGAGGTATGCCACTAGAGACCACCTTCTCCTTATAGGTTGTATTCTTCTTAATTATTATTGACAGCATAAAACATTTTAACTTACTGTGACTCCAGGAAAATGGAATTCATACATTCCACTTGGCCATTGATACATCATGAATGAAATATCAGTTTTTGAAATAATGTTTTGGAGGTCAAAATATGCAACTCTATTTGGAACATAATTAGTTGGGAAATGCAAATTAAGAATGCTATTCTAGTTCAACTCACCCTTAGCCAGAGAAAAGAAGGTCTTTGAAGACTCATTAAGAGAATCAGTAAGATCAGGAACTATGAAAGAAAAATGAATTATTTGGTAAATGGTCAGTCACATGGGAAAAAAACTTTAAATGCTAAAAGACGAGTAAGATCGAGGAAACTGGAACATATATGACAGATGACTAATTTTATTAATATACAAAGAACTCATATGAGTTAATAAAAAATGAAAAACCCAAAGGAAAGTGGACAAGGGATAGGAATAGACAATGCACACGTGTGCACGCGCACACACACACACACACACACACAAATGTCCAATTAACAGGAAGAAATTTCAGCCTCACTCACAATTAAAGAGATGGAAATTAAAACACAGATTAAAAAGCACAGATGAAATGTCATTCCACATCCATCAGACTTGGTAAAGATTATAATTATTATAAATTGTCAATTAGCACCGTCTCTGTGGAAGCCAACTTGAAATTATCAATCAAGATTTAAAATACATATACTCTTTGATTCAACAGTTTTACTTCTAGGATTTTATTTTACATAGTTCCACAAAGTAAAGAGAAAAAGAGAAGGTGCAGAGGATTGACTGGATCCATCACTTGTGATGTGTGATCCATCACTTGTCAGCTGTGTGATCTTTGCCAAGTTGCTTGGCTCCTCTGTCCCTTCCTGCCTTTATCCAAAAACTTGGGCTAATAACAGTATCTGCTTATTGGAATGGTGTGAGATATAAATGAGTTCTTTAAAACAGTGCTGAGCATACAGTAAGTTTTTGCTATTTTTAACTACTGTTATTTATAAACTTGTCTATTTCAGCTTCCCAGGTGGCACAGTGGTAAAGAATCCACCTGCCAGTGCAGGAGAGGAAAGAGATATGGATTGGATTCCTGGGTGGAGAAGATCCCCTGGAGCACAAATGGTGACCTGATTCAGTATTCTTGCCTGGAAAATTCCACGGACAGAGGGGCCTGGCATGCTATAGTCCAGGGGGTGGCAAAGAGTCAGACACAACGGAGCTCACACATACACACATTTAGAAATCTGTCTACTTCAACCTTAAAATATCCATCAATAAGGGACTGACTAAAGTATTACATATGCATAGGATGTACCCTTACAAAGAAATCATAAGAGTTTCAAAGATTTGAAACACTGTTCATATTATTATAAAAACACGAAGTAAGAGAAAAAGCAAGGCAGAACAGCATGTATAATACAGTCACATTTGTGTAAAAAAATAGGATATAGCATATATATGATGTATATGCATTACATTTACTTGTAAGAATAGACATCAACAGTGATTATAGCTGAACTATGACACAGGGGAGGGAAAAATAGCCCTTTAATTCTCATTTTCTATCCTTCTGTACATTATTTAAAAAATCTTGTACACATAGTACTTTCATACTAAAAAAATTACATGCTGCAGTCTAATTCTTACAATCAAGCCAAGACAATTTTTTAATGACAGAGGGCCAAGCATTGAAATATAACATGCAAGAAAGGGAAAACCAAGAGGAAGGATTTTCTGAGTGTCTCCAACATTCTTCAAGAGGTAGTGGGGTCTTCTGGCCCTTGGGAGGTATGGAGCACCACAGGTCCACTCCATCTGTGAGTGTTCTTGGCTCTCCTTTCAAACTGTACTCAGAGTCCAACCACTTCTCCACACCCACTGCCAGCACCGTGAAATTAGCATGTCATTGCCCGCTGGGATTACTGGGCTAACGAATGTAAGAGCTTCTCTCTACCGCTCCTCCCAAAATCTATTCTCAACTGGGCAGCCAGAGGAACTCTTCAGATGGAAGATCACATCACTCCTCTTTCAGAAATTTCCAATCTTTACAGTTCACTCGGAGCAAAAGCTCCAGTCTTCATCATAGCCCGGAAGGACCCTGCTCCATCACTATCCATCCAACCTCAGCCCCTAACAATCTCCCCCTCTTTCTGCTCCAGCCACAGGGGACTCCTTGCTTGGTCTCCAGCTCATCTGGCTGGCTCCTTTCTGGGGCTCATACACTTGCTGGTCTTCAGCCAGAACACTCTTGCCCAAATACCTGCATGGTGCCCATTCCCTCACCTCCATTAAGTCTTTGCTCAAATCTCACCTCCATGAAGCTTACGTGGATCACTCTTCCTACCACTGAAACACACTCTCCTCCCTGCAGAATGACACCACAATCTCCGTCATTCCCTGCCCCTTCCCCCCAGCACAGACCACCCTCTAACACAGGATGTGAGTTTCCTAGGCATGATGAAACAAAGTACCACAAGCTGGGTGGCTTAAAACAATAGAAATTTATTCTGTCAAAGTTCTGAAAGTCACAAGTCCCAAATCAGATTCTAGGGGGTGGTCCATCCTTGGCATCCCTTGACTTGCAACCACATCACTGCAATCTCTGCCTCCATCCTCACATGACATCCTTCAGGTGTTATGTTGTTTAATTGTTCAGTCATGTCCAGCTCTTCTGCAACCCCCAAGGACTGCAGCCTCACCTGGTTCCTCTGTCCATGGGATTTCCCAGGCAAGAATACTGGAATAGGTTGCCATTTCCTGCTCCAGGGGATCTTCCTGACCCAGGGATTGAATACGCCTCTCCTGCATTGGCAGGTGGATTCTTTACTGCTGAGCCACCAGGGAAGGATAAGAAGGAAGACCATGTCTTTAATGGGTTGATGTGGGTTGTTAGCCTGGTATTGCAGATGCTGCTGCTTCTGTCTTATTTCCTTCACGCCTCTTTCCCCTCCTCTAAGCCAACGGTGTTGCAACATTTATGCTTAGGATGAATCTAAAAGGAGCAAGCCAAGAGAACTTGTGGCTGTGTTTCATGTTCTTCATGGGTGCTTCAGGTTCAAAGAAACCCTCCATAGCCCTGCAGATCGATTCAAACCAGAGACAATGCTTCACGCCTGCAAATTAACATCACAGCTTCACCCCACTGCCCATCCGCCTCTGGTAGGGTGTCTTCAATCTTTCCAAGAACCCAACTGACATACCATAAAGTTAAGGATGGGTCTGTCATGAGGCCTCAAACTCTCTGAGTTCCCTATTGTAAACAACATGGTTTAAAACATCTGAATTTTCCCCAGAGAAGTTCATCTTGATTTGCGGAGTATTTGGATAATCACGTGAGGCAATAATTATCCATTCTGCTGCAATTTTACAATATAAAAGTCAGACACTGGTGTCTACCACATATAGCCCCCTCTGTGTACAACAATTGATTTCCAATGGTTGAAATTTACACAATAAAGGAAAGCTTTGTTTTCAATTCTACCAATAAGAGAGACAACACAGGCAACTCCCTCATTGATTGACTATTCTGTTTTTCTTAGAGTCACTTCTTGAGAGAATCATTTAACAGAAGGGAAGATGATTTGTTTCCATTGATTGGATGCTGTGCCCATTTGACAGCCATAGTTTTTGTATTAAAGTTATTAATTATGTCAATAGTGTAATTTACAGAATTGAAGAAATCACTCAGGGTCTGACTATATTGCTGGTTATGTTTTTTTTCTTTAAATAAATAAATGAAAGCATTTGTAGAGGAAATGCATCTTGTGACAATAATAATAGATGAAAAGGCCACCGGCTCACTTTGTAAATCATCACAAACTAAAGAAACTTCCCCCGATTACTTAAGTGGTGAGACCAGGAAAGCTGGGTTTCTCAATTTCATATTATGAAATTCTTAGGATCATTGCTTATTGCATATACTTGGGAAAGATAACTTCCCATTGTTCATTTAAATCTCCCTCTTACCCTCATAACCACATTGCTTAAGGTTAATAGGTTATATAGAGCGTGATAAAGCCAGGCTTGATCTGGGTCTCCCTGAAGTCTCCCCTGAACTATGCATTCATATTGACTGGGGATATTGTGAGCTTGTCTAATTCTGAGAAACTTTTCTCTCCCCTGGCAGTGGTTCCCAGGAAATTAATTATGACAAAGAGGGAAGTAACTCTGTTCTGTAGCCTGGTTCTGGCTGACTGCAAAACTCTAATCTCAAAATGAATGTCTGGGTTGGTGTTGAAATTAAGTGGGCCTTTGGAATTTTCTAGAAAAAAGCTTGATATCAAGTTTATATACTTGATAAGCTTGATATAGGTGCAGTTTGTGAACCCTTTTCCCCCATTAGATTTTTAAGGAATTTCTCTACCAGCCTTACTGCTACTTTGAGAGCACTGAGCTGGTTGTACATAATTTTCTGGTAGATGACAAACTCCCAGAAGATCCTTTTTTCTTTTTACCATTAGGTCAGGGATGGCTTGATGGGCATGTGACTACTCTCTACTTAGAAGATCCTAGAACTTGGTCTAATGCTCTGTACCTACTGTCTTGAAATTTTAATACATTTTGAACAAGGGCCATGCATTTTCATTTTGCACTGGGCCCCAAAGTTATGTAGCCTGTCCAGAGTGGAGACCTGGTGCGTAGCATATTTTACATGTCAAAGCGATCCTGTTGATTCAATAAACATAACTCATTTGATACTCATCAAAGTCTGAGTGTGGAATGACCACTTCCCTCATCGTGTGAATTTCTTTCATTTCCATTCCTTTCCTTTTTTAGTAATGATGGAAAAATGCTTGGGGTAGCACTATTCGTATCTTTGAGGAGTGACGAGATGTTAAATACTGAAGATTAATTTTGCTGAGAGTGGATACAGAATTTGTAAAGTAAAGGCAGAATCTCTATTCTAGAATGAATAGGAAGATTAGAAATTTTCTGTTAAGCAATTTATGCAGTTTTGTTGTGCTAAGCATTTTATCATTACTAAAATGTGAAACAAGTATTAAAAAGTGAAATGGTTTTTTGTATTTGGGACTCCTATGAAAATATTCCAAAAGAACCTATTTTTTCAATCATGTAAAATAACCATTACAACAATAGAAATTTATTTATAGCCATTACATGGATAAGAAAGTATAGTCTATGAGTATGTCTAGCATAGCAAGAAAGCATAGTCTATGAAAACATGCTCAGAGTCAGCAATCATCAGGGAAACCCAAATCAAACCCACAATGAGATATGACCTCATGCCTTTAGGATCACCATTATAAAAACAAAACCAAAACCAGAAAGCAACAAGTGTTGCAAGGATGTAGAGAAAGTAGAACTCTAGTACATTGTTGGTGGGAATGTAAAATGGTACAACCACTATGGAAAACAGCAAGAAATTAAAAATAGACTGCCATATAACCCAGTAATCTCACTTCTGAGTATATACCTAAAAGAGCTGAAATCGGGAGCTCAAAGAATGATTTACACATCCACGTTCATGACAGCATTATTCACAACAGCCCACAGGCAGAAACTGCCCAAATATCCAGCGACGGATGAATGGATTAAAAAAAAATGTGGACTATACACACAATGGAATATTACTCAGCCATAAAGAGGAAGGAGATTCTGCCATATGCTACAACATGGATATACCTTGAGGACTTTATGATAAGTAAAGAAAGCCAGTCACAGAAGGACAAATTTTATGTGATTCCACTTATGTGACGTGTTTGAAACAAATCCACAAAACCAGAAAGTAGAATAGTGGCGGCCGGGGGAGGGGGAAATGAGGGAAATGAGTTGCTGTTTAATGGGTATAAAGTTTCAGTCACAAAAGATGGAAAACCTCCAGAGATTTACTGTGCATTGAGCTTATAGCTAACAATACTATTCTGTGCACTTAAAATTTTGTTAAGGTGGATCCTATGTTATGTGTCTTTGAGTGAGTGAGTGAAGTCACTCAGTCGTGTCCGACTCTTTGCAACCCCATGAACTGTAGCCCACCAGGCTCCTCCATCCATGGGATTTTCCCTGCAAGAATACTGGAGTGGGTTGCCATTTCCTTAACCACAATTTAATAAGTGAAAAAATGAGGACTTCCTTGGCCATCCAGTGGTTTAAGAATACATGCTTTCAAAGCTAGGGGTATAGGTTCGATTCCTGGTTGAGGAACTAAGATCTCTTATGCCACATGGTGCAGTCCAAAAAATAAAAATAAAGTAAAACTTTAAAAAGCAAAAAAAAAAAAAAAGAAAAGAAAAGAAAAGAAAGCATAGTCGATTATTGTCATCAAGGACCACATAAATTGTGCCCATTTGCCTGTTCACTGGTTTTTTGTGGTATATCCTGATGCTTCTGTTTCCTCATCACCATCAACATTCACATAATCCCTTTAGTCTTGTTTTAGTTGGTCTTGTTTACTTTATCCAGAGGATAGAATCATATGCCACCATATCCCAAAACAGGTGGGACTGGGGGGCACTGGTTCCCATTACTGGCCATGCTCCAGTTGTTGGGAGGGGAAATATAATATTTTTCTGCAGGCGGATATGATATGAGCTTTGTTTTTACTTAATTGGTGATTGGAGGTGTTTGTATTTCACCTTTGACCTACTTCCAACAAGCAAGCGAGAGGTGACAGATTTCTTGCCATTCTTTCTCTATGTCAAGTCCTATGATAACCATCCTCCTGGTACCTACACTGGCTCTCAAATTGCCCTGTCTTTGAGTCTCCAAGAGTCTCCTGAATGGTGAGCCATCCCATGAAAGGGGTAAGCAGGACTAAATCTCAGCAGATGGAGCTTGTCCCTTTGTTAAGATCCTCTAAAATATAGTGTGATGTTTAGAAATTGTTGCACAATATAATTCTTTCTCATTGATTTATGTGTGTGTATTTCCACCTACATATTTTATAATGAAAATAATTTACCTCTGGGGTATTAGTTTTGCTCGCATGGATGGTGGATTGCATGGTCCCAGTGTTTCACTAACAACCACATTGATGCCACTTGCGATGTCACGTTGCATGACCCTTCCCTTCTGACACCCTACTCCAGTACTCTTGCCTGGAAAATCCCATGGATGGAGGAGCCTAGTAGGCTGCAGTCCACGGGGTCGCTAAGTCGGACATGACTGAGCGACTTCACTTTTACCTTTCACTTTCATGCATTGGTGAAGGAAATGGCAACCCACTCCAGTGTTCTTGCCTGGAGAATCCCAGGGACGGGGGAGCCTGGTGGGCTGCCGTCTATGGAGTTGCACAGAGTCAGACATGACTGAAGTGTCTTAGCAATAGCAATCCCTTCTGACACAGGGCTTGGCCATGAGACTTACTTTGGCCAACGGGATGTGAGCTGATGAGATGCAGGTAGAAACTTGAAGAGCACCTAGCCTTATTGGGCTTGCTCACTCTTGCCCTCTGTCATCTCCATGAGATGGGCATGCCTGGGTGAGCCTGAAGGTTGCAGAGCTGGGCCAACCTGGATCAGCCAACAGGCAGCCAACCCCAGAGATGTAAGCAAGCCCAGCCTGAAAAAACCAAGTCTAGGTACCCACCTGCAGGCAGGCCTCAGCTGGGTGCAGCCAGATCAGCTTAATTTCACAGACTCAGGAGCTAAATCAATGTGCATTGTGATAATTTATTGAAATGTTATGATTGTTCATTGTGTAGGATTATTGTGTCAATAGACAACTGATCCAGACATTATTATGTCAGTAGGATGCATGTTTCTATTCATGAGGCCAGGAAGGATGCATGGAATGATGCCCTAAAGATTCTTCTGTGAATGTAAGATTGTCAGCAAGAGTGACTGACATAATCAGGTAGGACGGAATAATTAGAGAAGAACCACTCCCCTCCAAGTGGAAAAACAGAAAAAGTGTGAGAATTTTAGTTGAGAATCCAAGTAAAGGGAGTAACTGTGTCCTGTCATCTTTGTGGTTCCAGGATCTAACAGAGAACATGGCCCTAAAGGGAAGGAATGGATGGATGTTGGTGGTGCCGAGTGGAACATTTGCAACTCAACTCTGGTCTATTAAATCTAGAGCTGTCTGAAGCATTTCCTGAAGCATCTCATTTCCTTTTGGGTGATGGGGGAACAATTGGTCGCTGAAACTTATTTAAAACATCATTAATTAGGATTTGGTATAACTTAGCTTTAAACTTCTCTCTGCTGAACAAATCCATTTCATAGACATTATGCAAAATAATGATGCCACCGTTATTCCAGAGCAAGTGTTTTAAATATCTTAAAGAACAAATGATTTTATTCATCTTTGCTTCCCAAACAGGCACAAATATCTATGTCTAATATTTGGTGACTTTGAGGCAATATTAAGTTAATTCTAAATATAGTTTGCCTTCTGTATCTGTGGGCTCCACATTTGTGGATTCAACCAACTGTGGATCAAAAATGTTTGACAAAAATTTTTTTTCTTGAAAGTTCCAAAAAGCAAAACTCAAAAAACTCTAATGGTGACTCATTAGAAAAGATCCTGATTCTGAGAAAGATTGAAGGCAGGTAGAAAAGGGAACAACAGAGGACAAGATGGTTGGATGGTATCACCAGCTCAATGGACCTGAGTTTGAGCAAGCTCCAGGAGATGGTGAAGGACAGGAAGCTTGGCATGCTGCAGTCCATGGGGTTGCAAAGAGTCAGACACAACTGAGCGACTGAACAACAATGATAACAGGTAATTATGGGCCTCACCAGTGACTCAGTGGTAAAGAATCCGCCTGCAATGCAGAAGACAAGGAGAGTTGAGTTCGATCCTCCGGTCAGGAAGATCCTCTGGAGGAGGAAATGGCAACCCACTCCAGTATTCTTGCCTGGAAAATCCCATGGACAGAGGAGCCTGAGTGATTGAACACACACAACAACTATTTATATAGAATTTGCAGTAGGTGCCCTGAGTAATCTAGAGATGATTTAAAGTATACAGGAGGATGTGTATAGATTATATGCAAATATAAACAATTTATAGAGGGGACTTGAGCACCCACGGGTCCTGGAACCAGTCATCTCAGATACTGAGGGATGGCTGCCTTAAAATATAGTTTCAGTTCAGTTCAGTTCAGTTCAGTCACTCAGTCATGTCTGACTCTTTGCATCCCCATGGACTGCAGCACGCCAGGCTTCCCTATTCATCACCCAGGAGCCTGCTCAAACTCATAGCCGTCCAGTCGGTGATGCCATCCAACCAGCTCATCTGCTGTTGTCCTCTTCTCCTTCTGCCTTCAGTCTTTTCCAGCATCAGGGTCTTTTCCAATAAGTCAGTTCTTTGAATCAGGTGGCCAAAATATTGAAGCTTCAGCATCAGTCCTTCCAATGAATATTTAGGCCTGATTTCCTTGAGGATTGACTGGTTTGATCTCCTTGCAGTCCAAGGGACTCTCAAGAGTCTTCCCCAATGTCACAGTTCAAAATACAGTTTATACCTGAAAATAGTTAACTTCACTCAAAAAACTGTTTAATGTTAAAGAAAATAAGGTCTGGGTTTGGTTTTATTTTCAGCAAGTATGATTTGTTGTTGCTGTTGTTTAGTTGCTAAGTTGTGTCCAACACTTTTGCAACCACATAAACTCTGTAGCCCGCCAGCCTCTTCTGTCCATGGGATATCCCAGGCAAGAATACTGGAGCAAGTTGCCATTTCCTTCTCCAGGGGGTCTACCCCGAAGCCACCTGAGAAGCCCAGTGGCTCAATGATAACCCTAGGCAAACTCTGTCTGTGAAAAGTCACGTGGCAGATATTTTTAGATTCGCAAGCCATTTGGTCTCTCTCACAACTAATCAACTCTGTGATTTTAGCAGCTTTGGATAATATATAAAAGAATGAACAAGGCTTGTGTGTCAATAAAACTTTACAGACACTGAAAGTGTTATGTAATTTTTTTTTACAAAACACAGAATGCTATGCTATACTTCTGTTTTCAAAAAGAACATTAAAAACATAAAAATGGTTCTTAGCTCACAAGACATACAAAATGAGGCAGTGAACTGGATTTGGCCCATGGCCATAATCTGTCAACCCCTGACCTTAGGTTAACTGTGCTGAGGGTCAAATTGAATGAGATGCCTCAATTAAGAGCAGAGATGCTGAAGCCAGACAAAGTTTGAACCTCAGCTCTGCCTTTTGCCATCAGCGTGATCTTAAGTTTCTTTATGTAAAAAAGTGAACACTAATAATCCACTTCAGTGCTGCTCTGAGGGTTCACTATAAGAGGGGAGCTGCCATGCTTGACACCTAGAAAATACTATAAACATGCTAGGGCTTCCCTGAAGGCTCAGTGGGAAAGAGTCTGCCTGTCAATGCTGGCGACTCCCGTTCAGTCCCTGCTCCGGGAAGATCCCACATGCTTCAGAGCAGCTAAGCCCCTGTGCCAGAGCTATTGAACCTGTGCTCTGGAGCCCAGGAGCCAAAACTACGGAGACCACCTGCCACGACTGCTGACGTCTCCGCACCCTAGAGCCCATGCTCCCCAACAAGAGAAACCACTGCAGTGAGAGGCCCATGCACCACAACCAGAGGGTCGTCTGAGCAGCAGGGAAGCCCTAGCACAGCCAAAAATAAACAATAAAATTATTTTAAAAAAACCTGCTGGCTCTGTCTGGCATTACAGCTAGGAATCTTAATTTATTACAAAATATACAGAAGAACCAGGCTGACCGCGTGGAATCAGAGCTATTGGTTCAAATCCGACCTACTTGCTTTATGTCAGGGATTCTTTAATGTTTTCACTCTCATTGGCATGACTGTTCACACTATGCTTCTCTGGGTATATTCAGAGTTTCCCAAACAAAGCCATAGCATTTCAACCAACATGATATTTATAAAATCACTGGCAATAAAGTTAATCAGTTATAATGTCTCCCCAAAAGTCCTTTATGAGGAAGAAATAAATACCCCAACCAAAATTTTTAAATGTTGATCATTATTTTATGAAAAGAATCTTGATTTTTTTTCTCCTCTCCTGACTTTTCCTCTGCTACTAATATTAAAAGGTAGATGATACATATATATATTACTGGAAAATAAATGCAAATAATTTATGTCTAATTGCTAAAATAAGACATAGAGTTTATTGTTCTCATGTGCTTTTATTAATATTTAGAGGGTGGTTATAAATTTGTATTATCCTGTTGTTTTTGATACCAAGAGAAATGTTCATGGGATCTTTCTTGATCAATGTAGATAGACAATTGCCAACATCTGTTAGATTATAGAAAAAGCAAGAGAATTTCAGAAAACAACATCTATTTCTGCTTCATTGCCTATGTGAAGGCCTTTGACTGTATGGATCATAACAAACTGTAGAACACTCTTCAAGAGATGGGAATAACAGAACACCTTACCTGTCTCCTGTGAAACCTGTATGCAGGTGAAGAAACAGCAGTTAGAACTGGACATGGAACAACAGACTGGTTCAAACCTGGGAAAGGAGTACGTCAAGGCTGTATACTGTCACCCTGCTTATATGCAGAGTACTTTATGCAAAATGCTGGGCTGGATGAAGCAGAAGCTGGAATCAAGATTGCCAGGAGAAAAATCAATAACCTCAGGTGTGCAGATGACACCACTCTTTCTTGGAAGAAAGCAAAGAGGAACAAAAGAGCCTCTTGATGAAGGTGAAAGAAGAGAGTGAAAAAGCTGGCTTAAAACTCAACATTCAAAAAACAAAGACCATGCCATATGATCCCATCACTTCATGGCAAATAGATGGGGAAACAATGCAAACAATTTGAGACTTTTTTTGGGGGGGGGGTGGGGGGGCTCCAAAATCACTGCAGATGGTGACTGCAGCCATGAAATTAAAAGACACTTGCTCTTTGTAAGAAAAGCTATGACAAACCTAGACAGATATTAAAAAGCAGAGACATTACTTTGCCAACAAAGGTCGATCTAGTCAAAGCTATGATTTTTCCAAGTAGTCATGTATGGATGTGAGTTGGACCATAAAGAAGGCTGAGTGCCAAAGAATTGATGCTTTTGAACTGTGGTGTTGGAAAAGATTCTTGAGAATCCCTTGGACTGCAAGGAAATCAAACCAGTCAATTGCAAAGGAAATCAATCCTGAATATTCACTGGAAGGACTGATGATGAAGCTGAAGCTCCAATACTTTGGCCACTTGATGTGAAGAACTGACTCATTAGAAAAGACCCTGATGCTGGAAAGACTGAAGACAGAAGGAGAAGGGGGAGACAGAGGATGAGATGGTTGGATGGCATTACCAACACAATGGACATGAGTTTGAGCAAACTCTGGGAGATAGTGAAGTCCACGTTATTACAAAGAGTCGGCCAGGACTGAGTGACTGAACAACAAGATAGACAATATGTCTTTTCGTCTGTCTTGGGATTCTTCTTTATTAAAATTTTATCCATCAGTAAAATGAAAAAGACGTGGAAGTGACTTGGAAATCAGGCCACACACCCAACACAGAGATGCACACGCCCCACCACTGACAGCATTTCCCAGACCCGGCTCACTGGCCTGAGACACAGGTGACCAGGGTTGCAGGCTACATGCCATTTCTTGCCCTCTTTGCAAGTTCCTGGGCACTTAGCTGGGAAACTGCTCAAGCTGACCTTTTAGAATGTTGGTGAGAGAGACAGCGGAGCTATTATGGGACAGTCTGGACTCTGCTTTGTCTTCCTCCCAAGAAAAATCATTCACAACTGCCTGTTATTATTTAGCACCAACACTGTCTCTGACACCCTAGTGTTTCGTGACTGTGTGTGACAAATCCTACACTGAGTAAGCGAAGCCTAAGATGCTACCGTCCTGAGCTGAAATAGTGACAAATGAACTTATTTCAAAGACAGCTCTTTAGTGCTGTGCTTCTCTCTCTGTGGCTGACTGAGCATCATAAATGCAGATCATGTGTTCAAAGCCCATGATATAAGAGAAGCTGCTTTAAATTATTACTATTTATGGGAAGGGAAATAGGCTCAGTTTAAGGGAATTATGCTAAATTAGTATCACATGCTAATAATTATGTTTTCCATAATAGTCCCCTAAATCCTTAATAATTTTTACATGCAGTTTATTTATGTTATCTAATGCCAATTGGCAAAACTCTTATTAATAAATTGGCAATGAGTTGAGGAAGTAGTATCACTGTTAACTGTATATTTAGCAACATACAATTCATCATGGATAGATTTATATCCAAATATGCTTTCTTGGTTCATAAAAATGTTAGCCCAAAACAACAAACCAACACAAATCACCCCCAATCCAAAATAATGAGGCTTTAAAAATATATGCCAATGACTTAAGCACATCTAATTTTGTTTTAGTATTTTAATAAGGAAAAACACATCTGGAAAGTCTGTAGCCAATATGAAAATTCAGCACAAGGGGAAAAAAAAAAGAGAGAGAGAGACAGCAGGAATGATGTTTTAGAGTCTGGTTTAAAACTGAAGGGCTTGGGGTTCCCTGACTCAGACTAGGCAGTTTGACTTCCTGAAAAACCAGGAAAATCATTGCTTCTGTTAAATCTGTTTTCTGAATGTCAAGATACTAGATTACGAGGTAGGATGTTATTAGCATGGGCTGTGCTGTGCGGTGCTAAGTGGCTTCAGTTGTGTCCGACTCTTTGCGACCCTATGGATGCAGCCTGCCAGGCTCTTCTGTCCACGGGATTTCCCAGGCAAGAATGCTGGAGTGTGTTGCCATTCCCATCTCCAGGGGATTTTCCTGACCTAGGGATTTAACCCAAGTCTCTTATGCCTCCTGCATTGGCAGGCAGGTTCTTTACCACTAGCACCACTTGGAAAGCCCCATTAGCATAGGCTCTAATTCTAAATCTTATTAAATGTCTTCTCTTTCCTGTAATGTTTGTTCAAAATGTGGGAAAAGGCTAAAAAGAGAATAATAACAATTACATAGATACTTGTAAAGACTAACTGTAACATGCAGATAATGGAGGAAAAATTATTTTGTCTGTTTCAGATTATCTAGTTCAGTTCAGTTGCTCAGTCGTGTCCGACTCTTTGTGACCCCATGAACTGCAGCCCGCCAGGCCTCCCTGTGCATCACCAACTCCCGGAGTTCACTCAAACTCACGTCCATCGAGTCAGTGATACCATCCAGCCATCTCATCCTCTGTTGTCCCCTTCTCCTCCTGCCCCCAATCCCTCCCAGCATCAGGGTCTTTTCCAGTGAGTCAACTCTTTGCATGAGGTGGCCAAAGTACTGGAGTTTCAGCTTTAGCATCATTCCTTCCAAAGAACACCCAGGACTGATCTCCCTTAGAATGGACTGGTTGGATGTCCTTGCAGTTGAAACGACTCTCAAGAGTCTTCTCCAACACCACAGTTCAAAACGCATCAATTCTTTGGCATTCAGCTTTCTTCACAGTCCAACTCTCACATCCATACATGACCACTGGAAAAACCATAGCCTTGGCTAGATGGACTTTGTTGGCAAAGTAATGTCTCTGCTTTTGAATATGCTATCTAGGTTGGTCATAACCCTCCTTCCAAGGAGTAAGTGTCTTTTAATTTCATGGCTGCAATCACCATCTGCCATGATTTTGGAGCCCCTCAAAATGAAGTCTGACAGTTTCCACTGTTTCCCCATCTATTTCCCATGAAGTGATGAGACCAGATGCCATGATCTTCATTTTCTGAATGTTGAGCTTTAAGCCAAGTTTTTCACTCTCCTCTTTCACTTTCAAAGGAATTCTCTAATTACCTACCTCAGGGTGCCAGTGAGGCATATGTCCTGAGGTGACTATAAATTTCAAACTTTAGGAAAGATAACTCCAGTAGGAGACAAACATTAGTATCAGGGAGGTAAATTCTGGAGCCAGAATTTATGGGAACGGTGATTGACTTCATCATTGACTTCCTGGCCCAAGGGGAACTCACCCCACATCCTTCTGGAGAAGGGAAGCATTGAGATTGCTTAGAGAGCAATTAACCTGTCTTTTCAAATAGA
Source organism: Ovis aries (assembly GCF_016772045.2). NCBI lineage: Eukaryota > Metazoa > Chordata > Mammalia > Artiodactyla > Bovidae > Ovis > Ovis aries. The sequence continues at coordinate 69,986,138 of NC_056063.1, read as the reverse complement.
GGTAGGCTCTCAACTCTGGGTGTGCAATTGTACCTTCAACTCCAAAAGTAACATTTAACACAGGCGCTGTTGTGCTGGCCAAGCCATTTGTCAAATCTATGTGATGGGAAATATCATTACCAATGGAATGGAGCATTGAGCAGATTTCAATGTCTAGGTATTGCTAAATCACGGGTTTGACTGGCTCATTGATAAATTGTTTTCACCCAGCTGATTTTATTTGGGGTTAGCTCAGTGGCAACATGTAGTCACAGAGGTGTGTGAGCAGACTTGTTGGGAGAAGAGTTGCATTCTGGACCCAGAAAAGGATGAGCTGATCTTCAGCCCTTCTAAGCACTTCTGCTTCTTGCTTTGCCATTTCACAAATCTCTGCCAACAGGGAACTGCAGAGAGCTCACAAAGGGAAAAATGGGATAGAAACAAACCCGCTGCTGTCATCACTGTTGATTTTTCACTTAGTAGACTTCTTTATGGATTAAAAAACTTTTTTTTTTCCTGCTTCTTGTAAAGCAATGTTCATTGGAGCTTAGCCAATAGATGGTATCACCCCTTCCAGAGTCTATGCTATGGGCGGCCTTTGGGAGCATATCTGCTCAAGTCATTCATGCAAATTATTACTTACTGCCCTATATGCTCATAAATTAATAGCTTCTCTGTGGATGAAAAACAGAAATTAGACAACCATTAAGGTTGAACAATGTTTAAAGAATATTAAATATTAATATATGAAATGAAAAAATATTGTGAGTGATATCAGTAGATATGCCAAAAGCATAACAAGCCAAACCTAAGAATGCAAATAATAAAAACATGTCTTCGGCTAGATATTCTGGATGGTTTAATATTCAAATTAAAGTAGATTTTTTTCCCCTTTTAGTAAAAACAAAGCAAAGTATTTTCTGCCCTTGTCATATTGTGTGAATGTTCATTTTCATACTCAGAGTAAAAACAGATTTAGGGAGAAGAAACGAATAAGAAGGTTTGGGTTATTTTGGTCCTTGTGCTTGTGAGAAGAATTTTCTTTGCAGTGTTGAAAATGCATACCATGAATATTTAGAAAAAGCAGTTTTTATCAGTCCGCAATTTTTTCCCCTTAATCCTGGCATTTTAATAAATAATTGTCAAGTTGGCATATACATCTTAAGGACTTTGTCTGCCAGATGCTATAAAGTTGGAATGGAAATTGGCAGAAGACTCTTCTGGGTGGAAGGAAAGCATGAATGTGGTTCTTTGGGTGAGAGGGCATGGTTAATGGCCTTTTGGCAATATGAAATTTAGGAGAAACGTTTTCGTGACTAGATGCCCACCCTTAAAATCCATTGTGTTTCCATTTGGCAGATCTAACATCAGGGGGATTGATTCTGCACAAGCAACAAGCTGAAAAGAGGTCTAGTGCAGGCCCTGCCTTGCTGGGATTGCTTGTGAGGTCTTGGGCAAGGAAACCTCATAGACCTCTTTCATTTACTTATTGTTCAAGTTGAGCCCAACTTTTTGCAACCACATGGACTGCAGCATGCCAGGCTTCCCTGTCCTTCTCTGCCTCCCGGAGTTTGCTCAAGTTCATGTCCATTGAGTTGGTGATGTCATCTGATCATTTCATCGTCTGCAGCCCCCTTCTAGTCCTGCCCTCAATCTTTCCCAGCATCAGGGTCTTTTCTAATGAGTTGGCTCTTCACATCGCGTGGCCAGTGTATCGGAGCTTCAGCATCAGTCCTTCCAGTGAATATTCAGGGTTGATTCCCTTAAGGGATAGGGCTAATAATGCAAATCCTACACACTTTACCGGATTTGGTCTGTCAAATATGATAAAACCCAAACAAGCACTGAAATCTATTCAACCCTTCAGTGTTTTATTTGCGGAGCATCTATTTTACACCATGCACTCAGCCAGTCACTGGGGATCCAAAGCTGAATAATGAAAACATGATAGCAAACGTGTACATCCTACACATACTGCCTTTCATCCTCACAACTAGCTCACTAAGTATCAACAGATACGTCAACTTAGTCCTTTTTACATATGATGAAGCTGAAGCACAGAGGAGTGACTCCCCCAGGGTCATGTGCCTAGTTAGTGGCAGACCTGGGACATGAGCCTGGAGAGCCAGCTCCAGAGTCTATACTCAACATGACTCTACACAGACTCAGACTGTCTCATTTTCCCAGGCCCTCAGAGTGTCCTGGAAGAGCTCTCTCTCTTTGTCTCTCAGTCATGTCCAACTCTTTGCGATCCGATGGACTGTAGCCCAACAGGCTCCTCTGTCCATGGGGTTCTTCCCAGGCAAGAATACTGGAGTGGTCTGCCATTTCCCTCTCCAGGGGTATCTTCCCTGACCAGGGATTGAACCTGCGTCTCCTCCTGTGCCTCCTGCATCGCAGGTGGATTCTGTACCGATTGAGCCGTCAGGGAAGCTAAAACTTTGTAAAAGCAGTCCAGGATGCAATAAGAGTGCAGTGTCCTACACATTAGTGTGGAATCCCGAGAAGGGGCTCCTAACCCAGCTTAGAAGGTATGTGAGTTTTGCGTGTCCAGGTGATTAGCTGGGGACTGGCCATGGAAGACTCCCTAGGATAACCGAGACCTCAGCTGCATCTTAGAGGATGCGCAGGCTGGACAGGAAGGGCATTTTTGCTGAGCTTACAAGAGCAAGGCACAAAGGCCAGAATTAGCATGGGACAAACAGGGCCACGAAGCTGTGGTCACACCGGGAGTGATGACAGCCAAGGCCAGAGTTGTGGGCACGGCCAGATCTCAGAGGACCCTACCTGCCCGGCTCAGGAGACAGAATGGGAGTCTAACATGTGACCACAATGAAGAAGATGAGCGGTACGATCAGCATGCCGTGTAGAAAAAGCAGGAGGGAGGGGAGACCACCATCTGGGCAATTCTGAGAGGTACTGAGGACAGGTAAGTACGGTAAGAGTGACTGGTAAGGAGGGATCGGACGTGCCTGTGCTTTTCAAATTTCAGTGTGCAAAAGACTCATCCAGGGCACTTGTGAAAATGTAGTTCTGATTCAAGAGGTGGGGAGCAGCCATTGAAAGCGTGCATTTTTAAAGCTCCCAGGTGATGCCTGCAGTTCAGGTCCTGGACTTCTCTCCAAGGAGCAAGGCCATTATGGATTGAATGTAGCCTGCGTGCATGAGTGCTAAGTCACTTCAGTCATGTCTGGCTCTTTGTGAACCCGTGGACAGTAGCCCACCGGGCTCCTCTGTCCATGGGATTCTCCAGGCAAGAATACTGGAGTGGGTTGCCATGCCCTCCTCCAGGGGATCTTCCTGACTCAGGGACTGAACTCACGTCTCTTATGTCTTTGGCTTAGGCTGGCAGGTTCTTTACCATTAGTACCACCTGGGAAGCCCATAAGGTCATACTTTACCCAAATTGCTGTATTATGGACATGCACTTGAAAAATCCAAGAAAATAAAAATCACTTTAGCTTTGAAACATATGTTCCACTTTTTAAGGCAAATTGAGGCATACCCAGAGGGGTCACAAAAGGAGAGCTGGGAAACTCTAGCTTTGAGCTGCAGTGAGCTTATGTTTGAGGGAGAGTGGTGGCTCTCAACGACTTGTGGGAGACACAGATTGGGTTTCTTAGGGTGCCTCGGGAGAGTCACAACTGGCAGTGCTGGCTGTGGATCTGAATCAAAACACCTCTGGAGAGCAGGGTGCTGGAGAGAAGGGACCAGAGGCCTCATGGATGCAGGCCTCAAGCCCAGTTCTCCTAGATGTTCTTCCATCACCTAGAAAACTGTAAGTATTGCTGAAATTAGTTCCAGAGATCTCTGAACAAAGAGCTAGCCCAAAACCAAGGAAGCAAAGAAACCTCAACTCAGGATTCAAACTAAATAAACTTTCCTAAGAGGTGAGAGGAAGTATGGCTGCAGCCAGCACAGGACAGCCAGCATCCTAAGAATGCAATGGAAGTCATCTCCCCAGGACTCAGCTCAGTGGACAGACGCTTTTCCAGTTGCCCTGAGCGTTTCTAGTTGGGCAATTCCATGTGACCCCAGCACCTGGGGGGCCCCAGGAGGCTATCAATGACTTACTTCCTTAGCATCTCCCTCAATTCCAGATGAAAAGTTTATACTATACGTATATTTTCCTTTGTGCAAGGACCAAGTATGCATCCTAGAACCTCTGCGGAAAACATGCAAGTAGACAGACAACATCAACTTAAAGCCATTTTTTAATTTTTGGCTTCTATGAAATTTTCTAATCTTAATCAGTTGACCTAATGGGAACATGGAAAATTGAAGGGGGAAAAGAAAAGAGAGAGAGAGAAATCTGTTGCCTAAAGGTAGCAGAGCTGATTTGGGGCAATTCACTGTCTGGTACCTTGCTAGGAATTTATATGGCACCCACCATATCCTGTGTGTGTTCAGTTGCTCAGTCATATCTGACTCTTTTGTGACTCCATGGATTATAGCTCTCCAGGCTCCTCTGTCCATGGGATTTTCCAGGAAAGAATGCTAGAGTGGGTTGCCACCTCCTACTCTAGGGGATCTTCCCCACCCAGGGATCCAGGCCCCGTCTCTTGTGTCTCCTGTATTGGCAGGCAAATTCTTTGCCACTAGTTGACTCATTGGAAAAGACTTTGATGCTGGGAGGGATTGGGGGCAGGAGAAGAAGGGGATGACTGAGGATGAGATGGCTGGATGGCATCACTGACTCGATGAATGTGAGTGAACTCTGGGAGTTGGTGATGGAGAGGGAGGCTTGGCGTGCTGCGATTCATGGGGTCACAAAGAGTCGGACACAACTGAGTGACTGAACTGAACTGAACTGAACTGAGCACCACCTGGGAAGCCTCCATCACAATCTAGGTGTTTTCTAAACAATGGTGAACGGGACGCTAAAGAAAAGAGTTCAGAAGAAGGTTTAGGAAATCATATCAGTGTGTGGAGGCTGTTATTATATAAACAAATCACTAGATAGACTTTATCTGGGCTTTCCTGGTGGCGCAGAGAGTAAAGAATCCACCTGCAATGCAGATAGACCTGGGTTCAATCCCTGGGTCGGGAAGATCCTCCGGAGAATGAAATGGCAACCCACTCCAGTATTTTCTCCTGGAGAACCCCATGGACAGAGCCTGTCCATGGGGTCACAAAGAGTCAAACACGACTGAGTGACTAAGCACAACCACAAGAGTTTATCCATTCAAATTCAGTGAGAAACCTACACACAGGGCTTGTTTTCAAGTTTGTATCAAGTGTTTCCATTTTTTTCAGTTATAACGTGATGCTTTATAACAATTCTCTTCGTGCTTTGTATATTTAGAAGAAAGCATTGGAAAATAAAGATCACATTTCGTATTTGAATTTGGTATCTCCTTGTATTCTGTACTTCAGACCAATGCCCAGAGAGGAACAAGTGAGCTCTATGCAACTGCTTGTATGCAAATTTACTAACTATTCTGCTAAACCAGGGGCTTCCCTGGTGGCTCAGAGGTTAAAGCATCTGCCTGCAATGCAAGAGACCTGGGTTTGATCCCTGGGTTGGGAAGATCCCCTGGAGAAGGAAATGGCAACCCACTCCAGTATTCTTGCCTGAAGAATCCCATGGACAGAGGAGCTTGGTGGGCTACAGACCTTTGGTGGGTCGCAAAGAGTCGGACATGACTGAGCAACTTTGCTTTCACTTTCTGCTAAACCAATGATTTCATTCTACTTGGATGGAAAATCTGGTCACCCTAACTGGAACTCGCCACACTGAAAACCAGACATTTCTTTCTGCATTTATTCCAATCAATGGGACACTGGTTCCTGCCACTCCTGACTAACTTTTGAAGTTACTGCATAGACAAAAAATTCATGGACATGGCTTGATTCATGGGGACTTAGAATTGCCTCAGCCCCAGTAGAATTCCCTTTCCACCTTGCAAAAGTATTTTACTACTTTTATAAACTTTCCCAATTTTCCTATTCGAAAAAGTAATTCAGCAAATATTAATTGACCACCAGATAGTATCCTAAAGACACCAGGTATTATAGCAGTTAGAATCGTGCTGAGTTTGTATCCAACCAACACAACTCAGCCCCAAAGGGAGAAGAGAAAGAGGAAGAGGAACTAAGAACATTCACTTAAAGGAAGGCAAATATGGCAATATCTTGGATCAGGTCTCCTGGGAAGAGACCCTGTGTGGTCCAGGTTCTTCTAGGGAGATACATCATAAAGAAGTGAGGAAGGCAGGATTAGGCAGAGAAGTTGGCTCACCAGTGGTTGTAAATGAGGTCTCAGCCAATCCTTCAGGAATTCCTCTTGTTGGCACTGGTGCGGTCTCCGAGGTACCCCAGGGACCTGCAGGGCTAGTCCAAGATACAGAATTTCTGACATGGATTACAGGCATCAAAAATTTATAAAGTTACTGCTATTCTTAAAAATTTGGGATTAACTCTCTTGGAAAGAGTACAGACTTCTAAGTATTTCTTATTTTTAAAAAGTCTATATATCCAGGGGACTTTCCTGGTGGCCCAGTGGGTAAGACTCGGCACTCCCAATGCAGGAGGCCTGGGTTTGATTCCTGGTCAAGGAACTGGGTCCCACATGCTGCAACTAAAAATTACATGCGCTGCAACAAAAAGTGGAAGATCCCAAGTGTCATAACTAAGACTCAGCTCAGCTAAATAAATAATAAATAAATAAAAATATTTTCAAAAGTCTACATATCCAAGTAATAGCACCTAAGGGAAAAATTAGAATTTCTTTTCATTTTTGCTTTAGACTCAGTCCAGCCCAACAGACTCTTACTTACCTAAGTACAAGGCTCTTTGCTACGTGCTGAGCTGATACAATAACGTGCTCTCAGAGAACTTACCTTCTAACTACACAATTGCATGAAATCAGTGCCCCAGAGGTCCTCAAAGTTCAGAGATAGTGGGGAATTGATGAAGATTTTAGACCATAGGAGTATTATGATTAGATCTCTACCTTTTTAGGAAGATACTAGAAACCGTTTCGGTGGTCTAGATGAGCACAAAGAGCCCGAAGCTCCAGAGTTAAAAAGGAGGAGGAAGCTTAGCTAGGATGTCAAAGGATTCGTGGGAAGTGTCCCGGCTGTAGCTGTATTAATAGTTTAATCACCCAGCAGGACACACCAAACGGACTCATTTGTGAACAGGATTGCCAAGGCAGTGCTGCAGCAGGCAGTCACGTGACTCCTGCTGTCTCGAAAATCCCACCTTAGGTTAGTAAAGTGGCCCCTGTTGGCCAGCAGATGCCTAATAAACAGGCCCGCCTTTCAGTGACGAATGAAAACACAGATACAAATTACTAGGCAAAGAAGAGCCCCATTTATCTGTTTGTGTTGTTTGACAAACAGCTCAGCAAAAGCCTCCCAGTGAGCTTCAATCATCCCATTTTCCCTTTTTCTTTTCTCTCATTACAGTCATTACTGGTCACAAAAGGCTGCTCACAAAACAGCTAGTGATTATAATTTAATGTATCCTTTCTGAAACCTGCAGGGAAATTAAAGCAGGGAGCTACCTGGGGGAAAGGGGGATGGGACAGGGAAATCGGTTGGCCACATCTGAGGCAATAGCTTTCAGCGCTAATTGTCCAGCACTTCCCGGCTGGCTGACCAGCACTGACCTTAGGTAGCTTGGGAAAGCCAGGGTCACTTCCTTGCAAATGGAGCCCAATTATGGTGGTAGGGGAGCCTGGGGATCTGGGCTGGAGTCCCCGCTCAAACTGAGGAGTCCAGGGTTGTTTCTAAAATCTAAAGGAGCCCAAGAAATGCCCATCCATGTCATCCAACATCCAAACTCGGCTCTGGGCCAGACAAGTGTGTGGTCTGTCCGTTCCCGCTCATGGCAAGTCATGTAACAGCAAAGGAAAGCATGTTTGGCCCTCAGCATTTTTTGCCATCATTAGCATGCAACCTTGCAAAGCACCAAGAATTCAATTTAGAAGAAATTTTCTCTCCCTCTCCCTCTTTCTCTCGCCTTTACTCTCTGTTCCTCCCTCCATCACTGCCCTCCAAAGTAGCTTGAGTTCAGATCCATTGTGCCTGCTCAGTAGCTCAGTCATGTCCACCTCTTTGCAACCCCATGGACTATAGCCCACCAGGTTCCTCTGTCCATGGGATTCTCCAGGCAAGAATACTGTAGTGGGTTGCCATGCCCTCCTGCAGGAAATCTTCCCCACCCAGGGATCAAACCTGAGTCTCTCGCATCTCCTGCATGGCATGTGGATTCTTTACTGCTGAGCCACCAGGGAAGCCCCAGATCCAAATGACCACATAATAAAAATCAAAATCATTGGAATGAAAGATACTCATTCAGCATCTGAAATAAATGGTTTTCAGACAACAGTCATCAATGAGAGATACAATATTTTACAAACACCCTCCCCATTACAGTAGCCACTAGCCACCTGTGGCTATTTAATGTAAATTAATTTGAATTTAAATTCATTTAGAAGTCCTTTCTTCACTCACACTAGCCAACATCCAGTACCCAATGGTCACGTGTGTCTAGTGCCTACCATATTGGACAGTGCAAACTTCAGTAGTAAAATAAGAGGTTGTGAATTTTGAGTATTTATTATCATTATTTTTGGTATAATATTTAATGATAGATGTATACAATTTATCTTTTAAACAGTGACAAGTTTTAACAGCCAGCTCACAAAATTCCTGAAAATGAAATAGTGAACTCCACAAGCCAGTAAAAGCCAGCTCCTGCAGTCCACTGGAACATTTCTATCATCACAGAAAGTTCTATTGGACTATGATGCCCCAAACACCACACCAATTTACTGACATAGTGAGAGAAATACTCAGAATGAGAATAAGACACACTCCAACCCCAACACTGGTATCAAGGATAAAAGACTTTATGGATCACAATCTCTCCACCAGTCCTTCCCTTCCTTAGATCTAAACCAAATTCTGGCCCCTTCTTTGCAGAGGGAATGGACGCTTAATTTTTTCAGAATGTATCATCATTCTCCCAGAGACAAACTCTCTCCTCCATCCTCTGTCCCACTCCATAAACCTCTTCTTCCTTCACTTCGTCTGACTGCAAACCTGTTCTTTTTTTTTTTTTTTCCCTAACTTCATCATTACAGTAAGGCCCGAGGCCCACGATTATCCAAGTCACCTTTCAATTCACCAGTGTCCCTGGTGTTTTGCATAGAATTCAGGACAATGCTGCAGGCTGAAACCTCACCAGAAATTTATACGACACCATAATGTTCTTCTGATTCCCCAGGCATTCTTCTCTTGATTGGAGCCTGGGATCCATTTGCTTTCTCCAGATACCAGAGCTTTTTTTCTCCCCCCTGGGTCAGAGAATTCAGAGTGAGGTTTGTTTCAGATTAGAATAAAGCACACAGAAGACTCTTTCTTGCTAGCAAACCCAAGACAGAAGCATCTTTTCTTTTCTCCAAGAAGAATATGCTCAAGAGAATATGTGCAGGAGGTAATGCCAGTGACTTTCCTTTTTATTTTGGCTCAAACTAGCAAATGACATTTGGTCCTGAAGATGAGTGTTTCCAGAGGAGGGCCAGGATGGAGGCCTATGGTTCTAGAGCCAAACTCCATAACACCCACAGTGCAGCAGAAAACCCCAGGGAGCTTTTACAGAATGCCTGAGCCCAAGCCCCACTCTCAGAGGGTCTGATTCAGTTAGGCTGGCCCTGCATCAGCATCATTGAAAAACGATTTTGAACTGTGGGAAAATACACATAAAGTAAAATTTCCCTCACTAGCCATTTTCACATGTGCAAGTCAGTGGGATTTAATACACTCACAATGTTGCAAAACCATCACCACCCTGCATCTCCAGAACTCATCTTGCAAAACTTGCAATACCCATTAAACAACAGCTCCCCTCTCATCGCTCCTCCCCACCAGGGGCTGTCTCCTGACATCTGACTATTCTCTAGGTACCTCGTGTAAGTGGTATCATACGGTATTTACCCTTTCGTGACTGGCTTACTTACTTTAGCGTATTGTCATCAAGGCTCATCCATGCTGCAGCATGTGTCAGAATTCCCTTCCTTTTAAGGTTGAATACTATTCCATTGTATGTGTCTGACATATTTTTTTTATCCATCAACCTGCTGATGGACACTTAGGTCACCTTCCCACTTCAGGGTACTGTGAATAATGCTGCTAGGGACATGGGTGGGCAAGGATCTGAGTCCTTGCTTTTAATTCTTTTCAGTCTGTGCCTCCAAAGGGAATTACTGAATCATATGGAAATTCCATGTTGCTTTTTTTTTTCTATGTTTCATATTTGGAGGAAGCATAATGTTTTCCACAGCAGCTGCACCATTTGACATTCTCTCCAAGTGTGTGCAAGATTACAATTTCTCCACATCCACTCCAACACTTGTTATTCTGGTATGAGGTGGTATCTCATTGTGGTTTTGAGGCAGAAGTATCTCCTTGTTTCTTTTGAACTTTTTGTTTTGTATTGGGGTATAGTAAATTAACAATATGGCAGTTTCAGGTGAACAGCGAAGGGACTCAACCATCCATATAGGTGTATCCAGGCTGCCACATAACATTGAACTGAGTTCCATGTGCTGTCCAATAGACCTTTTGTTGGTTATCTACAGCAGTGTGTACGTGGCCATCCCAAACTCCCTAACTACCCCTTCCACCCAGCAACCATAAGTCTATTGTATAAGACTGTGAGTCTCTTTCTGTTTTGTAAGTTCATTTGTGTAATTTCTTTTTAGATTCCACATTTTAAGGATGCCATACAATATTTCTCCTTCTCTGTCTTACTTCACTCAGTGTGACACTCTCTAAATCCATCCATGTTGCTGCAAATGGCTTTATTTCATTCTGTTTTGTTGTTGTTCAGTCGCTAAACTGTTTGACTCTTTGTGACCCCGTGGGCTGCAGCATGCCAGGACTCTCCATCCTTCACTATTTCCCAGAGTTTGCTCAAACTTATGTCCATTGTATCAATGCCATCCAACCATCTCATCTTCTGTCATCCCCTTCTCCTCCTGCCCTCAATCTTTCCTAGCATCAGGGTCTTTTCCAATGAGTCAGCTCTTCCCATCAGGTGGCCAAAGTATTGGAGCTCCATTCTTTTTAATGGCTGAGTAATATTCCATTGTATACATGTACCACATCTTCTTTATTTAGTCCTCTGTCAATGGACATGTAGGTTGCTTCCATGTCTTGGCTATTGTAAACAGTGGTGCAATGAACACTGGGGTGAGGCATCAGTTACCTTTCAAAAGCCCTGCAGGTGATGCTAACATGCAAATGAATGAGAGTCATGACTTGAGGGAAGCTATGGACACAGTAGGTAAGGACACCTGGGCTGACCTGATGGACAAAATCCATCCTCCAGAGAAACCAAAGGAAGGATACTTGGCTTTGGCACCAGATGAAGTGAAGTCAAGTCAAGTTGCTCAGTTGTGTCCGACTCTTTGTGACCCCGTGGACTATAGCCTACCAGGCTTCTCCCGTGGGAATTTCCAGGCAAGAGTACTGGAGTGAGTTGCCATTTCCTTCTCCAGAGGATCTTCCCCACCCAGGGATCAAACCCAGGTCTCCGGCATTGTAGGCAGATGCTTTACCATCTGAGCCACCAGGGAAGTCAGTTCTACATGAATTTTGCTGTAATTTTTACCTGGCATATAATTGTCAGGGGAGGTTGGAGTTTTCAGGAGTCAGACAGTCATGCCTTGTCTTTCTGAAACTGAGAGATGATGAAACCAACACCAACATGGGATTTCTCTGAAGGTTTTACTTGATGAGTCAGCTCTTAAATTGAAATTTAGGATATGATGACACTTCTGTTCATGCTGCCCTCTCTTCTTATTCATGACTCCACAGAGGGAAAGAAGGGGGAACAGGTAAGTCTCTGCTTATTTCATCTTTCAGTTCAGTTCAGTTGCTCAGTCGTGTTCAACCCTTTGTGACGCCATGAATCGCAGCATGCCAGGCCTCCCTGTCCATCACCAACTCCCAGAGTTCACTCAAACTCACGTCCGTTGATTCGGTGATGCCATCCAGCCATCTCATCCTCTGTTGTTCCCTTCTCCTCCTGCCCCCAATCCCTCCCAGCATCAGGGTCTTTTCAAATGAGTCAACTCTTCGCATGAGGTGGCCAAAGTATTAGAGTTTCAGCTTCAACATTGGTCCTTCCAAAGAACACCCAGGACTGATTTCCTTTAGAATGGACTGGTTGGATCTCCTTGCCATCCAAGGTACTCTCAAGAGTCTTCTCCAATACCACATTTTAAAAGCATCAATTCTTTGGGGCTCAGCTTTCTTCACAGTCCAACTCTCACAACCATACATGACCACTGGAAAAACCATAGCCTTGGCTAGACGGACCTTTGTTGGCGAAGTAATATCTCTGCTTTTCAATATAGTATCTAGGTTGGTCATAACTTTCCTTCCAAGGAGTAAGCGTCTTTTAATTTCATGGCTGCAATCACCATCTGCTGTGATTTTGGAGCCCCCAAAAATAAAGTCTGACACTTTCCACTGTTTCCAACTCTATTTCCCATGAAGTGATGGGACCAGATGCCACGATCTTCATTTTCTGAATGTTGAGCTTTAAGCCAACTTTTTCACTCTCCTCTTTCACTTTCATCAAGAGGCTTTTAGTTCCTCTTCACTTACTGCCATAAGGGTGGTGTCATCTGCATATCTGAAACTCCAGTACTTTGGCCACCTCATGCGAAGAGTTGACTTATTGGAAAAGACTCTGATGCTGGGAGGGAATAGGGGCAGGAGGAGAAGGGGACGACAGAGGATGAGATGGCTGGATGGCATCACCAACTCGATGGACATGAGTTTGAGTGCCCTCCAGGAGTTGGTGATGGACAGGGAGGCCTGGTGTGCTGCAATTCATGGAGTCGCAAAGAGTTGGACACGACTGAGCGACTGAACTGAACTGAACTGAAATGACTAAGAATGGGTTACATGCAAGACAATGTTTAAACTAAAGTTAAAAGCATTAAAGAAAAGAATCACTTCAGTAATCAACTATCAGCCCACAGGTAGAAGGTAGGGCAGATTGTTCAACCTGGAAAAAAAAGAAAGCAAAATCTTTGTTGTTGTTGTTCAGTTGCTAAGTTGTGTCTGACTCTTTGTGACCCTATGAACTGCAGCACGCCAGGCTTCCCTATCCTATACCATCTCCTGGAGTTTTCTCAAACTCATGTCCATTGAGTCAGTGATGCCATCCAACCATCTCATCCTCTGTCACCCCCTTCTCCTCTTGTCCTCAATCTTCCTCAGCATCTGGGTCTTTTCCAGAGAGTCGGCTCTTTGCATCAGGTGGCCAAATAATTGGAGCTTCAGCTTCAGCATCAATACTTTCAATGAATAGGTTTGACTCCTTAGGAGTCAACTGGTTTGATCTCCTTGCTGTCTAAGGGACTCTACAGAGTCTTCCCCAACACCACAGTTCAAAAGCATCAAATCTTCAATGCTCAGCCTTCTTTATGGTCCAACTCTCACATCCATTCCAGCTATGGAAAGGCCATAGCTTTGACTATACAGACCTTTACCAGGAAAGTGATGTCTTTCCCACTGTTCTTTATAGTAATAATAATAATAATCCATATTATTTCTCTATCTAGTTTTTCTCTTTTTCAGAGCACTCCTATGAATATGGTCTCATCGGATCCTTATGATATTCCTGTGGTAGATAGAATTCATCCCATTTTCCAGAGGAGAGCCAAGTGGTAGAGCAAAGGGTGCCTTCACATACGTGGTGAAAATACAGCTTTGCAGCTTTCAAGGTCAAGAAATTTTCTGGCTTGATAAGAGAGGCCTGAGGCAGCATAGAACTCTTTTGTTTTAAACAGCTTTTAACCTGCCAAGTTACAGGTTTAAAAACCAAACTTTCCATTCCACTGCGTCACACAGACTTTTTCACTGAACCTCTTAGTCAAGGGTAGTGTGGGTTTGTCATAATCCTTTCTGAGTTGTTAACCACATGAATTTTCCTTTATGTTATAGTAAATGCTAAACATTTAATATTTTATTATAAATATAAAATTATAAACTAAAATGAACATTTAATAGTGATCAGGACCACCTAACATATGACAAAGGACACTGGGGATTTGGAAATTAAATCTCAGTGGGGCCAAGAGGCAAAGTCAGACACCAGTAAAAGTCCCGCTTGCAGAGTCTCTTCTCTTTGCCCTCAGAAGACTTATCACCTCACCAGTCCCCAGACTCATAGAAAGGCCTGCGAGGTCCCTTTGCGCCTTTGGAAGTCAGGTCTTCACAGAACCACCCTGCATCCATCCGGATGCAGGGACCACACTCCTCTGGCTGCAGCAGAACTCTCCCCACACGAGTCCTGCCTGTCTTCCTCCGGCTGCTCTGAGCCCCCTGCCCAGGGATGCTCAATCTCCTCCCTGAGTCTCTGCTTCCACAAGGTAATATTCTGCCACCAACGCTTTCCATAGAGAAGTGCAGCTCCAACTACCTCTTTCAAAGTTCTGCTTGTTGGGGAACCCGAACTGATACATTTCCTATGGGGAAGAAGGTGGCCACAGCCAAGGCAGGAGTCTCGAGGTGGACCGGCTTCAGGATCATCGTTTAGAGATCAACAGCTCCTTTATTTGTGAAACGAAAATAATCATAATCCCTTCCTGTAGCTTTGTTCTGAGAACTCAGTGGGAAATAGCTGTGAAGGATTCATCACCATGCCTGGCTCCGGATAAGCCCTCATAAGTACTGGTGTTGAGGTTACAGACCACCTCTTCTCAATGAGGCTGAATTTTCTCAAGATCAACAGGAGTCATACCTTTGTGCCCCACAGGGCCCAGAAGCAGCACAGCTTCAATAAGTACTTTCAACAGGAGCAAACACTGCTTCATCCAGTATAAGAAGAAGCCAGGGTTTGGAAACAAAAATTGTCCGTGGCACAAGTACAGTGAGCTGGCTATAACATCTATCTCTCTCTGGATCTATTTCACTGGACTGTTGTTCTTCAGTCCCTCAGTCTTGCCCGATTCTTTGTGACCCCGTGGACTGCAGTATGCCAGGCTTCCTTGCCCTTCACTATCTCCTGGAGTTTGCTCAATCTCACGTCCATTGAGTCGGTGATGCCAGTTAACTGTCTTATCCTCTGTCATCCCCTTCTCCTCCTGCCTTCAAACTTTCCCAGTCTCAGGGTCTTTTCCAATGAGTCGGCTCTTCACATCAGGTGGCCAAAGTATTGGAGCTTCAGCTTCAGCTTCAGCATCAGTCCTTCCAGTGAATATTCCAGGTTGATTTCCTTTAAGATCAATTGGTTTGATTTTGCTGTCCGAGGGACTCCCAAGAGTCTTCTCCAACACCACAATTCACTGGGCTATGGGAACTTAAAAGGAACAAATAGCCATGAAAACACTTGGAAAGTACAGGGACTTATTTAAATATTGTAAACAAACAACAACAACAAATCCACTCTCCCACTGCCTCCATCCCCCGGCAAGGGTGCGGAGGGTGGGCATTTTACACCGAGCCTCATTCAGGGAGCTGGGAAGGATCGTGGTCCCCATTTGACTTATAATTAACAGTAACAATGGGTAATATTTACTGGGCTCTTTGCCACATATCACTATTAACTCGTTTAATCATTTTTTTAAGATTTCTAACATTTTAAAAACAATTTTTATGGGAGTATAGTTACTTTACAACACTGTGTTAGCTTCTACTGTACAGCACAATGAATCAGCCATCATCCCCTCTCTTTTGGACTCTCTTCCCATTCAGGTCGTTACAGAACAATTGAGTAGAGTTCCCTATTCTATACAGTAGGTTTTCATTAGTTATCTATTTATACATAGTATCAATAGTATATATATGTAGATGTCAATCCCAATCTCCCAATTCATCTCACCCCTTCTCCCCCCATCTTGGTATCTATATGGTTGTTCTCCACGTTTGCATTTCTATTTCTGCTTTGCAAATAAGATCATCTATACCATTTTTCTGGCTTCCGTAAATAAGCGTTAATATATATTTGTTTTCCTCTTTCTGACTTATTCACTGTGAATGACATTTCATCTTAACAGTAGCCCTTTGAGGTGGTGATTCTTTTTCCACAACTCTGTTGGGGTGTAATTGGCAGATAATAAACTGCACAATACAAAATGCATAACTTGAAAAGACATGTGTGAAACCACCATCACCATCAAGATATTCATCCCCCTCCAAAATATTTTCTTATGCTTTACAAAAATTTTTGCTCCCCCATCAAAAAGATAATAAAGGAATATCATGAACAACTCTATGCCCTCACAAAAAACATAGAAAGAAGCAAATTCCCCTTTCCATCTTATTCAACCACCCCCTCACCAATAATCTACTGTTACTATAGATTAGTTGGCATTTTCTAGAATTTTTATATACACTGAGCCATATTCATATGCACTCTTTCTATATCCTAATTACTTTGAGATGCACCCGTGGTGTAGTGTGTATCAACAGTTCATTCCTATCCACTGCTGAGGATTATCCATTATATGTGTTGTGCTGTTAGTCGCTCCGTTGTGTCTGACTCTTTGCTACCCACCAGGTTCCTCTGTGCATGGAATTCTCAGTCTAGAATACTGGAGTAGGTTGCCCCATTCCCTTCTCCAGGGGCTCTTCCCAACCCAGAGATTGAACCAATATCTCCTGCATTGGCAGGCAGATTCTTTATCACTGAGCTACCTGGGAAACTTGATCCATTGTATAGATACTCCACAATCTGTTAACTCACTCACTCACCTGTTGATGGACACATGGATTATTTTCAGTTTCTGATTATTACAAATAAAACTGCTGAACATTTGTGTACAAGTTCTTCTTAAGGCCATACACTTATATTTCTCTTAGATAAATGCTTAAGTATACATGGCTGGGTCATGTGATAGGTATATGTTTAGCTTCTAAAGAAACTAAATATTTTTCCAAAGTGGTTGTACAATTTTACGTTCTCACCAGCAGTACATAAGAGTTCCAGTTCCTCCACATTATTGTTAACATTAGGAATGATCAACAAAAAATTTAGTCATTCTAATAGGTGTGTAGTAGTAGCTCATTACGGTTTTAATTTGCATACATCTTCTTCGGTGAAGTGTCTCTTCAAATAGCAGATCATTTGTTTCAAAAAAGGGTGGTAATATTAATAGTCTGACATAGCTATTAACATGTGTTAGCATGTCTCTGAAGAGCACAGACAGAAGGCAAGAGTAAAAAGTGAAAAAACAAATTAATCTGCTTTCAATCAAATGAAAATGTTTTAGATCTTGAGCCAAAAAATCTTGGGATTAACTTTTTGGATGCTCTAAACTGATCAAGGTAAGATTGTTTTTAAAGATCAATCTCCATCTTTTGAAACAGAAGGATTGATTTTCTTTTAATGGACATCAAAACTAAAGCACATTGTCTAAAAATGATAAAATATTATGGCTGGAAGGGATCTCAGTGATGATTAAATTCAAGAGTTATAAATCTTTCTGTGTTCATAACACATTTTCAAATACAGACTTGTGGTTATTATCTTAAGGGAATTGAGTGAGTTACATACACTAAACATATCAGTGATAATTGCAACTATAATCCTAGCTGCAGAATATCAATGATTTACAGAGTATGCAAAGAAATTCACACACACATGGTCACCCTTCATTCCTGGGTTACTGATTGAAAAATGTTGTTTATTGCCCTGACCAAGATAACCTTAAGTACACATGAGACAGAGTTTTTGTAAATTCTAGAAACATAGTATTTTCTATGATGGAGGTGATATTATGTAACACGAGTCTATGTAATGTGCGTTTACCAGTTACTTGCAGCAAATTGCACACCACTCTTGATTTTATCATGTGACCTCTTCAGCACAACATGCTATGAAAGACATCCTTCCAGTGGATGAATTTGTCACCAAAGTTCAATTTTAATGCTAGTTGAAATTTAGCAGCATGCTAGGGTGCCTCTTTCAGTCACTGAGAGCCATACAGCCTAAATCTTCTTTTTTCTAGATAGGACCTTGCGTAGAGTCTCACTTTCAGATAAACCAGAACCAAAATGTGTATCTCCTCAAGACCAGTTAAATAATGATTGACAGAAAAGAATGAATTTACATAAATTTCCATCTATGAACTTATCTAAATTGTATTTCACAAGAACAGAGCCGAGGTTGAGCTATACTTATGCTCCCTGTCCTGTGCTTAGTCGCTCAGTTGTGTCTGACTCTTTGCGACCCCATGGACTGTAGCCTGCCAGGCTCCTCCGTTCATAGGGATTTTCTACGCAAGAATACTGGAGTGGGTTGCCATGCCCGCCTCCAGGGGATCTTCCCAACCCAGGGTTTGAACCCAGGTCTCTTGCATTGCAGGAAAATTCTTTACTGTCTGACCACCAGCTCCCATGATATCAATAATATGTGATTAGAATTCTCAGATTTCTTTCTACTAATTTTCATCATATCCTACATTATGTCCTCTGCCATCACCATCCTATGGAAATTATTGCTTCTAAAATTACAAATGATCTACTTCCTGTAAATGTCATGATCCTTTCTCAGTGCAAAGGTTCCTCTCATGCTCTGTAGCTCTTGATGCTTTGTAGGCTTTATATTAAAACTTTATCTGCATTCAACTTCTATGATGCTCAATTTCTTGGTACCGTTAACTCTGCCTTTTCTTGGCTATCTTCTTTCCACCCTTTCCACCCATCACTGATGTTTCCCATTTCTCTGACTTGTATGATCTCTCTATGCTTTTGACTCTCTATATCTTTAAAGAATTATTTATGTCTTTTAACTGAAAAGACTCATGTGTTTCTTCAATGCTAAAAGTTCCTTCCTCTTGGAACTCTTGTTGGACATGTGTGGCAGCTTTTACATCTGCCCTCCTTATTCTTTCCTTTCTCTTTCATATTTTTATTTCCTTGTCCCTGAATATTTTATTTTTGGTGATTTCTTCAGTTCTAGTTTCCATTTGTACAAGTCATGCCTTTGAAGCATACCACTTGGAATTTTTTTTAATCTATTCATCTTTTTTATTTCAATGGCTACACTTCTTTTTAAGGATTTCTACTTGCTTCTCTTTTTTTTTGTACCTTCTTTATCTTCATTCATAATTGTCTATCTCTTTGAAAGTGGGAGGGGAAGAGAGAGACAGAAACCTCCACTTAAAATGAGACTGGAAATTACAGTTTCGAAACATGCAAAAGCAAATACGTACACACAGTTACATTCTCATAAATAAACAAAACTCAATATTTGGAAGAAAAACTAACCCCCAGTGAAATGGAAGTAATAGAATAATCTCAAAATGATATCATAACAATGATGGTTATTATCCTCAGGAAGGAGAAGAAAAGAATACTAATTTTAAAATAATATAAAGTTATGAATCAAAATGAGCAAATATGAATTTTAAAAAGTGAACATGAAAAAGAACCAGCTACAAATCCTGGAAATTAAAAAAATTATTCATCAACCTCATTAATTACAATAAATATAATAGCTAATAAATGTTTACTAAATGTCTACTGTGTGTCAGGTACTGCTCTGGGTGAAGGAAATAAAATAGTAGGCAAAAAGAGTAAAAAAATCCCTGCCTTCAGGGAGCTTGCTATCTTGTAAGGGGTTATCGGACAATCAGTAAGATAAAAAAGTAAGATACATATATGTTACTGACAGGTCCTAATGACAAAGAGAAAGCACAGAATAGTAAGGAAAGTGTTTTAAGTGTGTGTGCAATTACAATTTTAAACAGTATTATCAGAGATGATCTCAATGCTGAGGAAAGATATGGAGGAAGGAAGGGAACAAGGTATGTAGATATCTTGAGGGAAGAATATTCTAGTCAGAGGAAACCACAGATACAAATGCCTAAGGCATTTGTCTAGAGCTTTGAGCAATAACTAGGAGACCATAATGACTGGCATGGTGGGAATATGGGGAGATACAAGGAACAGATAGAGCAAAGCCTTGTCAGCTATGGAAAGAATTTTGGTTTTCACTTTGACTAAAATTGGGCTTCCCTCATAGCTCAGTTGGTAAAGAATCTGCCTGCTGGTTTAATTCCTGGGTTGGGAAAATCCACTGGAGAAGGGATAGGCTACCCACTCCAGTATTCTTGGGTTTCCCTTGTGGCTCAGCTAGTAAAGAATCCGTCTGCTATGTGGGAGACCTGGGTTCGATCCCTGGGTTGGGAAGATCCCCTGGAGAAGGGAAAGGCTACCCACTCCAGTATTCTGGCCTGGAGAATTTCATGGACTGTATAGTCCATAGGGTCACAAAGAGTTGGACACGACTGAGTGACTTTCACTTTCACTTTGACTAAGATGGGAAGCCAATGGAAGGTTTTGGCAGAGGTGTGATGTGATAAGGTTCATGCTGCAACAGGATCACTGTTGACCCCACTGGCTCAGTGATAAAGAATCTGCCTGCGATGCAGGAGACTCAAAAGATGAGGTTCGATCCCTGGGTTGGGAAGATTCCCTTAGAGAAGGAAACAGCAACCTGTTCCAGTATTCTCGCCTGGAAAATTCCATGGACAGAGGATCTTGGCTGTCTACAGTTCATGGGCTGCAGAGAGTCAGACACAGCTGAGCACACATGCATAGTGGGGTCAAGGGCAGGATGGTGCAGGGGAACCAGTTAGGAGTCTATTGCTGTAATCCAAGTAAGAAAAGATGGTGGCTTGTCCCATGTTGGTGGCAATGGAAGTCATGTGAATGTTTTGGATTCTGATCTTTATTCAAGGAACTGTTGATGGGTTCAGTATCAGATATGAAATAAGAAGAGCAGGCAAGAGGAATCTAAATGTTTAATGTGTAAATGTTTTCTGTGTAATTAGAAAATTAGTGCAGCTGTCTACTGGGGTGGAAGAACCAGGCATGTGAGGAAGCTCAGAAGTTCAGTTTTAAATGAAAGCTACTTATCAAACATCCAGGGGAGATGCCCAAGATGGCATTCTGATACACACATCTGTATCCAGAGGAGAGGTCCAGGATGGGGATGTGACTTGCTGAGTCATCAGCATATAGCTGTAATTAAAACCATGAAACTGAATAAGCTCTTCCCAAGTCATGAATATAGATAAGAAAGCAAAGTCTAAGGGCTTCCCTAGGGCACCTCAGTACCTTGAGTTGAGGAGATGAGACAGAAGTAGTCATCTAGGTTATGGATAACAAACTCTATGATGAACACCAAGACAAAATTAGTTAATTATTATAGAAGACAGTCCTGAGGAATTTATCAGAATACAAAGCGGAGATGTTAGAATATAAAAGTAATGACACAGAAGGCATATGAAAAGTCTCTAATATGCATCCACAGAAATTCAAGACAGATAATAGAAAGAACGGTGGAAAAAGAATATTTGGGGGAAATGACTGGAGATTTTCCAGAGTTGAAAAATTAAGTCTTATGGTTGAAAATACATACCAAGGGCCTAGCAGAATAAATAAAATCATATTTATGTAAATACATCATCAGTTCAGTTCAGTCGCTCAGTCGTGTCTGACTCTTTGTGACCCCATGAATTGCAGCACACGAGGCCTCCCTGTGCATCACCAACTCCCGGAGTTCACTCAAACTCACGTCCATCAAGTCGGTGATGCCATCCAGCCATCTCATCCTCTGTTGTCCCCTTCTCCTCCTGCCCCCAATCCCTCCCAGCATCAGAGTCTTTTCCAGTGAATCAACTCTTCACGTGAGGTGGCCAAAGTACTGGAGTTTCAGCTTTAGCATCATTCCTTCCAAAAAACACCCAGGACTGATCTCCTTTAGGATGGACTGGTTGGATCTCCAGTCCAAGGGACTCTCAAGAGTCTTCTCCAACACCACAGTTCAAAAGCATCAATTCTTTGGTGCTCAGCTTTCTTCACAGTCCAACTCTCACATCCATACATGACTACTGGAAAACAATAGCCTTGACTAGACGGACCTTTGTTGGCATAGTAATGTCTCTGCTTTTGAATATACTATCTAGGTTGGTCATAACTTTCCTTCCAAGGAGTAAGCGTCTTTTAATTCCATGGCTGCAATCACCATCTGCAGTGATTTTCGAGCCCCTCAAAATAAAGTCTGACACTGTTTCCACTGTTTCCCATCTATTTCCCATGAATCGGTGGGACCAGATGCCATGATCTTCGTTTTCTGAATGTTGAGCTTTAAGCCAGCTTTTTCACTCTCCTCTTTCACTTTCATCAAGAGGCTTTTAGTTCCTCTTCACTTTCTGCCATAAGGGTGTGTCATCTGCATATCTGAGGTTATTGATATTTCTCTGGGCAATCTTGATTCCAGCTTGTGCTTCATCCAGCCCAGAGTTTCTCATGATGTACTCTGCATATAAGTTAAATAAGCAGGGTGACAATATACAGCCTTGACGTACTCCTTTTCCTATATGGAACCAGTCTGTTGTTCTATGTCCAGTTCTAACTGTTGCTTCCTGACCTGCATACAGATTTCTCAAGAGGCAGGTCAGGTGGTCTGTATTCCCATCTGTTTCAGAATTTTCCACAGTTTATTGTGATCCACACAGTCAAAGGCTTTGGCATAGTCAATAAAGCAGAAATAGATGTTTTTCTGGAACTCTCTTGCTTTTTCCATGATCCAGAGGATGTTGGCAATTTGATCTCTGGTTCCTCTGCCTCTTCTAAAACCAGCTTGAACATCTGGAAGTTCATGGTTCACGTATTGCTGAAGCCCGGCTTGGAAAATTTTGAGCATTACTTTACTAGCGTGTGAGATGAGTGCAATTGTGCGGTAGTTCAGTAACACTAAATATATATGGACTAAAGAGATGATCTTAAAAGCTACCAGAGAGTGTAAAAGAGAAATTACCTTCAAGGAAAAAACAATTTTGATTTAATAAGGTTTCTCACCAGCAAAAATAGATACTGAAAGATAAGAGACTAGTATCTTTCAAGTCCTAAAAGAAAAATACTTTCAAAAAAAGGCTTCTGTACTCAGCTAACAATCAAGAGTAGGAAGAAAAAACTAAGAGACTTTACTAGCCATATAGTATAAAAAGTAAGATTAGAGCAAACAGATAACTTCAAAGGAAATATTAAAACAAACTGGTAAACAAAGTTAAAAACTGCCTATAGAAAATGACTGAAAAGTGCGTGTGTGCATGTGTGTTTTAAGATGGCAATAAGAAGGAAGTGAGAGGAAGGAGTCTAGGACGTAGCTAAAGAGCATTGAAGCTTTTGTTTTATTTGAGAAAGATGCTAGATGATATTCTACTTTATTGAAAAATATAAAGTTCAGTTCTGTTCAGTTCAGTCTCTGGTAATTGCAGCCATGAAATTAAAAGGCGCTTACTCCTTGGAAGGAAGGTTATGACCAACCTAGACAGCATATTCAAAAGCAGAGACATTACTTTGTCAACAAAGTCCATCTAGTCAAGGCTATGGTTTTTCCAGTGGTCATGTAGTGATGTGAGAGTTGGACTATAAAGAAAGCTGAGCACAGAAGAATTGATGCTTTTGAACTGTGGTGTTGGAGAAGACTCTTGAGAGTCCCTTGGACTGCGAGGAGATCCAAGCAGTCCATCCTAAAGGCTATCAGTCCTGGGTGTTCATTGGAAGGACTGATGTTGAAGCTGAAATTCCAATAAAGTTAAGGATGTATATTAAATATGCAAGAAAAACAACTCAGATACAGAATTAAAATCTATAAAAGTCAGAACAAAGAAAAAGCACTGTAAGAATAAAATAAAATTATAGGGCTTCTGGTTTCAGCTGTGACATATAAGAGGTTGGATATCATGACTCGCTCACTCACAACAAAAAGGTGAACAAACTGGGAGTCAATTACTTTGCTTGGACTTATTAGAGGACTGAAGTTGCAAGGCAAGTCATGCCACTAGAGTGTTGGAAAAAAGCAACCCCCTAGTCTCAGCCCAGATCTGCTGGCCTGAAGCAGAAGCCTCTGGAGGCATAAACTGGTAGGAGCATTTAAATGACCATTTGGACAAACTTCTGGAGGGTGAGAGTGGACTAGTATGAGAGCAAGAAGCTTCTAGGGGCTCCATCTTGCGGTTGTTGGTGGCAGTGGGGAGGAGGCGTTGGCAAACACTTTCATTACATCCAGGAACTCCTGACCAGGATTGCGCAGTGACGATCTAGAAAGAGCTCCTCCTGGCCCTGGCTGGGGAAGAGAAGAGGAGCCTTTGTTACTCACACCTGGGCATTCTCCATAACAGAGACTTTCTATCCAGAGTAAGACTTTCCTAGAGCTGGGATAAGGCTCTAGGAAATGAGGAGGACACACCCCTTGCCCTCGCCTCCTCTGTGATAGCGTCTAGGCTTCAGCCTAACAAGAGGGAGAAAAGCTATATCCCTTTAGAAACACTTGTAAAGTTCACAAACCAGGACCCAGGCTCCTAAAAGACTAAGATTAGCCATAAAATTCATAGAATGCTTCTTCTCCAGTGTCTGACCACCACAGCAAAACAGATCTGATGTAGAGCAAGACTTAACATCATTTGTTACTATCTTATTAGGAATTAGAGGGTGAAGTCCTACTGTAGGGATAGATAAATAAATCAGTAGAAAGGATGGAGGCTCTGGAAACAGAGGGAATTAAGTGGAGGACTTCACAACTGGGTGTTGAGACAACAGATTTTCCATATGAAAAAATATGAAGTTCGGTTCCTACTTTATACTGCATATTATAAACCTTAGACACATGAATGACATGAATCTGAAAAAGAAGTTAAATTATAGAAGAAAAATTTTATGATTCCAAGGAAGAGAACAACTTATTAAAAATACAAAAAAAAACCAAAAATCATGAGAAAAAAAATGACAAAGTTGACTGTATAAAAGTTAAAGCCTTCTGAATGACCAAAGAAAATAAAGGAAAAGTCAGAAACTGAGATAAACAATTTTCAACACACATATGCAGCAAATAATTAATATTCTGAATACATGAAGAGGGGCTTCCCAGGTGGCGCAGAGGTAAAGAACCCTCCTGCCAATGCAGGAAACTCTGACTTGATTCTTGAGTTGGGAAGATCCTCTGGAGAAGGAAATGGCAACCCACTCCAGTATTCTTGCCTGGGAAATTCCATGGACAGAGGAGCCTGGTGGGCTACAGACCATGGGGTCTCAGTGAGTCAGACATGACTGAGCACACACATATATATGAAGAATTTGCTTGAGGTGAAATTAAAAAGACAAACTAGTCATGTGTGGATGTGAGACCTGGACTATAAAGAGAGCTGAGCACCAAAGAATTGATGCTTTTGAACTGTGGTTTTGGTGAAGACTCGAGAGATGCAAGGAGACTCTTGAGAGATGCAAGATCAAACCAGTCAATCCTCAAGGAAATCAGTCCTGAATATTCACTGGAAGGGCTGAAGCTGATGCTGAAGCTGAAGCTCCAATACTTTGGCCGCCTGATGCGAAGAACTGACTTGTTGGGAAAAACCCTGATGCTGGGAATGACTGAAGACAGGAGGAGAAGGGGATGACAGGATGAGATGGTTGGATGACATCACCTACTTGATGGACATGAGTTTGAGCAAGCCCCAGGAGTTGGTGATGGACAAGGAAGCCTGGTGTGCTGCAGTCAGTCCATGGGGTCGCAAAGAGTCGGACATGACTGAGAGACTGAACTGAACTGAAATAGTAAAAATTGGGCAAAGGATACAATCAGGCAGATCACTGAAGAGAAAACCTGAATGTCTAGCTGAAGTGTATTTCTTAATTTCCAAATATTAAGAGCTTTGTAGTTAACTTCTCATGAGTTTTGGCTCTATTCTACTGTTGTCAAAGAACACACTGTATATATGTCTTCTATATGTTATAATAATGTATTTGAAATTTCTAAGACTTGACTTGTGACTCAGCACAAATGACTTATTTGATTGCAGTGTTTAATCAGAATATTCTGTTATAGTTGCTCAGTAAATATTTATTGAAGAACTAATGCAAAGTCACAAAATAGTTTATGCTCTTCTATTTGTACCTTTTCTCAGCCCCTCAGCTCAGAGCATCAGAATCCTCTGCAATGACTGTCCGTATTCTAGGCAGTACAGTGAGAACACTTAGAAATCTGCCTTCAGTTTGAATTGTGGCTCAGCAGTTTGTAAAATGTTATAAGCTGAAAAAATTCATCTCAGTCTGCTTTCTCTTCTTAAAAATGTTTGCAAAAATATTTTTTTGGGGAGGGGGACTTATGGGGGCATCCCTGGTAGCTCAGCTGGTGAAGAATCTGCTTGCAATGCAGGAGACTCCAGTTTGATTCCTGGGTCAGGAAGATCCCTTGGAGGAGGGCATGGCAATCCACTCCTGTGTTCTTGCCTGGAGAATCCCCATGGACAGAGGAGCCTGACGGGCTACAGGACACAACTGAGCAACTAAGCAGAGCCCAGCACAGAGGCTTATGGGTAGAATTAGAAATAAAATATGCAACAATGCTAAACACATTTGTAGGGACAATGGTAGGAATACAGTTGCACAAATTTCACCCACAAGTCTTCAGTTCAGTTCAGTCGCTCAGCTGTGTCTGACTCTTTGCAACCCCATGAACTGCAGCACTCCAGGCCTCCCTGTCTATCACCAACTCCTGGAGTTTACTCAAATCCATGTCCATTGAGTCGGTGATGCCATACAGTCATCTCATCCTCTGTCGTCCCCTTCTCCTCCTGCCCTCAATCTTTCCCAGAATCAGAGTCTTTTCCAATGAGTCAACTCTTCGCATCAGGTGGCCAAAGTATTGGACACCAGTACTTCAACATCAGTCCTTCTGATGAACACTCAGGACTGATCTCCTTTAGGATGGACTGGTTGGATCTCCTTGCAGTCCAAGGGACTCTCAAGAGTCTTCACCAACACCATAGTTCAAAAGCATCAATTCTTCAGTGCTCAGTTTTCTTTATAGTCCAACTCTCACATCCATACATGACCACTGGAAAACCATAGCCTTGACTAGATGGACTTTGTTGACAAAGTAATGTGTCTGCTTTTTAATATGCTGTCTAGGTTGGTCATAACTTTCCTTCCAAGGAGTGAGCGTTTTTTAATTTCATGGCTGTAATCACCATCTGCAGAGATTTTGGAGCCCAGAAAAATAAAGTCTTAAGTATCTGTAAATTAGTAGTTCATGTGTATGTTCACAGGGCCTTCTAGATTAATACAATGCCTTAGTCTGTTAGACAAAGATACTAATCTGAGCATGATCTTAAATGAGAAAGACACACACACACACACACACATCTTTTTATGGTTGCAATTAAAGATCCCTAAGAGGTGTTTCTTCCTTGTGGAATTAATTCCAGAAAAATATCAGTAAAACTCCAAAGGAAGGGGGAAAAAACTGCCTCCCCCCCAAAAAGGAAATTGTTTGAGTATTTGTGAACTTGAATTAGAGACATCTAATAAAAATTTCCCAAGTGAACAGCAAATAAAACGAACAGCTATCTAAAAGTCAAAATCCATTTACGTGAATATTGGGCAATACAGGTGGCAGAGCTTGGCTAGCAGTTCTCTGGGAATGTAAAAGAGTGAACACATAAATCATTTGCATTTGTAGATCCCATTCAAGCTGAATCAACCCGAATTTTCTGAGTCAACTGGTGCAGCTGCCAGTTGGCAAACTCGTGGCTGCAGAACAGGCTGGGAGCAAATTGCATGGGTTTCAGAATGTGGAGTGAGGAGGTTTGAATAAAGGGCAGGTGCTCTGCAAAGAGCTTTTCACAATTTAGACAGGACGTAGTTCATGGATATAAAGGAGAGTAATGAAATATTCCCTCTCATGAAAATTTTGTTTCTAGTTTTTAAAGTAAAAAATGCAAAATACCAGAGCAAACTTTCTGGTAAATAGGAAAACTTACTATTTAAAATCGTTTCATCAAATTATCACAAGTTCCTATCTCATACCCAGAAGATGTCTTCTTGTCATCTTTATTTTAAAGGTTAATTTGCTCTTAGCTACTTTCAGATGTTTATGTTGAACTCTTGTCACTGCACTTCTAACAATGATTTTTTTTTTTTTTTTTTGGAGGATTTTGCTATCTTGGATAGCATTAGGCCTAAAGTGTTTGCTCAGGGTGTTGTCTTCAATGTTTCCTTCATCATTATTGGATGTTACGTATCTAAAATGGTGTTTCCCTATCTGGTGTGCTCAGATGCTTGGGGGGGGGGGTACTCCTGGGTGTACTTCATAACAATTTTATAGTTTGATGCTTCCTTTTTGATGATAACTGAATGTACTGTAAAATTAAAATAGCTTAAAAAGAGAAACACCGTAGAGGAATTGTATTATCACTTAGAACACATTAGGCTTTTAAGCCAAACTTTTGAAAGAGATCTGTGTGTGTGGCAATCAGTATGTTTTCATATTACAGGTTTACAGCAGTGTTTCAGCAAAATAACAACTTGCTTTAACGTTGCTGATTGGAATTTTTATTGTATTTTATTTATAACAAGACCATTAACATTAGGAAGTTTCCCCTCGCTTTATGTTTGCATGTTTTTAAGTAACATGAAAAATCAAAATCACATGCCAACCCTTGAGGATATAGTTTCCCCTTGAAAGAAATCTCTACATATTTAAGCTTGAAAAGTGCTATCTAAATTCCTCTTCTACAAGTGAATGTATTTTTGTCGGTGGCTCAGTGGTTAAGACTCCACCTGTCAATGCAGGAGTCACAAGAGACGCAGGTTCAATCCCTGGGTTGGGAAGATCCCTGGAGTAGGAAATGGCAACCCACTCCAGTATTCTTGCTGGGAAAATCCAACGGACAGAGAAGTCTGGAGGGCTACAGTGCATGAGGTTGCAAATGAGTCAGACATGACTGAGGGGCTAAACAACAAAACAGGATACAAAGCCAGTCAAGAAAACATGGCTGCCCCGGATAAGCAGGAGATATTTATTAGATGATTTGGTCACCTGACACTTTTGGCCTCTTAAGGGGTACTGGTGATGGGGCTTTCACTCCCTCGAAGTGAAGTCAAAGTAACTTTTTCTCAGCTGGTTATAGCAGGTCTCTGGTTCCAGTCCAGATTTCTCTGTCAGTATGGATCTAGGTAACTCACCGTCTTCCTTGGCTTCAGTTCAGTTCAGTCGATCAGTAGTATCTGACTTCCTTGGCTTAATGGTTTCTAAATTTTTTGGTATGAAATCTTTTTTCCAAGGGAAAAAAATCAGATCCCATATCTGGGGCCCTAAATGGGAAACCTTAAAAAAGATGGGCTAGTTTTGTGGTCGGAAACTAAGATGGCCGGGCGGAAGGGATAGGGGCTTGGTCTATGTCAAAGTTTTGATTGGCTCTCGATATCTGTGCACGTGGACAGCGTGTGGTCACCATAGACTCCTGTTATAATAAAGGCACATGACGATTTGACCTTTAATGTAATTGGTGCAACTATGGCATATTACGATTTGACCTTTAACGTGATTGGTGCAACTATGGCACATGATGATTTGACCTTTAATGTGATTGGTGCAACTATAGAAAGTCCCTCGCAAACCCCACCCCCCTTGCCTATATAAACCAAGAGTTTGTGGCAGTAAAGCGGAAATGTTTAGATGGAACCCTTGTGGGGTCTGATTGTCTCTCGCTTGCCGAGGGGCTGGGTTGGCGGACAGCAGGCTCACCTCTCCTCAGGACCCATCCACTTTGCTGAGGGAAGTTCCACTGCCTCTCTCTTTCTGTGGAGCGCCCCCCGTATCCATACTCAAAAGGTGGTTTTCCGTGGAGAAAATATCTTTATGATAGATCCCATAAATTCGGTAATGCTATTAAATACATTTTAGAATTTTATGTGCTTTTTATTCCTTATATGCAGGAATGTTGCTGATTCAGTCTCCTGGAAGTTTGGTATTCATATAGATGGAAAGACCACTTGAAATAATTCATGGTCCACCAAGGGTTTGAGGCTCTTTTTGCGGAGAGTTGAACCATAAAGAAGGCTGGGTGCTGAAGAATTGGTGCTTTCAAACTGTGGTGCTGGAGAAGACTCTTGTGAGTCTCTTGGACTGAAAGGAGATCAAACCAGTCAATCCTCAAAGAAATCAGTCCTGAGCATTCATTGGAAGGACTGACGCTGAAGCTGAAACTCCAATACTTTGGCCACCTGATACAAAGAACTGACTCATTTGAGAAGACCCTGATGCTGGGAAAGATTGAAGGCAGGAGGAGAAGGGGACGACAGAGGATGAGATGGTTGGAAGGCATCACTGACTCAATGGACATGAGTTTGAGCAAGCTCTGGGAGATGGTGATGGACAGGGAAGCCTGGCGCGCTGCAGTCCTTAGGGTTGCAGAGTCGGAAACGACTAAGTGACTGAACTGAACTGATGGGAAGAGTTGACTCACTGAAAATAGAGGAGGACAGAGGAGTCTGGTGTACTTCTGTCCATTGGGTTGCAAAGAGTTGGACATGAATTAGCAACTGAACAACAAAACAATGTATGTATATATATGCGTGTATGTGTGCATGTATAATCTATATATGTATATATCAGACAAATATATATGTTAAATTACATATAAATGTAAATAAATATGTACTTCCCTGGTGGCTCAGCGGTAAAGACCCTGTCTGCAATGCAGGAGACCCATGTTTGATCCCTAGGTAGGGAAGATCCCCTGGAGGAGGGCATGGCAACCCGCTCTAGTACTCCTGCCTGCAGAATCCCGTAGACAGAGGAGCCTGGCAGGCTGCAGTCCATAGGGTCGCACAGAGTCAGATACCACTGAAGCGACTAAGCAGCAGCAGCAACATAAGTAAATACATACACTTATATACATACTTAACTGTAACAACACTCAGTTGCAGACCTAGGACAGATAACTTTTTGGTAAGTCGTCAGCAGATTTCTTTATTTATGAAACAGACCCTAAAACAGAGGGGTTCAGGAAGCAGAAAACACATTCTTTGTTTCAGAAAACTTCTTCCCAATCCCAGCACTGCTATCCTGCAAGGTACAGCAAGCAAAACTCAGAGCGGTGATCTGATTTTCCTTTAAAAACATCTCGTGCTAGAAGAGGCAGCCAACTCTAGTAACTGCCTGAATTCCAGTGCACTGACGGTTGTCAGCTGAAAGAGTAAAAACGTTATCACCTGTTTAAGCAACGCTGACTGATGTATATTCAGAAGCAAATCCAAACGGTGGCACCCACTTCTCAAGCATCAGGGAAACCAGATGAGACCGGTGTCTCAGAGATCCACTGTCAGTGGACACTGTCTCTCTTTTTCTTTGCAGTGGAGTAGGAGAGGGAAGGAAGAATTACATTAAAATGTAATGTTTGTCATTGGCTGCGATTTAAAAGGGAGACAGAAGGAAGAAAGGGAAAAGTTCCCGGCCCGTTGCCGGCTAAGGTGTGGAGCTATCTGAATACATTGGTAATGTGAAGGGCTGATTAGTCTGGAAAGCTGCCTACAGGTTAGCGGGCCTCATTTCAAATCTCTGACAGCAATATGTGTCGTTTCATGCTTCATCCTCATTCCCCATGTTCAACACAAACCGGGGTCACTCTATATATGGAAATCACTGTCTTCAGGGCAAAAAAATTAAAAAAGGTGAGATTGCCGCTTTAACCTCACTGGCCTCAGAAAATATGTTTTAGTCTGATACATTATACTAGTAGGAATTATTTATCAAGAAGATACAAGCTTGATATTTCAGAAATAATGAGATGTTCTGGTTTTGCAGCTGAAATTTTATGGTCCACAGAGCATCAGCTATGAATCCAGAGGAGTGAAGTAAGGTTGCAATGAATGATATCCACCAGGCAGCCAAAGAAAAAATGGCTGCGGAGAGGGTAATATGAAAGTTATAACACAGGACAAAGCTTTCTATCGCCAAAGCTCCTTTGTTGCTAAGCGAGGGAATGTTAAAAAAAGGTCCACACATAAAAATCTTTCAGATTTTCCTTCCTGATGTTTTATTTGGCAAACATCTACAGGATGAGGAAGCTGTAATAAATACTACAGTCTATGGTTAACATGAAATATTAAAAAGTTCACAGCAAAAGAATCTGACTTGTCATTATTGTGTAATGCGAAAGCTGTCACAAGAATAATTCACTGACACAGCAATTAGAAAACACATAAATATATACGATAGTGCTTTTTGGAAATGTAGATTTTTGCTTATATATTTCTTGGTCAGGTTGCCTGAATGATAAAAAGCCATTTGTTGTATTATATTTCCAGGACTAGAAAGAACACCCCCTAGGAAATAACAGGAAAATAGTGTAAAAAAAAAAAAAAAAGCCACCTTCCACTAGGCACTCTGCATGGGGAATCCTTCCCCCTCACCTCCAAATTTGGTCCTTTCCAGTTCTAGAGCCACATCCTAAGGTCTCTGAGGCAGCTCACAGTTCCACAACACACAAAGTCAGGACTTGCTGAATCCCAAGACCAGCAATGTAAATCATCACCTAGTGATTCTCAGTCTTTTGGGATATTTGGCCAACAGGTGTAATCAGAAGGCATTGGTGTCCTAGGCACATCTGCTGGGGCAGATGTCTCAGAAAGATAAGGCCTTGACTGAGAAAGAAGTTTATATATTAATGCACAGAGAATATTTAACATGCCAGGCATTTATTAGTCAAGATCAACTCCTAAGTTTCAATTTAACCTTCGTTTCCTTAAAAAAAAAAAAAATTGGTGGCCTTGGACCCTGCTCTCTTCTGGAAGTGATCCTGGACAGACATTTATATATTAATGCACAAAAAATATTTAACATGCCAGGTATTTATAAGTCAAGAGCAACTCCTAAGGTTTAGTTTAACCTTCCTTCCCTCTAAAAAAAAAACAAAAAACTGGTGGCTTTGGGCCCTGCTCTCATCTGGAGGTGATCTGGGTATGGTGACTGTCAAGGTAGAAGGGGTAACAACCTCCACGGAAAACTGAGACCATTTCTTCTGCAGAAAACAATGTTTTCGGTTGTGTAAAGAGGTAGAAACATACAGTCCATCAAGGACCATTATGTAGCTTGGTCATCACCTAGATATGTTTCAATAACTTTTCATACCACACTGTGGCCTGCCAGATGGTTTCAACAAATATAACAAATTTGATTTAAAATGTCTAAAATGTTTTAAATTATATCATATACTATTTGCTTGTGTATTCTTGCAATCTTATTGATGGTCACTTACATTGTATCTTATATTTTACATTATTTGTACAGCTTAAAAATCATTTATTAAAAAAAAATCATACTTTGTTCCCTGCTACAGACTCTGCGGGATGTTTCTCCAATGTCTATCTATTCTTTTTCTTTCCTTGTTAACTCCAATTTTGTTCCGGGTAACAGTGTGCCCAGTTAAGGGTAGCATGTAATTTCCCTGATCCCATAAATAGAAAGGTGGCTATATGACAGTTTTGCCCAATTAGAAGTGAGTGCATGCCTAATGAGGGAGGGGTGGGAAATCTTTTGCTTTTTTCTGCCTCAGCTATTAATGTGGCCTGGAGCTGCAGGGCCCATTTGCCTGCAGTGACAAGCACGAGGACAAAAGCCACCATACCAGGGAGGGAAAGCAGAAAGGCAGAAAGAGTCTGGTCTTCTCATTACACAATTGAAAAGATGAATGAACACCCTCAATTACCACCCTCCTAATCTTCTTTTCATGGACAAAAATAGCCCATTACTTCTTAAAGTCAATGTTAATTGTTTTTCTGCCTTTTTTTTTTTTTTTTTTTTGCTTATGGTCCAAGACATTCTTAACTGATACACTTTTAAGCAAACGAAATAAATATTAAAAGAACTTCAAATTCATAATTACTCCACACCCCATATGTATGTAGATAAGACATTTTAATAATGTTAGCCTATTTTGAAGTCAGCACATGTATGTCTACTCCCATATCCAGAGTCCATTAAAATGAAAGTAAAGAAAAATTTAAAAGTGTAATCCCAAGCAACAGAGGAAAACTAAATGGGCTTGTAAGTAAATGAGGGATTAAAAAGCATTTCTAAGTGCAAGAGAAGGAATGGAATGTACTGCCCAAGACATAATATAGAAGTGGTAGCTGTCTGTAATGCCCATGAATGACACAGCAGCAAAGAGAGATGGAGCCACCCAGATAGAATCCTGGGGAGATGCCATACTTAGATAAGACAATTACAAAAGAGAGCTGTTGTGAGAGGGGTGACTTACAACATGTAATTATTTGTTGGTATATGCTCATTTTACACAAGAAGTTTCCCAGCTGATAAAAACACTCCCTATGGACACTGAGTTCCTACAAGCATTTCCATGGCCTCATTCCTAAATATTAATGGTCAGCTGAGAATCACTAGATATTTGAAGAAAGAATGACAAGCAAAAAACATATGGGAAGGAAAGAGAAGATACTACAATCAGAAAAGAAAAATAATGTATCATGAACAGAAATAATCAGCAACTCTGAAAATTAAACTCTTCATGTTGAGATTAAAATTGGATAATTGAAGGCCATTTAAAGAATAAAGAAGTGAGAAAAAAGGCAGAACACAAATTCTGAAATAAGAAATATGAGAGAAAGAATAAGGACTTAGAGAATCAACTCAGGTGAGGAGCACACAGTCAATGAGAGTTCCAAAAATGAAGGAAACACAGAAACACCAAAGATGAGGAAATTAGGAAAACAGCGATAACAACAAAGCATAATGAAGTTTCCCAGGGCTAATGGAGACACAAGTCTTCAACACGAGGGAAATGCTAAGTACTAAATAGTTTGTATAAAAAAAAACTCCCACACCTAGACAATTATTATAAAATTGTAGAATGACAAGAATAATAACATATATTTAAAACTTTTAGTGAGGGAAAAGCAGGTCCCTTTCAAAAGACCCACAATTAAACTAATATCAGACTTATAAGCAATCTAGATGCTAAGAGGCCATGGATAGTCCCCTCAAAGTTCTGAAAATAATGCATTTTAATGGATTTCTATACCCAGCCAGAGTGTTCATTGAGAAGGAGAATAAAATAAATGTACTTTCAGGCATACGAAAACTTGTGAAGTTTGTTTCTCATATAACCCTTCATTGGGAAAATTCTTTGTGGATATGCTCCTATACCATGAGAGAGTAAATGCAAAAAAGGGAAAACAGGAGATGCAAGGAACTGTATATTTAATCAGAAGAGCATAGAAGGGAAATTCCAGAAAGATAGCTGTAGGAGGGTTCTAAGAAAATGATCAATCCAGACTTCTCCAAGTGGACAGAGGTCTCCCTGAAAGAGGTCTCCAGAAATGAAGAGATACCTTTAAATGGTAAAAAAAAATTGAGACGTCAAAAGAATTAGGGCATTTACTAAAGATACGAGTGCAAGAGATAAAATGGGGACTAAAAACTTCATGGGAAAAATATAGTCATCGGCAATGGCACCCCACTCCAGTACTCTTGCCTGGGAAATCCCATGGACGGAGGAGCCTGGTAGGCTACAGTCCATGGGGTCGCTAAGAGTCAGACACGACTGAGCAACTTCGCTTTCACTTTTCACTTGCATGCATTGGAGAAGGAAATGGCAACTCACTCCAGTGTTCTTGCCTGGAGAATCCCAGGGACAGAGGAGCCTGGCGGGCTGCCGTCTATGGGGTCGCACAGAGTCGGACACGACTGAAGTGACTTAGCAGTAGCAGCAAGAAAGTGATGGTCCAAAGATGACGCTAATTAGCAGAGAAAGTCAGTAAACTTTATGAGAAAGAACAAAGTTGACTCTAAGTAATAGAATGAGTAAAAAGCTGAAAAATATTAAAGGTATAATAAGAAGGCAGATGATTTGTTCTCCCAACCAGAAAAAAAGACTCTGTCAGGATCTCATGGAAAATTAAAACGCTATGAAAAGCCTGACACTGACTCTGAAGCAAGCAAAACTGTAGCATTTTTCAGTAAGTGAAGGAGTTTAATACAGATAGTTCTATTTTAAGGATACTTTTTGAGTAGAATTGGAGTCATCACTTTGGAGCAATGGAGAAAGAAATGAAATCATAATACTTAAATCTGCAGTGACCTGTTTTTTCATATTGACATTGTTGCTTTTTCCCCCAATTTTTATTTTTTTAAATAATATGGTCAAACTGGGATGTCAAACTTGGGGGAGAGCTGCAGAAAAGGATAGAGAAGCTAATAATCTTTTGTTTACAAACTTGGGAGTTAAGACATACTGTTTTCAGTTAACAGAATGAGAAATGTAAAGTTTAAGCATATTTACAATTATGCAGCTGCTGCTGCTACTGCTGCTAAGTCGCTTCAGTCGTGTTCGACTCT
This sequence comes from Ovis aries, assembly GCF_016772045.2. Lineage (NCBI taxonomy): Eukaryota > Metazoa > Chordata > Mammalia > Artiodactyla > Bovidae > Ovis > Ovis aries. The sequence goes on along the minus strand of NC_056063.1, from coordinate 69,949,979 downwards.
GTGTGACCCCATGGACGGCAGCCCACCAGGCTCCCCCGTCCCTGGGATTCTCCAGGCAAGAAGACTGGAGTGGGTTGCCATTTCCTTCTCTAGTTCATGAAAGTGAAAAGTGAAAGTGACTTGCTCAGTCGTGTCTGACTCTTAGCGACCCCAAGGACTGCAGCCTACAAGAGGTAAACAAAAGTAAAACATAATGATATTAAAACATGGAGATGAGGAGGATCCGTGAAATTAAATCTCCTTGAAAAATAAAGAAAGAAAGATGAAGTTGTCATTTGGAGATATGGAGGCACCCACCAGAATTACTAAAAGTATTGAATCTCCTGTGTCTCTCTAGGGAGGTAGTTGGGCATGGGGTGAATTGAGCAAAGAACTATTCTTTCTATTATAAACTCTTTCTACTGTTTGGTACTTTTTAAAAGTCATATGCATATATTACTTTTATTTTAATTAAAATTCCTTCCTCATAGAAATTTGCCACAGGAATTGAAACAGATTATCAAATCCATTTAAATGAACTTAAAGCAATAGATTATTTGCTGTAAAAAATATTTTCATTTATCAAGGGTGTTTCCCCAAGGGAAATGAATATTATATCAAAGAAATCAACTTCTTCATAAAGAATATTTTTCAATAGTAACACTATCCAACTTTTAATGACTTTATTTTCAAAAGGAGATTTCTCATGGTTAGTTAAATTCAAAGCACTTAGAGTACAATTGGGAGAATTTTCAAAAGGAAACTATCATTCCAGAGGTTATGGTCTCATGTACTTGGTGTTTTGACAGGATATCTGTTGACCAAATGAATCAGTCTTTCAAAAATCTAAGTATATTGTTAGATACTGTTGTTGATAATGTTTAGTTGCTAAGTCATGTCTGATTCATTGTGATCCCATGGACTGTAGCCTGCCAGGCTTCTCAGTCCATGGGACTTCTCAAGCAAGAATACTGTGGTGGGTTGCCATTTCCTTCTCCAGGGGATCTTCCCAATCCAGGGATCAAATCCTCCTCTCCTGCATTGGCTGGCAAATTCTTTACCACTGACCTACCAGGGAGGCCCACCATCAGGTAACACAAAACTAAGTTAAATTTAAACAATTCTTGTTTTAAGGCACTCAAAAGTGAAAGTCTCTCAGTCATGTCTGACTCTTTGCAACCCCATGGACAATACAGTCCATAGAATTCTCCAGGCCAGAATACTGGAGTGAGTAGCTGTTCCCTTCTCCAGGGGATCTTCCCAACCCAGGGATCTAACCCAGGTTTCCCACATCGCAGACAAATTCTTTACCAGCTCTGCCACAAGGGAAGCTCCCTAGTGATAGTAGCCCAGTTCATGGTTTTGGGGGTGGGTAGATGAATTTCCTGTTCTGTGTAGATCTCTTTTTGATCTGTTTTACATATATTAAATATTAAATTCACAACTTCATTAAAAATACATTAGTAGAAAAGGTTATAGAAAAAGATGTAGCTAGAAAAAGGTAAAGGGCAATGTTGCATTGTCAACTGGTGAAGTCACACAGAAAATATTTTCATATCACCCCATCATTCCCTGTTTCCTTCTCTCCATTATTTTCTCATCTCCCTTCTCTATTTTCCACCTAATTCCAAAAAAGAATTGAAGTGATGTCAATAAAACATATACACGAAGAGCAGAAATAGCCAAAGGAGTAAAGGAATTGTAACCATAACTGGGAAATGTATTCATTCATTGATTACCTAGATGCCAGGCAACGCGCTTGGCATCAGAGACAAAACAGTGGTATGACCCCACTCACGGGGACATTACATTCTCGTGTACATAAAATTATGTCACTGATTGGACAGTAAATTTAGTTCTGAGATTTTAAAATGGGAAGGAAAAAGAAAACATAATAGGATAAATTGTTTCCGTTTTGTATAACAAAATGTTTTGGGAGAAATTCTATATTCCCCCTAGCCATGTACATCAGGAAGGCTGAGAGAATGCATATGACCCGAAAACACAGATAAATGTTAGTCATTACACAGAAGACATTAAGTAGCACTACAACTGTGGCTTTGTTGAGGATATTGAAGTATACTTCCTGGGGACCCAATGCCTGAACACAATGTAAGCTTCCCAGAACGTGAGAAAGAAGCCGCCACAGTGAATTTGGGCAAACTTTGGGAAATAGTTAGAGACAGGGAGGCCTGGCGTGCTGCAGTCCATGGCGTCGCAAAGAGTTGGGCACAACTGGGTAACTGAACAACAACAACTCCCACGGAATGGGGACTTAAAATAGCAATTACCTTCATAGAGGAAGTAAAATGAAACATGTTGCATTCCTAAGTGTGTGGACTGCGTCATCCAGACACAGGCAGGGGCTTGTCTGCAATTGCTGAGGATCCTTGTACAGTTTGTAGATATTTGCATCATGAACTGATTACAGTCCCTAGGATTTGAGTCAAGTCATTTGAGCAATGGTCTTGCAGTGAAGAAGAATTGGTGAGCAGAGATGACATGGATTCTTAGAACTTACTGCCAGGGAATGCTTTAGAGGTTATTTGCAAAAATACTAAGTAGGCTTTAAGCTCCCTGATCAGACATAATGTGGTTAATAGATGAAAAGAAGAGATTGTAAGGGTTAAGCCTTGTGAGGGGAGGCTTTCCTGGTGGCCCAGTGGCTAAGACTCCATGCTCCCAATGCAGGGGACCTGGTTTGATCCCTGATCAGGGAACTAGATCCCATAGTCACAACTAAGAGTTTGCATGCTGCAACAGAAGATCCTGCAGGCCAAAACAAAGACCGAAGATCCTGAGTGTGACAACTAAGAGCTGGCGCAGCCAAATAAATAGATAAATACATATTTTTTAAAAGCCACAGTAGAACCGCCTCTGGTAAGAGGGTGGAGCCCTGCGGTGGATCACACAGGAATCCTTTTGTGAATGCCCCTGCTGGTTGGGAGGGCAGTCAGGAGAAGTGAGGAGTGATGGGACTTTAGAGGCTTCCCTCAAGTTTGATGTTTGAAACAGTACCTCCCTTACGGGCTTCCCATTGCATCTGGTCCTTCAGTTAGAGCTTCATTTGGCTTAAGCCAACTCAGAGGTCATGGCCTTTGCTAAAACAACAGTGACCTGAGGGTGGGTGTGCATTAAGCATCATCAATCACTTACACTGACTACAAACGTATCTTTGATAGGAGGCAATGGAGATAGGGCAAGAGTATTCTGAGCACTGAAGGATGGAAGGTGGAAATGCCTCCTGGAGAGAACAGAGGAGCAAAACGGAAGCTGCAGATGTGAAGACAATGTGAGGCAGGCCCCTCTGCCTGGCCTTTGCAGGGTTTAGATGGAGCAGGCATCATGAAGAAGTGACTGCAAGGTTGCTTGGGATTTGACTTTCATTTGGAGAGTTTGATATCTTATCAGAATACCAGAGTCAGTCCTCTAGTATTAATACTAGTTTAATTGCTACCATCTTAAGTGGCCATACCAGAGATGATCTACATGTTGAATTTTACATAACAGCGCTGGCCAACAAAAATACAATGCATTTCATAAATGCAAACTACATGCACCATTTAAATATTCCAGTAGATATGTTTTAAAAAGTAGAATGAAACTGGGGAAATTAATTCTGATAATATATTCTATTTAACCCAGTATAACCAAAATATCAACTCGGAATTAAACTTTAAAAATTACTAAGATATTTTATTCTCTTCTTTTTGTATTAGGTCTTCAAAATCCAGAGTTCAGACCAGCCACCTTTCAGGTGATCTGTAGCCATATGTGGCTGGTGGCTACCATACTGGACAGCTCAGGTGTATAGTTCAAGAGACATCTGTGCCAAAGGTACAACACACACAATATGTACCTTGGGAAGTTAGAAAGGAGCAGAGATTAAGGAAGACTGATATTGTCAGATTGAGGGATTCTTTATGGAATTTAAAGTGAAAGTGAAAGTCATTCAGTTGTGTCTGACTCTTTGCGACCCCGTAGGCTATACAATCCATATAATTTTCTAGGCCAGAATACTGGAGTGGGTAGCCTTTCCCTTCTCCAGGGGATCTTCCCAATCTAGGGATTGAACCCAGATCTCCCACATTGCAGGTGGACTCTACCAGCTGAGCCACAAGGGAAGCCCAAGAATACTGGAGTGGGTAGCCTATCCTTTCTCCAGCAGATCTTCCTGACTCAGGAATCAAACTGGGATCTCCTGCATTGCAGGCAGACTCTTTAACCAACTGAGCTATCAGGGAATTTAGGATGGGGTTTAAAATTAGGATGGGCGGCAGGGAGGTAAGAATAGGTCATTTGAAGGCAAAAAGGATTTGAGAACACTGGAAAAGAGGAGAGAAGGGAAAGGAGTAGAAAACCTAACAGTCTTAGATCAAAGGGAGCAGAGAGAATGAAAAATCGATCTAGGGTCTAATTAGCTGAAAGCAGCATGATGACTGCTCGCCATCGTTACAACTGGTGCCTCTGTGGGTCTCACCTCCTCTCCCCAAATTTACATCGTGACCCAGAGTTCCCTCTCTTTGCCCTCCCAGCCACTATCAGTATACACAGCAAGGCTGGCCTGGACTGCATTTCTAAAAAGTTAATTATCTCTAACTGGGCTTTAAATGTTCAGATTTGTTCTTCACTCCATAGCTTTTGATCCTGCACCCAGCAGCATTTTATGAGGGTCTCTAGGGGGAGGAGGGATGGGGAGAAGGAAGGAAAATGTTCTCTCAAAACAAAAACAGAATTTTCAGAGCTCTACTCTGCTGCTTCCAGGCTATTTCCATCAACCCTCTTATTCATTTTGATTTATTTCTATCCATAAGCAGACTAACGCTTCTCTATGCTTTTATTGTTCTTCAAGAATAGGCCTTCTATTGGAGGAAAATAATGTCTCCACGACCACCACTTTGCTCAATGCAGATCTTCATTAATCTGCAGCCACAGAACAGGCTTTTAGCAGCAAGCACTTTGGATGGGAATTGAATTTGATATTGCATTATGGCTGTAGGGTGTCTCACAATAGACTGTGTTCTTTTCTGTGTCTGAGCACAATCAGAGAGACCCAATTAAATAATTTGGTGTAATAATGGAGAACAAAAGAGTATGAGGGCTTAAAGTGAGGGCTTCAGCATTTGTATTCTCCCTTTTCTGTATCATGTTAATTAATTTGCTTCAAAACCAAAAGAAAGAACATAACATAGAGCAGCACAGCTCAACTACAACATGTAGACACTTACATACAGACATCCTCCCAAATGGACTCTTAGGAAAAGGGCAGCGGATGGGCCTCCTAGAGCTACCCGAATCAAGTACACCAAACTGGGTGGCTTAAAACAACAGAAATTATTCTCTCACAGTTCTGGAGGTCACAAGTCCTAACTCAAGGCATTGGAAGGGGCCACACTCCCTCGGGGACTCTGGGGAGAATCCTCTCAGCCTCTTCCAGCTTGAGGGGATGGGGAGGGTAGCTGCCAGCTCTTGACATCCCTTGGCTGGCAGCTGCACAAGCCCATTCTCCACCTCCATCCTCACAGTCTCCCTGTGGATCAGCCTTTTCTTACCAGGACACCAGTCACACTGGACTTGAGCCCACCCTAATGACCTCATCTTAATGCTCACATTTGCAATGATCCTATTTTACAACTGAAGTCACATCCAGAGGATCTGAGGTCAAGACACCAGTATATCTTTTTAGGGGGACACAATTCAACCCAGACTAGGCAGTGTGGGTGGGTTGTGTGCTTAGTTGCCCAGTCGTGTCCAATGCCTTGCAACCCCATGTACTGCAGCCTGCCAGGCTCCTCTGTCCATGGGGATTCTCCAGGCAAGAATACTGGAGTGGGTTGCCATGCCCTCCTCCAGGGGATCTTCCCAACCCAGGGATTGAACACAGGTCTCCCGTGTTGCAGGTGGATTCCTTACCATCTGAGTAGTCAGTCTGGGCATTGCCAAGTAAAAAATAAAGATGCCCATGTTAGTGGTGAACCATGCCCTGCCTGGTTCAGGTGATAATAGCAGTCTGTTCCCCGTGCAATGGAAAAGAGAGAGCTCTGGATTTCCATGAAGGCATCTTACAGTAAATAATACAGCTTTAGATTATAACTGGGGATGTGAAAATAGACACAGAAGTCCAAGAGGACAATGATCTGTGCAGACCCAATGTTTGTCTAACTTCAATCAAATACTTTGGAATGCTGAGTGTACTGGGAACTTTGACTCTCAACTGCGCCCTTGTCTAAGGTTTGCCTTTGGCACATGGAAATGAGCAGTGCCCCTGCCATGGGCCAGTGAGAACTGGGGTGGTGGGGCGTTTCATCTGGATGCATTCATCATCTCTAACCCCTCCCCACAGCTCCAATATACCCTTTAGCAAACTTTATCCTGGGTTTCTGCAAAATTCAGTAAAATAGGCACCTGAAAAAGGACAGAGCTATATGGAGATGACTGTGGCATTACTTACGTAATGTAGGTATAGTTATGTAGAGTAGGTATAGTTAGTTATGTAGAGTAGATATAGTTAGTTATGCAGAGTAGGTATAATTAGTTATGTAGAGTAGGTATGCATAAAATGCATAAAATCCACAGCCTCCAATGCATAAAAGTGAAAAGTGAAAGTGAAGTCACTCAGTCGTGTCCAACTCTTTGCGACCCCATGGACTGCAGCCTATTGGCCTCCTCCGTCCATGGGATTTTCCAGGCAAGAGTACTGGAGTGGGGTGCCATTGCCTTTGGTTATAAAGATTAGGTACAGTTATTTGAGTAGTATAGGTATAGCTCGTTAAATTGGAGAAGGAAATGGCAACCCACTCCAATGTTCTTGCTTGGAGAATCCCAGAAATGGGGGAGCCTGGTGGGCTGTCGTCTCTGGGGTCGCACAGAGTCGGACACGACACAACTGAAGCAACTTAGCAGCAGTAGCAGCAGCAGCATAGTTAGTTATGTAGAGTAGGATATAGTTAGTCAAGTAGTATAGGTATAGCTAGTTATGTAGGGTAGGTAGAGTTAATTATGTAGCGTCAGCATATTTAGTTATGTAGTGTAGGTATTGTTGGTTAAGTTGTGTCGTCATATCAGTCATCCAGCAATAAGCAACACATTGAACAAACTTGCCTTCCCTCTGAGACCTAATAAATGGCACCTCATTGTACAGTCTGCTCAAGGAGAGTATAGTCCTAAAACTTAGCTATGTTAACGGACATTATGTATGTTGTCAGCAAGGGAGGAATGATAATACGGGAGCTAAGTAAGCATATTCATTAGACAGCCTGGCAGTGAAGGGAGCCAGCTAGGGTTTATAAGGGAAAGCATTAATTCAGAAGTCACGGGGGACCCAGTTTTAGTTATTTTATAAAAGAAAAGGGCACCATGGTGGGGTGGCCTTGGCTTAGGACGGGATCGAATGCCTGTGACACAGACGCAAGAAGGAGCGCACAAGGCCTTGGAAGGAGAGGATGGGGAGGCTGGGCACTGGCTCCTCCTCGCACCCCCAGAGTGACCTTTTTCCACTGCCAGCCAGGCTGTGATTTGGGATTTGGTTCTAATCCAATTTGGCATTCCATATTGCACCATGAGACAACTGCTGGGCTGAGAGGAGAAGCTGAAAAAGACTGACTGTGGAATCAGAACCTATAGATCCAGATTAATCTACATACTTGCTTTGTACAGGTAACCTAGGCAGTCCACTAAGTATCTTTGAGTTTCGGGTTCTTCATCAGTAAAATGGGACTCATAGAACACAGGGGAATGTGTTCCTGGCGAATTGCCATTACTCCATAAATATTAGTTCCCAAGTTTGTCTCTCAGTATTCATTAGGCCTCAGAAGGTCTTGAATCTAAAAACCCTTCCTTGCTCCATACAGAGATGCATCTTTAGCCAAGCAGTGCTTCCCTACACTTTTACATCACAGCACTTCAAAAAGATGAGTACTTGTCTAGTTCAGTTCAGTTCAGTCACTCAGTCGTGTCCGACTTTTTGCAACCCCATGAATCGTAGCATGATAGGCCTCCCTGTCCATCACCAACTCCTGGAGTTCACTCAAACTCATGTCCATCGAGTCGGTGATGCCATCCAGCCATCTCATCCTCTGTCGTCCCCTTTTCCTGCCCTCAATCCCTCCCAGCATCAGAGTCTTTTCCAATGAGTCAACTCTTCCCATGAGGTGGCCAAAGTATTGGAGTTTCAGCTTCAGCATCAGTCCTTCTAATGAACACCCAGGGCTGATCTCCTTTAGGATGGACTGGTTGAATCTCCTTGCAGTCCAAGGGACTCTCAAGAGTCTTCTCTAACACCACAGTTCAAAAGCATCAATTCTTCGGCACTTAGCTTTCTTTACAGTCCAACTCTCACATCCATACATGACCACTGGAAAACCATAGCCTTGACTAGATGGATCTTTGTTGGCAAGGTAATATCTCTGCTTTTCAATATGCTATCTAGGTTGGTCATAACTTTCCTGCCAAGGAGTAAGTGTCTTTTAATTTCATGGCCTGCAGTTACCATCTGCAGTGATTTTGGAGCCCCCCAAAATAAAGTCTGACACTGTTTCCACTGTTTCCCCATCTATTTCCCATGAAGGGATGGGGCCAGTCTAGTACCCTGGACTAAACAAACAATACTACCCTCTGGGCTGAGGTCCAGGCATCAGTATATTTAAAAAGTGCCCCAGGGGATTCTAATGTATTGCGGATGGGGGTGACACTCACTGAAGAAGTAAGGACAGGTCTTAAAAATGCAGGCAAGCTGCTTTCACAGATGTCAAATTACTCACATACAACTACCATGTGTGAAACCTCTGTATCAGATGTGATATTTTTGTAGCTATCGGGTATTTTTTGGCATTTTTTTTTTTTTTACCTGTGGTGAAATAGACATAAGATTTACCCTTTTAACTATTTTATTTAATTTTAATCTATTTTATTGGCCATGCCACAAGGCTTGTGGGATCTTACTTCCCCAACCAGGGATTGAATCCAGGATTGAAATCTGTGCCATTAGCAGTGGAAAGCATGGCGTCCTAACCACTAGACTTCCAGATAATTCACTAACCATTTTAAAGTGTCCAATTCAGTGGCATTAGGAATATTCACAAAGCTGTGTAACTATCACATCTACCTATTTCCAGAACTTTCTATCATTCTAAACAGAAACTGTACCTACTGAACAACAGTTCCTCTTTACCTTCTCCCCACAGACCCAGGCGATCACCATTCCTTTTTTTGCTTGTATGAATTTGACTCCTCCAGATACCTCACATGAGTGGGGTCATACAATGTTTGTCCCTTTGTCTCTGGTTTAGCTCAACTAACTTAACATCCTTCGTAGCTCAATTGGTAAAGAACCTGCTTCAATGCAGGAGACCTGGGTTCGATCCCTCAGTTGGGAAGATCCCCTGGAGAAGGAAATGGCAACGGAGGAGCCTGGCGGGCTACAGTCAATGGGGTCCCAAGAGTCAGACACGACTTAGCAACTAAACCACCACCAATGTCCTTAATGTTCATCTATGTTGTAGCATGAGTCAGAATTGCTTTCCATTATACTGTGTACCACATTTTGTTTATCATCCGTTGGACATTTGAGCATATCCGCCTCCTGGCTATTGTAAATAACGCTGCTATGGACCGTGGTGTACGGATACCTGTTTGAGTTCCTGCTTTTAATTCTTTTGGGTATATGTCTAGGGGCGGAATTGCTAGATCATATGGTAATTATAGGGCTTCCTTTGTAGCTCAGTAGGTGAAGAATCTGCCTGCAAGGCAGGAGACCCAGGTTTGATTCCTGGGTTGGGAAGATCCCCTGGAGAAGGAAAAGGCAACCCACTCCAGTATTTTTGCCTGGACAATCCCACGGAACAGAGGAGCCTGGACAGCTACAATCTATGGGGTCATAAGAATCAGATACAACTTGGCAACTAAGTCAGCAACTTAGCAACTAATTCTATGTCTAGCTTTTGGAAGAACTGCCAGCATGTTTTCCACAGAGACTATCCCATTTTACATTCCCATTAGCAATGCACGAGGGTTTTGATTTCTTCACAGCCTCTTCATGCTTTTGTTAGCAGCTATCCTGACCGGCATGAAGTGGTGGTGTCTCACTGTAGTTTTGATTTGTATTATATCTACTTAGTTCTATGGCTCACAATAATCCTGTGAGGTGGGCGTTATCAGTTCTTTCTTCAGAGATCAGGAAACTTAGTCAACGTACCTGTCCAAGGTGACTCAGAAGTGGATCGGCAGCACCAGCCTATGGGAAACTGTGTCCTTGATAGGTAATTAAAGGAAGTATCTATTTAAAGAAAGTCTGTGGATAACCTTTCTAAAGGGAAAAATCCTTTTGTTAATAGACAATATCCTTTCATCTTTTTTCTAAGTCCAGATGGTCTTGATTTGCTTAAATTGAAGTTAGCTCGCCTTGCACCTCCAGTGAGATTTCAATTTCTGCAGACTTTCTTAGAATATGGTAGTTCCATGTTCCTGATTGAGAGAATCCTTCTATAATTTTTTTTCCCACATGTCCCATTTTTCTAGTATTACCCAACACCGCTGTGACAGCCCTTAAGAACAAGGACTTGTATCTCACGGCTGGACCTGGAGGGTATTTCTCTAATGAGGACTTGCCTGTGCCCTGGGGTTCATGCTTGACTGTCCCTTCCTTGTAAAAGATGAGGAGATAACAGTGCCTCATCGTAACAACACTTCTGTGGTGAACTCTCCTCCCACTGCGAGGGCAGGAGGGGAAGTTTGGAGGGAAAGAGGCTGGCAGTCACAACTGCTCCTCGGAGCTCCTAAATAGAGAAGCTTAGGGCCACAACTTTCCTACCATCTGCAGGGAGGAAATGAATATATCTTTGAGAAATTCTTTGTAGTTAAAAACACCCAATCATAAAGTCCCCACCTATTTGGTGCTTTCACATTTTAGAAAATATACAAATGTAATGAGAGCTATTTTGAAATCCCTCAGCAGAGACTATTTTGTAATGCAAGTTGATTGCTGTGGGTGACCCTGCCTTGCTTTGCATGGAGGTGGAAGAGAAGTTCCTCCTATTCCCCAATGCTGATCTGACTATGTGCTAAGTCACTTCAGTCGTGTCTGACTCTTTGCAACCCCGTGGACTGTAGTCTGCCAGGCTCTTCTGTCCATGGGATTCTCTAGGGAAGAATACTGGAGTGGGGTGCCATGCCCTTTTCCAGGGGATCTTCCTGACCCAGGAACTGAACTCACGTCTCATTATGTCTCTTGCCTTGGCAGGCAGGTTCTTTACCACTGCTACCACTGGGGAAAGCCCCATGCTGATCTGAGTAGAGAGAAAGAAATTTCCCCTCCCCAGTTTGGCTGTACAATTGCTTTGCTGGACTGGAAAGGTGGGTGGGGTGGAATCCTGTGCTGTTTGATATGAAGTCAGAGAGCTTCACAAATACAGGATGTTATTCATCATCCTTCATCCTGAGATTCCCAGGGGAGCCAATAAAATCATTCTAAAAGCTTCCCTCTAAAGATAGGAAGGCAGACAGAGGTTGGTGGGCAAGCGGAAGCTGAGAGCAGACCTGGGTTACTTAGAACCTTCTGCTTTCCTGTAGAGGGCATATCCTCTTTTCCTCACCTCACTTTAAAAAGCTCAGAATAATTAAGTCACTTCTTATTTAGGAAGACTAGCCTCCATACTGGGTACCACGGACATCCATTTCAATGAGCATTTATTTACCTTAGAGTCACAGTCCTTGAACTTGAAAGAGAAGTGATTATCTTACAGCTTAATTTCTTAACTCTCATGATCATTTTGCATAAAGGATGGTTTCAATACCTCACATTTCACATCAATCATAGGATATGAACACTTCACGGTCCTCATCTCCCAATAACATTTACCCAAGCAAAAATTTCTATGATGCTCAAAACCTGATCATGAGCTTGTTCATCTTGGTCCCTGGACTAGCGATTTCCTGATTCTGGTCCCAGGACAGTTGGGAGTGTCAATGGTGGAGATATATCAGAGGTCACTGATTCCTGGGTAGGGAAGATCTGCTGAAGAAGGGATAGGCTACCCACTCCAGTACTCTTAGACTTCCTTTGTGGCTCAGCTGTGGTAAAGAATCCGCCTGCAATGCAGGAGATCTGGGTTCAGTGCCTGGGTTGGGAAGATCCCCTGGAGAAGGGAAAGGCTACTCCAGTATTCTGGCCTGGAGAATTCCTTAATTGTGGATTTCCCTACAGCTCAAGTAAAGAATTTGCCTGCAATGAAGGAGATGGGAGTTTGATCCCTGGGTCAGGAAGATCCCCTGGAGAAGGAAATGGCAATCCACTCCAGGATTCTTGACTGGAGAATCCCATGGACAGCGGCCTGGCAGGCTAAAGTCCGTGGGGTCACAAAGAGTTGGATATGACTAAGTGACTAACACACAGACACACACCCCATGGGGCCCCACTGGCAAAGTTACTTTTTCTGATTCAGTTTCTATCATGTGATGCCCCAGACTGGTAACTCCACTTGCCCGTCAGCTTGAGCATGGAACCAGCCATCTGTACTCTGCCAGCCCATTTGGGAGGATTTACAAGTCATCTTTATTAGCACTGTCCATTCCGGTGGTTCTCCGGGCTGTAATTGAAGTAAACGAGGCATGTTGTTGTTACATTTTATTTGATTCTCTCAAAGAGGAGGCAGACAGATGAAGGCAGAATAAATAGTTCGCTCAGGTCTTCTTAAATGCCTACAATAAGTTGACAGGGAAGGGAGAGAAGGGGGAGATGGAGGTACAATCTACATTTCCTCATATTCTCAATTAATTCAGCCTAAAAGTATCACTCTTATTCAGTAGCAGTTAAAATAGGCTGTGATGAGAGCATGACAATTTCCAGCTAAACTAGAGGATAATTAGAAATGCCCTGTAGCAGGCAAGTCAGTGCTTCAATTTATTTGCTGTTTATTACCGAGTCCCTGCCCCTTGGGTGTAATGATTGTAAAACCACGCCGGCAGCTTCCTTGGGTTTGATTTAGTGCGGTAAATGGTGCTCAGAGAGTAGATTAAGCTGGAATGTGATCAAACCTTATTTGCAATCCGATTATACAAACTGCTCCTTGCACTGACCAGATTGAAGTAATTTCCCTATAGAAACGTTACACTCACTTTGGTGTAAAAATGATTAACATTTCCTGACTGTAGGTCAGCCTTTCACTTCCACTGTAATCCTTTATCAGGCAATACGCCCATCTTTCTCTTAGGTTTGTTGCATTCATGTACTATACGGTATTTAACCAAAGCACAGCATCAAAACCAGTTTTTTTAAAAAAAAAAATTATAAGCAACTTCTCGGGCTGGTGGTGATGAATGATTACAATAAATAAACACTCTGGAAGAAGTTGATGAATAGCATATTTTCTTCCAGTTTGATTGTTCAACGTTATTGACATACTTAATGATTTAACGGAGAACTCTTATGGACTCCAGAGAAATGTCCATATCCTTTCAGAAAGGGCTACTGAGGCAGCTTCCCTGGTGGCTCAGACAGTAAAGAATCTGTCTGCAATGCAGGAGACTCGGGTTTAACCTCTGGGTCAGGAAGATCCCCTGGAGAAGGGAATGGCAACTCATTGGTTAGAGGAACCTGGTGGGCTACAGCCCATGGGGTCACAAAGTTGGACTCAACTAAGTGACTTTCAGTTTCACTGAGGTCCTTAAAAGCAAACAGTCCACTGGCAGGGCTTTAAAGATAGGTGTGATTTTGAGGGTCCAGCTTTCATTTTTGAGCACATTTAAATACCAGTGGCCACTAGTAATCCTCTCTTTTAAATAATAATCCACATAGGTTGTCTGGATTCCCAGTAAACTCCCCTCGCTTGCCCTTACTCATTCAGGATTTCTGGATGTGAAAACAGTTTTCATACAATTAGCCTCTGGTAATGAAATGCAACCAACTTCAAGCTGAACACTGAGAGCAAACCCTTGGATCCTCACATATTTTTGTGACAATCAAAGAACATATTTGAGTCTGAAATTCATTATCATAGCCTAACTCCAATACCCACAATGACATGTTTTGTTGTACAACATATTTAAGCTGATTTTCTTTAGACATTTCAGTCTTAACCCTTTAAGAATCATACACTCTATAAATATGTTTCTAGGCTTCAGCTACATAATTGAAAAATGCCAGGGCGGCAGAGGTTAATTATCTTGGCAAGTATTTCTGAGTGATTTAAAAAGATGCAGATGGCATTAAACTGAAAGGGGCCCATTTCAATAAATTCTTTGTTGAGCATTTTTGGGTGAAATGTAAGTGGTTTATCAATTGCATCCAAAGTCTATGCAGATTGGAAGAGAGGGCTGCTTTTTGTATTTTCTTTGTGCCCCAAATTTCTTCCTGCCCAAAACGCTATTTCTCAAAATCAGGATGCTTCAGGGTAACAAAACCAGGTACATTTTTAGCTGTGTTGCTAATATTCTTTGGAATTTACAGTCCACAGACTGTGCAGGACATGACATCACACACTTGGATTCAAAGCTTCCAAGGTTGTACATTCTTTTCTTTCCAGCAGTCAGGGAACATTTTGGAGACAGAAGGTACACTATCACAGGACTGAATCTGACTTTTTCCAAATAGCATAGTGTGTGTTTATGTGTGCCTGTGCACGCATGGGTGTACACAGAGTAGAGTTTATATTAACAATTAGAAATCAGCAGATGGATAGCAAGAAAAGTCTTGACTTACCATCTTTTATAGCAATGATTCATTAATGAAATAGAAATGAGTGATTCTGAAATTAATGATTGAGAAATTAGGTCTACTAAAAGCCATCCTCAAATCTGTCCTTCATTACATTTGTGATAAAAATAACACTATGACAAAACCTGAGAAAACACAATGAAATCAAAACCCACTGGAAGAACATATTAACATCCCATGAACGAAATAAAGTTCTGCATGTGGAGTTTAGAAACTGCAACATCAACAGCAACAAGTAAACAAAGAACCCTAACATCAAACGAGACTCCAAAGTACCATCTCTGTCCATTTGCTTCTGGGTTCTGACTCACAGAACATTCAGGAAGGACAAAGGGACACATCTGAGCAGTCACGGATCCTGTTCTCTCTTGGGTAAACAAAGTGGCTGGTTTTCTCCTCTAACAGGCCTTATTGTAAATCAGGACTGCCATCACAGCTCACTCTGTAAACCTAGTTCTACAACGAGGAACACAGCAGAATGGTAGGGTTGGGAGGCTCTGGCAGTCCTGGGTGTGCAGCTGTTGGTATTCTGTTGCTAAGCTGGGATCCGACTCTTTGGGATCCCATGGACTGCAGCACGCCAGGCCTCCCCGTTCCTCACCATCTCCTGGAATTTACCCAAGTTCGTGTCCATTGAATCAGTAATGCCATCCAACCATCTCATCCTCTGTCACCCTCCTCTGCTTCTGCTTTCAATCTTCCCCAGCATCCGGGGCTCTTCCAATGAATTGGCTGTTCACATCAGGTGGCCAAAGTACTGGAGCTTTCACAATAGAATTAGGGGAGAAACAAGGAACAGGAGGCTACTGTGATGAGCCAGTATCAGCAGATGGTCTCTGATGGTGTCCTCTAATTTGGTCTTGCCCTGAGCCAGGAGGGATGGGGCCGGGGCAGCCATTCTGCCTGAAATGAGGAAGCATCATTCACAGGTAGCCTGGGATGGAAAGGAGCAGCTGTACAGAGAACGAACAAACACTTGAGGGCCAGAGGGGAGGGTGAGGGATGCTCACACTCAGATAGGAGACAGCACTTTCTTCCCCTATTCTTGCCTCATCAGGAAACTTCTCAGCCGCTTTCTTTCAATGGTCAGTTTCTCTTTTCATATGTAACTTTTTCTCATGTAACTCCTAGTACCTGTAACTTTTCCTAACGTGAAATTTGCAGAATAATAGTTTGTAAGATCAAGCAAAGAAAATCATATATCTCAAGGTGAATCTGAGGGACATGATTATTAGCAACTCATTCCAGAGGTCCCTGAATAGATACAGTGTTTTCTGGACATTTATTCTTAAATGATCCCACCTTCAGGGAAAATACAAGGTTTGGACAAGATGTGAAATTTATCTCAAATGTGACAGCTCTGAAACTGTCTTATGAGTAAGGCTTTGTTGGCACAAATAAAATATTTTCATGTTGAATATAAAAGGCAGGATCTGTTTCTACTTCTGCCCCATTTCCCAGAGGTCTTCCTGTTTCATGTTAGGCATTTTTACCAAGTGTGCTGACTGGCTGATTTTGTAGTGCCATGTATGAAATAAGTAGCATATGTATTATTTCCAACCTATAAAGTCCTGTATTCAAATAGCATAAAAAATCACAGATTTGTGGAACGTACATATTAATTGTGTTTAGTTTCTGATTTTTCATGCTGTCCAACTGACAAAACAGATCAGGTGTCTCAATCCACTGAAATGACTTCCCTATCGTTATTGGAAGGTGGTTTCCCATCTTGAAGCGTTTAACAGTAATTATTGAATCAAAGGATGAATTATTTTGGTAATCCACAAAGTGGCGAGCTATCTTTTATGTTTTGTAAAATTCAAGTAAGAGCCTGGCATCTTTGCCTTCCAGTTGAACTCTGACATAATCATCAAAATAATATTCAAGGGATCGCTATCACGTCTCACAATACAACCCCTGTCAGCCTGCCCTTGAACTTGACAGCGCAACGGTATATTCTGAGTTCAAACCTTCACAAGATCCCCCACAAGCTCCAGGAAGTGCATAGAAGGTACACGTTTTAGCCCTCAGACTTTCAGCACATGATTCTGGTTTCTTCCGTGGCCACTGATACTAGAGCAAATATGAATTATTTTAGGAAATGGTTTCCAATCATGGAAGAAATGTAGTTTTTATTTCAGGTATCTGGAGAGCCTGCGGTGTGGATTCACATAAGGGTAGGCAGTCTTGCTGTAAAAGAGAAAGTTGATTTTTTAGGAAAACAAAAATCCAGAGAGATAGAGAGAAAATTTCTAACACAGAGACACAATCACTGTGTCTGTCTCTCTTCCCCTTCCTTTTTTCTCTCTTCCTCCCTCCCTTCCTAGCCGGACCAATCTGGACATGAGTTAAGTCTGCTATATATAAAACAGTATCTGGTTGAATCAGCAGATGAAAGGAGCAAAAAGTAGGGAGGTCTAGTCAAATGTCTTCACATCAGAGTTAAAGCCTCTCGATGAAAGTGAAAGAGGAGAGCGAAAAGTTGGCTTAAAGCTCAACATTCAGAAAACGAAGATCATGGCATCTGGTCCCATCACTTCATGGGAAATAGATGGGGAAATAGTGGAAACAGTGACAGACTTTATTTTGGGGGGCTCCAAAATCACTGCAGATGGTGACTGCAGCCACGAAATTAAAAGACACTTACTCCTTGGAAAAAAAGTTATGACCAACTAAGATAGCATATTCAAAAGCAGAGACATTACTTTGCTAACAAAGGTCCGTCTAGTCAAGGCTATGGTTTTTCCAGTAGTCATGTATGGATGTGAGAGTTGGACTGTGAAGAAGGCTGATCACCGAAGAATTGATGCTTTTGAACTGTGGTATTGGAGAAGACTCTTGAGAATCCCTTGGACTGCAAGGAGATCCAACCTGTCCATTCTGGAGATCAACCCTGGGATTTCTTTGGAAGGAATGATGCTAAAGCTGAAACTCCAGTACTTTGGCCACCTCATGAGAAGAGTTGACTCATTGGAAAAGACTCTGATGCTGGGAGGGATTGGGGGCAGGAGGAGAAGGGGACGACCGAGGATGAGATGGCTGGATGGTATCACCGACTCGATGGACGTGAGTCTGAGTGAACTCTGGGAGATGGTGATGGACAGGGAGGCCTGGCGTGCTGCGATTCATGGGGTCGCAAAGAGTCGGACACGACTGAGCGACTGAACTGAACTGAGAGAGAAGTAACAGAAGAGTCCCACTGTGCTGTTTGTACCAAGGTATTGATGCCCACTCTATGGCTCCTTTTGGCAGAAGTCAACAGTGTGGAGGAACCACAGAACACAGCTGCTGAACTGAGGCTGAGATTTGAACCCACATTTTCTGACTCGACTGCACATTTTTTGTGATGGTGGCTATTCAGAGTAGCGTTGTGGATGTTTCTTTTCTTAAAATCAGTCCAGGCTGTGTTACATGGAACTTTGTATAATATGTTGTTAAGTGTTGGTGACTTGGGACTGTTGAAATTAGGCTCATCTCTTTCAAGATGAAATGCTTTTCATCAGTGACTTCACCAATGCTTTCTTTAACCTGGACATGTGACGCTTGCTTTGAACTTGAGGTTTTCTTTTCCTTTGCCACCTCTCCAGTTTCTTGTCTGCACTGCCACAGGCTAGCTACACTGTGGTGAGGACGTATGTATGTGCTCTGCTCTAATTCTGTGGCTCTTTTTGATATTTCTGGAACCGTCACCTTTTAATCCTACATCAGAACCTAAGCAAAGGCTCCGAATGATGGCGCTGCTAAACCGCATTCTTGTCCGAATGAAAATTCAGTGTCCCTTCGTGGTTTTGATTCCTGTTGGAACAACACCATGTCAATAACAGCTGCATCTGTGGTAGGTTTCTGCTCAGGTTTTTGAGATACTTTGCTCATTATTTTACCAGTGGGGAAACTGAGATGCTAACAGCCACGCCAGGAATCCAATCCAGACATCATTTTGATTTGTTCTGTTTGTTTAATGTACCCTCTTTAGTAACCAGGAAACTTCAGGACTTCCTGATGGGCTTGTTTGGCAAGCTGGGACAAAATCCAATTTGGGAAGTGAGGGGATAAGCATTGGATGATGTGGTAACTATAGCATTTGACTTAGAATGGGGGGACTGAATTTTTCTTAGGCGACACGCCACCTATTTGGGAATATGCTTTGCATACAGCTTTATGGGGGCATGTGTCAGGCAGAGGTACAAGAATGGCAAGTTCCAAGTCTTTTATTTTAAATTAGATTGGTATGATTTGATGCTAATAGGAGTGAAAGCATGGGGACAGCCTGGCCTGCCTCCCTCCTCCACTGGCATTCTGCATCCCTGCAGGCTCCCTCCCCTACGAGGCAGCTGCATCGAGAAGCTGCAGAGGACCAAGGGCAGGTGGGGAAGGGCATCTCCCATCAGAACCGCCCTGCTAACTCCAGCGGCTAACAGAGTTGCTGAGGATGGTCCTCCCAGACGCAGCTGCAGGTGGGGCTTGTCCAGGGCTTGTCCTGCCTACTAACGGCAGTGGGAGCCGGCCAACCACAGCCCAGCAACGCAGAGCTGCAGGAGGACAGAAAATACCTCGCCTCAGTGACATTTCCGCAAAGTGCTTACATAACCCGTTTCTGTCAGCGGCTTCCTCAGGACATGGCCCAGCCTCCCCTGAAGTGCCCAGCCAAGAGACACACGTGCCTCTGTTCCAGGCCAGCATTTCATTCACCGACCCCAATCCTGTGGCTCTGTTTGAATGCTACAGAAAGCAGAAAAGTCCCTAAATATATTTGGGTCCAACTTGACTCATTCCATGAAGTGAAAAAAGTTCAGAAGGGTTCTTCGGGTTTCTCTAAGCCTGGGCTCTTATTTTTAGAAAGAGAAAGTGGGACCCTAGTACGTGGGTCAGAAGGCACAGCCCTGGCATCTTTGTCTCCTGGCCCTTGTGATTCGGTTATGGTTTTTCCGGTTTCCTGAGGAAAGTCTGAAAAATTAGCTTAATGCCTGTTCTCCAACTCTAGGATCTGACCCTCTTGAGAGCACCTATCTCTTCATTCCAAGCAGCCAGCATAGAGCCTGCTGCACTCCGTCGTTTGCTCAGAAATGATTCTTGGAGTTGCCCTGAATGCTGGACACAGTGCTACGTGCTGAATGCATGCCCTGCCTCCTCCTTCTGGCCAGCACCAAGGCAGGCTCAGTCCCTGCCCTCACCCAGTCCAAACTCTACAAGAGTTGTTTAGTTGCTCAGCTGTGTCTGACTCTTTGCAACTGCATGGATTGTAGCCCACCAGGCTCCTCTGTTCATGCAATTTTTTAGGTAAGAATACCGGAGTAGGTTGCCATTTCCTTCTCCAGGGAATCTTCCTGATCCAGGGATTGAATTTGCAGATTCTTTATCACTGAGCCACCTGGGAGGCCTCAAACTCTACAATAGCCATTCAATAAATATTTTTGAGTGGATGAATATGGATTACTGTTTTACCTGCCTTCTACATTAGCAAACTTTCATAGTTCAGTATTGGCTGACACGTTGGCAAAATAAAAACAAAACTTGAAGTGGACAATGTTTAAATCCATTGGTTTCATACGGTCTTAGTTGTTTTTGGAAATTGATGTTGGTGTGTCACCAAGCTAAAGTATACAACAAAATGCTGTCATAGTTGACTTCAATTAAATTATTTATTTTGAACAATTTTAGCTGGCTTTTAAATGTTTATTTTTGAACTATGTTGTTTTTCAACCTGTATATATTCCTGTTAATGATGTTGGCTAGGAAGGGAGGCAGTGGCAACTCTGAAGCTTGCTGACTGTCAGGAAAAGGCAACTTGGGACTAAGAATAAAAATAATTAAATGTGGATGGACTGGAGAAATGAATGTCCTTTAGATGCATTCAGTAATAGTTCTGAATTCAGTTCCGTAGTTCCTGTCTGATAATGGCTGTGTCTAGGGCAAATGAGGTGCCCGAATGAACCCGAGTGGTCTGGCTCCAAAATCCCTCCGTCTTGCATCATGCAACTAATGGGTTATTTCTCTCTTCTCCACCAAGAGCAGGAGCTGGGTTGGCACCCATCTGATTGACTGTGGTTGGAAATGGGGAACAGGGAGCAGCCATATATGCACATCAGTGTGATGAGATAAAGGTGCATACAGGTTTTGAGCCCAATGCCCTTCACAACAAGATGCATGTCTTTATCGAATGGAAGTGGGAACACAAAACAGGCAGAGCAGAGCATCCCAGAATCCTATACACTAGCCAAGGCACAGCCCTGCTATGCTCAATACTGAAGCAGACTCCCAAGGCTTCTAGATAATTTACTTGTATTAAACATGAAGATGACAGTCTACCTTTTCACAAGCAGAATTTAAGATATATTTCAGAATTATTTCTTATTTACTTAATGGACTTACAATGGATATCCAGAATTGGCTGAAAGAAAATCATTAGGGAGAAGTTTGTCCTACAAAGCTTTCTGACTGGGGTCCCTGGGTCGTGCCCAGAACTCCTAACAAGTCCATCCTCGTGCCTTGTGGCAGCTAGTTGAGCCAAGATATTGATCGTATTAATGGGGAAGGTGACTGTCATGCTGATGGGTAAATGCAATACCTCCTCCTTCTGGCTAGTGTGTTGACACCTAGAGAAGATACTTTGGAGCCAATACTCTGCCCAGAAGAGGCTACTCTAATGGGTTATTTCTGAAACTGTGACTGAACGACTTTTGGTCTTCAAATCATACCCAGAAGATAGCTTCAGACTGTTTGATGCATAGGGGCAGCCCTGCATGCAGCCAATGAGTTCCTCCAGTCATGGCAGATGACGTGTGTGTGTATACCTGTGCTTCTTGAGAAGACACAACTGACAAGGGTTTGATTTTAAAAATCCTGCCTGTGAAGCAATCCTATTCTCTGAGGCTTTGGTGGGATCCCAGGTGCTTGTGGAGCTGAGGAGAGAACTTTCTGGGTCTCCCTCCATTTACATGCAGTGTTCTAGCCTTCCATGTTGTGGTCCTGCAGTGAGCAAGATGGTTAGAAGAGAAGAGCTTTAGGCATAAGTAGCAGTTTTCTCCAGGAAAACAGGGCAGAAGAAGCACCAAGCTCTGTTTTCTGGGACTTGCTCCTTGCTCCCAACTGTTCCCCTAACTTAACCCTCAGGGTCAAGGTCCTTTGTGGACTTCAACAGTGGCATCAGGTCAGATGTCACGTTTAGCTGCAGAGCCATGGATGGTCAGGGAAGCAACTATCCCTCCTCTTTGTCCATCAGCAAACTGAAGCCCACTTCTCACCATCAGATAGGCTATTATGGCCTCAAATGCTTTGTACCTTTTCCATAAAGTTTAATACAGTGACCAGCCAGTCCCAGGGAAAATGACTCTAAAAAGTGGGTTAGTGAGCTTTTCCATTAGGGATACATTCAACAAGTTAGTTATGGAGCAAACTGCCAACCTTTCACTAGATTTGTTTTTAAAAGTTCTGAGATGAAACAGCTGTCTATATCCTCTCTGTCCAAAATTCGGAAGCAAATGGTCTTATGGAGGGAGTCTTCCTTGGACAAGAAATTGCATATGGCAATTTGGGGCAGCATTTTCTTGTATTTCTGCTAGTTCTCTAAGCTCTCAGATAAACTGCAGAACCCTGAAATTATGGGGACATCGAAAAAAAAAAAAAGAATCATCTTCTCCCTGTAAGATAAATTTAAAACTATTCACTACTACTTAAGCAAACCAGGCACAAACCTCCAGTGAAATATTTAAAAGACTCACTGCAACCCCAGCTAAGAGATGCAGGAGGTCATTGTTCAGGAATATGACTAAGTAAATAATTAAAATTGCCTTCTCCCTTAAATTACAGATGTTCTGCAAGCATGAGTCCCTTCTACTTTATTATTGTTGACTTATCAATTCTGACTGACATAGTCCTTATGAGAACATCATATAATAATGCCTCAATCATTTCCTTAAACAACATAAAAATTTCTTAAAAATGTTCAGTCTACCCATAAACAAAGAAACTCAACAAAGAAAATATTTGCTTACTTGATACTTTAAACATTTAAAATGTTAATGTTAGTGAAGACGTAGTGAAAAAAGAACACTCACTAAATATTTGCAAGCCTATAAACGGTTTCAGTTTTCAAAATATACAACTGGGAAATAATGTATATTTTTAAACATTTTAATAAAGCAAATGTCCATGCCTTTTACATTGTCTTACCATTTATGAACCTGTCCAAAGGGAATAGTCAGAGATGGCAAAAGTGAATGGTCAAGAATATTTGTCAGAGTATCATTTTCAACAGTGAAGAAATGGAGAATATAAGCCTGCTTTAGAAGCCCCTGCCTTGCAGAAGAATGAACTCCTTCAGAGGATAGAAGGGAAGTGGATTAGTGCCATGATTAGGGATGCTTGTGAAAATGACACATTTCCAAATTTGTCCCTTACAGAATCTGATTCAGAACCTTCCTTCTTCCAACTCAAATCACTTCTGTGATTTCTAGTGAGGATCCTAAAGCTTTTAGAAAATAATGATATACTGGGGTCACTTAAGATGATGGGCACTGATTGCCAGGGTAGGAAAGAAGCAAGGAAAGAGGTTAGGGAACCAGAGTCTTTCCAAAGTGATGTCCTTAGGACCCAGCTTCTCATTGTCTTTGTGTCTATACAACTGTCTGTAGGACTACAAAAGATAGGCATCATTGACATCCCGAGAGGTGGTCTCCACTTCTGCTCTCAGGTCCAACGGATGGAACTGAAGCCACATGACCAGAGTTGACCATTTCAGACTGCATTATAATACTGTTTTTTCCCCTAAGTGTCTAGAATGCAACATCTTAGAAACACGCATCCATGATATAGGGGTGGCTGCCCTGTGCAATGGGAAAAACCAGGGCTTTGGAGTTGCATAGATCTGGATGGTGGTCCAAGCTCATACATCTATCTGCTGGACCCTGGACAAGTTACTTAATCCCTCTGAGTCTCAGCTGTCTTAAATGGAAATGAGGGTCCTCAGTTCTCCCCATTGTCTGGATTGTGGATTAGAGAGTGCCTGTGACATGCCAGGTACCTCACAACCATTCAGGAAGTGGTTTCCTAAGATTATCTCCTGACAGACCAAAAGCTGTGTAAGGAGTTTACAAAAATGACTAAAATATAACTTTAAAAGCTATTGTTTTCTTCAGGAGCCCCCAGTTTAGGTGGCAAAGACAGTGAGGCAGAAGGATAATGACCATTCAGTGAAGAAGGAGAAGTGGAAAAGCAGCTAGGTCTGAGTGGCTTCTCAAAACCCCCTTAAATTAAGTCAGTGTCATTATATATAACAGAGTGGAAAATGTAGTAATACATGATCATCTATGAACCATTAGATGAATATGGATTCAGTTGTTCACACTAAGAGCTGCTACTGTAGACTTGTGGCCCTGAGATAATGGATTCAAGATGGGTGTTCAGTTTGAAGACACGTCTGAGCCAAAATCTGTGTCCCAAAGAGAACACTGCCCCTTGCTACTGGCTCTCAGGCATGGAAACAGAGGAGGATGAGGAGAAGGGTGTGTGTATGTGTGTGTGAGTGATATTCATTCTTTCATTTCTTCAGCAAATATGTATCAAGCTCCTTTCATCTGCCTGGCACTGAGCTAGACAATGGGCATTCATCCACAATCAACACACAATCAGACAATGGCCATGCTTCCATTAACAAATAGACAGAAGTGCCATGAAAATTGGCTAAGATCAACTGTACTTGGCTTAAAGATTTTCCAATAGCTGGCTCTCACGGTATAACTGAAAGGCTACTGGGCAAATATTGACTAAATATCTCCTAGGCATGAATCTAGAATGAATGAGTCTGGATAATGGTGCACCCTGGGTTGAAGCCCCGGAATGAACGTGCTTTCCCCAAAGGCTATGGAATTTGATGGAAACCACAATGGGCCTAGACTCCAAAAGGATATTTAACACGCTGCCCATTTGCCATAGTAGAACCAGGTTTCCAAAGCTGAAACAGCAGGAGCGGGGTCATAAATCACCCAGATTACGTTCCCTCCTCTCAGCGCTCTGATCTTCTCTCCTGTGCCCTCTTTCCTCTGATCCACAATCACTTTTGAGTAAACTGCCTAGAAAAACTACCTAACTTCTCCTTTTCCTTTGACCACAGAATGCGGTCCATCAGACTTAACCAGTTTCTAGAACAGTTTCCTCTGTCTGTTCACTCAGTAAATGAACAGGCTGATCAGGTTCAACTATTCCATATCATATTAATACATCAGCATTTGGGGCAGAAACCCGAGATCATAATCAACATATAAGTAAATGCTGTTGCTTTCTTTTAGTACGGAAAAGCTGTCCGTCTAGAAAAGTTAATTCTGATAAATTATTAGTTACCAGTTACAGGAAATCATCAAATTTTTTTTATTGTAGTTGTATTTTCACACACACACACACACACACACACACACACAAATGCAGAAGAATGTGGCTTTTCTCAAATTGCCTCTTGATGTATTACTTTGATCCTTTAGAATATGATCTGACCTTCTATAGCAATGTTATGATACCTATTTTCTTAAACATTTAATAAGCTGTAGTTAAGAGACTGGGATATATACAATCAGTTGTTAGAAGAAAAA
The DNA here is from genome assembly GCF_016772045.2 of Ovis aries. Classification (NCBI taxonomy): domain Eukaryota; kingdom Metazoa; phylum Chordata; class Mammalia; order Artiodactyla; family Bovidae; genus Ovis; species Ovis aries. Next base: position 69,924,713 of record NC_056063.1, on the reverse strand, counting down.
GATCTATTTTTTCAGTCTTTGAGCAAATCCACCCTCAATTACATCATGATTACTAAGTCCCTATATGGCACAAAATTCTATTATTTCTGATATTTCTATATTTATAATATATTTGTTGTTTAGTTGCTAAGTCATGTGTGACTTTTTTCTGACCCCATGGACTGATAATGTGGTGACTTGCTAAAAATTAAGTTGAGTTAAATAGAAAAAACAGAGTTCTTTTAATGAAAAAAGCTGCAGGAAAAAAGGAAATTATACAGTTATTAAAATTTTATTTTTCAATTATTTCTTTATTTTTGGTTGTCCTGGGTCTTCATTGTGGTATACCAGTTCAGTATTTGTGGCTCATGGGCTTTGTTGCTCTGAGGCATGTTGGATATTAATTCTAAGACCAGGGATCAAACCTACATCCCCTGCACTGGAAGGTGGATTCTTAACCATCTTAACCACTGGCCCACCGGAGAAGTCCCTATAAATCAATTTTAAAAGTCAAACATAGCCCAACAATATCAGAAGATTTACTTATGATTCTTACCTATTTTTCTTAAATATATTGTTATATTTTGTGTTAATAAGGCTAAAATTTCACAGAACTATTCAGTAAGCCATATTACTTCTGTGAATAATTAAACTATTAATTTGCCAAGATGCAACATAAACTATTTAAGAGGAGTACAGAACTTTATTTAACAAGAAGAAACTTCAGGCAATGAAATGTGTACATAAAAACCAAGATCAATTGTTTCCCATCACATAACGTTTCACTGGTTTCACTTCAAATGCCTAATGTTATTATGAGCCACCAAAGCAAATGTTGTTTTATTGCATATCTGCATAATAACACTCTTAATTATCTTCATTCCAATTACTTTTATTTTTTAAAGTTTTTCTTTTTTGATGTGGACCACTTTTAAAGTCTTTAATGAGTTTGTTACAAATATTGCTTCTGTTTTATGCTTTGGTTTTTTGGCTATGAGGCCTGCAGGTTCCCCAACCAGGGATTGAACCCACACCTGCTGCCCTGGAAGGCGAAGTCTTAAACACTGGACTGCCATGGACTCCCTGATTACTTAAATTGTTGGTTAAACTCAAGTCAATGTATGGCAAAACCACTACAATATTGTAAAGTAATTAGCCTCCAATTAAAACAAAGAAATTTATACTAAAAACATAAATTCCAACACAATCTAGTCTATTTTGGTCTTAACTTTTAAAATAATCATAAATTATAAAATTTCTCTAGGAAATATATAAAGCAAAAATTTACATTTAAAAAATCATTTAGGATTTCCCTGGTGGTGCAGTGGATAAGAATCTGCCTGCCAATGCAGGGGACAGGGGCTCCATCCCTGGTCCCAGAGGATCCCGCGTGCCTCGGAGCAACTAAGCCTGTACGCTGGAACTACTGATCTCAGGTTCTAGAGCCCTGGAACCACAACTACTGAGCCTCTGCTTTAGAGCCTTCGAACTGCAACTCCTGAAGCCAGCGTGTCCTCGAGCCACGCTCCACAAGAGAAGCCACTGCAACGAGAAGACTGCACGCCACAATGAAGAGTAGCCTCTGGTCATTGCAACTAGAGAAGGCCTGTGCACAGTAATGAAGACCTAGTGCAGCCAAAATAAATAAATAAGAATGAAAAAAAATTTTTTTAATCATCTGAGATGAATAAATATGTATTAATTTCTTGATTCTTACAGCGATTTTTTAAAAACTCTCATTTAAATTCAGTAATCCAGTGACTGTGCTAGAAATGTGTACCTATAATAAGTGTGTCTGCCTATATTTGTAAGTGCATATAAAACATGGAGACTCATCAGGTATTTCTGGTCAGTAAATTCATAATATCTTGTGTCAAGTTGCAGTTTTTCTTTCAAAGAAGTCCCCCAAATCTCCACAGATCTTGTAAATCAGAGTGGCCACATTCAAACAGCTTTTCAGCGGAAGAAAATGGCTAGCAGTCCTTATTCTTAAGCATTATAAAATAGGAAAAGGATGCATTTGGGATTTAGATTTTAAGCAACAGAAAGAGAATTTATTGAGAGTCCCAGGAATATGTTAACTGATGTCTACTTATTTTAATATAATAGAGAAAGCAAGTCCCTCTAGGGTGAGACATTGAACAGTAATTTTGTTGTCTATTTCTATATGTTTGAGGGGAAGAAATTTGGGTGCTAATGGGGAGTAGGGGAGGGTATGCATGGCATGGCAGGATATATGGGAAGAAGGTTCTGGAGGATGTGTACCAGATGCCAAGAAGTATGTTTCATACTTTGATACTTACAAATATGTTTTCTAGCTAGAAAAATTTTCTGTGCAGGGCGTTGGACAATATCCTTACAATAGACACAGCATCAGTCTCATCAGGACCTTTCTTTTATTCACTGATTGAATAAAAGGCCATTTTCTACCATTTATAGTTCAGGTGGCACTAGTGATAAAGAACCCGCCTGCCAATGCAGGAGGCACAAGAGATGTGGGTTCAGTCCCTGGGTTGGGAAGATCCCCTGGAGGAGGGCATGGCAACCCACTCTGGTATTCTTGCCTGGAGAATCCCATGGACACAGGGGCCTGGTGGGCTACAGTCCATAGGGCTGAAAAGAGTAGGACACAAATGAAGCGATTTAGCATGCATAGCATGTGTAAATTCTGCCAAGAAAATGCCTACTGACAGCTCCAGGACCCTTGTTGAAAGAAATGAACTGAATCTACTCTAACATCCTCAAAATGATCAGCTGGGCATCACATTTCTGCTCCTTAGAGTTTGATCTTGTGCATGAACTTACTCTGATGTCTGGACCACTGAGGCCACAGGCTTCCCATCCCTCCCACCTACAGGGGTGGCACAAAGCTTTCAAGTCTGAAACAGGCCTTACCTTCTCAGCAGTGGTCTTGAAGGTGGGCTGCCATTCAGGGAAGAGTCCTTGCCTGCCTGATTCTGTCTTCTTGGTGCACTCAGTTCAGTTCAGTTCAGTTCAGTTCAGTCACTCAGTCGTGTTCGACTCTTTGCGACCCCATGAATTGCAGCACGCCAGGCCTCCCTGTCCATCACCATCTCCCGGAGTTCACTCAGACTCACGTCCATCGAGTCCGTGATGCCATCCAGCCATCTCATCCTCTGTCGTCCCCTTCTCCTCCTGCCCCCAATCCCTCCCAGCATCAGAGTCTTTTCCAATGAGTCAACTCTTTGCATGAGGTGGCCAAAGTACTGGAGTTCCAGCTTTAGCATCATTCCTTCCAAAGAAATCCCAGGCCTGATCTCCTTCAGAACGGACTGGTTGGATCTCTTTGCAGTCCAAGGGACTCTCAAAAGTCTTCTCCAACACCACAGTTCAAAAGCATCAATTCTTCGGCGCTCAGCCTTCTTCACAGTCCAACTCTCACATCCATACATGACTACTGGAAAAACCATAGCCTTGACTAGACGGACCTTAGTCGGCAAAGTAATGTCTCTGCTTTTGAATATGCTATCTAGGTTGGTCATAACTTTTTTTCCGAGGAGTAAGCGTCTTTTAATTTCATGGCTGCAGTCACCATCTGCAGTGATTTTGGAGCCCCCCAAAATAAAGTCTGACGCTGTTTCCACTGTTTCCTCATCTATTTCCCATGAAGTGATGGGACTGGATGCCATGATCTTCATTTTCTGAATGTTGAGCTTTAGGCTAACTTTTTCACTTTCATCAAGAGGCTTTTTAGTTCCTCTTCACTTTCTGCCATAAGGGTGGTGTCATCTGCATATCTGAGGTTATTGATATTTCTCCCGGCAATCTTGATTCCAGCTTGTGTTTCCTCCAGTCTAGCGTTTCTCATGATGTACTCTGCATATAAGTTAAATGAGCAGGGTGACAATATACAGCTTTGACACACTCCTTTTCCTATTTGGAACCAGTCTCTTGGTGCCCTACTGATAACCAAAAGACAGCTGGGAGCAGAGCAGTGTAACGGCCTGTTACCAGCATCCTTGCAGACAAGTCTGCAAGACCCCAGTTTATTTTGCTTTCCTATTTTCAGAATGATATGATATCCCGTTCTGCAGTGTGTTCTGTTGGAACGTGGCTTATATTTTGGTTACACGGTCTACTTTCCCAAAATCCATTTTCACCCCAGCTTTTGAATGGTGTACAGTAGGCTTAGAATCAGACAACTGGAGTTCAAACCCTGATATTGCCACTTCATTTGTCCCTTTGGGCTTCCCTGCTGGCTCAGATGGGAAAGATTCTGCCTGCAATGCAGGAGATCCAGGTTCGATCTCTGGGTCAGGAAGATTCCATGGAGAAGGGAATGGCTACCCACCCCAGTATTCTTGCCTGGAGAATTCCATGGACAGAGAAGCCTGGCAGGCTAAAGTCCATTGAGTCACAGGACACGACTGAACAACTAATGCTTTCACTTTGCCCCTCTGTGGAATGTAGTGGTCTCACCTCCTTGCTCCTGGATTTGATACAGGTATTGAATGACATAATGTGGGTAGAAACAACTAGCACAGTTCCTGGCACAGAATGGGAGCTCAATACATGTTTTTGAACTTTAAGAATGCATATTTCTCCTCTTACCCCTACACAACTGCAAGCACCCAATGTTCCAAGCACACATAGGGTTGATGCGGTTTCATTGGGATATTTGCCAGCAAAGTTCAGGCTACTGGTCTACCTGATAGGAGTTTTAAGGACAAAAGGCAAAGAGTAGGGAAATCATTGGCCATGAAATAGTATCTGAGAATAGAATCTGAGTGCACTTGCCCTTGTTTGTGGCCTGATTTTTAAACCCTAACTATATTGAATTGTGATGTCAAGAGGAAGAACAGTTTCACAATTAAAATTACAGTTCAAGCTGCTACTATTAAGTTATTAACTCTTATATTTTAAAATTATAGAATAAATATAGCCTTGAAACTACCTAAACCACAACACTGTACTTCAAAGGCAAGTCTATGGGAAAGACACACTGAAGATTATTTTATTAGTTTTATATACTCCAAACTTTTATAAACATATTTAATAATATAGCTTACCAGCCGAAACCAAACAACAAACCATACTATAAAACCCTCACCACATCACCTTCACCCCCCGCCAGAAACCCATATAACATTAAGTATGTGTGCAGATAAGTTTCATTAAAAAAAATAAGTGTTTAAGTTGCTAGCTCTTAAAAGTTGATATTTTTCATTCAGCTTAAAAATTACAAGTAAACTGAGATTTTATTTTCTTGGGTGAAGACTGGCTTAACTGATAACCTTTGAATTTAGAATCTGGCCCTCAAATTTACTTGTTTTATAAAGATTCAGTTGCATGTGCAGTTTTAATTTTATATATATATATATATATATAGTTATTTGAAAGGAATTTAAAAAAATCATGTTAGTAATAAACAGAAGGTAATAAATCCCTATATAATTTAAAAATAAAAACTTGTAACCTTTGAGAACTTAATATAATACATGCAAACTAGGCTAAATCTGAAGTTGTCATTCTTTTATTAGAATCTTGGTTAACTAAAAAATATAGGGCTGCCATGACCTTTTCATCAAAGCAAGTATTTTTAAAATATTATTTTTCTGATTGTAAAAATTGCATACTTGTGTTCAGTCACTCAGTCATGTCCAACTCTTTGCCACCCTATGGACTATAGGCCACCTGGCTTCTCTGTCCATGGGATTCTCCAGACAAGAACATGGAGTGGTTTGGTATTTCCTTCCTCAGGGGATCTTCCTATCCCAGACATCGAACCCAGGTCTCCTGCGTCTCCTGCATTGGCAGGTGGATTCTTCACCACTGAGCCACCGAGGAAGCCAATAGTTACATATATTCTTTATAAAAAATTTGGGAAATATGGAGAAATAGAATTTTCCAAGAATAACTCAAAAACTCAGGTGATGAGAGGTGTTCAGATTTTGAATACAGCCTTTTAAAATATAATAGTTTGTCAAAATTCGTAGGTTTTTTGGCTTTTCTATGATAATCTCTGGCTGGGACATTGACGTACTTGGCTGCCAACATCATTTTTTTTACCGTTTGGCTTGTCTTTTTAAGAATATCAATGTTTCTTTCAGCTAACTTTATGTTCCAACTTCAAATAGCACTGGGTTTATTTTCATGATTACCAAGATTTTCTTTCATTAGGTGATGCTTTCTTGATGTCTCTTTCTTATTCCTCTGAATCATTCAGCATCCCACAGAAGTATGACATATACCATATAACTTTAGTTGTGGAAGACTAGTAATGGTAATAGTCTGAGTGTTAACTATTTAATGAACACTCACCATCCTGCAATATTGCTCTGTTATTTAATCTTCCCAGTGGGGACAGGGGTGGGTGTTAACACTGTTACCCCAATATTGCAGATGGGAAAACTGAAGTTCTGGGAAGTTAATTTACCCAAATGTTTTTGAGTGTATTCTGAAGGTAGACCCAACAGGGTTACTTAAAGGATTTGATGTGGAATGTGAAGGAAAAGAGAGAATATTAGGATAACCCCCAATATGGGCCCTGAGCAACTGGAAGAATGAAGTTGCTTTTCTTTGAGTGAATGACTGAATGGGGTCAATATAGGAAGGTGTCCAATTGGAAACACACTTGAAAAGACTTAAAAATTGAAGGAGACCCTCTATGGGTGAATTGTATTCAGTTCAGTTCAGTCGCTCAGTCATGTCCGACTCATGGACTGCAGCATGCCAGGCTTCCCTGTCCATCACCAACACCCGGAGCTTGCTCAAACTCATGCCCATCCAGTCGGTGATGCCATCCAGCCATCTCATCCTCTGTCGTCCCCTTCTCCTCTTGCCTTCAATTTTTCCCAGCATCAGGGTCTTTTCAAATGAGTTAGTTCTTTGCATCAGGTGGCCAAAGTATTGGAGTTTCAGTTTCAGCATAAGTCCTTCCAATAAATATTCAGGACTCTTTTCCTTGAGGATTGACTGGTTGGATCTCCTTGCAGTCCAAGGGACTCTCAAGAGTCTTCTCCAACTCCACAGTTCAAAAGCATCAGTTCTTCAGTGCTCAGCTTTCTTTATAGTCCAACTCTCACTTCCATACATGACTACTTGAAAAACCATAGCCTTGACTAGATAGACCTTTGTTGGCAAAGTAATGTCTCTGCTTTTTAATATGCTGTCTAGGTTGGTCATAGCTTTTCTTCCAAGGAGCAAGCATCTTTTGCATCACGGCTGCAGTCACCCCATCTGCAGTGATTTTGGAACCCCCAAAATAAAGTCTCTCACTGTTTCCATTGTTTCCCCATCTATTTGCCATGAAGTGATGGGACCAGATGCCATGATCTTAGTTTTTTGAATATTGAGTTTTAAGCTAGTTTTTTCACTCTCCTCTTTCACTTTCATCAGGAGGCTCTTTAGTTCCTCTTCACTTTCTGCCCTAAGGGTGGTGTCATCTGTGTAACTTAGGTTATTGATATTTCTCCTGGCAATCTTGATTCCAGCTTGTGCTTCATCCAGCCCAGTATTTTGCATAATATACTCTGCATATAAGCGAAATAAGCCAGCTGAAAATATATAGCCTTGACGTACTCCTTTCCCTATTTGGAACCAGTCTGTTGTTCCATGCCCAGTTCTAACTTGCTTCTTAACCTGCATACAGATTTCTCAGGAGGCAGGTGAGGTGGTCTGGTATTCCCATCTCTTGAAGAATTTTCCACAGTTTGTTGTCATCCACCCTGTCAAAGTCTTTGGCATAATCAATAAAGCAGAAGTAGATGTTTTTCTGGAATTCTCTTGCTTTTTCTATGATCTAACAGATGTTGGCAATTTGATCTCTGGTTCCTGGTTCCAGAGAACCAATCCCAGAACCAGAATTGTATTAACAGAGACTAAACATCTTATTCGGAATGATTTGGAGACATGAATAAGAGAGTGAATGGTGCAGCAAAAGTCCTCATCATTCTAAACAAACCCTGCACATTGTTGGAAGTTGTGTACAGGAACTTCTGCAAAGTAGCCAGTAGTGGTTCCTTTCATTTAAAGGATAACGAGATTGGTATCGAGTCTATGCACAAAGATCCTATCACAGCTATTAACACTTAGAAATATCCTTCATGAAAAAAAAAAGAAATATCCTTCATGTTGATTTGGAGAGAGACGACTACAATGATTCCACAGGAAGGCTCTATTCCTTTAGAGAAATAAAAAATGTATTTGCTTTTATTGCTAAAATGAAGAGAAAATAAAGAACTAGCAAGCCTGTAGACTCCGAGATGTCTGATTTTCCTTTAGGCTCCAACTCTGCTCATCTGAATAAATTTAACTAACCCATTCTCAGAGCCAACTGATTAATCAAGTACTTCATATTTAGGGACTTCCCTAGTGGTCCAGTGGTTGAGAACCTGCCTTCCAGTGCCGAGGATGTGGGTTTGATCCTTGGCTGGGGAACCAAGATCCCACATGCCTCGCGGCAATGTCACAACTAGAGAGTGGGACACCACAACTAGAGAGTGTGTCACAACAATAGATTGTGCATGACATGATGAAAATCCCACTTGGAATGCAGCCAAGTAAATACATATATATTTTTTAATTTTTTAAAAAAGTGCTTCATATTTGATACCCAGCGCTCTTCCTTCCATTTCTGTGTAATCATGTTTCTTTAATGTTTTATGTTGCATGACTTTACCTTGTAAATAGTCCTATGATAAATGCTATAATTAATTTAATAGCACTTTGACTACATTACATTTAAGGGTGTGCCCTACTGCAGCTACTGGAACCCTGCCAAGGAGCCTCTGTGCAGAGGCAAACTTGTCAGATTCCCCCCTAGCAATTAACTGAGGGATGAGGTGGTAAGGAAGGGGTTAGAATACAACTAAAATGCTTATCACAGACCTAGTGTTTCTTTCCAAGGTATACCACCAACAGGCTTCCAGGTTATGGAAGACAAATCAAGGGGTCCTTGGCAGAGAACGACCCATGTTCCCATATTCTCATCAGACACCCAAAGAAGGGGCCCTGTGGGAAGTCTGAAGCTCCAAGACACCCTCTCTACCCTTCAAACTGTGGGAAAAGGGGTCTTCAACTCTGTCAGGGAGTCCAGGGGCCCTGGGATAAATTATTTCCACTTCCATCCTTGGTAGGAGGGGTCTGCGATGGTGCTGGGGAAATGGGGATTACAGAGGAGCTGAGCTGATTTTAGTATTGCTCTCTTAAAAACTTCATCGCAAAGCTGCAGAGATTCAGAGATATCATGCTGGTAGAACTGTTTTCCCTTTGGGGCATGTTCTAGAAGGAATTGCTGGGAGGAAATCCTCATGAATGTCCAAATTCAATAGACCCGCCAGCCATTACTCAAGTTTATCTCTCACACCAGTCAGCCCATCATTACCTCTGAATCTGCCCCTTGATAAAATCTGTTTGGATGGTGATATGTTTTCACCTAAGGAGATATTCTGATTTAAACACACATCTTCCTGTAAATCACCGTATCTTCATTTTTACGGTTTCCACGGTGCCCTACTTACAGTCTAAACTTTGAAATAAATTCACACACTTAAGAATGGACTGTCGAGCATATGAAATCTATTTGGCATAAATGCCAGTCATGGAGGAGGTGAGGCTGTCCCTATGGCTTCGTTTGGTCAGAACTGGAAAATAAGTCTTCCGGGGTCAATCTATGGCTTTGGAGTCCTTAAACTTTTAAGATTTCACTTTGGTAATCTTCTCTCTATTATAGGAGAGGTGGTGTGGGCTTCTGCATGAGAACCCGATAGAGACTTTGAAAACTGAAGTCTATTTGTGACTCATTCATTCATCCATTCATTTGTATACAGATGTATTCATTGAACAAATATTTATTGAATGTCCTCAATGCCAGCACCAGAGGAATTAGCAGGCCCTGGCTCTCAGAGGGTTTCTGGTATAGTAAACAGGATAGTCACATGATCTCATCAAATTTGACAGCTATAAAATAGAAATAATATAGCAAGGAAGAAACATTTTTATTGTGAACAAATGTGTTTTTGCTTCCTGTGGCTTCTCGTTTCTGAACCCTCCAATCTTGTCTGGCCTAAGGTATGTCCTGATATCTTTGGAAGTTATATGGTCATTAAATTAAATCTGTCAAAGTCACAGCTTTGGTTACAAAATGGTATTAACAAAAATATTACCATATGATTATTAAAACAAGAACCATAAAAGCTAGCCCTCTGGCATTCAACTGGACTCTTACACATCACAGCTTGAAATAAATTCTTAAAAGTTAACAATGTTGAAAAATTAGTAATGTGGTGCTTTAAATATAATTCTTTAAAAATATTGTACCAAATGTCCCTGGGGGATATCTCCTGAAAAGAACAATGAACACCTATAGAGCCTTTAAAAGGACCTAATAATGCAATAAGTTATGTTGGAAACACTAATCAATTATTTTTTTAAAATAAAAAGAACATATTTTTGAAATACGTATCTTCAAAAGCATGGTGAAACTTCATTCATTTAACAATAAAATATAAATCATTGGAAAAAACCTAGTCAATTAAAGTTGTAAAGTGTGCCCACAGGAAGTGAGACACAGCATCCTTTGAGAACCATTCTATCCAAAAATAGATGCAGTTAGCGGTGAAGTTGAAGTTCAGAGTTCCCAGAACAGAATTTTGGATAGACCTCCTACAGCTTTCTGATGAGTGCACTGAGGCTCTTTACAGTTGAAAAGGGTCTTTTCTTCTCTAAATCAACTGAAATATGGGGGAGGGTGATATTTAAAATTGTAATAAGATATTTTAATACAAAGGTAATAATTGCCATTATAAAAATATAATCTAAAGAAGAAAAGAAGGAAAGAAAAATATTAAATTTTTCTACCCCTCCACTAATATCCCTCACTCCAACTCACCAGAATAACTATGGTTAGCAGTTTGTGTCTGTCCAGGACTTCTTCAATGCAAGAAAAATATGATAATGAAAATGAAAATAACCAAGGATACAAAAGTAAAAGCAAAACCATCCACCCCCTTGTAGTTTAGTTCTATTCACCAAAGGTAACCACTCTTAACCACTTCTCTCTTTGATCTTTTTCTAGTGATTACCTTTGGTTATGTTGCTTATACCTGTCTTTCTTGACTTGTCAGCTCTAAGCTGTATTGAGTAACAGATCTGAAAGCTCAGCTGAATTACTCTTTATTCTCTCTTCATCCCGCCCCCAATCTCACAGGTTTATTTCCAGTTCCATTAATTAATTTAACCAATTAAAGTAACATAACTAATCCTCTATTGGGGGAGGGGGTGGAATCTACTAACTTTAGACTGTATGTCCTGACCTTCTATCTTGTGATCTGAGGAAATGAGAACCCTATCTGTCCGTCCACCTTTCTGCCTCTACCTACAGAATCCACAACTTTAATATTTAGTTCTTTAACTATAATTAAATTTGGGTTTTCTGTAAGTTTGTTTAATAAATTCAAAACCAACAACCAATGTTATCATTTAACCATCTGTTGAATTTTTAAATTCAGAGTCATCAAACTTTATGATTCTTCTTTGTCCTTTGGGTTCTTCTCTTTCATGGCAGCCTAATGTATTTTTTTAATAGATGCAATATCTTTTCAAAGCTCCAGACAGAATTTCTGAAGGTTCTTCTCTTCACTGAATTGAGGTTGGTTGTTCTCTTTTTCCTGCCTTACTCCTTTCTGGTGTCACTGATTAGCACTGGAAGTCTGGTCCTTTGTTGTATCTGTGCAGAGGTGCTGTGGGTGCGCTAACATCAGCTCTTCTTCCTGGTTCACAGCTAGACCTTTTCCAGATGCGCTTACAGTAGAGTGTTCTATCCAAGGTAACCAGCCCCTTTCAGGTGGGTCCTTTCAAGAGCACGATCATGACTCCTCCCTAATCTCTGTCCCTCTTTCTGCAGTGACCCTGTACTCCTCTGGTGGATGACGTCTGAGCTACCCTCCCAGAAGCATTCAGAAGAGCCACCACTGACTGGATGGGTGGCTGCCAAGTTCAGTTCAGTTCAGTCACTCAGTCGTGTCCGATTCTTTGCGACCCCATGAATCACAGCACACCAGGCCTCCCTGTCCATCACCAACTCCGGAGTTTACCCAAACCCATGTCCATTGAGTCAGTGATGCAATCCAACCATCTCATCCTCTGTTGTCCCCTTCTCCTCCTGCCTTCAATCTTTCCCAACATCAGGGTCTTTTCCAATGAGTCAGCTCTTTGCATCAAGTGGCCCAAAGTACAGGAGTTTCAGCTTCAACATCAGTCCTTCCAATGAACACCCAGGACTGATTTCTTTTAGGCTGGACTGGTTGGATCTTTTTGCAGTCCAAGGGACTCTAGTAAAAAGAATTCTCATGTTTCTTAAGCCACTGAATAATTTCTAGGCATCCTATCCTGTCCTTCCTCATACCTGTCCTTCCTTTATCCTAATAAAGAAGCTCGTGGGGACTGGAGCTTCTATCTACAAGTGGGGAATCTACCTCACCTCTAGGCCTTTCCCTAAAAGAAAGGGCTCACCATAAGAAATGCATGTGCCTTTATGGGAAATAGATGGGGAAACAGTGGAAACAGTGTCAGGCTTTATTTTGGGGGGGCTCCAAAATCACTGTAGATGGTGACTGCAGCCATGAAAGATGCTTACTCCTTGGAAGAAAAGTTATGACCAACCTAGATAGCATATTCAAAAGCAGAGACATTACTTTGCCAACAAAGGTCCATTTAGTCAAGGCTATGGTTCTTCCAGTGGTCATCTATGGATGTGAGAGTTGGACTGTGAAGAAAGCTGAGTGCCGAAGAATTGATGCTTTTGAACTGTGGTGTTGGAGAAGACTCTTGAGAGTCCCTTGGACTGCAAGGAGATCCAACCAGCCTATTCTAAAGGAGATCAGCCCTGGGTGTTCTTTGGAAAGAATGATGCTAAAGCTGAAACTCCAGTACTTTGGCCACCTCATGCGAAGAGTTGACTCATTGGAAAAGTCTCTGATGCTGGGAGGAATTGGAGGTAGGAGGAGAAGCGACAACAGAGGATGAGATGGCTGGATGGCATCACCAACTCGATAGATGTGAGTTTGAGTGAACTCCAGGAGCTGGTGATGGACAGGGAGGCCTGGCGTGCTGCGATTCATGGGGTCGCAAAGAGTCAGACACGACTAAGCGACTGAACTGAACTAACTAGGGCATGTAAACTGGCAGCCTCTCTTCAGGGTGGCTTGGCTGGGAGCTGGCAAAACATCTCTCTTCACCAGGTAAAATAAAGCTCTGGGTCCCCATAGCCACTCCGCTCCCCAGAACTCCCCAAGCAATGTTTTGTTTTGAGAGTAACCATCTGATTTTAATCTGAGACTAAGGTCCTTTCTCACATTTGTGGGGATGAGGGGAGGAGGAGGAGGCGTGCATTTGTGTAAATTTTCCAGAAAAAAAAAAATCCCTCAATAAACCGCTTCTATTTCATCCCATTTTCACTCAGTCCTGCTCTTTTTGCTGCCCCTGTGCTTGGAGTCCCTCTCTGGCTCACCCAGTGGGAATGGTTTCTACACTCACTGCTCCTTCAGAAACTGAGCTGTCCAACTCCAAGACTCATTCAATATGATTCCTTTTGCTTCCCTTCTTCCAGAAATTCATCGTTCTTTCTCATCTGCTGATGTTTCTTCTTCCCCTTTCTCTCAAGTCAAGTTATTCCCTTCTGTTCTTCTTTTGTTATCACGATGGTATTCAGGGAAGAAGTAGAAAGTGAACATTTACATATACTCTCATATCACTCATTCTTAACAGAGACTTTATGTTGAGAAGGAATCTGAATTTCACTCTTATTACTGAAGTCTTGGAAATTGGATTTTAAGTAGCAAGTTGTTGGGACTTCCCTGGTGGTCTAGTGGTTAAGAATTTGCCTTGCTATGCAGGGGACACAGGTTGGATTCTTGGTCAAGGAATTAAGACCCCACACAACAAAAGAGTCCATGCACCATATCCAAAAATCCCACATGCAAAGATTCTGCATGCTGCAACAAAGACAGGACACAGCCAAATGAATAATTCTTAAAAAAAAAAAAAAATTAGCAAGTTGTTCTGTCACTATGCCCATTAGAAAGTAACCAGCAACCCAAATGCCTCATTCTTCACTGGCTTCTACACACCTCAACATGAATATCCAAGTCCCCCCTGACTTACATATGTGGGAAACCCAACTCCTTGTGGATTACCTTCCTCCAAACATTTCTACTAATCCACAAGAAGCATTTTACATGTTTTCTTGACTCAGTATAGTCGTATTTTTGCCAATCCAGGGATCTGCTACCGCTGGCCCTGACCAAACACCACCACTGCTACCTCAGGGCTATTAGAGTTGGAATTCAGCCCTTCCTGGCTGAGCCACTATGGTCCTGGTGCCAGGAGAGCTGGCACTCCACTGCCTCCACTACACCTGCCAATTCATGCTGGCCAGCCACGATCTTGTGAAGCTCAAGGTTGAACATTCCTCCTTCTCTGTTATCCTCAATTAGAAAAGATCCTCTTTCAGTTGCCAGAGCCCCAGAATTTTGAGAGAATTTTCAGGAACAGCTTTTTTCTCTAATATGAACCACCTGCGGCTCTTCTCCATTAGCGTGAGGCGCCATCTTGGTGCTGATTCCCTTTAGGATTCACCACTTGACTGATGAGGTTCTTGGTCCTTGCAGCGCTGGGACTGTTTGGCAGTCTCCTATGAAGGGAGATGGCAGACACTACTTTGGTCTATTCATCTCTTCTGCTGGAAAAGAAGGAAGGGCCAGATCTCATAATGGTTTAGTGAAGCAACTCTTTTAATTCACATGAACAACAGTTCTTCCACAGTAGCAACACATTCAGGAATCCCATCCCCTGCCTGGTTTTTAGGCTCTGTTGCTCAGTCTGGCTCCTTCTGTCCCTCTCCTTCCCTTTGCACAGGAACTGGCTCCTGTCACCTCTCCCTCACCCAAACCATCAGTATTTTATATGTCTAACAACTAACTATGGCTGGGATTCGAGTGTCCACACTCCCAAAAGGGCTTCCTTAGTTCCGTGTTGTTGTTGTCGCCATTGAATCACTAAGTCATGTCTGTCTCTGTGACCCTGTGGACTGCAGCACACCAGGCTTCCCTGTCCTTTACTATCTCCCAGAGTTTGCTCAAGTTCATGTTCACTGAGTCAGTGATACTATCTAACTATCTCATCCTCTGTTACCCTGTTCTCTTTCTGCCCTCAATCCTTCCCAGAATCAGAGTCTTTTATGAATTGCCTCTTCGCATCATGTGGCCAAAGTATTGGAGCTTCAGCTTTAGCATCAGACTTTCCAATGAATATTCAGGATTGATATCCATTAGGACTGACTGGTTTGATCTCCCTGTAGTCCAAAGGACTCTCAAGAGTCATCTCCAGTACCACAGTTAGAAAGCATCAATTCTTTGGCACCCAACCTTTTTTAAGGTCCAACTCTCATATCCATACATGACTACTGGAAAAACCATAGCTTTGACTAGACGGACCTTTGTTAGCAAAGTGATGTCTTTGCTTTTTAATATGATGCTTAGACTTGCATAACTTTCCTTCCAAGGAGCAAGTGTCTTCTAATTTCATTGGGCTGTAGTCACCATCCACAGTGATTTTGGAGCCCAAGAAAAGAAAATTTGCCACTGTTTCTACATTTTCCCCTTCTATTTGTCATGAAGTGATGGGACTAGATGCCATGATCTTAGTTTTTTTAACGTTGAGTTTTAAGCCAGCTTTTCCACTCTCCTTAGTCCCATGTAAGTCAGTAAATGGAAGTAGATTGTGAGAGAAAACAGTGCCATCTTAAGCCACTTGAGGATCTGTAGGCTTGAAAGCAGGTTTTATTTTTCCAGACATCACTTCTTCTTCTTTTTCTTATCATTTATTTGTTACCAATTTTCTCTGACTCTGGGATAATGGAATCAAAAAGCAACTCTTGAATATTAGGAGAGCCCGCTAGTAGCCAGATAGAAAGAGTCCCATTATACAAAGTGCTCCCACATGGGCTATGAACAGGAAAATGTCTAGAATCTGATCCTGTACATGAATCTCCATGTCAGGACCATTATTTCCCCTATGCGGGTGTGAGGGATGGTACCACATGAGCTCCCCCTGGCAATCAGGGTACCTATGCCCCTCATGGATAGATGCAATGGACAGTGAAGTTCTGAGGTCAGTCATGCCCCATGGGGCCCTCATTTTAAGGCAATATTCACTTCTTTTTCTTCCTACAATGAGCAGTAAGGTATAGCAGAATATAGTGACAGCCAATCCTGGCTCTGCCAAGCTCACCCACAACCCTGGGAACTTCATTCAGCCTTTTTGGACATTAGTTATCTTCATCAGTAAGATGCAGATTTGGACTTGATTAATGTTTTTTATCTGTTAAGCTGAAAAACTCTTTATTCAAACAAAACCATTTGGCAAACCAAAAATAAACTCACAGACATAAAATACAAACATAGTTAATGAAGGGGAGAGGAGGGAGGAGGGATAAATTAGGAGTTTGGGATTAACACATATATACTACTATATGTAAAATAGATAATAAAGACTTACTATACAGCACAAGGAACTATGTTCAATATCTTGTAATAACCTACAATGGAAAAGAATCTGAAAAAGAATATATGGCTGTGTAACTGAACCACTTTGCTTTACACCTACAATGATCGCAACATTGTAAATCAACTATACTTCAATTTAAAAAAGGATCATATGTCAAAGGCCAAAATATACAAAAGTTCAGTGTTCAGGGTGACATAGGAGTGAGGGCCCTAGAAACCTGCCTCTCCTCCTCCTCCGACACTGCACCAGCCCCTGAGGCACCCCTAGGGGCGCTTAGGGTTCTATGGAACACAATTTGAGAACCACTGCTCTAGCATATCTTGAAGTTCTCTTTGAGTTTTAACATCCTAAGACCTCAGTTCATAGTAGGATTTATCTGTTTTGGACAGCAAGCGTCTCATTGGATTTCATGCTGAAGTGCCCCAGGCTTCCACTAGAGCTTACCTAGCTAAGGGGCTCAGAACTGGATGGGGAATCCAGAGCAGTAATGACATGGTACAGTGATTCCAGCTCATGGCCTGAATCCAAAGACCTGGGTTCAAGTCCCAAGTGGACCACCTATCAATTCTGCGTGTTAGTTTGCTGAAACAAAGTCCTATACATGAGTGATTTAAACAACAGAAACGTGCTATCATTCGGTTCTGGAGGTCAGAAGTTCAAGATCCAATTGATTCCTTCTGAGGGCTGAGAGAGAGAAAGAGCTCCAGGCATCTCCTGACTTCTAGCGGTTTACTGGCCATCTGTGGCTTTCTTTGGCATCTCCCCTAATCTCTGCTTTCATCTTTATGTGCTCTTCTCCATGTGTATGTATGTCCAAATTCTCCCTTCGTATGCACAGTCATATTGGAGTAGGGGCCCACCCTACTCCAGATGATCTCATCTTAACTAATTATATCTGTAATAACCAGATTTCCAAATAAGGTCACATCTGAAGGTACTAGGGTTTAGAATTTCAGCATATGAATAGGGTGTTGGGGTAGAGGAAACATAAAATTCTGTTACCTTGGACAAATTATGTTACCTTTCTGTATCTTAATTGCTAATACCTATGATTTGGGGTTGCTGTGAAATACAAAGGCATAATGAGCATTCCATAAATGTTAGCTATTATTATGATGTGGTTTTTGTTTCATCTGCAGTACTTTTTAAAAAACAGTACACTTGTTATTATTTTATTGCAGCAGTATATGGGGTCCATGTCTCTGGGGGACCACCTATAACCTCTTCCTAGAACTTCTGATGATTCTCTTAGATAATAGTACTGCTATTTTGCTGTTCTTCCCAGGGGGTGCTGGTGGCAAAGAACCCTCCTGCCAATGCAGGAGTCATGAGACACATGGGTTTGATCCCTGGGTCAGGAAGATTCCCTGGAGGAGGGCATGGCAACCCATTCCAGTATTCTTGTCTGGAGAGCTACAGTCCATAGTGTTGCAAAGACTGAAGTGACTTAGCACAGCACAGCACACTATTGTGTTGTCTCATTGTTGTTCAGTTGCTAAGTCATATCTGACTCTTTGAGATTCCATGGACTGTAGCCCTCCAGGCTCCTTTGTTTATGGGATTTCCCAGGCAAGAATACTGGAGTGG
Organism: Ovis aries; assembly: GCF_016772045.2. Classification (NCBI taxonomy): domain Eukaryota; kingdom Metazoa; phylum Chordata; class Mammalia; order Artiodactyla; family Bovidae; genus Ovis; species Ovis aries. The sequence continues at coordinate 69,906,620 of NC_056063.1, read as the reverse complement.
GTTGTCATTTCCTTCTCCAGGGCATCTTCCTGGATCAAACCCCCATCTCTTGCACTGGCAGGCGGATTCTTTACCACTGAGCCACCAGGGAAGCCCAAATATTAACCTGATTCAAAAGATGATATTTGCATTTTGCACCCAAATGAGCTTTGAATGGGTGGCTGGGTGAAAATAATAAGTAAAAATATCACTGTGTATTTGGCTAAAACCCACGCACAGAGCAAGCGAGTAGGAAAGCCCCAATCCCTCTCACTTGGTCTTTTGAGTTGCCTGGAATCTCTGTGTTGGTTGGTTGGTCTCTTTTGCTTTGTAGTATCTTGTTTGGTTATGATTTCTCTTTCTCTTGTTCTATACCCATCCCTCATGCTGCATACAGGAAGTAGGTAATCCAGGTCTGTGCTCTGAGGAGATGTGATTCTTTTTTGCTGCCTGGATGGGCAGTAATCATACAGATGCTGTCAGTTCGTGCGTGACAACCTCACATTTTGCAATTCTGTACCCACCTCTTTTCCAGAGGATAAATATATTTGAACTTCCAATATCTAACGTAAAGAAAAGCATTCCAGTGTTCCTAATAGCCTAATCTGAGATGGCTTCCTTGCCTACTGGAGAAGCCAGCGTAAGCAGGCATGGCCATTTGACAAATAGGTTTCCCTTCCCACAGCACCCATCTCCAGGCTTTTATAAATCAGTCTGACATGGGGTTCTGTCTGCCTGAGTGTATTTGTCATTTCTGCCAGAGAAGCCAAGATGAGTCAGGCCGACATTATTTTTCTGTATTTGGAAAAAAGTGAATGAACCCTTTTAAAATACCCTAATGTCACATGTTCTTGTTCTGGGTTATGGCTGTATAAAGCGGCATTCAGATAGATAGATCCTTTCTATGACCAAGGGACTAAATTAAAATTTTAAATTAAAATGATAATCAGATGTAGTGGGATCTATTCTCCTAACACATGAAGATGCCCTGTCAAATTCACATTTGAATTTTTCAACATAGAGTAAGATTTAGAGATTTCAAGTAGAGCTACTTTTGTGCTTATATTTTTTTGACAAAAATTAAATGAGATTTCTTCCTGTTTAATTTTCTTTCTCCCCACCCCCCAGTTTTAATGAGATAGAGTTTACAGATGACTTTTTTCTTTCTGAATAAATCACACATTATTGAAAATAAACATAAAAGGATAATAATTCACTCGGAAAGAAAAATCAGAGAAAGTAGAGAGGCTCTGAGAATATATTTAATCACATACAGCAGAGACACAGAATAAAGGGAACACATCACAGAATAAAGGGAAACAAAGTAGAGAGTGCCTGAGAATATATTTGATTACATACAGCAGAGACACAGAATAAAGGGAGAGAAGATTTGACTTTAACTTTCTTTAACAAGGGTGGGCTGAATACTAATAAATTGTAACAACAATTTTGAAAATCATAACAATTTTGAAAATTCATTCAAAAATTTTGCAAATTATTGTCTAAAAATTTTTAAAAAGATCGTCTTATCTAATCATTTAAAAGAGGAGATAAATATAGCATTTAGGGAATTCCAGGTATCTTCCAAATGCCTGCTTCCCTAAACTTATGTACTTCCCAATCACTACGGAAAATACAAAGAGAACATCTAAATTCTTTAGAAGGTCATTGCTTTGGGAACATTATGGACAGTTTAGTATCTGCTCCAAAAGGATTGAAAGTCCAGAGTTCTAGAGGTAGCTGAGTATATGACCTCAATGTATAGAATTAATATAATTAATGAATAGAGTTAATAGTCTATTCAAGATGTGTGCAATATCTAATTTTGATATTTCATATTAACTTACAGCCTTTCCTCTTTTCATTTTGAAGTGAAGTCACTCAGTTATGTCCAACTCTTTGCGACCCCATGGACTGTAGCCTGCCAGGCTCCTAATATCAAACTGAACACCAGGCGTTACAGAGTCTGGTGAATCCATGTGCCTGATAACACACGTACATCTCCCAAATGACTAAATGTTGAATTCCACAACGTGAGAAACTCTCCTTAGTGCACATTTAGGACATCCTGGAGTCAACCCGCCATGGATGGAAAACTCCAAACGCAAGGACTTCAGCTCCATCTGATACTGTTTCACCAGGTATTGACTCCATATCCACTGTTACCATTCTAGATAATGAGCTTTCCCCTATTCAAAAACTTTTATTTAACACACTCACAAATCCTCCGTAACCTTCAACCACACTGTGCTTACTGAACTAAAGCCTTCTATTTCCTTTTGAATAGACACGCCTCCTGCCCAGACCTCGCGCAGCTAGGGATTTGAGTGCAATAGACAATTTCAAAGACAGTGCTTTCTACCTAACAATTGGTGCATTAGACTAAAATGTTCACACAAATCCAATAGCAACAGAAGGGGTTTGCAAGGCAGTGACAAGGTCCTTCATTTACCTGGATCTGGGGAATGATGAATGAGCAGCAGCAGAATATTCTTCTGGCCCTTTGGTTTACCTTGATCATCTCACAGAACACAAATTGACACTATACCCACATTTCTTTGGTATTTATTTCCATGGTCATGATGTGAGGGCTTTTTTCAATCTGAATAGTGTAAAAGGGGAAACATATTACTGCAAAGAGACATTATTGTGCAGTGAATGTATAAACAGATGGGAAGAATGGACAGACATGCTCATAATAGAAACTGAAAGCTCCTCATTTTGTCCCGATTGTCTACCCTTCCTTTTTAAACAACCTTCCTTTTTTCTGGCTATCAATACAGAGTTCTTTTTGGTAAAATGAAGTGCATTCATGCTGCCTGAAAGAAGCTTTTAAAGTTGATCTGTGCCCACACAAAAGAGAAGCAGCGCTAAGTCCAACCAGTGGAGGAAACAAACTTGGTCCACGTTCATTACTCATGGCTCGACACGCCGGCCTCCATATCGTTTTGTAAAGAATCAGATAAACTTTCCTCATGATAAACAACTGAAATAATTTTTCTTAGCTGTCAGCTCCCTTTCTCCCTTTCCTCGCCTTTTCTCACACCCTTCCCTGCTCGTAAAAGCCACCGCGCGCAGCCCTTTGGTCTGATAAATGGGCTCCTTTCAGCTGGTGGCAGGCTTCAGGAAAATGAGATAATCCTGGGTAATGTGGACACAGTTTTCATTTCATGTCACCCAATTAAACTGCAATTATCCGGAGTGCAACAGCAGAAAAACTGGAAAGAATGGCCAGAGAATGAGGCACGGAGGCTCCCTGGGGTTCTTTATACCACGCACATCAGCCTAGATTTGTTCTGTTCTGATAATAAAGTGCTGGCCTCAGCACTCAGCCACACAAAACCATGATCAGACCAGCCGCAACCTGTAGCTGCACACGAAATGCACCCACACGTCCTGAGACACAGCAGTTCGAGCCACGGTCCTCTTCTTGTTCCATAGGTCTACGCAGTAGACAATGTCTACGCAGTCACTGTGGACACCCTCTCCTCAGCACTCTGTGGCCCGACCCTTCCCCAGGCTGAACCAGGTAGAAGGTGTTTTCATTTTGTTCACCAGTGAATAGAATGTGTTCTCCCCCACGGCAGTCTCAGCGCCACATGAAACAGTGTCCCCAGAACCAATCATTGCATAATAAGAGAGTGATGATAGCTTTGATTACAAACACATTCTAATAAATCATGCAGAGCTATATTAGTCTGAGGCCTGACTAGATATAAAAATTTCAGTGAACAGCTGGCTCATCAATTAGGAGGTTTTTTCCCTTCATTTAAATGTGATGATATTCAGCCCTGCAAAGAACTGCAACTATGGAATGGGAAGTAGATAAAAGGCTATATCATCTTGTATTTATAAGTTACCGTCTTTCAGATTCTCCAATAGGACAGATCATTAGACTTTCAGTGGAGGAATTGCAAGCAAACGCAAACATTAAGGGTGAGGCTTTAATGTAAATAACTGTGGCCGCAGCCATAGACGCAGTTGAGAGCAGACTGAAAATAGTACAATTCACTAAGGGGAAAAACAATACAGTGGAATGAAAATGCCCTTCGAGTATGACATTGTCAGAATACAGCATGATAAAATAAGGCAGGTCCCAAACTCATAGACTCCAAAATAAAATTTTCATCATCCATAACATAAATCTTTGGATTTATTAATACATTCTGAAAATAAACTCTACAATTTTACCAGCTGGTCTATTTAGTGATGAATCAACTACTTTAATCTCATAAAATGATTCTCTTGTGTGCCATTTGGCTCTATAGCTCTTCTTCCCTCCTCTTTTTGAAATGGATCCCATCTTAATCTTTCTCAAAATCACCATTTATGACTCCAGAAGGTAGTAAATGTGAGAGAAGAGTCACTCAAAGTTGGTTTTAAGCAGCATGACCCCACTGAGTGCAGCCATCAGTGGGCATGGGGCCCACTACCAGGTTCTTGCCCAACAGGGATAAAGACTACCCCCCATCCTAGGAGATCTTGCCTGTCTCCCCTTCACCCCAGGTGATATCAGAAGCCCAAGGTACTCTTTTTCTCCAGGCCATCACACAGGTGTGAAAGAGCACAGCATTGCCATCACACAGGAAGCATTAAAAACAAAAAAAATTGGAGCATTGTTGAGATGAATTTGAAAATTGGTCCACTCTTCAATACTCATAAATTCAACAATAATCACAGCAACGATGCTCACGTAAGACAATATGTACATGTCTTTCATCTAGGCTCAAAGCATTGGACGAGTCATCCTATCCTGTGTAGCTTTATGGGAGACTCCACACCATTACAATAGCATAATAACACTGTGATAACAATAATAATACCTTATGTTTACCCAATACCTATCTGGGAAATCTAAAGCAGTTCAGTGATGCTAATCTAATTAGACTCCAGGTCCCTGTCAAGCAAGTAGAGGGTGGGTGTTTCTCATTCAAATGCTGTTTGAGAAATGATGGGAACACTAACATCTACCACCTCCCTTCCTCCTGGGTATTTATGAACATAAAGGGAAAAAAAAAGATAGCTCAGATTTAAATCTTCTAACTACATGGAAGAACAATGATAATAGTTGACTATAATAATACTGTTTAGATCACTTTTATCTGATATATTTGTCTTTCAAATTATAGGTTGAATTCATATCCTGCCTTCGTTCATGGGAGATTTTTCACAACGCTCCAACAAAGGGAAGAAAAGATGGTCATGTTCTGTGGGAGACAGTCTTCTTTTTTCTGCTGAAGAACCTAACGTGGTTCCGTCTGCCATTCCTCTTAAGGCACAATTTCTCCTTTCCTGAGGACTTCCCCTTAAACACTTTACAGATTTAGATTACGTAAACCTGGATCCTTGGAAATGGATATTTTGGAAACATTTAATTCGGAATACTAACAAAAACAAAAAAAGACTAATAATAATGAAACTGTACTTTGGCTCAATTTGGGAAAAGCTCATATTTTTAAAAATAGCTGTGTATAAAGGAACTTCCATAAAGTGCTATACACATTAAATAGACAAAAGCAATGTCAGGAGAGTTTACATAGAACCCCTTCCCTCCCATCAATTACTAGATACTTCATTTTAAAACAATCTCAAATTGAGAGCCATAACATTTATCATAGTCTGTAACCATGTTTAAACAACATGGTGATATTTGTTATTTATATACTTTTCCCCCCACTAGAAAATAAACTCCATAAGGGCAAAGACCATGCGTGTCTCATTAATTGTATCACCGTGTGTTTAGTTCATAGACGTTAACTACCTTTTGAATGAATGGAGGAAGGATAGAGGAGGCTCCGGCATAGTAAAGTAGCTAAGTACCTGGACTCCGAGGTCAGCAGAGTTTGAAACACTTTTTGAATCAGTTTGAATCAGGACTTCTCTGCTTACTAGGTTTGCACGCTTGAGCAAATCACTTAAACTCTTTGAACCTCAACTTTCACATCTGTAAAATGGGAACTGTATGGTTTTACGGGTATCATAAAGATTAACTGAAGTGATATAAATAAGTTCTTTATCACAGTGCCTAAATGCTTAATAGATACAAACTGCTGCTTCAGGGATTTTTTTGTTTCAAAAATAGAATGCTGCTGCTGCTAAGTCGCTTCAGTCATGTCTGACTCTGTGCAACCCCATAGATGACAACACACCAGGCTCCCCCATCCCTGGGATTGTCCAGGCAAGAATACTGGAGTGGGTTGTTATTTCCTTCTCCAATGCATGAAAGTGAAAAGTGAAAGTAAAGTCGCTCAGTTGTGTCCGACTCTCAGCGATCCCATGGACTGCAGCCCACCAGGCTCCTCCATCCATGGGATTTTCCAGGCAAGAGTACTGGAGTGGGGTGCCACTGCCTTCTCCAAAGTAGAATGCTAATTTGATCCAATTTTTAAGGCCATTGTGTATACTTGGTGACCCATAGCTGCTTGAAACCATAGATGTGAAACCCCTGGATAAAGAGAGATAACTGTACCTCACCATTTTGTATAAAGGGACTTGAACATCATTGGATTTTGGTATCTGAGGAATTCCTGGAAACAATCACCCTGAAGACAGAGGAACAACTGTATTTTCCAAATGTGCACCTCCCCCTCTGCTCCTCGCTGTCCAGTTACCACTAAGAATCATCCTTCAGTACAGACATATGGCTTCCTTCTCAGGCACTATAAGCCATAGCAGTGCTTAGCTCAGCTGGTAAAGGATCTGCCTGCAATGCAGGAGACCCTGGTTCGATTCCTGGGTTAGGAAGTTCCCCTTGGGCCTCCCTAGTGGCTCAGACAGTAAACAATCTGCTTGCAATGTGAGAGACCACGGTTTGATCCTTGGGTTGGGTGGATCCCTTGGTGATTCCCTGGTGGAGGGCATGGCAACCCACTCCAGTATTCTTGCCTGGAGAATCCCCATGGACAGAGGAGCCTGTTATGCTATAGTCCATGGGGTTACAAAGAGTCGGACATGACTGAGCTACTTAGCACACAACACAGCAAGCTCAGAGAAGTAGCCACAGTGTACCCCCTCCCCCCACTTACCCCCACTCTTACAGTTTCCAGATAATGTCTGCCTCGGGCTCTGTAACCTGCTCCAGGGCAATGTCGGCATTTAACACCCTGTGGCCATAGGATTGACACTCTGATGTCTGGACTATACCCAAATTCAGGTCAGGCTGAGGGGACAAAGGAAGTTGATGCCAATCACCCCTACTCCCTGCTTCCCCGACCTCCCCAACTCACGCTCGTGCCCCAGATTGGCTGGGAGGGAATAAGGGCATTTTAGGGTAGAGGCCCAGGAGAGAGGGAGGCAATGATGGTTTGAATATCCCTGGTCCAGCTCTCTCACTCCGTCTTCTCCCCTTTCCCCTAAACACACTGGGGAACCACTGTAGCCAGAGGCACGGAGGGCAATGCTTGGAGACCCCGAGAGAGTGCCGATGCCCAGGATCTCAGTTTTGTTCCACTGGATTCTCTTTTTTTGTCTGGATGGGAACATCCCAGGCAACCTTCCAAACCTTGTGCAGCTATTTAATAAATCGGCTTCCAGCTGAGGGCTGGAGCTGGAAGACGTAGGACACTTGGTCTCGGTCAGTTTGCAAAAAATGTGAGCTGGTGCCAGGAAGCTTGGGGAGGGTGAAGAGGAACCTGCTCTGCTCCTTCACGTGGATCTGAATCAGAGGAGGAAGTAGGCAGAGTGCCCAGGACCAGTCACAATGTCAGGCATCCTTGCTCTGCCACTTAAAGCAGCTTGACCCTTGGCTTGTTGCTTAATCTCTCCAACCTCAGTTTCCTTACCTGTAAAGGGGCAATCATAACCCCTTCTCACAAGAATTAAAAATAGGTGAGGGAAGGACAAAAGGGGTAAAGTGGATCAATTGGTGACTGATGGAAGCTAAACTTTTGGTGGTGAGCATGCTAGATCTTTGGTGTTGTGTACAGAAGTCAATGTCGTTCACAACTTACCATGTGTTCATGCTCAGCCATGTCCAGCTCTTTGCAACTCCATGGACTGTAGCCCGCCAGGCTCCTCAGTCCATGGGATTTCCCAGGCAAGAATACTGGAGTGAAGAATACTGGAGTGGGTTGCCATTTCCTTCTCCAGGGGATCTCCCCACCCAAGGACTGAACCCTTGTCTCCTGCGGCTCCTGCATTGGCAGGCAGAATTCTTTACTTCTGAGTCACCTGGGAAGCCCACACAACTTACACAATGTTATAAATCAATGTTACATCCATTTTCAAAAGAACTAAACAGGATGATATGCATGAAGTGAATAGCATTGGCACATACATGAATACCTCACTAACGACTATGGCTGCTGTTTGTGGAAGCAAAGGAAGAAACAATCTGAATGTCCACCCATGATAGACTGCCTAAATAAACTACGGTAAATCCACATTGTAATAATTGGGTATTGTGCAACTTTAAAATTGGAATAAAGAACATTTCTATACACTGCTGTGGAGTGATATGCAGGATACACTGCTGGGGGCGGGGGGAAGCAAGGTGGAAAAGTGTAAACAGTGTGCTATTTATCAAAGAAATAGGAGCTTGCCTTTTGTTTGTATACTTACACGTCAATTATAGCAATGGAAGGACAGAACAGGAGTGGGAGTTAAGGAGCAGGGAATTAGGAGTCCATGTTCCTGTTTTGGATTCTTACTAACAGATTCTTCTTTTCCTCTAATTTGTTGCTGTTTTTATAATTTTCATCATCATCCTCAGAAGAAGGCATTTCATTTACATTATTGATCTTAACACTTTACACATGGTGGGGGGAGGCACCCAGAGTTTTCTGCAGCCAGCAGCAGCCTCAGGAGGAAGTGGTGGTCATCAGTGACCACAACCTTTAGGTTTCTCTGTTTAAGGGTAGTTGGCACCATCTCCCTCCTCCCTCTCTCCTCTCTCCTAAATAGACTTTGTATTAATCAGTTTTATATGGTTTCTGTTATATTCTCCTCTACATACTTGGGCACATGCAAAATATTTCCTGTTGCCTTTGGCAGCCCCTAGTCTGGATTCAGATCAGTCAGTGGTTAAGTTGTGTCTGACTCTTCGCGACCCTGTGGACTGCAGCACACCAGGCTTCCCTGACTTTCACTATCTCCCGGAGTTTGCCCAAACTCACGTCCATCTCTAGCCTAGAGCAGGGATCAGCAAATTACAGAACAAGGGCTAAATCTGGCCACCATTTATTTTTGTGCCACTTACAAGCTGAGAATTATTTCTGCATTTTTTGGTGATTGAAAGAAACTGGAAGAAGAATAACACTTCATGACCTGTGAAAATTACACAAATTTTAGTTTCATTGTCCATAATAAAATTTTACTGGAACACAGCCAAGAACATTTGTTTCTATATTGGCCGTGGCTATTTTCACACTGCAAGTTGAACAGTTGCTTATGGCTGCAAAGCCTAAAATATTTACTATGTGGGCCTGGGCAGAAAATGTTCATCTATACCTGTATAATGCATCAGAAAAGGACTGGGTTTCAGAGAAGCCTATTGTTTTCTGGAGTCATCTCTAGGTCCTATTTTGCATATAAAAACTCCGTAGAGGCGTCTTGTCTAGACAGGCCTTGAGTACTGTGGGGTTGTTGGGGTTTGTTTTTGCTTTTGGTTTTTTTTTTTTTTTGGCTTATCCTTTCTTGCTTTTATCAATGAAAGAAAACTAGATTTCTCACCAAAGCCTGCAGTACAATGGACAAGTATGATTTATTTTTAAGCATCATCTTAACTTGAGGTTCTACAAATATGTATCTAATCAATTATGGAGGGCCATCACTCATAGGTATCTCCAGCTAGCTATTTTTAAAGAAATACTTGCCCCTCTCTTGGTTACTCTGGGGCACAGTGATCGTCACCAACTTCTATCTCATTGCTTGAGCTCAAACTATGATGGATTACTGAGTGGAAGTGGTTCCCATTTCATTGTTAACACAGCCCTTCCCATGCTGCGCTCTTGTGGACCAGCAATTCTCAGACTTTTATCATCTATGAGAATCACCCAGAGGACTTGTAAAAACAGATCGGCCTGCCCCTCCTCCCACATCTCCAGGTGCTGATTCAGTAGATCTGGGATGGGGTCCATGACTTTGTACTGCTGATAATTTCCTAGATGGTGCTGCTTCTGTGGGTCTGGAGACCAAGCTGAGTAGCAGTGCTGTTGATCCCTGGGGTCCGTCTTATCCAAGTTGGGCTACATGCTACCTCCCGTAACAGAGGAGACTTAAATAGATCAAGCCATTCACCCACCCTTCTAAATCTTGAGTAGTTTTTCTCTACCCATATTGCTAATGTAATTAGTTATTTCCGACTCTTTGCAACCCCGTGGACTGTAGCCTACCAGGCTCCTTCCTCCATGGGATTCTCCAGGCAAGAATACTGGAGTGGGTTGCCCCCTTTCCTTCTCCAGGAGATCTTCCCGACCCAGGGATCGAACCGGGGTCTCCATGTTGCAGGCAGACGCTTTAACCTCTGAGCCACCAGGGAAGCTCCCTACTGAGCACTTACTACGTATAAAGAACTTACAACCTTACAGAACTTAACGTCTTGGTTAAGAAGCTAGGACATACACTTACAAAGAAAAATAAACCAGTGTTGAGAAAAGCTCAATTTGAAAGTCATCAGCTGCTTCTAATCTAGAGGTGGATTCATTTAGTCATGTGGGAGATATTACTTGCTCTGGGAAGAATTACTGTAATAACCTTTCTTAGTTTTGTAAAACTAAGACAAGTAGACACTCAGGCCGTTTGTTGTTTTTTTAAATGGTGACAAAGTATATCTCTTTCAAAATTCCTTGTTAGGAAGCTGACCAAAGAGGTGTGGGTGTATAAACCCTGGATGGTTTAGTGGGGCATCTGGTTCTAACAGCAGAGGATTGAGGCTGAAGGCCTCTCTGCTCAGCACCCCCAGTGCAGGTGCATGACTTGGCAGCAACAGTTAAAAGAGTGTGCTTAGTTAAGGGGGTTTAGTGTCAAGCTTTGGCCCAGCCCTTAAGTGTCAGAGATAAACAGTGAGCATACGTGGTGGGAAAAGTCCTCCTGAGAAGTGTTGCTGCGAGGAGTGAGTCATCGTAACACCTCAGGGAGCACCTACCTGTTTCCAACTGGTTTAGCCTGTGACCCTGACAGATGTGTTGACACCAAAAAAAACACAGGGCAACCTCATTTGAGCCACAGCAGATGAAGTAGCGTGTGCTAATCTCACCTTATGAGTGTAGAATAGGTAGATGACAGATGGACCGATACAGATAGGAAGAAAGAAGGAAAGAAAGGAAGGAAGAGGGAGGGGTGGAGGAGGGGATTGGGGATAGAGAAGAAATTGAAACTCTGCATATCATTTTGAATGGATTCATAGACGGTACAGGACTTCCCAGGTGGCACTAGTGGTAAAGAATCTTCCTGCCAATGCAGAACCCAAGAGACATAGGTTAGATCCCTGGATCTGGAAGATCCCCCGGAATAGGAAATAGCACCCTACTCCAGTATTCTTGCCTGGAAACTTCCATGGGTAGAGGAGCCTGGCGGGTTACAGTCCATGGGGTCGCAAAGAGTCAAACTCAGACACACACACACACACACACACACACACACACAGACTGATAATACAAAACAATTAATTTTTGAATAGTGAATTTGATTTTTGGAAAATATCAAAATTCATACAGAATTACATCAGTAAATATGTTGTGTAACCAGTGCAACTAATCTTTTTTATTGGGAGGGGATGAAAATCAATGCAAATATGAAGTTAACAAAATTGATGTCTTAGAAAGTTGCTCTGATGGCAGAATCAAAAGAAGAGATCCATCTTTGCAGTTTTCATCAATGGGGAATAGCTTTGAAATAAAAATATGATTTACTTTTAAAGCATGTATTCAAGTTAAGGTCACTGTTTTGAAATTTGGTAAAGTAAGGAGAAGGGATCAAGCATTTATCCTGTCTTTCTATGTGTATTTATGTACCTCAGGAAAAACAACTGATGAGGGAAACTTTCTCTACAGGAAGGATAGAATTAATATTCCAATTTTCTGTACCCTCTAATAAATAAATGAATCTAAGAGAATAATCATCAAGAGTTGGTAGCATTACAAAAAAGAGAGACCAGGCATTCTGTGTCTCCCAAAGGAAGTATGCACTGCTGCCTATGAAATAGTCTTGCCATGAAATCGACATAGAGTGTGCTCAAGCCTCCAGCTCAAACAACCAGTTTAATATATAAATAGCAGGAGAACACACATAACACCACACTGACCAGTCTGCAACATCCAAACTGCAGAAAAATGTCCGACTCTTTGCAACCCTCCAGACCGTAACCCACCAGCCTCCTCTGTCCATGGGATCCTCCAGGCAAGAATACTGGAGTGGGTTGCCGTGTCCTCTCCAGGGGATCTTCCTGACCCTGGGATCCAGTTCACATCTCTTCTAGCTCCTGCACTGCAGGAGAATTCTTTACCGCTGAGCCACATACATTAATTCTTATATTTTAGAGAAATATACCCAAATATTCATGAAATAGTAAGATACCTAGGATTTGTTCCAAAATGTTTAGCAGGGGAGCAGTGAGGAAAGGGATAGATGAAACAGAACTGGCCATGACTTGGAAGCCATGGAGATTATGGATGATGACAGATACACAGAGATTTATTACGTTAATCTACTTTTCTATAAGTTTAAAATTTTCAGTAAGCCAGATTTTTCTTAAGGGAAAATAATAGAAATTTTCAAAAATGCCATACCACTTATAATAATAATAATAATAAATGAAACAAATTCATTAAAAGATGTGAAAAACCTAAATAAATAAATAAGAAAACATACAATATTCATGGACAGTGTGAGTTCAATGCTGAAAAAATGTCAATTCTTTCTAAAGTGATCTATAAATTCAAAGTGCTCTCAATCAAAACTTCAACAGCATTATTTGAGGAATATGACCAGCTGATTTTAAAATCTGTATAGATTAACAAAGGGCTAAGAATAGTCAAGACACTCCTGAAGGGGTCTTTCCTTGTGGTCTGGTGGTTAAGATTCCACATTTCCAATGCAGGGGGCATGGGTTCGATCCCTGGTCAGGAAACTAGGGTCCCACATGGTACACAGACAAAAAAAAAAAAAAGAAAAAAAAGATACTTCTGATGAAGAATGTAGGGGAGATTTCCCTACCATATATCAAGGCTTGTAATCAAGTTACAGCAATTAAGATAGTGGGGAGGGATATATTAGGAATTTGAAATTAGCAGATACATACTACCATGAATAAACTAGATAACCAACAGAGTCCTACTGTAGAGCACAGGGAATTATGTTCAATATCTTGTAACAACCTATAATGGAAAAGAGTATGAAAAAGAATATATCTGAATATATTCAGAATATATCTGAAGAGAATATAACTGAATCACTTTACTGTACACCAGAAACTAACACAACATTGTAAGTCAACTTTACTTCAATTTAAAACAAGTTTCTGCACAACAAAGGAAAATATAAGCAAGGTGAAAAGACAGCCTTCTGAATGGGAGAAAATAATAGCAAATGAAGCAACTGACAAACAACTAATCTCAAAAATATACGAGCAACTTATGCAGCTCAATTCCAGAAAAATAAATGACCCAATCAAAAAATGGGCCAAAGAACTAAATAGACATTTCTCCAAAGAAGACATACGGATGGCTAACAAACACATGAAAAGATGCTCAACATCACTCATTATTAGAGAAATGCAAATCAAAACCACAATGAGGTACCACTTCACACCAGTCAGAATGGCTGCGATCCAAAAATCTGCAAGCAATAAATGCTGGAGAGGGTGTGGAGAAAAGGGAACCCTCCTACACTGTTGGTGGGAGTGCAAACTAGTACAGCCACTATGGAGAACAGTGTGGAGATTCCTTAAAAAATTGCAAATAGAACTACCTTATGACCCAGCAATCCCACTTCTGGGCATACACACCGAGGAAACCAGAATTGAAAGAGACACATGTACCCCAATGTTCATCGCAGCACTGTTTATAATAGCCAGGACATGGAAACAACCTAGATGTCCATCAGCAGATGAATGGATAAGAAAGCTGTGGTACATATACACAATGGAGTATTACTCAGCCGTTAAAAAGAATTCATTTGAATCAGTTCTGATGAGATGGATGAAACTGGAGCCGATTATACAGAGTGAAGTAAGCCAGAAAGAAAAACACCAATACAGTATACTAACACATATATATGGAATTTAGGAAGATGGCAATGACGACCCTGTATGCAAGACAGGGAAAGAGACACAGATGTGTATAACGGACTTTTGGACTCAGAGGGAGAGGGAGAGGGTGGGATGATTTGGGAGAATGACATTCTAATGTGTATACTATCATGTAAGAATTGAATCACCAGTCTATGTCTGACGCAGGATGCAGCATGCTTGGGGCTGGTGCATGGGGATGACCCAGAGAGATGTTATGGGGAGGGAGGTGGGAGGGGGGTTCATGTTTGGGAACGCATGCAAGAATTAAAGATTTTAAAATTTAAAAAAAATAAAAAACTAAAAAAAAATAAAATAAATAAATAAATAAATAAATAAATAAAACTGACCTAAAGCTTAAAGTTTCCCAAAATGAGAATATCCAGCCACCCTACAATTGTCACAATTACATATTGTTCTTGTTTTCTATTTTATGCATATAAAAACAAATAATAAAATACCACAAATCAAAAAAAAACAAAACAAGTTTTTAAAAAGGTAGTATGAAATAGGACAGAGAAAGAGAAAAAACTGATCAGTGCAACTGAATAAAGAGCCCAGAGACAGGGTCACATCTGTATGAAAACTAGACATGGTTCCCAGATGAGTGGAAAAATGAAGGAAATAGTCTATAAATGGTGTTGGTCAGTTAATTAGCCAATAGGAAACTGGATCTTTCTTTTATGCCATGTACAGAAATTAATTTTAAATGAATAATAACCTGAACATAAAAAAACAACTGTGTTTTGTTTAAGAAAATATATTATATCTTGTGACCTTAGGAAACAGGAAGATTTGTTTTGAAACATGGAAAAGCATTAGTCATAAAGAACAGAAAAATAGTTATAAATGGAACTACCTTAAAGTTAAGAAGTTCTGTTTATTTGATAATTATTTTAAAAGCGAAAATCCAAGCTACCAACTGGGGAGTTATTTGCAGCACATTTATTTTAAAAGTTTATTTTAAAAAGAATTACCTAGAATACATATAAAGAACTTTAAAAATGATGAATAAGCATCAAAAAACTCATCTTTGTTTGTAATAAGGGAAATATAAATTAAAAACATAGTGAGATATGATTTTAAAGCTACTGAATTGGCAAAAATAAAAATTTGACAATACCTAGTATTGGCGAGGCAGTGGAACAAGATGAAAAATGTAAAGATTCAAAAGTATTTTGGAAAATAAGTTGGCATTATTTTAATCAAGTTGACTAGTCATTTACTTTATCGCCCAGTTCTAATCCTGAATAAAGTGTGTACATGCCTTGGAGAAAATACATCCTTTGGAAGAAATGTGAAAGAATGTTCATAGCAGCCTTGTGTATAAGGATGGATAGATAAGTAGAGGGATGGATGGAGAGAGAGAGAGAAAAAGCCAAGTGTTTATTGACAGGAAAACAAATTCTGATATGCCTCCCAGGTGGAATACCACCTAGCAACAAGGCTCAAGAAACCACAACTACACACACTGACATAGAGGAACCTTAGAAATATAATGTTGAGGGATGAAAGCAAGTAGCAGAAGACAGCATAGAGTTTGACACCATTTTATAAATCTCAAAATCACCCAAAACTAAACTGAAGGCCCTTCAGATAGGGAGAAGAAAACACCCTTCCTTCACTGTTCCTAGGGCTTCACTCTCCTCTGTCTCTTCCTTCTCCATCAGTAATTAATTACAGGACCTCCCTGGTGGCGCAGTGAATAGGAATCCACCTGCCAACACAAGGGACATGGGTTCGATCTTCCCTGGTCCAGGAAGATCCCATGTGCCAAGGGCAACTACAACCAGGGGGCTACACCTAAAGGGCCCGCGTGCTGCAAATTATGAAGCCTGTGCACCTAGAGCCTGTGCTCCACAATAAGAGAAGCCACCACAGCGAGAATCCTGCATACCTCACTGAAGACCCAGTGCAACAAAAATAAATCAATACAGAATTTTAAAAAATAGTTAATTAAATAAGGTAATTCTTACCCATCCTTCTAGTCTTACGTCTTCCCCTCAGTTCCTTGTTATACATTCCCAGGGTACATTATAATCTTTCTTTCTAACAGGTCTCGAATTGACCATGCTAGCAACCTCTTGAAGGTAGATATTGTTTCTCTTTTATTCACCACTGAATCTTGATCTCGAGCACAAAATGTGACACACTGAAGTGAATCAGTTCAGTTCAGTTCAGTTCAGTCGCTCAGTCATGTCCAGCTCTTTGCGACCCATGAACCACAGCACACCAGGCCTTCCTGTCCATCACCAACTTCCGGAGCTCACCCAAACTTATGTCCACTGAAGTGAATAAATGCACAAATAATCATGAATAAACACATCTTGAATGCATAAATGAAAAGTGCTGTGCAATTGTCCATTTATATTTGTATTCAGTATTATTTCTGCTTCCTAGGTGGCGCTTGTTAAGAACCTTCCTGCCGATGCAGGAGACATAAGACACTGGCTCGATCCTTCACTTGGGAAGATCCCCTAGAAGAGGGCATGCCAACCCACTCCAGTACTCTTGCCTGGAGAATCCCATGGACAGAGGAGCCTGGCGGGCTACAGTCTATAGGGTCCCAAAGCATGGGACACAACTGAAGCACATTTACACCTTGGGGAATGCATATGAAAGCTGAATTTTTGCAAACAAGTTCATTATATAACAGTTTACAATATGATTCTAGATCCCATTGTCAAATCTTAGGCCTGGCACCAAAATCTTCTGCAATGAATTTCCAGATCTGCATTTGTCAAAAACTTCATGAATGTGGCGAAGAAGAAAGGTGCGTTATCACCATCCAAAATGCCAAGAAGAGACATTTTCACACGTTTGGTGATTTTTAAAAAAGTTAAAAGTTGTGATTTTTATCACTATCTGCCTGTGCTCAGCATAAAGTGAGAGCTAATAGCCTGAATTTTTCTGTGATAATAATAGTGTTGATCAACAGTTGCTACTTTACTTGACTCTGACATAAAATATGTTAAGCTGAAAAGGTATGTTAAAATACCTTTTTGAAAGCATTCTAGGCAAGTGCTAACTTTTCTAAAAGCAGATTTATAGTAAAACTCTGAAGATTGGGTTTATTTTCACCTAATCTAACAGCCAATGCTTTTGAATAAAATATGAATTTCAATATAAGATATATTAGGGTAATATATTGGGATTAAATGAAGATCCCCTAGAGAAGGGATACGCTACCCACTCCAGTATTCTTGGGCTTCCCTTGTGGCTCAGCTGGTAAAGAATCTTCCTGTAATACGGGAGAACTGGGTTTGATCCCTAGGTTGGGAAGATCACCTGGAAAAGGAATAGCTACCTACTCTAGTACTCTGGCCTGGAGAATTCCATGGACTGTATAGCCCATGGGGTCACAGAGAGTAGGACACGATTGAGTGACTTTCACTTCACTTCACTTCAGTGGCAATGAGACAGAATGGAAAAGACATTTGGCTAATTGCTTGAAGACCCAAGCTCTCATTCCAGCTTTATCTCTAACTACCCATGTAACTACTAACCAGGCATTTTAACTTTCTGGGTCTTGGCTTTACAATTTGCAAAATAAAGAGATTCATCAAGTACCTAAGCAATTATCAACAATTCAAAATTATGCATCCTACAAAATTTTATTATGGAGGTATCCTACCTTTGGGAGGATCTGCTCCAACTTTGCTTAAGCTGGAAGCAGTGGTCATCTATTCCACTATTTTTCCTGGCAGGACCATGGGTCAATTTCCATTCTTATCCTGGGGCAACCACTTCCAAAGACAGAGACTCAAGAGGTTTGTGCTAGTAGAGACCCCTTGTGGGCACGTATCTCCCCCTGAGCCAGTGAGCCCACTGGCCTCCCAAGATGGGACATGGACCTCACAGTCAAGAAAGCAGGGTGCTCTCCAGACCGCTGTGCACAGGAGATGGGCTGCCAGAAGTACTTCTGAAGGCATTTTCCACAAGAGCCACCCCATCCTGGGAGCAATGATACTTCTAGTTTTCATGAATTTGAATGCAGTATGTGTGGGCTTTCCAGGTGGCTCAGAGGTAAAGAATCTGCCTGTCAATGCAGGAGACACGGGTTCAATCCCTAGGTCAGGAAGATTCCCTGGAGAAGGAAATAGCTACCCACTCCAGTATTCTTGCCTGGGAAATCCCATGGACAGAGGAGCCTGATGGGCTACAGTCGATGGGATCGCAGAGAGTCAGACACAACTGAGCATGCACACAGGTAAAGTTTAGATTTTGAGAGTTTATGTCTCTCTCCAAAGAGCTGTTGGATGGGGCTTCCCTGGTGGTTCAGTGGTAAAGAATCCATCTGCCAGTGCAAGAGACATGGGTTCGATATCTGGTCCAGGAAGATCCCACGTGCTGCAGAGGCAGCTAAGTCCCTATGCCAAAACTACTGAGCCTGTGCTCTAGAGCCCGGGAGCTGCAACTACTGAGCTCACATGCCTGGAGACCATGCTCTGCAACAAGAGAAGCCTCTGCAATTAAAAGCCCATGCACTGCAAACAGAGAATAGCCCCCGCTTATTGCAACTAGAGAAAAACCCACGCAGCAACGAAGACTCAGCACAGCCAAAAATAAACATACATTGTATAGCAACTATATTCCAATTTTTAAAAATTAATAAAAAGCAAAGAGCTGATTGAGCCCAGAAGCCTCATTCTATCACCGCAGACAAAAGAAGAGGCATTTTTCCACAAGAGCTACCCCATCCTGAGAACAGTGACACTTCCAGTGAGAGAGCTGAGGACATCATTTCAAGTCCCTGTGCCTCCGTTATAAAGAATTCATGTACCAAAGAGCCCTTCTCTGAGAGTCAATTTTCTTAAAGGAAAGGGAATACGAATGGGGGACCCCTTTATAGTACTTTCGAAATTGTTATTTACTTGGAGAAATGAGTGTCACTTGTCTTTCAGATGGTTTCTTTGGGCTTTCAGGATTGGTGGGGAACCGTGGGATGAGGGGTAAGAAGAACTAGGACAAAACTTGGTTTTGAGAACTGGTGTACAGCAATCTCCGCAAGCTGCTAGCTTCCCCACCTCCTCACATGGGTATACAGTCACTTGGAATAGTCAAAAACATTCAGGGTTTGTGATGAAGCTACTTCATTCGTTTATTTATTGAATGTTCACTACATGTTAGCGTTGCCCATAGGGCTGGACAATAATACAATAATACAGTACAGTACAATACCATGATTAATAAAGAGCTGCCCTTAACGAACTGATAATCCACTGAAGGAAAATGATTAACATACAGGATATCACAATACAACATGATAAGTTCAGGGGTGTGTGTGTGTGTATAAAGTATATATATAGTTTAAAGTTCTCCTGAGAGTCGTGAAATAAATAGACATAAATAGAAATAAATAGACAAATGAATAGTTGTTTTGAATAAATAGACATACCCACTTTTTGTACAGAAAGATTAAAAAATCATTATTCTAAATATAACTATCCTCCCATAATTCACCTATAAGCTTATCACAGTCCCACCTAAAAAGCCACCAGGACTTTTTAACTAATTAAGCTATTTTCCTCCAATAAAAAAAAATTTTTAAGCTGTTTTCAAACATCATGCTGCTGCTACTAACTTGCTTCAGTCATGTCCGACTTTGTGAGACCCCATACACAGCAGCCCACCAGGCTCCCCCATCCCTGGGATTCTCCAGGCAAGAACACTGGAGTGTGTTGCCATTTCCTTCTCCAATGCATGAAAGTGAAAAGTGAAAGTGAATTTGCTCAGTCGTGTCTGAGTCTTAGCAACCCCATGGACTGCAGCCCACCAGGCTCCTGCATCCATGGGATTTTCCAGGCAAGAGTACTGGAGTAGGGTGCCATCGCCTTCTCCGTTTCAAATATCATAGTGAAAAGTAAATGTTTTAAAATACTCAAGAGATTTTTTTAAGCAGAGAAATAAGGGATCAGCCCTACAGCATATAAAATGTAGTATCAAGTTACTATAAAATAAACAAGTCAGTGGACCAGAACAAAGTGCAGAAATAGACTCAAAAATATGTGAAAAATGAGTCTATGCCAAAGTGGCATTTCAAAGCACTGGGTAAAAGATGACCCATTTTATATCATTTACAGATTTAGCAGATATGCAATTAATTACATGTGTGTGTTTTAGTCACTCAGTCGTGTCTGACATTTTGCAACCCCATGGACTGTAGCCCACCAGGCTCCTCTGTTCACAGAACTCTCCAGGCAAGAATGCTGGAGCGGGCAGCTACCCCTTCTCCAGGGGATCTTCCTGACCCAGGGATCGAACCTGGGTCTCCCACATTGCAGGAAGACTCTTTACTGTTTGAGCCATGCAATTATAGTGCACAGCTAATGTCAGCCCTTTCATTGTTTGAGGCTTTAAATGATCTTACTAAACTGGTAGGTGCCTTTGGATTAACAAGCTCTTATGCACTCTAACAACTCGGATGGAAAATGATCCCAAGCTGGCAGAAGGAATTTAGTTTATGTCATGTTGAGTTAATCTTCCTCTACAGATTTGATTTTCCAAATTAAAAGTGATTAATGCATTTCTTCTTAATTGGTTAATAGTTTATAAATGATCATTAGTGTCTCTAGTGTGAAGGAATTGTTTTCAGTTAATTTTTTGTATATAATGCATGAAACAGAAAGCTAAATTTTCATCTTTCCAATTTGATTTCAAAGAGTAATTGGAACCTGTAAAAGAAATGCTTCATCCATCAAAAGATCTATATAATCAGTTCAATATATGCCAGAAAGTGTGCAAAATGCTGGAAATACAACAATGGATATACTTGGATGCTCCTACTCTAGTAGGAATGAAAGCCAATGGCAGGGACTTCCCTGGTGGTTCTGAGGTTAAGACTCTGCACATCCACTGTGGGAGGCATGGGTTCCATCCCTGGTTGAGGAGTTAAGATCCCACAAGCCTTGCAGTATGGCCAAAAGTAAAAATAAACAGAAAAGGCCAAGAGCACAAATGATTATATAATGAAAATAGGAAAGTGTAGTTAGAGAAGGCTAGGCTTCTTCTTGGAGAAGGCAATGGCACCCCACTCCAGTACTCTTGCCTGGAAGATCCCATGGACGGAGGAGCCTGGTAGGCTGCAGTCCATGGGGTCACGAAGTTGGACAAGACTGAGCGACTTCACTTTCACTTTTCACTTTCATGCATTGGAGAAGGAAATGGCAACCCACTCCAGTGTTCTTGCCTAGAGAATCCCAGGGATGGGGGAGCCTAGTGGGCTGCTGTCTATGGGGTCGCACAGAGTCGGACACAACTGAAGCGACTTAGCAGCAGCAGCAGGCTTCTTCTGGCCTGTGGTGGAACAAACCAGTGATGAATGGAGAGAAATGTCAGGAAGCAACTTCCCTAGTACACGACACCACAAACTCCTGATTCGAAGGCTGCTGTATGTATAGATGCACATGGGCTAGTTAAAGCTTCTGAGTCACGCACACATAGGTATTGTGTCTAACCAAGGGATGACAAACCCCTGTGTTTTGATAATAGTCAATGAGATGTTCAGACACTCTAAGGTGGTACTGTTTTTCAGCACTTAGCCCTCCTGGATCTTGTGGGGAAAGACTATACAGCATGAAGAAAAAATGAAGAACTTTATAGAGTCATCAGGATGTGGGGTCATCTTCTGATTCTGCCACTTGACTATTTGGTTATTCTTATTTAAACAGGCTACCAGTAGGATAGTACCCGCAGGTGTTCTGGGCCTGAGAGGTATGACAGAGATTGGAAGATCCTGTCAAAGACTCACCTCTCCCTTCCCACATACTAAAATGTGCTAGGCCTAGTTGGTTTCAGAGTTGGCCAGCAAACCCATGAAAGGATGCTCAACATTGCTCATTATTGGAGAAATGCAAATCAAAACTATAGGAGGGTATCACTTCACACCAGACAGAATGGCCATCATCGAAAAATCTACAAACAGTAAATGCGGAGAGCATGTGGAGAAAAGGAAACCCTCTTACCCTGTTGGTGGGAATGTAGATCGATGTAGACGCTATGGAGAGCAGAGTGGAGATTCCTTTAAAAATTAGGAATGGAAGTATAATATGACCAAGCAATTCCACTACTGGGCATATACGCTGGGAAAACTGTAATTCAAAAAGTCACATGTACCCTGGTGTTCATTGCAGCACTATTTGCAATGGCCAGGACATGGAAGCAACCTGGATGTCCATCAGATGAATGGATAAAGAAGTTATGGTACATAGATATAATGGAATCTTAGCCATAAAATGAATGAAGTTGAGTCAGTGGTAGTGAGGTGAATGAACCCAAAGTCTGTCACACAGAATGAAGTAAGTCAGAAAGAGAAAAAGAAGTATCATATATTAATGCATATATATGGAATCTAGAAAAATGACACTGATGAACCTATTGGCAGGGCAGGAATAGAGAGACAGACATAGAGAATGAACCTGTGGGTACAGTGGGGGAAGAAGAGGGTGGGACAAAGAGAGAGAGTATCATTGACATACACACACTACCATGTGGAAAATAGGAAGCTGCTAGATAACACAGGGAGCTCAGCCCGGTGCTCTGTGATGATCTAGGGGGGTGAGATGGGGGGAGAGGGGGTGGGAGGGAGGTCCAAGAGGGAAGGGATACGTGTGAACTTATAGCTGATTCACATTGTTGTATAGCAGAAACAAACACAATATTATAAAGCAATTATCCTCCAATTAAAGATGTATTTTTAAAAATTGCATTAAAAATTTTATACTGAATTCTTAGCACTTAGCATAGTGCATGGTCTAGAGTGGGTGTTTAATAAATATCTGTATAATAAAAAAAAAAAGAACATATTGTCAAGGAGTTACTCCTCCCTTCCTACATACCAAAATATGCTCGGTCTAGTTTGTTTCAGAGTTGAATAATTTCAGACCTCCACGGAGCCTTTGTTAAGCTTTCAGAATATGAAGATAGACAGTTTTTAAGTTCTCTTTGTGAAGACAATAATGATAAAATTAGTTTAGAAAAGGGAAAATACAGATTAATTCCACTTATTGGTGCAAAAATGCAAAATAAAGTACCCATAAACAGAATCCAGCAGTATATCAAAAGAATAATACACCATATCAAATGGGTATTATTCAAGAAATTTAAGAAATGTTCAATATTTTTTAAAAGATTAATATAATTCCTAGCTTCAAGGTTAAAGGAAAATATGTGATCTGAATAGATGCTGAAAAGACTTTTGACAAACTGCATTATCCATTCCAAATGCTTAGAAAACACTGCCAAAACAGGAAGAGAAATGTGTGTTTTAATATGATAAAAGCATATATTTTAAACTTATAGCATCATTATGCTTTAGTGGTGAAACATTAGACAAGGATGTCTGCTCTCTCCCCTACTACCTAACATTATTCTGGAATTTCAAGCCACTGAAGGAAAACAAAAGAACAAAATAGGAAGTAGAAGCATTGCAAAGGCGGTAACTGCTTAATGCTTTGGTAAAGAAATTAAACTGGACCTTAACTTAGTCTTTATATCAAAATAAATTTGTATATATTAAAATTTTAAGTGTCAAAAACCCCATAAAATAACTAACAATTGTTTTTTATAATATTGGATGAGGAGAGCTTTCCTAACTGTGACACAAAAGCACAAAACCATAAAGAAAAAATTAATGGATTTAACTACATTTAAGCATAAAGCTTTTGTGGAAACAAAAAAAAGCACCATTAATAAGCCTGAAGGTCTGGAGAAAAAGTTAAAAAAAAAAGAAAGAAATTAGATATTCTAATAGATAAAAGGCAAAGAACACATAGCATAGAGAGAGAGGGAAGGGGGAAGGAAGGAGAGAGAGGGAGAGAGAAAGGATTTTTACCATTTGAATGAAGTATTGCATGTTTATTTCACTATTGCAAGGAAATATAAGATAGCTGGCTATGAGACTGATAAAATTAAAGAGACGGACAAATCTTGTGTTCGTGAGAATGTAGTAGGACTTGAATTTATCTGATTTTGGTGGGGGTATAAATTATCGCTTTTTTTTTTTTTTCTTTGCCAGCTCTTAGTTCCCCTGCTACTGCCGCTGCTAAGTCACTTCAGTCGTATCAGACTCTGTGTGACCCCACAGACGGCAGCCCACAGCCCATCCCTGGGATTCTCCAGGCCCAGTTCCCCTACCAGGGATCAAACCCTGGACCCCAGCAGTCAAAGTGCCAAGTCCTAACCACTGGATCTCCTCCAGGGTTAGTTTCCTCCTAGATCTAACTGGGTTAGGAATTCCCAGTATAACTTTCCTGAAGATGAGTCTTGAAGTATTTAGCAAACTTTAAAATACTAATACCCCATGTCTTTGGATAAGGGAGAAATTTTGTACAAATGGATACTCTTTCTCAGTATCTACTAAAGCTGCTCATAA
The DNA here is from genome assembly GCF_016772045.2 of Ovis aries. Lineage (NCBI taxonomy): Eukaryota > Metazoa > Chordata > Mammalia > Artiodactyla > Bovidae > Ovis > Ovis aries. The sequence goes on along the minus strand of NC_056063.1, from coordinate 69,882,045 downwards.
ACATAACTTAAGACTCAGCAATTCCTCTCCTAGATATATACCTAGAAAAAGGGTGCATGTATGCACCAAAAGACATCTGCAAGAATGTTCTTAACTCCAACCTAGATATAATCTAATTTTCCAGTAGAAGACATGAGTACATTTTAGCATTTCATACAGTGAAATGGTAATGGAAATTAACAAACAAATGCCACTCAAAAATACAGATGAATCTCTAAAATGTTGGAGGAAAGGTCAGGCATAAAAAAGTACACAGTGCCTGATTCCATTTAAAAAGTTCAAAAGCAGGCATAACAGTCTGATGCTAGAAGGCGGGGTAGTAATTCCTTTAGGGAGGGGCAGGGAGTCCCTGGGATAACGGCAGAGGAATGGCTTCTAGTTAGGAATAATGTTTTATTTATTGACCTGTGTGTACTCTATTCATGAAAATTCTTCAAAGCTGTACACTTAGATTTATACACCTTACACTATTCTGATGTATGTTATTCATTTAATTTTTAAGGTATTTCAGTGTGCATACACTTTGAACTATTAAAGAATCCTGCTAAAGAAACTTATCCTACAAATAAAACAGGTCAAATGTGCAACCTTGTATCATAGTACTATTTATCACTAGAAAAATTGGAACAATCTAAAGTCTCTCAAAATAGGATTGGTTAATTATAGAATATTATATACCCATCCCTGGTGGCTCAGACAGTTAAAAAAAAAAAAAATCTGCCTGCAATGCAGATCCCTGGGTTGGAAAAGTCCCCTGGAGCAGGAAATGGCAACCCCCTTCCAATATCCTTGCCTAGAGACTTCCATGGACAGAGTAGCCTGGTGGGCTACAGTCCATGGGGTCTCAAAGAGTCAGACAAGACTGAGTGACTAACACTTTCATGCCTTATTTTAACATAGAGTGACTCGAATAGTCACTATGATAGGCAGAATGAGGGTGTCCAAAAGATGTCCATGCTCGAATCCTGGGAAACTGTGAATGTGTTACCACTCAGAGCCAAAGAGATTTTGCAAATGTGATTAAGTGAAAAAACTTTGAGGTGGAGAGATAATCCAAGTGGACCCAATCTTATCTTATCACAGGAGTCTTTAAAATTGGAGATGCTTTCCTACCTGTAGTGAGAGGGATGTCATTATGAATGAAAAGTCAAAGAAATACAATGTTTCTGGCTCTGAAGATGGAGGGAACAATAGGGCCTCTAGAAGATGGAACAGGCATCTCCAGAAAGGAATGTAGGCTGGCTAACACTTTGATTTTAGCCCAGTGAGACCTGAGTCAGACTTAGTACCTAAAGGACCATAAGCTAGTAAATTTGTGTTTTTAGCCACTAAATTTGTGGTAATTTGTTAATAGGTACGTGCTAATTATCTTTACTCATGTCCAACTCTGTGACCCCATGGACTGTAGCCGGCCAGGCTCCTCTGTCCATGGGACTTTCCAGGCAAGAATACTGGAGTGGGTTGCCATTTCCTTCTCCAGGGGATCTTCTCGAGTCAGGGATTGAAGCTGAGTTTCCTGTGGCTTCTGCAAGGCAGGAGAACTCTTCACTGCTGAGCCACCAGGAAGTCTATTAACAGGTACAACAGGAAGTATATACACTCACTTTTTAGTTTTTGTTGTCATGCACAGTTATGTCTGACTCTCTGCAACCCCATGGACTACAGAATGCCAGGCTTCCCTGTCCTTCACTGTCCTGGGAGTTTGCTCAAACTCAAGCCAATTGAGTTGATGATGTCATCCAACCATCTCATTCTCTGTCACCCCCTTCTCCTCCTGCCCTCAGTCTTTCCTAGCATCAGGATCTTTTCCAATAAGTCAGCACTTCACATCAAGTGGCCAAAATATTGGAGCTTCAGCTTCAGCATCAGTCCTTCCAATGAATATTCAGGGTTGATTTCCTTTAGGGCTGACTGGTTTGACCTCCTTGCTGTCTGAGGGACTCTCAAGAGTCTTTCCTGGCGGTTCAGATGGTGAAGAATCCGCCTACAATGCATAACACCTACATTTGATCCCTGGGTTGGGAAGATCCCCTGAAGAAGGAAATGGCTACCCATTCCAGTATTCTTACCTGGAGAGAAAAATAGAGAAGGCTGGATAGTACAGTCCTGGAGTTCAGTAGTCTTGTAGTCTGTCAGGCTCCTCTGTCCATGGGCTTACAAAGAGTCAGACATGACTAAGGGACTCGCATACGTAGATTTAGTTTTTGAGGGCTTTACAAATACTTTGTCCAACATCTAATTTTTTATTTCTTGTTTGTTTTTGGACTTTTTGTTGGTTTTTGATGTTTTTCAGAAATGGAAAGCTTGAAGTAATAATGAGTTCAAAACAATAGAATATGCGAAAATGACAATTTCCAGTATCTAATGGTTTACTGGGCAATCTATGCATAAAAAGGAGCTAAAATTTCTGAATGTGTCTGAGATGAAACAAAGCAAATAAAAACACACCAAGAGAACATCAGTCTCTGATTAGTGGCTGCTTCTCAAAATTGTCAAAGGCAATTTTTCTTAGGATATTTTTAAAGCTTACAATGAGCTCTTTTATAATGTAGCATTACACACAGGCCTTGGCTCCAGAGCCCTGCTCAGACTCTGATCAGCCCAGTGGTCCATGTCCTGTTTCTTTTATTTTACTCTTAGATCCCAGAACAGAGCTCGCTTTCTTCTCTTCTGGGTAACTAACACCATCCAGCCTTCCCAGAAGGTGCTATTTCCCCAACCTGAGTACAGGGTGGCCCGTGTTTCCCGCTTCTTGTGCTAAGTTGCTTCAGTTGTGTCTAACCCTTTTCGACCCCAAGGACTGTATCGTATGGCTCCTCTGTCCATGGGATTTTTCCAGGCAAGAATACTGGAGTGGGTTGCTACTCCCGCTTCTTAGCTGCTTCTAAAGATAACACAGGGTCTCAATTCATTCACAGGTTTCTCCCTCTAAATGCTACAGTGAAACAAACAAGGAGAGACAAAAGCAGCAAATGTGGGAAAGATCTTCCAGCCTACAGCTCCTAACTGATTAAAAACATAACTGCTGAGAAGCAGCAGACACACAAATGATATGAAAAATTTAATAACTGGAAAAATAATAAGTGGCTGTGTTGTTGGTGCATGAATATATATTCTATGGGCGTACATGTGTATGCGTGTGTGTGTGTGTAACATATATAGTAACTCCAGCCCTAGACTTTTCTCTTTTTGCTCCATGGTAGGATTGAACAAATTATTCAACGGTAACATTGAAAGAAGCCTTAGGGGTCATTTAGTTCAACCCCACATTTTGCCAAGGAAAGATTGAAAGCCAGACAGAGGGAGATTTGTCTGTCCTTTGACTTCTTTTTCTTTGCTTTTCAATCTTTTCCCATCAGCAGCACATCAACCGAATGATCGGATGAGATTATTCAGTCTGGGGTCATTCTCTTCCTTATTCTTATTAACCATGACAATCTTTCTTTAATGCCTTTCCCGCCTATCTAATCTTTAACGCTATTAATCCATTTCTTTCATGATTAGCCTTTGCTTGATTCTCCTTTTATAGATAAACTGAGTCATCAGCAGGCATTTTGCTAGAAGTCAGCCTTGTTCTATGCCCAGTCCATAGAAGTCTGTGACTTTCTATCTTATCCTATCTCCTGCATCAAAGGTTTTTGTTGATCTAACTTTCTTATCATGTCAAGTGTTAATCTGCTTTCAGCAATAGAGGAACTGCCAAACTAAAGTACTTTGGAAACATGAATACACTGACCTGTCATTTCAAAGTCATCACACAACCGAAATCCTACTTGTCCTATAGACACATCTCTACTGAAAATGTGAAGGCAGAGTCCCAAGTCTCCAAAGTCATGGAAATCTGGCAATCCTCAGAAAGAATGCAATGAGAAAATGGCAGGCCCTGCAATTTCACTCTGAGAATTAACACAAACTTGGTATGTGTGCGTGCTCAGTCATTTGAGTCGTATCTGACTCTTTGCAACCCTATGGACTGCAGCCTGCCAGGCTCCTCTGTCCTTGGCATTCTCCAGGCAAGAATACTGGAGTGGGTTGCCATGCCCTTCTCCAGGTAATCTTCCTGACCCAAGAATCAAACTGGCATCTCCTCCTGCGTTTCTTGCATTGCAACCAGGTTTTTTACTGCAGAGCCACCAGGGAAGCCCCCAAACTTGGTATAAAAAATAATAATAGCTAATATTTATCCAGCACTTACAATATGTTAGTTATTATTCTAAGTGCTTTACATAGATTATCTGTTTTAATTCTATGAGTTCAGAAAAATTATTTCCTCTATTTCACATATGGGAAAATGTGAGCAGAGAGCAGTTAAGCTATTTGTTCAAACCCTGAACAAACAGGAAATGGTGGAGCCAGGATTTAAGAGAGTTAAGTTGAGTCTAGTCTCCTATAATCTCTCTTATAAGGAACTAACATGAATCAACCTCCACCCATTCTTTGAATTGGGAAAGAGCATCCTTGGAGGCATGGCCTACATACCAGGGAGATCCCATAGTTTAAGGGTCCAATAAGCATATACAACAACTTTTAAGGCACCTGAAGTGGCTACATGCTTTTTAGTCTTTTCAAGTCCCAGAGGAAAGTTCCCCAGTGTGCCAGAGACTGCTGGTAAGTCCCATGAGTCAGTAATGCTGTCAGGAAGGATAGCCTCTAAACTGCCTTCCCAACCTTAGATGCAATTTCTAGTAAGTTGGTTAGCTCTTAGAAGTTCAGCTCAGAGCTTTAGGTCTAACTTGGGTGGGATATAAACTCCTGGATCTGCCCTTGCCTCTCCAGGACTTTGTTGCAGCCTAGAGTCTCATTTTGCAGACACTCAGAATTGGAAATCAACCCTGAACACTCTCTGGAAGGACTGATACTGAAGCTGAAGCTCCAATACTTTGGCCACCTGATGGGAAGAGCTGACTCATTGGAAAAGACTCTGATGCTGGATAAGACCGAAGGCAGGAGGAGAAGGGAATGACAGAGGATGAGATGGTTGGATGGCATCACCGACTCAGTGGACATGAGTTTGAGCAAGCTCAGGGAAATGATGGACAGGGAAACCTAGAGTGCTGTAGTCCATGGGGTCAACAAAGAGTCACACATGACTGAGCAACTGAGCAACAGAATTGGAATTAGACCACCTGCCTGAGGTGATTAGACTGTACTCACAGCTTGTAAGGACTGCCAACCATGAAGTGCAGCTGCAAAGCAAACCTAGTCATCTCCACTGGAAGTGAGTCCCCGAAGGAAACAGAAGTGCTACAGCAGACTCATGCAGACCACCCAAACTGCCTTTGGACAATTACTTTGCCATTTTGGAATGTTCACTAATCAAAGCCAGGGTGGAAGCTTTCGTCCACTTCTATACTTCTGAACACCACCTATTTGGAAATGATTTCTAACCCATTTCTCCAATAGTTGCCTCGCTTACTAGCACCTGATTTATACTTGCAACTTGGAGTAAAGCAAAACACATTTTCTTCTTTATCTTACTGAAAGTGAAAGTGAAGTTGCTCAGTCGTGTCTCACTCTTTGCAACCCGTGGACTGTAGCCCTCCAAGCTCCTCCGTCCATGGGATTCTCCAGGCAAGAATACTGGAGGGGGTTGCCATTTCCTTCTCCAGGGGATCTTCCCGACCCAGGGGTGGAACCCAGGTCTCTCACAGTGCAGGCAGATGCTTTAACTTCTGCACCACCAGGGAAGCCCTTAAATACAAGAATCCAAGTACTAACATCAAAGATTTCAAGGGAGGAAAGGAAGCCAGGAGGGAGGAAGAAGGGGGAGGAGGCGGGAGGCCGAGGGCGAAAGGGGTGGCGTTACAGACGTCTCCTGCCACCTACAGATACCCAGGCGTTATGGGACTTTCCCTGGGCCTCCAGAAAAGGGAGGACTGGAACTCGGCCCTACCAGAAATCAGACCAGACCAGAACCAGAATTCGAGTTCTCTGCCAAGAGGAAGTGATCAGTCTCCAATCCTCAGCTCAGGCTGAGGGCCCTTCGACCAGATTCCTGCATCCAGGACTGGGGGACTAGAAAAACAGGGAAGGATAGGAAGGGTTAAGGAGAGGAAAGAGAGAGGGAAGGGGAGAGAGGCCAATAAAGTCTCTTGTTTCTTACTGGTCGGGGTATTCTGGCCAGTTGTCCATGTCAGGAGGAGACCAGGGACAAAAGGGTCCCAGTTGCGGCCGCTGGGTCTGGTCCATTGGCAGGCAAGCTGGCCCCTGAGTACCCCGAGTGGTCGGGATGTCAGTCTCAGTGAAGAAGAGTCTCATCAGAGTTGCCATTTGTTGTAGGAAGGGGGACCTCTTCCAGGGCCCAAAACTGGGCTCTTGTCTAACACTTGGAAACGAATTGTCCGAGGAGACACATGTGTTGACAAAGCAAGAGATTTTATTGGGAAAGGGCACCCGGGTGGAGAGCAGTAGGGTAAGGGAACCCATACTGAAGAGCACCACTATGCCCCAAGTCATAGAAAGCAGAAAGCTGGGAATTAACCAAAGCCCTTTGCACCTAACATCAAATCCAATAGTAAGTACAAGCCCTGTAGAGTTTCTGAAATGGCCTTTGAATCCATTTCCTGTCCTTCTTTTTCATCGCTCTTATTCCGGTCTAAGCACTGATCCACTCCAGTAACCTCTGAATCCATGTCTTCTGCTTTCAGCTCACCTCCATCACTGCCCTTGGTTGTTTTCCCCAGTTTCAGATGTAGCTGGGTCATCGCTCTGTTTAATTACCTTGTGTGTCTTTCTATGACTGTACCCCAAAAATTTCATGTGGCGTCTAACTTCTGTCACTATCTAGTTTGACCTACATTTTGGCTCATCTCCTGCCACCAGTCTGTATCAGCTCTTCCCACACCCTCCCAGGCAGAGTAATCCTCTCCATCACTCGGTTCTCATCTCATCAGCATTTATGCCATTTATCACATTGCAGTATATTATTTTGTGTGTCTGTTGCTCCCATTTCTAAAGCATACACACTTGAGGAAGGAAGATCTTGCTCAACACCCCTTTCCAAACACTAAGCACAAGATGTGGCATTTACAAAGTACTTAACTAATATTTGCTGAATAAATTACTAAAGGCAGTGGTGCCAAAATTTGTATTGACCATCAGGAAAAACGTTTCTGTTTCTGTATACATACTCTCGTGTATCAATTAATCAATAATTAATTGAAAAGAGACAGCAGGTCAAAAAATAATTTCCATGGATGAATAGATAAATGATACAGACACACTGAATATTATTCAGTCATTAAAAAAGAAGGAAACCCTGCCATTTGCAGACATGGATGAACCCAGAGGGCATTACACTGAATAAAATAAATCAAAGACAAATACTGTATGGCATCACTTACATGCAGGATTTTTTAAAAAGATGATTTTGTACAGAAGCAGAGTGGAGTGGGAGTTGCCAGAGGTTGAAGGGAGGAGGGGACAGAGAGATATAGGTCAAAGGGTACAAACTTTCGGTTATAAAAGAGTAAGTTTTGAGGTTTCAATGTACAGCATAGCAATGATGCTAGCTAATGATTCAGTACTGTACACTTGAAAATTTCTGACAGTAGATCTTAAGCATTCTTTTTCTTTAAGCATTCTCAAGTTAACAATGTACGGTGATGGATGTGCTAATTATGTTGATCTTGGTAATCATGCCACAATGTATACATACCTCAAGTCATCATGTTGAATACTATAAATATGCACAGTTGTATCTGTCAACTATTCCTCAATACTATCGGGAAGGGTAAATTAATAAATGAATGTATGAAACATTATGGACTTTAAAGTCAGATACCAGGTTGAAAATCCTAGCATTGAGATCTAGCATTGTCAGCTAGACAATTATGGGCAAGTCTGCTAAGCTCTCCTGTTCATTTTTTCATCTGTACAATTTGGATAATAATACACCTCATGGGGGGTGGGGTGGCGATTAAAGGAAAGATACATGTGACATGTGTGTGTGTGAAGCAATTTGCCTCTGTGACCAACACAAGGTTGCTTTTAACAGATGATGGTGGGCTAACTTGAGTAATTTGCAGTCTTTTTAGTCCTTTTTAATCCTGCTCTTGTGATTTAACTGAATTAAGCACTCTATAGCCAGGCTCTTAATAAGAAAAGAAGCTCATTTATTAGCCAGATGGACAACAAAGTAAAGATTAAAATGGCTGCAATTAACTAGATCCCCATTTCCCTGCTTTTGGCCGCAGGGTAAAACATTGTCAGAGATCCAAGCATTCCTCCTGCATGGAAATACCTTATGATGGACCTGACATTGGGAGATCATGGTGAGGGGCAGATCCTCATATTTTCTGTGTAAAAAGTAGGGTAGTGATTAAGATCTTGGGTTTTGGAGTGAGAGTTCTTGTTTCCAAATACCAACTTAACAACTACAAGCTTCTTAAACTCTATGCTTCAATTTCAGCATCTGTAAAATGAGGCTAAAAGAAGTATCTATTTGGTAAGATTGTCATGAAACCAAAGCAAATAATACATTAGAGAGATTCCTGGTGTATGATAGTAAGTGCTGAGTAAATGTTATCTGTGATATGAATGATGCTATCATCTATCATCAAATTGGAACAGTTTTGAGTGAAAAGGTGTACTATTAGTAACGATGGCAGGGGTTTCCCTGGTGGCTCAGAGGTAAAGAACTCACCTGCCAGTGCAGGAAACACGGGTTTGATCTCTGGTCTGGGAAGATCCCACATGCCCGCAGAGCAACTAAGCCCCTGTGATGCAACTACTGAGCATGAGTGTACAACTGCTGAAGTCCCCGCACCCTGGACCGCATGCTCCACAACGAGAGAAGCCACTGTAATAAGCAGCCTGTACCCTGCAATGAAGAGTAGCCCCCACTCGCTGCAACTAGAGAAAAGCCCAGCAGCAGCAAAGACCCAGCAAGGCCAAAAACAAATAAATAAACAAAATTATTTTTAAAAACTGTTTTAAAAAATAATTATGGCAGCATAATAGGCTTAAATTAGGATTGTCTCGGTCAAACCCAGGAGTGGGATCACCCTCACTGTGATAATGTTAATGATGATGGTGATGATACTGACGTCATACAGGGCAAGGCAGAGGAGCTTCCCACTACTCTCATTATGTCCATCTGACCCACCAGTGCCAGTCTAACTTCAGAACTGACACACAATCCTTTCCCTACTGTTTTCCACCAAGAATGCTCAACCCTTAGCTGCTCCACTAAGCTAAAGGGGAATGAAATACATGCTGTTTTTCTCCTGAGACCAAAGCGGAAAAGATAATGTTTAAATATTAGTGTACTGAAGCAATTCATTTTATTCGGAGAGTCCAGTTTAATAAATCACAATATTGCAGCTGAGACCTGCTGATTAGTATAAATTTACCCTTTAGCTCACAATACATATTTATTATCTAAGTTTTTGAACCTTAACATAGCCTTGGTTTTCTTTATTTCTCTTTCCACCTCCCTCCCTCTTCCCCTTTTAAAAAAATTTATGACAGAAAACCAAATATAGAGGGAAATTTGGTACCACATTTTATCCAATGTACAATGCCAGATAGCCACATCAAGAAAACAAGTGATGTGATGATCATTTTGCAATGTATAGAAATACTGAATTATGGTGTTGTGCACCAGGAACTAACACAATGTTGTAGGTTAATTATACTTCTAAAATAAACAAACAAGTAAGCAGGCTAATAGGAAAGGAGATCAGATTTGCCGTAACCAGAGGCAGAGGTGGGGAGTAAGGAAATTAGCTGAAGGTCAAAAGTACAAACTTCCATTTATAAAGTAAATAAGCACTAGGGATGTAATGTACAACATGATTAATATAATTAACACTGTTGTGTGTTATACATGAAAGTTGTTAAGAAAGTAAATCCTAAGAGCCCTCATCACACACAAAACATTGTTTCCTTTTATTTTGTACCTTCAGGAGATGATGTGTTCACTAAACTTAGTATGGTCATCATTTCATGATATATATAAGTCAACCAATTATGCTGTACACGTTAAACTTATACAGTGCAGTATATCAGTTCCCAATAAAATTAGAAGAAAAAAGGAGAGGCTATTCATCTTATCACTACTATTTAGTGAGCATCTATTATATGCCTAGTACTGTGCTATGAAACATTCAAGACATGGTCGCACAGGGAGTTTTCAATCTGCTTCAAAACATAAAAGGAACACTTGTGAAACAACACTGCTGTAATACTAAATGTAACAAATACGTTTTTGTGATGTAAACATGAAGATGTGTCAAGCTTTTAGGAGAAGACTGATGGGGGTGGTAGGTTTTGAACGGGCCTAAGGGTGGCTGAAATCTGGATAGATAGGAGAGAGATGGAAGAACCCACCAGGTGGGGACTGATTTCAGGATAAGGAAGGGCAGGAGTTAAGACTGAGCAAGACCCTGATGCTACAGCATTAATGTTTTTACAGAAAGGGACACTCAGGCAACTAAAAGGGTCAGGCAATGAGAACCCAATGATTCTAAGGCTCCACATTGGGTTTGTCGGATCCCTAGCAGATCTGCTGTTCTAATGGCACAGGATTTGAAAATTTTAAAATCTGCCACAATGCGAGATTGTTGTAATTGATTATCAATCTTTTCTCTTTTTAGAAGAGAACAGGGAGAAATTATACACTAGCGAAAAATGCCTCTCAATGTGAAAGTGAAACTGTTAGTCACTGAGTCGTGTCCAAGTCTTTGCGACCTCATGGACTGTAGCCCGCCAGGCTCCTCTGTCCATGGGATTCTCCAGGCAAGAATATTGGAGTGGGTGGCCATTCCTTTCTCCAGGAGATCTTCCTATCCAGGGATCAAACCCACATCTTTGATCTAGGGAAGCAAGGGCCCTATCTGCAAGGGGACATCCCAGCAGAAGTCAGGTGGGATCATTCATTTTGAAATATGGCTAACCTCAGGCTTGATGTCCTTAAAACACAAACAGTATAAAAAGCGCAACTATTAAATATATGGGCTTCCCGATGAGGAAGAGACATTTTCTTGGAAGAACAGCTTTCAAATCTGGCGAATAACTAAAATTTCTGCAATGCCTTTCCCTGGCAATCATTCATAGAAATTTACGACTTGGCATCTTGATTCAACCACACATTATTGCTTAATTAAAAGTGCTTCTTTTAATAGATCAATAGACTTGCTTTTAGGAGCTGCCGTAATAACACCTACGCTTTTATTCAAAGTGGTAAAAAGTGGTTGGGAGAGATGACACATACGGGCTCAATAAACTTTGAGCTAAAACATGCATGACACAACATGCCATTTTGTGTCGAGGTGCACGTAACACAAATTACAGCTCTTTGAAACAGAAAGAAAAATCCAAGCCAATTCAAACTAATGACCTGGCTCTTGTTTCTGAAGTGGGCGGGGGTTTACATGAAACCTTTTCATGCCATTCCTGAGCGGGGTGAATACCCGAGGTTTGGTCCTTCTTGAACTGCAGCCAAAAGGCTTGGCAAAGGCAAATCCAGGGTTATGAGAAGGTAGCACAAAAGAAGGAGTAAGTTTGCACGTGCTTGTCTCCTCTGAAAACCTCCATCCCATGCTTTCCTCTGTTTTATATACACTGTTCTTTCTCCTACTTGACTTTCTATACTTCCCTTTCCTGGAGAATTTGTTACAAAAGACTGCATCTTCACTGTTTCTTAGGACACAAACCCCTTTGAAAATCCACTCCAAACTCTGCATTCTCTCTCAGAGAAAAAAGGCATACATTCAAAACCTTGCAGAAACTTTCAGAAGCTCCATGAATCTTCTGAAACTCATGTAGACCTCCAATGAAGATCCCTTCAAACGTTCTTCAATGACACTGAACAAGGAAAACGAACAGGCCTTCAGAGTTGTTCTAGAAATATATTCGATCTAAAAGGCATTTTGTTTGCGATCCATAGCTTAAAGAGAGTAATGAGTTCATCACTATCGGGCTGGTCGGTTTGTCAAGTGTTACTTCTCCTGAAATTTATCCTGACTCTGGAGGAAGTCCTGTGTATCTGGGAAATTTCTCTACCTTATCCTTGGGCGGTGGCCATAACCACGTTGATCCTGATACATGCCTGCTATTGCCCTGCCCCTGATGGCCATGGTAGATTGTAAAGGTTAAAAAAAAAAAAAAAAAAGAGCTTGCGTTTCTAAATAGGATTCTGTGTACTCACCGAAAAGAACTTTTTGGGGAAAGTTGTATATGTATGTGTATATATATATATATATGTATACACACACATACATATACTTTCAATTTTAATGTAAATTTTTCTGGTTGAATCTTAAACCCAAAGTGAAATCTGGATTCCTAATCCCAACATCCAGTGATGATTTGGCTTCACAGTGTATAAAAGCCAGTGTCCTTTCTTGTTATTCATATACAATATGTAACAAAACTTTTTGCTTAACAGACAAAAGGCTGTCAGGATATGCTGAGAGCTATGCTAAGCTGGGATGTTGGGTAGGTTAGCTATATCAAATGAACTTTGGCTTACAATGTTTTTGACATACCTGGGTTTATTGGGATGTAACCCATCATAGGGCAACCCCCGGTGGCTCAGCAGTGAAGAATCTGCCTGCAGTGCAGGAGACACAGGAGATGTGGGTTCAATCCCTGGATTGGGAAGATCCCCCAGAGAAGGAAATAGTAACCCACTCCAGTATTCTTGTGTGGAAAATTCCATGAACAAAGGAGCCAGCCTGGTGGGCTCCATGGGGTCGCAAAGAGTTGGACACAACTGAGCAACTACGATCAGGAGCACGAACTGTGTCATAAGTCAAGGAAGATCTGTACTCAATCTACCACCCTCCCTGACAGATTGATTGTATTTTTTTTGCCTACTTAAAGAGGTCAAGTTACTTCCTCAAAGTCCCATCAGTAAGTGAGGCTGTACGACTGGACCAAGCTTGCTGCTGCTGCTGCTGCTAAGTCGCTTCAACCGTGTCTGACTCTGTGCGACCCCATAGATGGCAGCTCACCAGGCTCCCCGGTCCCTGGGATTCTCCAGGCAAGAACACAGGAGTGGGTTGCCATTTCCTTCTCCAATGCATGCCACCACTATATGCTTTCCCATGCCCTCCTTGGCCGAGGTTTCAAGCCCCAGGAGACGAAATTTTCAGTGGCTCGCACAGGGGCCAAGCAGATTTCCTGTCCTAGCCAATGGAGAGCCACAAACACCAGGGGTGGGGTGATCCTTTTGGACCTTGTGTCAGTTTTTAATTCCAACTGATAGAAGATAAAACTAGAAGTCCACACTTGTAGTTATGTTTTGGTTGGCCTGTTGAAAGCTTTGATTGGCTATTTGTGCTCTTCACAGGAAATACATTTTAAGTCATAGTAAGTACACATTTCATTGATTAAACTATATTTGAGCTGAAAACATATAATCCAAGCACTTCTTTTTCCCCTGAAATAAGTAGCCTTCCCTGGTGGCTCAGTCAGTAAAGAATCTGCCTACAATGCAGGAGACCTTAGTTCAATCCCTGGATTGGGATGATCCCCTGGAGAAGGAAATGGTTACCCACTCCAGTATTCTTGCCTTGGAAGTTCCATGGACAGAGGAGCCTGGTGGGCTACAGTCCATGGGGTGGCAAAGAGTCAGACATGATTGAGCAACACACACACACACATACACAAGTACAAGGCAATCCAAAAATAACATAAAGTAACTCAAACAGAAACAAATAAAACATGGTCAAAATTCCAGAAAAAATGAGACTCAATGAAATTCATTCTTATTCTATGTGAGCCTCCAGACTCAATAGTAAAACCTCATGTATCTATAGTAGCTTTATCTCTCATAGTCGGCTACACTACTTCTCTCATGCCTCCACCCTTCAGAACTACTCTGTGAAAGAAGTGTTTTCCAGAAGTGCAGGGCACAATTCTAATTCATCTTCATATCAAAGAGAAACCAAACTGGAGCAGAAGGACCTCTACACAATTGGTAAATCATGTAAAGGGTACACTGCTGTGTGTGTGTGTGTGTGTGTGTGTGTGAATGTATCTACAGTGAACGGACGGGGAATGGTTATTATGAAGAATTACTATTTGTTGTTTTAAATAGATCATCTCATAAAGCAAATTAATCAAGCTGGATTAAATATTCACAAGGGATATAATTTCAAAAAACACATCTGTAAAACCACATTTTAAATCCAACACTTGGGAAATGTACACCTTTTATTAGTATCAAAGTCCAACCACACACACAAATCTGCTCTTTCCAAAATGGGTAGGATTGCTTGTGAAATTTCCTAAGATAAAAGAATTTTTCAAGTTGTTACTTATTCAAATGAACTTTACTTGAGTGTTTTAAAGTCTGCTGCTGCTGCTAAGTTGCTTCAGTTGTGTCCGACTCTGTGTGACCTCATAGATGGCAGCCCACCAGGCTCCCCCGTCCCTGGGAGTCTCTAGGCAAGAACACTGGAGTGGGTTGCCATTTCCTTCTCCAATGCATGGAAGTGAAAAGTGAAAGTGAAGTCGCTCAGTCGTGTCCAACTCTTCGAGACCCCGTGGACTATAGCCTACCAGGCTCCTCCGTCTTAAACGCAATTGTTATTGTTGAAATGAATGTGAATAATTTTTGCTCATTTCACTGACTTTTTCACTGATTAAATTAAGTTCATTTCAAATTAACTAGTTTTACCACTACCACTCTCAGCATATATAAAAGTGTTACAAAAATTAGCCCTAGAATTTATTTTCTTCATAATAGGTCTTTCTGCCAGAGTCAAAAAATACCTTTTTTGTTTAATGGATTTAAAGTCTCAGTTACACGAGATGAATAAGTTCTAGAGATCCGCTGGGCAACATAGCTCCTAGGGTTAAGACATACTATGTACTTAAAAATTTGTTGAGAGGATAGATCTCATGTTACTTGTTCTTATCATTATTTACGCTTATTCTTACCATAAACAACCAAAAAGGAGGACACTTTTGAAGAAGATAGATAGGTTTGTCAGCCTGATTGTAATACACAGATGTAAACCTACGTCCAAATTCTTCAAATTATACACATTAAGAATGTATGTCATTTTCCAAGACACATTGTATTCCATTGTTCACTGCAGCACTATTTACAATAGCTAGAACATGGAAGCAACCTAAATGTCCATCAGCAGATAAATGGATAAAGAAACTGTGGTACATATGCACAATGGAATATTACTCAGCCATGTAAGAAACACATTTGAATCCATTCTGATGAGGTGGATGAACCTAGAATGTATTAAACAGAGTGAAGTGAGTCAGAAAGAGAAAGATAAATATCGTATTCTAATGCATATATATGGAATCTAGAAACATGGTACTAAAGAATTTATTTGCAGGGCAGCAATGGAGAAAACCAGTCCATTCTAAAGGAGATCAGCCCTGGGTGTTCTTTAGAAGGTGTTCTAAAGCTGAAGCTCCAGTACTTTGGCCACCTCACGCAAACAGTTGACTCATTGGAAAAGACTCTGATGCTGGGAGGGATTGGGGGTAGGAGAAGAAGGGGATGACAGAGGATGAGATGGCTGGAGGGCATCACCGACTCGATGGACGTGAAACTGAGTGAACTCCGGGAGATGGTGATGGACAGGGAGGCCTGGCGTGCTGCGATTCATGGAGTCACAAAGAGTCGGACACGACTGAGCGACTGAACTGAACTGAACTGAACTGAATGGAGAAAAAGACATGGAGAATAGACTTATGGACTTGGGGAGAAGGGAGGCGAGGGTGAGATGTATGGAAAGAGTAACATGGCAACTTACATTACCATATGTAAAATAGATAGCCAACAGGAATTTGCTGTATGGCTCAGATAACTCAAACAGAGCCTCTGTATCAATCTAGAGGGGGTGGGATGGGGCAGGAGATGGGAGGGAGGTTCAAAAGGGAGAGGATATATTCATGATGAGGTTTGACAGAAAACAATAAAATTCTGTAAAGTGATTATCCTTCAATAAAAAGATAAATTAAAAAAAAAGAATGTATGGCATTTTCCTATATCAATTGTACTCCATTAATACCGTTAAAAATATCCTTTTGAATTCCTAACAGACTTTAATAAGGACAGTGGCCATCAGCTAAATAAATTATCACATATAAAATAGAAATATAGAAATATGTATATAAGTACATCCCTCTAATTGCACTAACCAGAATAAGAGTGCATGTGTGATGCACACACACACACATCCACAGACACACACACACACACACACACACACACACCACTTATTCTTGAAATAATAAGGGAAATTCTGCTCCTGGGCTGTATCCTCTGATGGCAAAGGAAAAGCTCAAGGAATCTGTTAAAGAGGTGCCCATGATAACCTTCTTATACTGTTTTAGAAATCAACTTCTCTGTGCTCTGATTTTTTAAATCATCAGCAAGTCCACCTGTTACAAAAAGTGATGCTTCCTAATGTCTTGGTATGCAGCAGCTCTCTCAAAGAGCCCCTTAAAAGCAGGGTGCTGCCCTGTTTAGGTGTGCCTGATGAGAGGGACGCTTGAGTTCCATGGGCAGCATGGTGGTGTCAGAGTGTGTACACAGGTGTGCAGGCACACACCTGCATCCATAGGCAGTCTCAGTATTCTTGATGCTGGACAATTTCATCACAATCTCACTTCAGTAACCAGTCGTGACCTCGGTGTTTCCAAGAAGAAAAGGAAAAAATGGCTGATACAAAAGGTAGTGAAAGTTAACCTTACTGAACAAATAAACCAGCAAGTGTATCTAATAACTGCCTGGATTCAGCATTTTTCTGCGATAAATGAGTAAACTTTAAATGTATCTCTGAGATGCACTATCACAGGCGTTGCCACGGGCAAGTTTTATCCAATGATGAAACAGCAAGGCCTGGTGAGATAAAGATGATAGAAAGGGTGCTATCAGGTGGCAGCCGGGTAATTACAACTCTCTATTTGGGCTCTGCAGTGATGCCGCATGTGATAAGTGGAGAATAATGAAGAAAAAGGAGTAGTGATAATACAGGAGCTAAATGGTAGAAAATAGTCTATCATAGCCCACAGCCCTCCGAGTGCCTATGGGGACTTTGAACTATCTTCTTCAGTTTCCATCCGCAGAAAAAATACTCGCTTTCTTCTTCCTTTGCTAAATTTATGTCTGGTGGGACAAAAGGAAACACTGAAAGGGAATCAAGGGTATGTGAAGAGAATATGACCTTTGCAAATAACTCTGAAGGTCACTATGTAATTATTCTAAAATAAAAGTATCCTGTAATCTTGCCTGTACTCACAAAAGATGCAAGAGCAATTTTTAAATGTGATTCCGCACAATTTCGTGGGGGATCCTGGCTTATAAAAGGTCAAGGAAAGTATTTCTAATTATAGCCTGTCAAGTGGAGCCTCAACACTTGAGCCATTTGTTACTATTGAGTTGAACTTTGATTACAGCCAAAGACAGGCCGAAGGCAATCCATTATGGGGAAGGGGAAAGGCTGCTTCGAGCTGATACCTGAAGTCCAGAGTTTAAAACAAAATAGCCTGTGTAAGAGCAGAGGGGTGTTATCCTTGGTTCTTTTGTCATCTAAAGCAGACTGAGTTTGGCCTCTCATATGTGCCTGAACTGGAATTAATTTTGTTTATATGTTTTTGTTTCACTTGGAATCATCCTAAACCTCACACTGATGATGAATGAAATCAAGCAGGGGAGAGAGTGTGTGTGTGTGTGTGTACATGTGTATGTAAAACATACATTTGTGTGTATATGTGTATGTACATACATTGGTATGTGTACATGCGTTCTTTTTGTATTCTGGATACTAGACACTTATAAGATATAGGATTTGTAAATATTTTCTTCCATTCTGTGGGGTGTTGTTTCACTTTCTTGATAACATCCTTTGATGCACAAAAGGTTTTGATTTTGCTGATGTGCAATATATATGTGTATAATATGCACACATATATATGGGTTGGGAAGATCCCCTGGAGTAGAAAATGGCAACCCACTCCAGCATTCTTGCTTGGAGAATATGTGTATATATATACGTTTGTGTGTGTATATGTATATATTTGGTTGCTCATGCTTTAGGTGTTAATCTAATCCAAGTTAATAAAGACTTACACCTGTTTTTTTCTAGGAGTTTTACAGTTTTTTAAATTCACTTTTAAAATAAGACAATTTAAACATTTTTGAACTTGCCCCCAAATAACTATACCTAAAACTTGGTCTATGCATAGAAATCTGCATAGACAGTTCCTATTGCTAACCATGTATAAGCAGTAAGGCACTCTGCCACAGGGGCAACTATGACTGGGGCTCTTGGGCTACAGAGGGGACTAGGACCAATAATGTCTTATTTTTCTCCAGACAGATGAAATTTCTTAAAATGCATCATAAAATTTACTTTCCTTCTTTCACAAGCTTTCATTACTTGGTTCACCTGCTCTGAGAACCCCTTTCTCTCCCTTTTCCCTTCTTATAATCATCATTTCCTGGTACCAGAGGCCCTGGTTCCATAGTCTGGGTGATGCTCTTCTGAGGTCCTATAGTGTGCTGTCTGCATTCCTCTCACAGAACTCATCATAAGGTATTTCACTGTTGACTTAACTGCCTTCAACTAGGTTGGGAATTGCTGAAGGTAGAAATAACATGTATATAAACTGTCATTCTGTAGACTAACTGATAAATAATCTAAAAATACAGAAACATGGAGAATGGATAATTTCCATCCCCCTCCCCCAAAATCTCCCTGAATTGAATACTTATATATTTAGAGAACTTGGGCTTCCTAGGTGGCTCTAGTGGTAAACAACCCACCTGCCAATGCAGGAGACATGAGAGACTCAGGATCAATCCCTGGGTTGGGAAGATACCCTGGAGTAGGAAAGAGCAACCCATGCCAGTATTCTTTCCTGGAGAATCCCATGGACAGAGCAGTCTAGTGGGCTACAGTCCATGGAGTCACAAAGAGTCAGACTGAAGCAACCTAGCACGCATGCACATTTAGAGAATCTAGATTCAAAACCTATATACAAACAGTCAACAGAGTAGATTCTTGCCAAATTATCCTCCTTATAAGGTGATTGATTTCCATAGAATATGAAAATGTTCTGTCTCAGCGTAGTGATAGGAGAGGCACCAATAAAGAGAGCTTTTCACATTTTTTGGAGTATTACCTTACATCTTGCTCACAAAATCTGATATGATTCATCCTCCAACTCTGTTGGAGCTATTTTCACCAAGCTCCAATAGCTCAATTGGCTTAAATCCTTAACAGTTTAAAGCTAAATAGATCAAGTAGTATTGACAAAGGAGCTAAGAACTTCAAGATCATCAGCACAACTATTAATCTTCACAAGTTCCAATAAAACTATAATAACAGCCAGCCATAATAATAATAATAATCAAGACTAATAATAATAATAATAATACTCTGTACTTAACGTCTTTCATCCATGGATCTGAAAGCCCCTTTAATAATCATTTCTGCAAATTGAATATTCAGTGTCCAGAATATGAACCAAATCTGTAGATAATGGTGATTATTCCAACAAGTTTAAAATAGAATGGCACAAAAGGGTAAGTGACAAACTCTAGTCCTCCTGCCAAATTCTAACTGTAAACTCTTTCTTCCACTATATCAAATGGCCTGTACTGTCCAGGATACTACAAGTTGATAGAGACGAGGGCTGGCAGTTTTACGTAATTCAGGAATTGTTAGATGTGATTGCTGAAGAAATTCTGATTGTATAAGTTTCCTATAAAAACAGCTCTGCCAAGAAAATGAAACTTTGTCTTTATTAGCCCAAATTCCACTTGTGATACCCCAAACTTCTAGACAATGAAAATTTGGCCCTGAAAAATAATTTGTGATGTTGGTTTTACTTAAAAAATTGAGTTGGGTGTGTTTGTTTGTTTTTCAGTTTGCACTTGGGATGAAGAGACACACTTGTATTTTCAGAATGAAGTCCTAGGAGTCTTAAATGGAAGAGTTTCATGTGGTTTATCAAAAGCTTAGCTGAACGGATGGGTTAGAAGCTAGCAGAGAAACAGCAGAGAAGTGCCTGGGTGATCAATTTCATATGATGCTACTTTCAAATCTAAAACACAAAACAAGGACTTCCCTGGCAGTCCAGTGGCTAAGACTCCATGCTTCCACTGCTAGGGGTGCATATTCAGTCCTTGATTGGGGAACTAAGATCTCACATGCCATGAGGCACGGCCAAAAAAGGAAAAATAGGTTTAAATTTAAAACAAGAATAAAGCACAAAACAAACCCCTACAAAAGCACAATGAAAACAAACCAAAAATGAGATAGGAAGGGAGAACATTGGTGTCATGCAAACAGAAAGCATTTATTCACCCAATCTTTTTTGAGTATCTGCCAAAGTAAGGCATTTTGAAAGTTCTGTATGCATGTGTTTGTGCATGAAAGTGAAAGTGAAGTCGCTCAGTCATGTCCGACTCTGCGACCCGTGGACTGTAGCCCACCAAGCTCCTCTGTCCATGGGATTCTCTAGGCAAGAATACTGGAGTGGGTTGCCATTTCCAAGGGATCTTCCTGACTCAGGGATCAAACCCAGGTCTCTCACATTGCAGGCAGACGCTTTAACCTCTGCATAACCATGGAAGTGTTTGTGCATAGAAGATTATAAAAATAACCCCAGCTCCTTTTACTAAATACATTCATCTTGTCTAATTCTCACTAATTTTAGACTGCAATTTTTGTTTAGGTCAGATGTTCTGGTTCAAAATGTTAATGCATTTGCTTGTTTCCTTAAGAATGACATTTTTGGACTTCCCCAGTGGTATAGTGGATAAGAATCCATCTACCAATGCAGGGAACATGGGTTCCACCCCTGATCCAGCAAGATCCCACATGCTAAGGGGCAAATATGCCTCTGCGCCACAACTATGAAAGCCCGTGTGCCTACAGCCCATGTTCCACAATGAGAGAAGCCACCGCAATGAGATGACCATGCACTGCTGCAGCTAGAGAATAGTCTGTATGAAGAACACAGGCAACCATACCCTTTTATCTGGTTCCTATCCCTTTCACTGTGCATCCCATAGCAACTTTATCATTCTTGGTCTCTTCATTTGCCTGGAAGGGCTGTTTTAGTAGATGCAGTTATCTTTATATATCATAGCTCAGTACTTCCATGAAACAGAAGAGAAAACCGAATATTGTGGAGACTGGAGTCTTAGTGAAGGCTGCACACTTGATGAGAATTTGGATTAGAAAGCAGAATTTCGGGTCATTCTCCTTTGCTCTTTCGGCTCTAACTGAGTGAAAATCATAGCTGACTACCTCAGCCTGGAAACTAGGTTCTTTTTGGCTAAAATTTGACAACGGTCACTTTCCACAGGCTTCTGCAGTGAAGAATAGGATGAGCTGGTTAATAAAAAGCAACACAGCCAAAAAGCCTCCATAGTCAATCTGTTTACTCTGATAAATTTTATCTGTCTGCAATATTTAACTTAAATACTTAATCCCTATTGCCCAAGAGAGAAAAAGTCCAGGTTACCTTCAATTTCTAGGCTCATTAACCAGGAAACTAGTCTTGGTAAATATGTACTAATCAATATTTTAGTTCAGACAGGTTTTTACACTTCCTTGTTTTTCAATATATTTCTTGAGTATTTTGTTTTCAGCTCATTCTCCTCCTTTATTGAATGAACTGTTATAAACACTAGAAATTTTCACTTCCCTGAGCATCAAATCTATCTTTCTAGTCTATCCCTTTAATTCCATTATTTACAGAAATATGTCATTTTATTCCTTTATTTTCTTTTCCACTTATATCAACATTTCTCGACAAGCATCATTGCCATGAAGCTAATGGATGTACATGTGCAGTGAATTTTATTTTCGCAAAGTTTCAATTTTTCATTAATTTAACCACCTGGGAAGTTCTGCTCAGAACATCTTTCCATTCAGCTGTAACTCTGTGAAATTAATAGTCCGTTGGAAGACTCCACACAAACTTCTGTAGGAAGGTTTCCAAGAGCTACTGTAATAAATGATAGCAAATTGGATGACTTAAAATGACAGAAATTTATTGGCTTACAGTTCTGGAGGCTGGAAGTTTGAAGTCAAGGTTTTGGCAGGACACTCTTCCCCTCCCCACCACCAAAAGTTCGAGAATAATCTGTCCTTGCCTCTTCCTAGCTTCCGGTTGTCGCTGGCAATCCCAGGTGTTTCTTGGCTTATGGATCTCCAATCTCTGTCATCACCTGGCCATCTTCCCTCTGTGTGTCTCTAAGTCTGCCTAGCCCTCTCTTTTCTCTTATAAAGACTCTAGTACTTGGGTTTAGGTTCCAGATTAAACCAGTATGCCTTCATCTTAACCAATTATATCTGCAAAGATTCTGTTTCCAAAAAGGTCACATTCTGAAGTTCTGGGCGGACGTGAGTTGAGGGAAGGGGTGCTATTCAACTTAGTGCAGTTTGCTTCTTCCATTCTATTTTATAATTCTCCTGAGGCCTTTCAGATTGCACAGGGTCCAACATGGCCATTCCAATCTTCTCGGGAAAGTAAACAGTCACTTTAGGAGGATAAGCAGCACAGAACATAGAGAGTTCACACACTAGGATTGGATGGCATCTCCACCTGCTCCTGGTTTTGCAGCTTTGCCCAGACACATAAATTCATTGGGCCTCGCATGCCTCATATTCTTTTTTTTTTCTTTCTCTATATCCCAAAGTTTTTCTTTATTTATTTTTAATTGGAGAGTACTTTTTTTACAATGCTGTGTTGCTTTCTGCCATACATCAACATGAATCAGCCATAGGGGCACATATGTCCCTTCCCTCTTGAATCTCTCTCCCACCTCCCACCCCACACCAGGGCACCAGGCTGAGCTCCCTGAATCAAACAGCAAATTCCCACTGCAAGCCTCATATTCTAATTGTGAAAGTGTTAGTCACTCATTTGCGTTTGACTTTTTGGGACCCCATGGACTATAGCCTGCTAGGTTCCTCTGTCCATGGAATTCTCCAGGCAAAAATACTGGAGTGAGTATCCATTCCCTTCTCCAGGGGATCTTCCCAACCCAGGGATCGGGCCTGAGTCTTCTGCACTGCAGGCAGATTCTTCACCATCTGAGCCACTAAGGAAGGCTAATTCTAATTGTAGTAGCATTTATACTGTAAAAGCCACAGTGAGGATCAAATGAGATTATAGAACCAAAGGTCTTACATTTAGCACACAGTGGTGTTCAATGACTTTTAACACCTATATTCTTTCAAGGATCAATGAGCAGGTAATACATTGGAGGAGGCAGCGGCAACAGCCCGTTCAGGTACCCTGCCTAGGAGTGAGGCAGGTTCTGGAACAAGGAGAAGTACAATTGACTGATGTTTGCCAGTTTTTTAAAACGTGGCTAGAAAAAACAAACTGGACTCCTGGTAGATGCTTATTATGTTGACACAATGTATTTATACACAATATATGGTACCTAACATCTGAGAACCTCAAAGCGTTTAACGAGCGTTAACTCTTTACTCCTTCTGGGGCAGGGAGCAAATAGTCATCAAGCCCACTTTACAGCCGAGGAAACTGAGGCACAGGGGAATGAAGTGGCTGATTTAAGGTCAGTACTCAACTAGTCGCTATGGGGACCAGCAAGAGCCATGGAGGATTGAGGACAAAGCCCTGCATTAGGTAATTCAGCTATTATCTTTTTTCCCCATCCCATGGATTCAGTGATATAGGCAACATACTTCCAGGAATAAGAATAGGATACTTAGAAAAGAAAATTAAAATAAAGATGCTACAATCAACAAAATGTGGTATATCCATACACTGGAATATTATTTAACCATAAAGAAGAATTCAGTGCTGATACATGCTATGATGTGGATGAGCCTTGGAAACATGGCATGTGAGAGAAGCCAAACACAAAGGACCACATATTATATGATTTCGTAAATATGAAATATCCAGAGCAGGTAAAACCACAGAGACAGAAAGAAGATTTGGGATTGTCAAGAGCTGAGGGTAGCCAGGGGGATGGGAAGTAGTTGGTGAATGGCTGTGGCGTTTCCCTTTGGGGTGACTGAGATATTCCAGAACTCAATAGAGGTGATGGTTACACAACACTGTAAATGTAATAAATGCCACTACATTATACACTTTAAAATGATTCACTTTATGTGAATTTTATCTGAATATAAAAATAGTAAATAATGAATCTGAACACCTGAAAATGACTGTTAGTCATACCACCTGGATATCTCATGAAAAGTAGATTACTGTACCTGAATTTGTAGAGGCTACACCTTCCTCTGGAGCTTCCCAGGTTGCACTAGTGGTTACGAAAGGTAGGCTATGTAAGAGACTCAGGTTTGATCCCTAGGTTGGGAAGATCTCCTGGAGCAAAGCATGGCAACCCACTCCAGCATTCTTGCCTGGAAAATCCCATGGACAGGGGAGCCTGACAGGCTGCAATCCATGACGTTGCAAAGAGTTGGACACAACTGAGCGACTTAGCATGCACACACACAGACCTTCCTCCTAGCTAACTGACTGCATGAACTTGGGCCAGTTTCTGAGGCTGTTTTCTCAGATGTACAATGGGTTGTTGTTCAGTGGCAAGTTGTGTCCAACTCTTCACAACCCCATGGACTGCAGCATGCCTGGCTTCCCTGTCCCTTACCATCTCCCAGAGTTTGAGTGGTTTTCAACCTGCTATTTTTTTTTTTTTTTTTGAAGCTACTTAGTTAAAAAAGAAAAAAAACAAACCCTATGTTGAATCTTAATATATAAAACAGACCAAAAAAAGCTAAGTGAGGGGTTGGTCCAAACTGCTCCCTGCTCTCACCTGTTGCAGCCCCAAAGCACCCTCCTAACTGTGATGCTTTTGCATAAAGTCAAAAGTCCCCAAAATAGATGATTTCAAAACTTGTGGTCCCATGTCCCCAAGGGAATACCCTCCAGTTTAAAAGCAGACTAGCAGGAATGCAAACTAGAACAGGCACTATGGAGAACAGTGTGGAGATTCCTTAAAAAACTGCAAATAGAACTGCCATATGACCCAGCAATCAAACTGCTGGGCATCCAGAATGAGGAAACCAGAATTGAAAGAGACAGGTGTACTCCAGTGTTCATTGCAGCACTGTTTACAATAGCCAGGACAAGGAAGCAACCTAGATGTCCATCAGCAGCTGAATGGTTGAGAAAGCTGTGGTACACATACACAATGGAGTATTACTTAGCTATTAAAAAGAACTCACTTGAATCAGTTCTAATGAGGTGGATGAAACTGGAGCCGATTATACAGAGTGAAGTAAGTCGGAAAGAAAAACACCAATACAGTATATTAATGCATATATATGGAATTTAGAAAGATGGTAACAATGACCCTAAATGCGAGACAGCAAAAGAAACACAGATATAAAGAACAGACTTTTGGACTCTGTGGGAGAAGGTCAGGGTGGGAAGATTTGAGACAATAGCATTGAAACATATATATTACCATACGTGAAATGGATCACCAGCCCAAGTTTGATGCATGAAACAGGGCACTCAAAGCTGGTGCACTGGGACAACCCTGAGGGATGGGATGGGGAGGGAGGTGGGAGGGGAGTTCAGGATGGGGGACACATGTACACCCCTGTGGATTCATGTCAATGCATGGCAAAAATCACCACAATATTGTAAAGTAATTAGCCTCCAATTAAAATAAATTAATTAATTTAAAAAACAAAGCAGAATGAGAGATGAGATGTGGATATCAGTATCGTGTATGTGGTTGTTGATGAATGTGTGGCCTAATGAAGATTTAGGAAGGAAAACTATAAACCAAGCGTGACAGGTGCAGCTAGGCATGGGCTGACCAGGGACTCAAAGCCACTGGGGATGTTTAGGGGGCCGTGAGGAGGCCCCGCTGCTGCCCTCATCTAAAGTCTGAGACAGCCCAACGGACATGATCTGGGGGACCAAGAGCAAGTCACCAACACTTGCTCAGAGTTCCAGATTCCTCTGAGCCACCAATAGAAAGAGCAGAAGATTTCCATGCCAGGTGTCGATCTACGAGATTGTGACTAGATATGGGGAAATTTTATGTGAGGATGAAAGAGAACAAAATAAGAAGCTAAAGGATATTGATCTGGTCCTGGGGATTTCTCCGATTTCTTACCACTTGTGTCACATAAGGGTTCATTCTAGACTCACCATCCTCCACAAAGACATCAAAACATCTATACACAGAGCCCACAGGTAGACTTTTAGACTCTATAAGAACTCAGCCTAACCTGGATTTCAGTGACCCATCCACTTCTCAAGGTTCCTTCCTGACTTTAAGTGCCAAGGAGATATTCTTCTCCCTACTTTCCCCCCACTCCCTACCCACCAAAAGATTAAAGATCTGCAGGGTCTCCGGAGAAGAGCAGAAGGGGAGGGGCAGAGAGTTTCAGCGCAGTGGAGCTGGGTTATCACTTAACAGTAAATAAATAAGGTGTGGACCCAGAAAGGAAGCTGGCGTTCGTGCGTCCCTGGGTGTAAGGGAGTTGTTCTGATTCTCACAGTGTCCACATTTTGAAAATCAACACTGGCATAAAGGATTATCGAGGAAGTTGTCTAGGTGCTAGTCTGCACAGCTTTAGATGGAATTATCTTGAAAAGACTCTTCTGATGAAGTTAGAAATGAGAAAATTCACATTCATATCATGTTTGAAACATATTAAAGTCAGAGAATATTGGGTAGGTCAAAATATCCTAGACCAGTGGTTCCCAAAGTGGTCCTGGATGCTTAAAGAAATACAAATTCATCCCCATCCCAGGCCTGCTGAGTCAGAAAGTCTGGGGGTGGGGCTCAGAATATGTGTTTTATTGAGCTTTCTGGTGACTCTAATATATACAGCAGTTTGAGAACCTCTTTGAGTTCTCTTATTCCACTGAATTCCCTAACTTTAGATGAGAATATCAAGGCTGGAAGTAAATAAGTGACTTCCCCACTTTCACCCAGCTGAATGTGGGAGCTAGAAAAATAGATGAAATGTGAAAATGTTAGAAATTATGTTTTTTTTTTTTTAAAAAAAAGAAGCTACTTTTCTTTTTCCCAAAGATTAAGAGAGAATTGACGCTTCCAGTTCAAAACCTACTTTTTGATTCATCAAATATGAATTACCATGCATAATTCTGAGTAAAATCTCATCAGAATTGCCACCTTCATTGCTGGGTCGTCAGCACCTGTAAATGGTTGGTGGTTTAGTTGCTAAGTCGTGTCCAACTCTTTGCAACCCCATGGACTGTAGCTCTCGAGGCTCCTCTGTCCATGGGATTTCCCAGGCAAGAATACTGGAGTGGGTCACCATTTCCTTCTTCAGGGGCTTTTTCCAATCCAGGGATCGAACCTGAGTCTTCTGCATTGTAAACAGATTCTTTACCAACTGAGCCACCCAGAAAGCCACTCATCACTTATAACAGGTTTGGAAAATAACAGACACTCAATAAATATTAGTTATAATTTGAATCTGTTCATACAAAGACCTTAATCTATTTTTAATCCATTTTCCTGAATGATTCCTGGGCCTTGACTCAACTTACAGAAACCTGCCCAAAGTATACAGAGAAGGCAATGGCACACCACTCCAGTACTCTTGTCTGGAAAATCCCTTGGGAGGAGGAGCCTGGTGGGCTGTAGCCCATAGGGTCGCTGAGAGTCGGACACGACTGAACGACTTCACTTTCACTTTTCACTTTCATGCACTGGAGAAGGAAATGGCAACCCACTCCAGTGTTCTTGCCTGGAGAATCCCAGGGACGGGGAGCCTGGTGGGCTGCCGTCTATGAGGCTGCACAGAGTCGGTCACGACTGAAGTGACTTAGCAGCAGCAGCAGCCCAAGGTATGCAGGTTCCAAACTATTGTATTCTTGCAGGGAATAACTTTGACAAGTAGCTCACTTTTCCCCCACCTCCACCTAAATGCTTCCAAAAGCAGGCTGAAGAGGAGAAATCTATCGTGAAACCGAAGAGCTCAAGTCTCTGAAATGCTAACCAAGTAAAATTTCTCCTAACATTTATCCCATCAATTTTCACAGCATCTGGGCAACTTTAACAATTTTGTAATAATTTTAAACAGCTAACATTCTGCTTGTGTGTTTTTACTTCACTGGAAAACAAATTGGAAATTGCAAGCTTAGCATCTGCGAGAGCTTTTCTTTTTACAAAAAAGAAGAAAAGACTGAAGCTAGGATGAAAGGATTTAAGGAACAAAATGAATTTTTTAAAAAAAGAACCAAAAAACACCTGTATAGCATGACATCAAAATTAAACAATTGTAAACAATATAACTCATCCATCTTTTTTTTCTCTATAACAAGTGCTTGACTTCTCCACTTGAAATATTTTAATTCATAGCTGTATCTTATTTTTTCTCCAAATTACTCATCCTAGAGTAAGATATTATTTAAATAGCTTTTATTTTTAATTTTTTCCTGAAAAACAGGTAACATTTGTACTAGGAGACATTAGGGGCATATTTTATTGGTCCAATAATAGTTATATTTAATGGTTAAAGCCCTTGGCATCACCACATACTCAAGGCTTACATTACTATTAAAAGTCTTTATTGAAGAGCAATAGCAACCAAATTATATAATACAGAATCTTACAAGTATACCTAATAAAAATACTATACAATTAAGCCATTTACCTAAGAATCACACAAACTTCATGATCTAATAATTTACATCAAATTCTTTATATGGTACAACTCATTTACTGATAAATTCTTGGACCACATACGCATTTTAGGAGACCAAGAAAAAAAATTGTTGCGTCTGATCTTGTATCTTGTACCTCAGTTGACAGAATAAACTATTTTAGGATAGGGACACTGCAGATCTAATTTTTTAAATGATATGTGAATACCTGCAGTAACGAATCCAACTGCTATGGAGACTTGGGTGTGATCCTTGAGTCGGGAAGATCCCCTGGAGAAGGAAATGGCAACCTACTCTGGAGAATCTTCATCTGGAGAATCCCATGGACAGAGGAGCCTGGCGGGCTAAAGTCCCTGGGGATCGCAAAAAGTCAGAAACAACTTATCGGCTACACAACAACATGAAATTATGTAATTGGTTTCTGGACTCTGATCTGGAAACTGCTATAGTAGTTACCCCACTTAGAGGAAAAGTGTGTATCCAGGAAACCAGCTAGGCTGAAAGGTATATTTTTTTAGTGGTCCATTTTTTTCTACCAAGGAATCCTATCCTTGCTGAGAGCAGGGATTCCTCCAGTCTTAAAGAGACAATGATTTCTCTAATGCGCCAGTCAAAACAAGCAGTTCACTTTTTGGAGGGGAAAAAAAAAAAGATCAACCCACTGTCATCAGCAACACAGTAAATTCTACAGCCAGGCTACAGATATTCAGGTTGCCTAATCCTCAATGACCCAGGCATTCAAGGATCTAGAGCTATCGATATTTGTAAAGCTCTATTAATGAAACAGTGTTCTTGCACTTTCTTAGCAAAATACAAAAGTGAATATAAATAAGAAGAGAATGGTCTTAAGGAGAGAAAGCCTCACAAGTGACAGCTCTAAAACTAGTCTCACCATTGAGCTTGTAATTCTTTAAGAGCCTTCCTAGTTCTCACCTCCATGCAATGGGGCTCATAAACATCCCTGTAATCAACTCAATTCTTCTCTGGCCTGCATATTTTCCTAGTACTTTTCTGAGCCTTGGGCAAAACTCTCGTTGCCATCTTTGAATGCTGCGGTCTTGAGAGAAGCATGAACTCCCGTGTACTATTAAAAAAATGTGAATAGTGTCATAGTGGTGTTGCCAAGTGTACTTACATTACGTAAGTATGAAAGAAAACAATCTCTTCTTTCTTCCCCACAATAATTCATCTGCTCTTCATCGTTGGCAATACAGTTCAGCTCAGCCTGACCCACTAACTTAAGCATATGCTTAGGGTAACTTACTCTTTTGGATCAACGATCACTTTTTCAGATGTATTGGCTCTCGCTCTGCTCCATTCCAAAATGGCAGCTTAGGGTGTACATCAAGGTGGGCCCTTGGGGCTATCAGTATAGCTCTTTTGTGACCTTGTGTCTGTTGTTGGTATCAGGTCTTGGATGGTTCAAGTGTGCCTTCCTGCCTGTACCTTCTCCACCTAGCCAACGTTCCCTGCCCACGTCCCCCTCCTGCCCTTGGCAATATCTACCCTTCCCTCGCCCCCCACTTTGGGGCTGTAATGGTGAAACCTGACCTACATGGAATTGAATATACCTGGGATGAATATTAAATTTTGATGACAGTATGATTTCCGATCCTAAGGATCCCAAATATCTCTGGAAGTTTACCTTCCTTCCCTCTCCACTGCTTTCAAACTGGGCTTCTGCTTGCATACTTATACCCTTCCCATTTATCCCCAAGGCCAGTGGTTTCTGTCTGATGATGAGCATCAAAAAGGAGCCTCATAAAGATATAGATTCCTACACATATACAGTGGAATATTGCTCAGCCATTAAAAAGAATGAAGTTATGCCATTTGCAACAACATGGATGAAACTGGAGACTGTCATACTAAGTGAAGTAAGTCAGACAGAGAAACACAAATATCATTTGATATCACCTATATGCAGAATTTTAAAAAATGATACAAATGAACTCATTTACTAAACAGACACAGACTTAGAGAATGAACTATGGCTACTGGCAGTGAAGAGTGGAAGGGAGGGATAGACTGGAAGTTTGGGGTTGATATGTACACATGGCTATATTTTAAATAAAATGCCTTTCTAAGAGAAAAATGTAAAAAAACTAAGATTCTTGAGCTTACTCCTTCCAGACAAAATTTAAAAACAGCCAAAATTTCTGCCTTTGGGCTAAAAAAAGGAAGGAAATAAGAGTTCATATTCATATTTGCTTGTAGTTATCTAAATACTGGAGAGAAACATAAAAATAAGTAGAAATACAATTTTTTATTGAAGTATAGTTGACATGCTACATTATAATTAGTTTCAAGTGTAAAACAAACTGATTGCAAGTCTATATGTATTTGCACCCTTTTATGTTAGTGAGAGTGTGAAGGACAAAGGATAATTTATCTTTTCATATGCTTGATTTAGTGTTTAAACATTTAAATTTTCTAAAATAAGTAAAATTAAAGGGTTTTGCTTTTGTTTTTCACTCATTCGGATGAATCAGATCCGGGAAGTCCTGAGCAAAATTAATCTGACAACATTCTAACCTTAAAGCTGACCACATCACACCACTAAAACCCTCCAGTGATGTCATCATTGGGATAAAAGCTCACATAGTGAGCATGAATCAGGAGCCCATTTTTGATCCAAGTCCTGTCTCGCTCCCCTGCTTCTGCCTACCCCCACCAGGCATTCCAGCCCTGCCAAGCACTCCAGCCATCTCTTCATTTATTTGCACCCTCCCCCTTCCTCCCTACTCCCCACAGCTTCATTCAATCTTCTCTGCAAGGTGTACTCTGACCTCATGTCTCTAATCTGCCCTCCCTAGAATCCATGAGAATAAATAAGATTCTCCTCCAATGTAAACACGACACAACAATTTTTTGTAGTAAATTTTCTGCCTTCCCCCCTCCCTCTGGCTATCTCCAATCCAGGACAATGGCACTCTCAGTGATGCAGTGTTTGCTGAACGAATGAATGAATAATCTGGGGGACTTTCCTGGCCATCCAGTGGTTAAAACTTTGCCTTCCCTTGGAGGGGGTGCAGGTTTGATCCCTGGTCGGGGAGCAAAGATCTCACATGTCTCATGGCCAAAAAACCAAGGCATAAAATGAAAGCAATGCTATAAAAAATTCAGTAAAGACTTTAAAAATGGTCCACATCAAAAAAATCTTTAAAAACAATAATTAAATAATTTTCAGTGTTAATGAAAAAAAATTAAAAAATAAAAACACACAGAGAAGAAAACTGATTCAGTCACTTAGATCTGTGATTTAAAAAAAAAAGGTGTGTGTATGTATTTTAATAAGCAAACATAGCAAAATTATGGTCAGGTTAATGGGCCCTAAGTGCAAAAGAGGACTGCTAAGTCTGTTAATAGGTAGATAAGAATCATTTGTAATTGGCATATGTATGCCAACAATACTACTAACTGGTTTCTCAGACCCTAGACAATGTTAGACCTCACTCTTAAGAAAGTGTTTCCCTTGTTCAGACAATGATTTTGCTTAAGAAGTTGTTTTCATGGGCAAAATAGTGGTGGTTCTACTCCTCATATCCAAATTAGCACAAATTATAAATGAATCTAAATGAGGTCATATAGCATTTATAAACACGATATGAATTCATCTCATGATGAAATGTTACCCTGTGATCTACATGATAGGAAAATAGTTGACTATTTCCCATATTAAGAAAGAAAAGCTTGATAAAAACATGTCACTTCTTTATTTGTCTTGCCTTTCAGACAAATTATAAGAACACAATTCTTCTATATTTGAAGAATATTGGTTCTTCTGAAGTTTTTATTTTTTATTTTTTTTAAAGAAATGTGCAGGTATGAAAATATGAATGTGTCATCTAACTTTTAGATAAGATCATCACATTAATAACTCAGGTAACTTTTGAAATAGACTTATCAAGCCAATTTCATTTCCCAAAGAGGAAATAAACAGTTACTTTTGAACCAGGAAAATACTAAGCCTGATGGGAGATCAAAAAAACAAAAAATAAACCTAGAACAAGATGAATGAATGGTGCTTTAATTCTTCAAAGAACATACATTATTTCATTCCAGCCATCACCTATAAGACACGTGCCCCCTCTCTGAAGTCTGTTAATTCTCAAATGCTATATGTAATACTGATCCACAAAAGAGTGGGAAAAAAAAAGAGGTACCAAGAATTGATTTAGCTTGCTGCCATGGATTAAATATGACTCTAATGAGAGAATTAATTTTTTTTGCAAGTTATGAATCCTTTGAAATTGGAATCCAGAAAATTACAGTATGTGGGAGACACTTCTTCGTTTCCTAATTAAGTGGCAAGCATTGTCTTCACTCCCCAGCTGGTTTCTCAGAAACTGAAGTCGGCCTTCCATATAAATATAATTTCATTTTATGGGAAGTAAATGCTCCCCCACCAGATGCCTAAGCTTCTTTAGATGTAAGTGGCATGGTCACAAAGGCCTGACTCCCCAATTGAAACGTGAAACCAGGCTTTCCAAATGGCTTAATATTTAACTATTAACTATTAACACCAACAACTGCCTAAAATAAAAAGTCCTTGGCATAATGACCATTTTCACAAAACTAATTCCCTCAAATAGGCATGTCCTAATGGACCAATAAAACTTGCCTTTTCGTGTCTGACTGCGGCATTACCGCCATTTAGAGTTGGCGGGGATTGGTAATCACTGCTCAGTGAAAGTGGGAGGGAGGGAGGCTTTATATAATAATACTTTATACAGTGCTACCACAGGACCTTTCATCTGAGGATCTCAAAGCATTTGACAAACATTAATTAATACTCCTGACACTCCAGTGAGAGAGGTAAGTATCATTATCCCCATTTTACAGATGAGGAAACAGTGAGGTTAAGTTGGGTAACCCGGTGAGTCAGGGGCAGCACCAAGAGTTCCTGATTCTTAGACTTGTGCTCACACAAGTTTTACAAGGGGCTGCCATTGCAGTCGATCCCATGGACTGCAGCACCCCAGCACCTCATTTTCAAATACCCCAAGGTGAAAACATCAATTATAAATGGGATCACAGTTACATCATTTGATTTGAACAACAGGAATACCACCTTGTTATCTTCAAACTTGACTTCAAAATATCAGTATATTTTTAAAATATCAATATATTATTGAAAGGACTTTCTTAGACTCTAAAGTAGAAAATAAAGCTGATTTGTTCCTAAGAAATTTTAACAGAAAAATTCATTCTTCCTAGAGAAATTTTAAAAAGTATTAGGCACTCAGCCATGTCTTACTCTGCGACCCCATGGATTGTAACCCATCTGGCTCCTCTGATTTTCCAGGCAAGAATATTGGAGTGGGTAGCCATTTCCTTCTCCAGGGGATTTTCCCAACCCAGGGATGGAACCTGGGTTTCCGGCATTGTGGACAGATTTTTTTTTTTTTACCATCTGAGCTACCAGAGAAACTCACAACAGTAATACCATCTTGTCACCTTCAAACTTGACTTCAGAATATCAATATATACTTTTAAAATATCAATAAATTATTGAAAGGAGTTTCTTAGACTCTGAAGTAGAGAATAAGATGATCTGTTCTTAAGAAATGTTAACAGTTCAATCACTAAGTCATGTCCAACTCTTTTCGATCCCATGGACTGCAGCACCCCAGGCTTCCCTGTCCTTCACTATCTCTTGCAGTTTGTTCAAACTCATGTTCATCAAGTCAATGATGCCATCCAGCCATCTCATCCTCTGTTGCCCCCTTCTCCTCCTGCCTTCAATGTTTCCCAGCATCAGGGTCTTTTCCAATGAGTCAGCTCTCATACATTGCAATTATTTCTTATAATACATTGATTAGAACTCTTTAAAAATACAGTTATTTGAATTTGGCAGTGTAAAAATGTTTATGTTTTAGTTCCGTGTTCCCACATCATGCAATCCATCTAAAAAACAAAAATATTTGTCACCAAGAAAAAAGAGATGTTAACAGAAAAGTTCATTCTTCCTGGTGAATTTTTAAAATCTCCCCTAAATTAATAGAAGGACCACAGCCTTCACTCTTCTTTCAGTCTTTACACACGGGGCACACAGAGGACCAGGCTCTCAGGATGTACTCAACAGGTGATTCTGGCAGTCAAGCTAAGAGGCCAGTTTTGCCACAGTAACCAGGGGCGCCATGGCAACCATTCTGGAGGGTTTGTGAAGAGGAGCTCAGAAGACACATTCATCTAACACACAGTTCCTGAACTTCATCCGTGCCTTGACGGGCGCCATTACTGACAGGCGCCATCATTGACAGGCGCCATCATTGACTGGCAACCGACACAGTGCTGGGATAATTCACTACTTGTGCTTTCATATTTGTCCTTTTCTTTTCAGATTTTTGCACTGTCAGCAAAACTAGGGAAGGCTTGCAAAGACAGGAGGATACGGAGAAGTGGTCCTTTTTCACATGGGCTCTTTATCAGCACCTTCCCTGTGGAGCCCTTCCAGCATGGTGGGAGGGTGGGCCATCCAATTTCACAGTGAAATAAACATAGCTGAAAAAATTTAGCAAGGCGTTACCTTAGCCTTGTGGTTAAGTGTAGAAGATTTGCAGTCAGAAAATTTTCTTTTGAATCTTGTTTCTTTTTCTAAAAAAAACTGTCTTTTCTTTTATTCCCTGAGTCTTGGGAGGGAAGCGGTTTTCTCCTTCCTAGTCAGGGCTCAGCTTGTCCCCCAACTAAGCTCCAAAAGACAGAGTCTGGACTAGATTTGGTAGGTGTATCTTTATTAAAAAAAATTTTTTTTTAATAGGGGAATGACATGATTGAAATAAGATCTGGCTAAGATTAATTTGGTGATAGCCTGGCAAACAGGACAGAGAAAAGAAAGACAAGCAGAGAGACTTGGACGCTGTTGCACTAGTTTACACAAGCACCTCCCTGAACGTGCACATGAACACTGGGAATGGTCCAAGGGAAGAGAAAGGAGGAAGTGGAGATAAAATAGACTGTGAAGGAAAAATGGCTGGGGTTTGAAAATCACTTAATGCTAAAGATAAAGGAAATATAGGAGGCCACAAGTAGTTTTCATAGAGGGATGGGGAGAAAAGGACAGGAGTAGAAGCAATGTGTACTCTGTTAAGTATTCTTATTTCTGAACCATATGAATGTTACCTTTTAAAAAACAAGCAAAATTTCTGTGTCACTTTTTACAATTTTAAGAGTAACACCTATTCCTTTATGAAGGATCACCACAACAAGACTAGTTAACATTCGCCATCATACATTGTTACACAAATTTTTTTACTTATGATTAAAAATTTTAAGATTTACTCTTTTAGCAACTTTCATTTATGCAATACATCTTATTAACTATAGTCAAGTGTTGTATATTACATCCCGTGTGTGCTTAGTCACTAAGTCATGTCTGACTCTTTGCAACCCCATGGACTGTAGCCTACCAGGCTCCTCTGTCCATGGGGATTCTCCAGGCAAGAATACTGGAGTGGGCTGCCATGTACTCCTCCAGAGGATCTTCCCAACCCAGGGGTCGAACCCATGTCTCCTATGTTGGAGGAGGATTCTTTACCATCTGAGCCACCAGGGATTACATCCCCAGGACTTGTTTACTTTACAACTGGAACTTTGTATGGGTTGACCCCCTTCACCCATTTCTCTCCCACCCCTCCTTTGTGGCAATCACCAATCTGTTCTCTGTCTATAAGCTTGGTTGGTTGGGTTTTTTTCCTTTCTCAGTTTCACATATGAGTGAGACCATGCAGTATCTGTTTTTCTTTGACTTGCATTTGTCATTTTGATAGATTTTGTCAAATTAACTCTAGTGCGACAATAGTAGTTGTACTATTTTGAACTCCCAATAGGAATGTTTGTGAGATCCTGTTTCTATACTTGACCCATGGGTATTTTGTCCAACTTTTGTATTTAATTTAATCTAATAAAGTTAAAATGGTATTTATGTATAGCTTTAATCTATATTTTTTCTATTATGGAGGTGAATGGTATCTCTTCACATATTTAAGGACCATTTATATTTCTTTATGTGATGGTTCCTTTGTTCATTTTTCGAATGGATTCACTGAGTTTTTTCCTTCTCTTTTCTTTAAAGTAGGGAGGTAAAGAAAGAACGTTCCATGAGCTCATAGAAAGAGCTCCTTCAGCTCAGCTAATCTGTGGTGCAGAGAAAAATAACTTAAAAGATAAAAATTGTTATTACATTTTGCTAATGTAAAGAAAAAAATAACGATCACCTAAACTGGGGTGTTTCCAGACAACACCTTGGCATGTATCCAGTGTTTTCTTCTGAGTTATATAAATATGTTACACATATTCACATACTACATACATAGTATATATTGCATATGTATATTCATATATAATTATTTGGAAAAGCAATTTTCCAAGAAGTTTCAATTACTAAAAGAAAGAAGATGTGACATTACAAGAGGCTGCTTAATACTCAAATGACAAAGATGGGATTAAAACTATCCTAACACAATGAGAGTGGTTAAAGTCATTAAAATCAATTACAGCACTGGTACTCAAATTTATCAAGAATTAGAAACACTTGGAAGGCTTGCAAAGTGATAGTGGCTGCCCCCCAAAACTTCCTTTTCACTAGGTTTGGGGTGAATGGGTGGGTATGTTAGTTGCTCAGTCATGTCTGACTCTTTGCGACCCCATGGGTTGTAGCCTGCCAGGTTCCTCTGTCCATGAGATTTTCCTAGACAAGGTATTGTAGTGGTTTGCCATTTCCTTCTGCAGGTAATCTTCCCAACCTAGGGATCAAACCCTGTTCTCCCACATTAAAGGCGACTCTTTACTGTCTGAGCGGGACTCTCCCGAATCTGCATTTCTCTGGAGCTCCCAGGTGGTGTTCATGGCATTGATCTGGGGGCCACACTGGAGGAGCCACCAAATTAGAGTAAAACCCACCTGAGTGCTTGAAAATTCAGATAAAATGACTATTGAAATTCAGGTGGATTAAAGATCAGCCAGAAATTCCTTATTTGATCCCTGTGGAAATGTTTCGTAACCATTTTACGTATTTATTTTTAAACTGTTGGCTGCGCTGGGTCATTGCTACACCATAGGCTTTCTCTAGTTGCAGAGAGCAGGGGCTCTTCTTTGCTGCGGCCTCTCATTGCAGTTGCTTCTTTTGTTGGTTGCTTCCCTGGTGGCTCAGATGGTAAAGCATCTGCCTGCAATGTGGGAGACTGGGGTTTGATCCCTGGGTTGGGAAGATCCCCTGGAAAAGGAAATGGCAACCCACTCCAGTATTCTTGCTGGAGAATTCCATGGACAGAGGAGACTGATGGGCTACAGTCCATAGAATCGGACACGACTAAGCGACTTCACTTTCACTTTCTCTTGTTACTGAGCACAGGCTCTAGGCACATATGCAGTGTGCAGGCTCAGCAGTTGTGGCAGGCTTTGTTCCTCTGAGGCAGATGGGATCTTCCTGGACCAGGGATCAAACCTGTGCCCACTGTATTGGCAGGGAGATTCTTAACCACTGGACCGCAAGGGAAGTCCTCCAAAAGGTTTTAATCCTTTGCCCGCCTAAGGGAGTGCAGTTTGCTAAGCCTAGCTGAGGGCTTGCTTGCTGAGTGAAGATGCCCTGCTGCAGGGCACTCCTTCTGAAGGGCACACGCTGCTCACCCAATTGCAAATGAGACCACGCCTGAACAGGGAGGGCTTTGTTTCAGAGTCTAGAAGCTACCAGGGAAGTTCATTTTAAATCCTACGTTCATGATGTCCACTTAACTTCCCAAGTGTCCCGATGGCAGTTACCTTACAGTGCAGTGCAGGGAGACAGACAGGAAGCCTATAAACCACAAATACATAATCATTTTGATCATGCTACATTGAATGTTAACTAGGGTCTTCATGGGAAGCATATCTGAGCAGGCGACATTAGTCAGATAGACCTGCAGAGACTCTGGTGGACTCCCGGCGAAGCTTCTACTTGGGCCATGGAACCACATCTGTAAAAGGGGTGAGATGGGGAGGAAGGACAGAGAGGTGGCTATGGCAAAGAATATGGGCAAAAAAGCGGTACCATCCGGACCAGAGTAGAAGCACTGGGCAAAGACGTAAAGCAATTGCAATCTATTTTGAAGGGCAGAATTGCTGAATCAGAAAGATGAAAAACAAGGCCATAGGTGGCCATATCCAAACAGAATCTGAATTTAAAAAAAAAAAAAAGATAAATGGCTCGTGTGCGTTAAAAAAAAATTGGAAATTCCTTCTACATAGACTTTGGAGATGTGGTAGTCCCCAGACAGTCCTCCCTAAAGATATCCATGCAAATTCCTGGAAGCTGAGAAATGATCTTATTTTTCTTTGAAAATAATCTCGAGATCATCTGGACCTCATTGACAGTGGGCCCTAAATCCAGGGACAAGTGTCCCTGTGAGAGGGAAGCAAAGGGAAATCGCACAGAAGGGGTACAGGCAATGTGACTACCGAGATAGAGACTGGAGTGGTGTCCCCAGGCACCCTGGGAGCCCCCAGAAGCCGCAAGAGGCAGAAAAGGATTCCCCCAGAGCCTCCAGAAGTAGAGGGGCCACCAGCACCTCGACTCAGACTTTAGGCCTCCAGAACACTGATAAAATTAATTACTGTTGTTTTCTGAGTTACCCAAAAGTTTTGGAAATTGTTTAAAGCAGCCATGGAAACGAATACAGGAGAGAGGCAAACGTTTCATGAATATTATTGCATTTAATTATTCATAGGATGTTTCTTCACTCTCCCCTCACTAAAATATGCTCCATGAAGACAAGGATTCCTGTCTATTGTATCATCACTGTAGAATAGCTCCATCATTCTAGAGTCTAGAAAAGTTCCAGGTACATTGGAGGCAGTCCATAGGAATTTGCTGAACAAATTAACGGCAGGAGATGTGATTTGAGATGTATTTGCTACATGAGACATAAAGGCTGGGGTGAGGAGAGGAGATTTAGGGACAGATCTTGAAAAAGAGACAGAGGACAAAAGCCCTGAGCAGGGCGATTCTCAGTGGGGGAAATGGCAGCTCCTAGAGGAAGCAAGATGGAAGATTCAGAACAGATACCCTGAGGGTGGGTTCACTGAGCAGTGGGAAGTCGGGAGCACTGAGAGTTTTTACCAGGAGACCTACCTGATAAGAACGGCGTTAAGCATTTTATCTGTGCCCTCTAATTGCCACAGATATTGTTCTTTGGATTTGATTTGCTGGTGGGCTCTCCTTTTTCTAAGTCTTGCTGAATTGGGCTCTAATTGTTCTTTGTAAGTAGTCCTTCTTTAATGCTAGCGTAACTCCAAGGAGGAAATCTGTTGTTTTCCAGTTCTTTTGATCTAACATTTATTCTACTTTCTCAACATTTTCATGCCATCCATGATCTCCTTGTATTTTTTCCTCAGCCACCCTAAATACCAGTCTCCTTCCATTTATTTATTTAATTTTTGGCAATTAATAAATGCTCTTTCCCCCAATTCCCTTCATCCGGTGCTGAGTCGGTGGTTTTGCTTTTGTCAGTTCTTTCAGTTACAAAACATGTGGCTTTGCCATGGTTGATTATAACTGACTAGCAATATTTATATAACATTTCATCTCCAGGGCTTTTCCACATGTCTTTAAGACCTCTTTTGTGGGCTTCTTTTTTCCCCTTTGGCATGCAGCATATTCAAGCATCAATTATTTCCCACTTCAAACATATTTCCTATCTTTTTTTCCTTCTTAAATATTCCTTATTAGCTCTTCTTGAATTCCAGTTCTTCCTCTTTCCACTGTGTCTCAGCTCTTACTGAAACATCTCCCCAATTATGCAGGATTTCCTGCCCTACTTGGACAGGAATCAGCCCTTTAGGATCTTAAAAAGGCATCAAAAGGACAGGAAGCGTGAATACTGTCCTCACTTGACATGGCATATTTATGCCTATAGCACAGTTCAAGGTTAATTTGCTTTTAATTTCTAAAATGTTTATTTGTTTATTTGGGAACACCAGGTCTTAGCTGCAGCTCTCAGGATCTTCCATCTTCACTGAGGCATAAGAGGTCTTTTAGTTGCAGCATGTGGAATCTAGTTCCCTGACCAGGGATTGAACCAGGGCCTCCTGCATTGGGAGTACAGAATCTTAGCCACTAGACCACCAGGGAAATCCCTCTCATTTTTTAACTGTAGTTTTCACCTTCCGTGTTTTTCTCCAAAGCTCTTGTTCTGAGGGGAGAATGAAGTTGAGAAT
This sequence comes from Ovis aries, assembly GCF_016772045.2. Classification (NCBI taxonomy): domain Eukaryota; kingdom Metazoa; phylum Chordata; class Mammalia; order Artiodactyla; family Bovidae; genus Ovis; species Ovis aries. The sequence goes on along the minus strand of NC_056063.1, from coordinate 69,841,245 downwards.
GACACAAAGGCCAAATCCTTAAGTAATCAAAGAAGATCTGAAAATGCCTTCCCAGGCGGCACTAGTGGTAAAGAACCTGCCTGCCAATGAGGAGACATAAGAGACTCGGGTTCAATTCCTGGGTCAGGAAAATTCCCTGGAGGAGGGCATGGCAACCCACTCCAGTATTCTTGCCTGGAGGATCCCATGCACAGAAGAGCCTGGTGGGCTTACGGTCCATAATGTCACAAAGAGTCGGACACTGAAATGACCTAGCACACAAGAATGATGAAGTCTCATGAGTCAAGACCACCTCAGAAAAGTTTGGTGGTTTTATCAATTATCTGTATAAGAATTAATAAAATATTCAAACAAACATTTGGTTTTTCAGAACCAACAAATTTCAAAACAGAAACAGAACTTCAAGAGTCATTAAAACTGCTCCTTCTGAAGACAGCCAGTCCTTCTGAAACAAACGCACGAACCCAATATTTTACATTTCTTTCTGAAAGTATACATGAATTTTAGAAAATTGTCCACGTTTGGTTAACAATCTCTTAAAAAAAAGAAAAAAGAGGTAACACAATAATTTCTACATTATCATTCTATCTGACTTCCAGTTTTGAAGATTTTTTTTCTAAGTGCAAAAGCATTCAGATGTACAAACCTTTTTTCAAGCCCAGGTTTCTGCCTTGCTACATCTGAAAACAAGCTGAAACATGAATTTCTGGTGGGAAACCAAACCCCTAAATGTTATGATCAAGCATCTGGATGAATGGTTTGGAAACCAACCTGAACATTTTGTAATACTGATAATCGTAGAAAGTAAAAATCTAAGAATATACAGGAGAACTCTTTGGGTAGCTCTGTAAAAACTATAGGCTTCCCTGGTGGCTCAAGCAGTAAAGAATCCGCCTGCAATGCAGGAGACGTAGGACACTGCAGGTTCGATCCCTGAATTGGGAAGATCCCCTGGAGGAGAGCAGGGTAACCCAATCCAGTATTCTTGCCTGGAGAATCCCCCTGGACAGAGAGGAGCCTGGTGGGCTACTGTCCATGGGGTCACAAAGAGTCAGGCAGGACTGAAGCAACTGAGCACACACACACATAAAGACTATGCCTTTTTAGTAAGATTGAATTCAAATGATAACTTTGACACTAAGACGGTATAAAGAGCCATTTAACAATGATTCAGCAACTTCCTTTTTGTCAGAAATAAAAGGAAGATGGCTCTATTTTCTTCTTTGAACCTGGACAGTACCAGTTAAGTGTGTGCTGGCCCAATAGGGAATTTTAATGCCAAGGTCACTCCTCCTGTTGTTAGGAAGAAAGGACTACTATCTTGGTGACTCTGCTGTTAAGTAAGAAAATCTCTACTCCCCAGGGTATAGCAGGGCAGTGGTGGTTCACCAGAAAGGCAGATGCTCTCTCCTCCCATCAGTGGAGAAATCCTAGACCACGCCTCCTTTCATAACAATAAAGAGCCTTCTTAAGCAGAGCAAGACAGATAGTCTTCTCTGCTGACAAGGAAGACCAGAGGTTTAGTAAACCCTACAATGGATTCACTGCTTATGCTCATTTGTGGAGAGTACAAGATGGTAGAGTACAAGAAGGTACAACTGGCACTTTGATCACCTGAGAGGGCTGCAGCATTCCTTCATCCTTCAAACCAAGACAGCTCTGTAACACTAAACAGTTAATTCTCAGCTAGTATCCAATCAGACCTGAGTAACAACCTTAATAACAGAATCTTAGTAATAAGAATAGCTCTAATTTTTTATACATTTTCACTGTATTAGGCCTACACAAAGTGTTTTTACTGGTGTAGTCCAATTTCATTGTCACAATCACTGTATAAAATCAATATCCTTTTTAAGGAGAAAGAGCTAGTAATCTCTGGGACTTCCCTGGTGATACAGTGGTTAAGGCTTCAGCTTCCAGTGCAGAAGGCGCAGGTTTGATCCCTTGTCTGGGAGCTAAGATTCCACATGCCTTTTGGTTAAAAAAAAAATAATAATAAGAGAGAAGCATATTGCAACAAATTCAATAAAGACTTTAAAAATGGTCCACATAAAAAAAGAAGTCTAAAAAAAAAAAAGTTCATAATCTGAGAGGTTGAAAACATTCTCCAGTTGTCTTATTCCAAAACTTCTGCTCTGGTCTACCATGGTGTACTTACTCCAGCTTGAATTGCTGTACAAATAGGTATGGTTTCTGGGATATCTGTATCAAATATTGCTCAAAGGGATATTTGTATCAAACATTGCAATTGGGTGGGACTCATTTTTTCAATTCAGATTTTCTGGTGTGGTCTTTGTCGCAATAGCATTGATGCCCCATTTCTACTCATTGCCTTGGACCCCGCCCTCTACACAGTCAACGTATGCACATTCTCAAGGGACATATAAATTAGGCCCAATATTGGTTATACATTTTATCCTCTACAAGGAAGATTATGAAATAATTTTAAAATTTAAATGACATTTTACAATCATAAACATTAAAGTAATTTGTAGCATACACTAAAAGCAAAAAGTGCTATATAAATGCTAAACAATAACATTGTAAAGCACATATATTTCGTGATAATGAGTACTATATAAATGCTAAGTAGAATAAAATAGAAAATGTAGTGTTTTGAATTGGCTCATGAATGTATCAGGCTTCTTGTGTTCCATACATACAAAAAATTATACTTAAGCCTTGAAGCAAAAAGTCAAAATCAAATACTTATCTTTAAAAAAATTTTTAGAGCTGTGCTAGTCATTATAATACTGCAATTCTCTAAATCATGGTGTATCTAGGGAAAAGGGACATTTTCTAGTTATCTATTATTGGGTAATAAATCATCCCAAACTTTGGTGACTTAAATCAACAAGCACTTTATTATGCTCAAAATCTATGGATTGCCAGGGCTCAGTTAGGCAATTCTTCTGCTCGACATGGTTCACACTGGACTGTAGTCATTTGGAGGCTCAGCAGGCTTGGAATACCCAAGATGGCTCATTTGCATGTCTTCTGGTTTGTACAAGCTGTTGACTGACTGTTCAGCTAAAGGTCAACTGGAGTGTCTCTGTTCTCCTACAGTGATCTCTCTATGAGACTAGGCTTCTCAGACCACGATGACTGGGAACGTTCCAAGCAGACAAGCCCCAGTGTACAGGCAGCTTATTGAACCTCTGCATCTACCAAGCCTGCTAATGCGTCGTTGGCTGATACAAGTCAAGAGACCAAGCCTAGAGTCAACATGGAAAAGGTCTACACACAGTATGAATACCCAATGGGGTGCTTAAACAGGAGCAACCATTGCAACAGTCCACCACAGACAGACCTATCATCAGCTTTGCAAATACTCTGATATCCCAGAGTGGCACCAAAACAGATGACACCAGCACCATCATGGCAAAGAACTAGAATACAAACTTGCAGAGGGTAAAGCAACCATTCGCCAGGTACAAGGGACCTCAGTTATGGCCTGTGTTAAACGACAATGCCAGGCTAGATGAGGTGTTAGTGACTGAAGAAGGATAGCATTGAAGTGCTATTGATGAAGGACTTTGGCATCTATAGCACTCCATAACACTACTGTATTATTACTTAGGAATACTACATTCAGCTATAAGAAGCATAAAAGACAATTCCAGTGGCTTTAAAAAATAGTCACTTATTTTTCTCACATAATAGGAAGTCCAAAAACAGATGATTACTCAAATTGGTTCTATAATTCACTAATGCAATTTAGGGCCTTTTCTGCATGGCCACAACATTGCTACCCCTGCTCCAGCTATTACATCTGAGATCAAAGCAGAAGGGAGAGAGGGAGGAGCCAGCATCAACCCTTGTGGATGCAAAAGCTATCCTAGAAGTTCCAGGTAGCTTTCTCTTGCGTCTCCTTGGCCAGAATTGGTTACCCTAGCCACAAATGAGGCAGAGAAATGGAGTAGTAAGTTGGACACTTGGCTTACTTATTAAAGTATATCAATATATAACATTAATTATATTTTATTAATATTAAATATATTAAAGTATAATGTTAATGTTATATATATTAAAGTATATCAGCATGCTGTTAACAACACAGTTGAGGGAGCTACATTGGTTGCAAAATTGGGATTTCCCTGGTGGTCCAGTGGTTAAGACTCTGCCCTTCCAACTCTAGGAGCTATAGGTTCAATAGCTGGTTGGGGAACTAAGATCCTGTATGCTATGTGGTGTGGCCAAAAACTAGAAAGTAAATTTTAAAAAACATAGTGTCTGTTACAACTGTGATTTTTAGAAATGACCCCAGAAAAAGGGGAAACCCTGACGTATCTGAGATAAAGCATTACAATCTTAATAGAATGAAGGCTTGAAATCTAAATTAAGTTATTCTAAAGAAAAACAAACTTACATGCAACTACTATGATTAGATAATGTCTTTAAAGGGCTAGTCCCTGGCAAAGAGCAAGTAAGTGTTAGCTGTTGTGGTAAAGATGATGTAATAGCGGCAGAGATGAAGATATTAATTATTATTACAACTGGCATGAGATAAATTAAGGTTTCCCCATTCATCCAACAAAAACTTACTGAGCTTTTTCTTTAAACAAGAACCTTTCCAATTCAAATTCCAGGAAACAAAGAGTTTAATGGGTGATTCATGTGATTAGGGAAAAATATAAGGTTGGAAACAGTATTGAGAGAAAAGGATATGTACTTTGGAAAGACAGCCCTAATAATTCAGAATGTAATTCATTCTCTTCAGGAATAAAACCATGGGCATAGAAAACATCATGACCACAATAGAAAGTTTTTTTGCTGCATTAATAATTTCCATAAAAATAATGGTAAACTTTTGATTGGAAATACAGATACAAACGTAGAATTGAGGCAAGCGGGACTATTACTGTTTAAAAACTTGTCAGTGTTTGGTTGTTCGGTGGTCTTGTTTGCTTTGTTTTGGTTTTTAGATTCAGCAAATAACTAAAGCTGGTACAGAAAACCACATACACACAAATTGCTTTGCCAGAATGTCTTCGCTGTGGGGCTATGTCTGCTCTTTGTAATAAAAAAAGACACAGGTTGCTGTCAAGCTCAGGCAGGTCTCCCCTGTGCCAGCTCTAAGGGCCCAGAATGAAAATGGAAACCAGAACAGGAAGCAGAAGTCCTAAAAAGTGCATGGAAGTTCTCTGGGTGTAAGAGGAGGACATGGGTTGAAGAGAATGGGGCTGGAGTGGTGGGGAAGGTTAACAAAACAGATTCCATGGAGGGACAGGGCAGAAAATGAAACACAAATGATCGTTTGGAAACGAGTCAGGAAAACCACAGATAGAAGGTAGCTAAGTGTTACTGAGAGCAAAATGAAAAACCCTTCCTTAGATAGGAGAGCTTTGTCTGAAGTCTCCCAAAAGAGAAACGGAAGGAAGGAAAAGGAAAAGAGGCAAAGGTGGGGGGTGGGTAGAAGAAACCATCAATAAAGGGACCATGAGAAGCCAGTCTAGCAGAGTGTGAGTCCCAGGAGAAGGAGGAATACTGGAAAGAGCACACTGCTAGGTAGAGAGAAGGATGCAATGCCCAGGTGATTTTAAGAAGGGGAAGGCAAAATGAAATTTAGAGAGCTCTTTGAAATCATGAAATATGGGAAAAGAATAATTTTTACTAATTAAAGATGCAATCCAATGTTAATATTTGATGAAAATATTCTGTCTAAAAGCTAGTACTAAGTCTGCCATCCTAGAAGAGAAACAATGCAAGCTTCAGTACAGGGAATGAAGTTGTTCAAAATACATAAGATGAGGTAAAGAAGATATGGGATCATTCATAAGAACTACGAAAAAGAAAAGAATCTGATTTCAAATCCAACAACTCTTACTTCAGTTCCGACTATAACTCAGATCCCTCACACACAGGGAAAGGAATTGCACACGTGTCTGGGAAAATGATGATGAGTTGGAAGTAACCTAAAAGTAACGCTTGATCCATCAAATCTTTAGAGGCAGTTTGAAAGAGAATGGAATTAGTTATATATACGTCTTAATAGCCTGGAACACGAGTATATAAAAGTAGGCCTGCAGAACTTGTAAAATGTGTTGACAAATGGTAATTAAGGTTGAAAAATGGGACTTAGGCTTCCTTTTCTAGTTATACTATTCACTGAGAGTTTATTCATTCTTTCAGTTGTTCAAGCATCAACTAGGTATTTGAGGTCAATTTTGTACCAAGCCCTGGCCCAGAGGCTGGAGTTTAACAGTCAGGTAACAAAGAGTCTCTGCCAATGAGAAAACAGTCTCATGGGAAGGAATAGATACCTCTTAATACAGGAAAGGTAGGAAGGAAACACATTTTTGAGGTGTCTGCTATGTGATAAGTGCTGTGCAATGTGTTAAGTACTAGCACGTATGACTTCATACACGATCGCAGTTAAAGTCAGTTTCTTAAAAAGTGGAAAATTTGTCAGGGGCTCAGAACATTGTTCACTCTCAATATTTAACATGTTGAAAAATTCTCAAATGATTTTATCTTTAGTGATCTGTATGGAAGAGGTTTCACTGGGCAAAGGAGGAAAGTGGTCTGGCAGGATCTAACCAGTCTAACCATCCTTCGGTGACAAAATCTGGAAGAGTGTTTTAACCTTGAAATTATGGAAATAACAGAAGGGATCATGCAAAGAATTCAAGCTACAATGTATAAGGACAAAAGGTGTTTTATTACGTACATAATATTGTCATAGCTATACGTGTACTTGGGTGTCCCGGGTGGTGCTAGTGGTAAAGAACCTGACTGCCAAAGCAGGTGACATAGAGACATGGGTTCAGTCCCTGGGTTGGGAAGATTCCATGGAGGAGGGCATGGCAACCCACTCCAGTATTCTTGCCTGGAGAATCCCATAGACAGGGGAGCCTGGTGGGCTATAGTCCATGGGGTCGCAAAGGGTCAGACACGACTGAAGCGACTGAGCTCATAAAGAAATAAAACAGGTCACTTGCAAGACTGTAGTATGGGACAATTGGTCCTATTGAATTCTAGTTTGTTTCTGAACTTATGGTTGCCCAAGGGAAGATGGAGGGAGGAGATAGTCAAGGAGTTTGGGTTAGACATATACACATAGCCATATGTAAAATGGATAACCATTGAGGTCCTAATGTATATCACATTGAATTCTGTTCAATGTTCTGTGGCAGCCCAGATGGGAGGAAAGTTTGGGGAAGAATGGATACATGTCTATATATGGCTGAGTTCCTTTCGCTGTCCATCTGAAACTATCACAACATTGTTAATCTACTAAGTTGTTGCTGTTGTTTTTCAGTTGCTTAGTCATGTCCTACTCTTTACGAACCCCTGGACTGCAGCACGCCAGGCATCCCTGTCCTTCACTGTCTCCTGGAGTTTACTCAAATTCATGTCCATTGAGTTAGTGATGCTATCTAACCATGTCATTGTCATAATCATTTATATTCCAATAAAAATAAATAAATTCTAGCTTGTCCCAGAATCTATGTATGCATATATCATTTCCCCACATCAGGAACAAGACATTTATGAAAAGTACTGGCATAGATGTCTTTTAAGGTGAATGAAGGTTTAGGCATGAGGTCAGTCCTCCAGGTGCTTGCCAAATATTAAGGGCAAGAAATCCTGCAAATACTGCTTGGTACTCCCTAGGACCCAGTTTTCATAGGGTTGCTGTAGTCTGAAGTCCTCACTGCTTGGTTAAGTGTGTGGTCTGGTGTAACACCATTCCAGGCTTGGTTCCCTCTCCAGATGTAACTGATCGGTGGGCTGAAGTCCTCTGGTCCTCTATGCAGTTTGGTAAACAAGGGCTTGCCTGTCACCCTTCATTATGCTTCTTCAAAGGATGGTTGCCACTTTACCTGGTAACAGCTTTCTTTCTGAGTGCTACTCAGGTAAAATAATCTTTCACCACCAAGGCTGCTATTTCCTTCATGCAAGAAGAGACATTTATCTTGCCACTAATGGATAATTAATTTTAAAAATGTATATTATGACACAATTAGAAAAAAAAAAGTCAAGCTGGACAATGGGCCTAAATGTCCCTTCTTCAAATTGACTCCTATTTAGCTCTTCCAATGTCATCCCAAACACAGATAACTTTTCTTTCATGAATTGTTCTCCTGAATGATTTATATGTGTCGTGTTATCTGAGGCTCTCTCCGTTCCCCCGGTGGATTTAGCCAGCCATCAGCTGCATAATTGTTAATTTTACCACTATAAAAGGTTCTGATGCAGAAGAGATAAGGTATTGGTGGAAGAATTAATTGAAATGTATCTCCCAATCACACTAGTCTCCCACTACTGGTTTCTCACACAAAAATTATACATTAGGTTTAAGGTTAAATAAATTTACATCTTTGCCACTCAGAAAGCTTTGGGTCTAGTTGTAAATGGAAATGTTAATTGTTTCTAACACTCATGAAGGTTTTTCACCCTGAGAACAATTCCAGGGACTATACAGGCCACGGTCCAATGCACATTTTCATAGGTTGGGAAGCTCCTACAGGCAGAAGAGGACAAGAGATAAGGTGGGAAGAGGAGTAATGGGAAAGGAAATGAGAGAGAGGAGAAAGGAGGAAGACTGAGAAGACATCAAATAATATGGATGATCTGTGACTAAATCTGCAACCCTCTTTTTACACCTCTCAATACTCATTAGGATTTTCCAGACTTTCTACGCAGCCAAGCAAAGGAGTATGAGCTAATTATACAGGTAACTTTTTGATCCCTACATTCCCTTTCTAAGACTGTGTAAGTGTACCCAGGGGATGATCTAACAGGCCTTTGGGACCATTAAGATACTTGAAGTCATATTAATAGAAAGGAAAAGCATGTTAAATGTAAGTTATTGGTGACTTTTGGTTTCCCATCTACAAAGCTGAATGCTCCTCTCAAGCCAACCAAGCAACAAACCTCTGAGTATTGGGGATGTGGGCTTCCCAGGTGACGCAGTGGTAAAGAATCTGCCTGCCGATGCAGAAGGAGCAAAAGACTCAGGTTCGATCCCTGGGTGGGAAAGATCCCTTAAAGTAGGAAATGGCAACCTGCTCTAGTATTCTTGATTGGAAAATTCCATGGACAGTGGAGCCCGGCCAGGGGGTAGCTACAGCCCATGGGGTCTCAAAGAGTCAGATGTAACTGAGTGACTAAGCATGCATGCTGCTGCTGCTAAGTCTCTTCAGTCGTGTCCGACTCTGTGCGACCCCATAGATGGCAGCCCAGCAGACTCCCCCGTCCCTGGGATTCTCCAGGCAAGAACAATGGAGTGGGTTGCCATTTCCTTCTCCAATGCATGAAAGTGAAAAGTGAAAGTGAAGTCACTCAGTCCCACCAGGCTCCTCCATCCATGGGATTTTCCAGGCAAGAGTACTGGAGTGGGGTGTCATTGCATATACAGACACATATATGCCAGTGGAGGGTTTGGTCCATGGAGCTCATAGATGGGAGTATAAGAATATTTCAAGAAAAGCTCATTGTATTCACTCACTCATTTCACTCAACATACATTTCACGAGCACCTACTAAGTGCCTGCCACTGAGCCACCCACTATGATTGGGCCACTACTTAGATAAACTGAGTCCTTGGCCCGAAGAAACTCATAGAACAACTGTGCAGAGGGGTAATAAGGAAACCATCACAGAGAGTAGTGTGGTTCAGCTGGTAAAGAATCCGCCTGCAATGCAGGGGACCTGGGTTGGATCCCTGGGTTGGGAAGATCCCTTGGAGAGGGAAAGGCTACCCACTCCAGTATTCTGGGCTGGAGAATTCCATGGACTGTATAGTCCATGGGGTCGCAAAAAGTCAGACACGACTGAGTGACTTTCACAGAGAGTAAGAAGCCCTGGCCACTATGGGAAGCCCAGGGGAGGGACAACAGGAACAGTTTCAACTCTTACTGTCATTGTTTTCAAATAAAAATGACACTGGATTTTACAAATCAGGCCAATCTCCAGGCACATTTTCCACATATCCAAACCTTCACCACTGCCCATTTCTGCCCAGCTTGCATTTCTAAAGTGGCATACCCATTTCTGGTAGACTATATAGCTAGATCCCCAAAACTGTAAGGAAGCACTTTCAAAGCCCCCTCACCTTTAGCTGGATTTAACCAGTCCATCTAGTCTGTTTTTCTTAAACATGAAAGCTGGAAACTGCTAAGTGGTGAAGGGTATTATCACTTGAATGACATTTTATCGCTTAGTAAAATACTAAACATCTCGCTTTCATATTGCATATTGAGTCTTCAGCAAACAAAAAGAGCATGCTCAAGTCTTTTTCTTTTTTTTGGCCACACAGCAGATTCACGGATTATGTGCCTATAATTTTAGGACACAAAGGCTCAGCTTCTTAAAGCCCAAAGAAATGCCAACTGATCTGTGAACATACTTATATATTACGTATTGTATTAAGACATGAGTGTCATCCAAGCCTTCCTATAATGAGGCTCAAAGATGGCCTATCTGGGGTCAGGAATGGGGAAATTTTACTCATTACTGTCGGTAGAATATAATTCCTCCTTCACAGCAATCTGTGTCTCTAATTGCATTTTCTTTTTAAAGCTCAATGTAGGTAGGTAGATCTATAGACAGAATTACAATACAGGCATTGAGAACCAATGATTTTCTAAGCCAGAAATATTAGGTATTTAATTTTGCTTTTTAAATCCATGCTATGGTGGGCTCTTATGAATACAATAGAGAAAAGAGTTATGTCCTAATCAGTTTATAAGATAGTATGGAGAAAATGGATAATAGACCAACCAGATGTATAAATACTATAATACAAAGAAACCTAATCTACTGCAAAGCTGTAATTTAATCCTTCTATAACACAAGAGTATTGAAAATGGGCTTATGAATAGCTAAAGAATGAATAAACTGAACTTTATAGCTTTGGCTAAGTTAAAAATGTTCAATCTTAATTTACAGCTTTTACAAATTAGTATTTAATTTTACATAAAGAGAAATCATGGATTATACTGACAGAAGAGATTATTTATAAATAGTAACCTAAATATCTAAAAATATTAACCTAAATATCTAAAAATATCTTAATGTCAGCAAGGGTGAAAATGATTTGTCCAGGCATTGGGATCTGGGTGCATATGTATATTCGTCTAAAAAAGGGTAAAAATGAATGACTATAATGTGAAATAGCAAAATGTCACCTTTTAATATTTTGCTTTGTTATGTGAATTACAATAATAGATAGCCAAGGTTATATTTATAAAATAATGTCTACAAAAGAAGGTAACCTTGCAATCAATGAAAATACTAATTGACTTTCTTCTTTTTAAGAGTAATGAAAAGCTGAGCTATGAACACAATGAGACTTTAGAATAGGTGAATAAAATAAACAGAAGTCTGTTATGACTTAAGAAAGATTATCTTTAATCAAACCCAATGTTTGCAATCTTATGCAAACTTTTGTTAGTGAGTTTTGAGTTACTCTCTCTAAAATTCCATTCCACACTAATGGTACTTTATTTTCCTCATGTTTCTAGTCTCCACTGGTTTTCTCATTGTTTACCCACAGTCTCTCTTGACTCTCCTCTTCTTTTTAGCCTTCTCTTATTCTCCTTCATCCTTTAACCTCCCTTCCATCCCATGCTGCTAAGTCACTTCAGTCGTGTCCGACTCTGTGCCACCCCATAGATGGCAGCTCACCAGGCTCCCCGGTCCCTGGGATTCTCCAGGCAAGAACACTGGAGTAGGCTTCCATTTCCTTCTCCAATGCATGAGGAACTGAATGAAATTGTAACAAACACCATCTCATCAGCTTCCAATAGCACTGGGCTTCCTAGTATGCAGATTAAAACCCTGTGTCCAAACATACTGGAAACATATGAAAAGTAGATAGGGAGAAGGTTACCAAAAGGAAAGATGAGTCTGAATTACACTTGCTGGCTTTCCTATGATCTCTCTCTCTCAACTCCCTATAAATAAGGAGATGCGGGTATGTTTTGTTTTACCTGTGTATTCCCAGTAGCATATATATATACATATATTATACATTATAGTTATTTGATCAATAATGATGTACCTATGGAAGCCAATCAAGTGAAAATAAAACATCTCAGCTGTTGCATTGGTTTCCAAACTTGCTGGATAATATAATAGAAGGACGAGTTCATGGTCCAAAAACTTCTCATATGGGATAAAAACATAAATGCTAACTGCATCAGAAATAGAACCTGGCTATAAAAGTGGGGTAAATACATGCAATACACATTGGAATAAAACATTTATATGTTTATGATGGCGATAAAGGAGGCAATAGATAAGAGTTTTGGTCACTGCAGATCAGTCATGTTCTATGTTCAGTACATAAGTGACTCCTGACATATCAAATCTAAATATGCTATCACTTTAGCAGGAGATCCATTTGATATTTCTATATATGAATGTGTTTCAGAGACCATTTACCTTGCACTCTTATTTGCTTACATATTTTTCTGAGCAGTCTAAAGAGGGACTTCAATGTCATCAAAATATAACACAGTGACAATTGATATACCAAAATGATTTGGTAAAATTTGGATTACTAAAGGATAGCATGGTTAAACATTATCAACTGTGGATTTTTTAAAAGTCTGAATACCCTCATGGAAATTGAAGAAAAAAGGGAGGTTATAAACTCAACCTGTGGCAATGTACCCAAATCACTTTACCAAAATTATTTTGCAGAATATAAAAATGCCTTTGAAACTGCTGTAATTGGGTGTCAAAAATAATACAATACTAACTGAAGTCTAATTAAAGTGACTATATGATGGCAAGTGGCTTCCCTGGTGGCTCAGCAGTAAAGAATCTACCTGCCAATGAAGGAGACGTGGGTTGGATCCCTGGGTCGGGAAGATCCCCCCAAAAAGGAAATGGCAACCCGTTCCAGTGTTCTTCCCTGGGAAATCCCATGGATAGAGGAGTCTGGAGGGCTACAGTCCATGGGGTCACAAAGAGTCAAATATGGCTCAAGGACTAAACAACAACAATATGATGGCAAAGTGCATAATATTTGGGATGTGAATAGGCAAAATAATTTTATTTATCAGACATTTAAAGATATAAAATTAAAAATGGGACAAGAACGTGGTTATTTCAGCAGATTGTCAGTTCCACTTCCTCTCCAAACCAACCAACCAAGAAATAAGCAGCATGAAAAAATAAACAAGCATCATGAAAACAAGGGGGAATAAAAGTGTTTAGATTAAAAGACACTAAAGAGACTGGAATCGTATGTAATGTGCAGGACTCGTTGAGATACTGATTTGAGCTAAATCAGCAATTTTAAAAAAATTTAGTGGAAAATGCATATAGGACTTCCCTGGCAGTGCAATAGATAAGAATCCACCTGCCAGTGCAGAGGACATGGGTTTGATTCCTGGTCTGGGGAGATTCCACATGCCTCAGAGCAACTAAGAGCACAATGCTTGAAGCCCGTACTCTAGAGCTTGTTCCCTGCAGCCAGAGAAGCCATTCCAATAAGAAGCCCATGCGTCACAATGAAGAGCAACCCCTGCTCGCTGCAGCTAGAGAGAAGCCCGGGTGCAGCAATGAAGACCCAGTCCAACATAAATCAATCAATCAATTAAATTAAGTATATATATATATCATAAACAAAACTTCAAGGTGCCATTTCAATCAACACGTTTAACACTTTGCTGCTTTGCTTGCTAATATGTAAATGTGTAGACATATACACAAAACTGCTCACCTTTTATGCAATAGTCCCTGTTAACAGGCTTCAAGAGGAGGCAGTTCTCATCAGGGTTAGAGGTACAGACTTTTAATACAGACTCACAGCCTCCCAGTGCCGGCTCCCTCCATACTGATCATATGGCTCCAGAGTGTGTGGGGCTTATTCATTTCATCTCTCTGAGTCTGTTTTCTCACCTGTGAAATGAGAATAATACTATTCAACCTTATTGAGGTGTTGAGTGAATTTAACGTAACTGGTGCTTGTACAGGTTTCAGCCCAGGGACTAAGACTCAGCTGCAGCCACACAGTAGATGGTCAGTGTACTAGTTTCTTATTTCTGCTGTAACAAATTACTACAAACTTTGGCTAAAACAACACAGATGGGGAGGTCAGAAGTCTGAAATTAGTCTTATGGGCCTTGGGCTCAATCGAGGTGTCAGAAGGGCTGCTTTCCGTCTGGAGGCAATAGGAAGGCTCTTGCTTTTTCCAGTTTCTAGAAGCCACCGGCACTTCTCGACTCCTGTCCCTTTAGTCCCCCAACTTCTGCCTCCATGGCCACATCTCCTTCTCTGACTCTGATCCCCCTACTTCCTCCGTAGGACTGTGTGATTACACTTGAACCAGTGTTAGTCGCTGAGTCGTGTCCGACTCTTTGAGACCCCATGAACTGTAGCCTACCAGGCTCCTCTGTCCATGGGATTCTCCATGCAAGAATACTGGAGGGGGTAGCCATTCCCTTCTCCAGGGGATCTTCCTGACCCAAGGATCGAACTTGGGTCTCAACGCACTGCAGGTGTATTCTTTACTGTCTGAGCCACCAGGGAAGACCTGGTGGACTCCAGGGGAAGACACTAGCCCCACCCAGATAAACCAGAACAACCCCTTTATCTCAAAGGTCTTAACTTAATCACATCTACAAAGCCTTTTTTCCAACATAAGGTAACATATCCACAGGTTCCTGGGAATAAGCTTTGGATGTCATCGAGGGTGAGTGTGAATGTGGTCACCACAGTCAGAACTGTGGACATCATCGGCTTCTAGGCTTTATTACAGAAGGTGACATCTTTGTTTTTATTTTCTTCTCTATATAAGAAGGACAGAACGAAACATTTACCATCACTCCCCAGGAGATCTGTCCTCAAGAAAAGGAGAATTGGTCTTTCGGTTGTTAATGATTCAGGCTCCAGTTCTCATGGACCAGGAACATTTACTGCGGATGATTGCAAGAAAGGGCAGAGCTGCAGCAGGATTTGAGAGATTTTGAAAAGCTAGTGGCAGAAAGGAGTCCCCTCAGGTTGGGGGAGAGGATGAGCCGCAGAAAGGAGAAGGACCCATGAGTCCTGGGACAGCAAGGTTGCCAGGAACATGGTCCCCTATAAGCCTGTTATTTACCTGATGATCTCAGTTCCAAATCTCCCTTCTATATTTTGACCTATGATGCAAGAACTAGGACTCTAAAATTTCATTTCCCAGACTCCTTTGTCATCTGGCATCCTTGCTGTGCTCTGCCATAGGAGGACTCTAGGGGCAGATTAAAAGAGGGAAGGAGGGCATAAAAAACCCACCTTCCTCTTTTGGGGTCTTGTCTGCACGACCCCAACAACAGCAGTTGGCTTCCGCTTCCACATTCTTTTTATGTAACCAGCATCAGCCTCATCATTCCAAGGTTCCACCATCATTCCACGGTTCACGTTCCAAGGTACGTGTTACCTCCTACTTAGAAATCTAAGAACAGATTCTGCCAGATCCCTTCCAGGCTTCTAGATCCTGGTATACCCATTCTCCTTTTATTTTTCTATTGCTAGAGGTGGTGGTGGCTTCCTGTATTATCTCTGGTTACTCTGATTTCTATTTGCTCTTTCAGTCTTTCATCACCTATGAAACAAATTCCATATCAAATTCCTTTTATTTGAACAACCTAGTGTGGCTTCTGTTTACCTGATGAGACCTAACTGATATCCAAGTCCCACACTTGACTCGGATCCCTGAACTCCAGACACTGGAAGTCACGGAAGGATCCAAAGGGTTGAATGGCCCTGCAGGAATTTGATGATGTTCAAGTGATGTTCATGTTCTGTCACTCTGTCCTCAAAGCCAAGATCAAATTCATTCATGGAAAATAAAGAGAAGCAGCAGATCTTTCACACCTAAGCACACACATTGAGATGAAAACCACTATTCCATTATTAAAGACCATCTCCTCAGGCAATACACTCCACTATTCTTGCCTGGGAAATCCCATGGACAGAGGAGCCTGGTGGCTACAGTCCATGGGGTTGCAAACAGTCAGACATGTCTTAGCAACTGAGCACACACTCATGTAGGCAAATACATTTTCTTGCTTCTCAGCTCTTGAGATAACCAAATTTCCCACATTTGGTATTCATGTCTTTTTCTAAAAAAATAGAAGTTTAGGGCTTTTATTTCAAGGACTAATTTTCCTGGCTGCTATATTTTAAATTCTTATTTTCCCTAGTCCTTATTTTATAAACCAGGTAAATATCTATTGCCTGTCTAAGTTGTAAGCATCTTCATAAGGTATATTAAATCATTTTAGGCAGGAAGTAAAGTTTTAATTTATTAGTCATTTAATTAGCTTCCCCATTCAATCTATCAGCAAATATTTTCCACTTGATTTTCTATCTATCTTTCAAATAATTCACGTCATTCCATCCTCACACACACCCAGTGCAGATCATCTAGATACTTCATAGACCTCCAGTTTCCCCTCTGCTCCACGGCCAGAGTCTTCTTTTTAAAGACAAATTCAGTTCAGCTTAGATATCCTGCTATTGTCCATGGATGAAGTAGCCACCTCTTTAAGCAGCTGACATAAGGGTCTCTGTGAAATCTACCTTCTTCCCATCCAGCTTCATTTCTGTCTACTTTAGGCCTTGAATACTGGCCATGTTGGATTTTTATAAGTTTCTCAAACCCCTTTTAAGCTATCTTTTGTCCCTGAGCTTCAAACATGTTTTCAGCACTTTCTAGAACTTTCTTCCCTCTTCTCAACTGTCTCTTTTCAGTTAATACTTACTCATCCTTCAAGTTGTAGGATCAAGTTCACTTCCTCAGGGAAACCTTCTTTGAAAAAATCCCCTATTCCACCAGGGTTGGTTGGAAAATTCTGACTTATATTCCTACAACATTATATGCTTTCTCCTTCGTGAGAGACATCACCCTTGTTGTTATTTGTTTAAATGTATGCTACTTTCATGAAAGCAGGAATTACATCTACCAGGGTCACTGTTTCTAAAATAATGCTTCATACCTAGAGATAATCAAGGAATATTTGCTGAATTAAAGAGGGAATGATCACTTTAAATGTGCCTTTTAGAATCAGATTTTAGGGCAGGTAAAATATCCTGAGAGATTACCAAATCTAATCCATTTATTTTATGAATAAGAAGTTAAATAGTTTGTCTAAGAAAAGTCATATAGTTCCTTATAGATACAAAGTGTTTTAAGCACAGTGAATAAAAAATTGAGTGGGAAAATAATGGCAGAGGCAGATCTAGAATTTACCGCTAATTTTGAAATATTATCCTTGGAGATCCCATATAATTCCATGGACACTGATAAATTACACTAGCATTAAGAAAATAATTACATCCGCTAATAATTTAAGTTTTCGTAGCTTTGTATAAATTATATGTCAGCTTTTCACAGACAAATATTCCTTCTTAAGTTAATTCTCAATGCATTTAACCATAATATTTTTAACCTTTAAGCAGAATTTTCTGTCTCATATAATGAGGTCTGTATTTCTTCTCTGCATTCTTTCATGCCATGGGAACAGTGCTCTCTCTTATGTATTATTTACCTGATAATATCTTCCTTTGTGTTGATAAAAAGTGCCTGAAAAATCCACACAGGATACCATATGATAGGCCATGAAACAATCCAAAACAAATCCTAAAGGTTTGAAATTATACAAAGTACGCAAATCAAATCAAAACTATAATGACAAACCATTTTACACCAACTAGGATAACTGCCATCAAAAAAAACAGATAATAATAAGTGTTGACCAGAATGTGGAAAACTTGGAACACTCATACACTGCTAATAGGAATTTACAATGATATAACTGCTTTGGAAAATAGTTAGGATAGTTATTATTATTAATATTCTCCAGATGAGGAGTTCATCAAAAGGTTAAACACAAGAGTTGCCATATGACCAGCAAGTTTATTGCTAGGCATACATACCAGAAAAATTAAAATGGATATTCATACAAAAACTTCTACATAAATGTTCATGGCAGCATTATTCATAATAGCCAAACTGTAGAAACAACCAAAATGTCTGTCAAGTGACTAAATGATAAATAAAATACAGTATATTTAATCACAGTCAGTCACTTTAGTTGTGTCCGGCTCTTTGCAACCCTTGGACTGTAGCCCTCCAGGCTCCTCTGTCAGTGGAATTCTCCAGATGAAAATACTGGAGTGGGTTGCCATAGAATACATTCAACAGTAAAACTGAATAAATCATTCTTACATGATTTAACACGGATAAACCTTGAAAACATTCTGGTGAGTGAAAGAAGCCACTCAAAAATGCCCACTTATTAAATTATCATATTTATATGAAATGTCCAAAATAGGCAAAGCATGAACTCCTTATTGCCAAATTCAGACTTGAAGAAAGCAGCGAAAACCACTAGACCATTCAGGTATGACCTAAATCAAATCCCTTATGATTATCCAGGGGAAGTAGGAAATAGACTTAAGGGACTAGATCTGATAGACAGAGTGCCTCATGGACTATGGACAGGAGACAGGGATCAAGATCATTTCCAAAAAAAAGAAATGCAAAAAAAACAAAATGGCTGTCTGAGGGGGCCTTACAAATAGCTGTGAAAAGAAGAGAAGCAAAAAGCAAAAAAGAAAAGGATATACCCATCTGAATGCAGAGTTCCAAAGAATAGCAAGGAGAGATAAGAAAGCCTTCCTCAATGATCAGTGAAAGAAATAGAGGAAAACAATAGAATGGGAAAGACTCTTTAAGATAATTAGAGACACCAAGGGAACGTTTTATGCAAAGACGGGCTCAATAAAGGACAGAAATAGTATGGACCTAACAGAAGCAAAAGATATTAAGAAGAGGTGGCAAGAATACACAGAAGAACTGCATAAAAAAGATCTTCATGACCCAGATAATCATGATGGTGTGATCACTCACCTAGAGCCAGACATCCTGGAATATGAAGTCAAGTGGGCCTTAGGAAGCATCGCTAAGAACAAAGCCAGTGGAGGTGATGGAATTCCAGTTGAGCTATCTGAAATCTTAAAAGATCATGCTGTGAAAGTGCTGCACTCAATATGCCAGCAAATTTGGAAAACTCAGCAGTGGACACAAGAATGGAAAAGGTCAGTTTTCATTCCAATCCCAAAGAAAGGCAATGCCAAAGAATGCTCAAACTACCGTACAATTGCACTCATCTCACACACTAGTAAAGTAATGCTCAAGAGTCTCCAAGCCAGGCTTCAGCAATACATGAATCATGAACTTCCAGATATTCAAATTGGTTTTAGAAAAGGCAGAGGAACCAGAGATCAAATTGCCAACATCTGCTGGATCATCGAAAAAGCAAAAGAGTTCCAGAAAAACATCTATTTCTGCTTTATTGATTATACCAAAGCCTTTGACTGTGCGGATCACAATAAATTCTGGAAAATTCTCAAAGAGATGGAACCTGACCTGCCTCTTGAGAAATCTGTATGCAGGTCAGGAAGCAACAGTTAGAACTGGACATGGAACAACAGACTGGTTCCAAGTAGGGAAAGGAGTACATCAAGGCTGTATATTGTCACCCTGCTTATTTAACTTATATGCAGAGTACATCATGAGAAATACTGGGCTGGATGAAGCACAAGCTGGAATCAAGATTGCCAGGAGAAATGTCAATAACCTCAGAAATGCAGATGACACCACCGTTATGGCAGAAAGTAAAGAAGAACTAAAGAGCCTCTTGATGAAAGCAAAAGAGGAGAGTGAAAAAGTTGGCTTAAAGCTCAACATTCAGAAAACTAAGACTGTGGCATCTGTTCCCATCACTTCATGGCAAATAGATGGGGAAAAAGTGGAAACACGGGCTGACTTTATTTTGGGGGGCTCCAAAATCACTGCAGATGGTGACTGCAGTCATGAAATGAAAACATGCTTACTCCTTGGAAGAAAAGTTATGACCAACCTAGACAGCATATTAAAAAGCAGAGATATTACTTTGCCAACAACGGTCCATCTAGTCAAGGCTCTGGTTTTTCCAGTAGTCATGTATGGATGTGAGAGTTGGACTATAAAGAAATCTGAGCACTGGAGAATTGATGCTTTTGAACTGTGGTGTTGGATAAGACTCTTGAAAGTCCCTTGGACTGCAAGGAGATCCAACCAGTCCATCCTAAAGAAAATCAGTCCTGAATATTCATTGGAAGGACTGATGCTGAAGCTGAAACTCCAATACTTTGGCCACCTGATGTAAAGAGCTGACTCATTTGAAAAGACCCTGACGCTGGAAAAGATTGAAGGCAGGAGGAGAAAGGGTCGACAGAGGATGAGATGGTTGGATGGCATCACTGACTCAATGGACATGAGTTTGCATAAACTCTGGGAGTTGGTGATGGACGAGGAGGCCTGATGTGCTGCAGTCCATGGGGTCACAAAGAGTCGAACACGACTGAGCGACTGAATTGAACTGAACTGAACTGATACAGACAGAAAAGAAATTAGTTGTTGCCTAGAGCTGAGTGGAGGTGAGGCAGCTAGGGAATAATGGGATTGATTCCTAATAAATACATGCTTTCTTTTTGCAGTGACATTTATCTGAAAATAACAATTTACTCTTTATTTGCATTGCCTCATTTCATTCTAACCTTCACAACAACCTTATGAGTTAGCTAACACAGGTTATTACTCTCATTTTACAGATAAATAGATAGAGGCTCCCAAAGTTAAGCTAGCAAGCTGTACAAAGTCAACATGGAACCCAAACATGAATGAATGTTGGATTCCCAGTTCAGTGTTCCTTATATTGTGTTGCTCCTACCTGCCTTTTAAACACATATTGTTTATCCTCTATGATAGTGTCTTATTCAGAATGTTTATAATTAAAAATTCATTAATTGCCATATGCATTTTAATTGATGGGCTCTGCTGATGTCAGAAACCACAAAACCCACTGATTCATCAGATTGAGTAGGAGTTCAATCAGCAATGGAATTTATTAATCCATCTCTGTAGACATTACTAATATTTTCCTTAAGCAACATATCTCCGAAAAGAGATGAAAGCAAAAGGTCATGGCTAAAGCAACAAGAGTAGAAGTAGAACCTCAACAAACAAATATCATTGAAGTGTACTATTACATGCTGAGTTTTTAGTAAAATTTTGTGTCCTACAGCAATGTTTTCTGCTTCTACTTAAAAAATATACATCATTGTTAGATGTGTAAGTGGCTGTCATTAAATATTATTATTTTCTCAGTCCAATGAAGAGAATTTATTCACATATATTTCAAAATAAATAAAACTAGAAATGAAGAGCTTGAAAAGAAAAAAAGAAAATGTAATTCTGAGTATAACCTAAAACTGGAGTTACGTTTAGAGACTCTAGATTCTTCCTGATACTAGAAAAATATTACCATGGAATATAAAATATTCAAAGTTTGTGTGTTCATCTTTTTAATTAAGGTATTTTAATACTCTAGATTTCCTGTAAACTATACACACACAAATGAAAAGTGACATATGTGTCATAGAAAGTTGGTCTCTCTCCTTTACGCCTGACTGGAAGAGGAAACTTAATTTGATCTAGGCAGTGACTAAGAAAAGGCTAATTTTTTTTCAGGATTAAAAATTAAGGTTCATACTGGGAACATCTGTTGGATCCTAGAAAAAGGTACAGAATTTCAGAAAAACATCTACTTCTGCTTCATTGACTACACTAAAGCCTTTGACTATGTGGATCACAACAAAATGTGGAAAATTCTTAAAGAGATGGGAATACCAGACCACCTTACCTGCCTCCTGAAAAATCTGTATACAGGTCAAGAAGCAACAGTTAGAACCGGACATAGAACAATGGACTAATTCAAAATTGGGAAAGGAGTAGGTCAAGGCTGTATATTGCCACCTTGCTTATTTAGCTTATAAGCAGAGTGCATTATGTGAAATGCCAGGCTGGATGAAGCACAAGCTGGAATCAAGATTTCTAGGAGAAATGTCAATAACCTCAGATATGCAGATAACATCATCCTTAATGCAGAAAGTGAAGAGGAACTAAAGAACTTCTTGAAGAAAGTAAATGAAGAGAGTGGAAAAGCTGGCTTAAAACTCAACATTCAAAAAACTAAGATCATGGCATCCTGTCCCATCAGTTGATGGCAAATAGATGGGGAAATAATGGGAACAGTGACAGACTTTATTTTCTTGGGCTCCAAAATCACTGCAGATGGTGACTGCAGCCATAAAATTAAATGATGCTTGCTCCCTGGAAGAAAAGCTGTAACCAACCTAGATAGCATATTAAAAAGCAGAGACATTACCAACAAAAGTCTGTATAGTCACAGCTATGTTTTTTTCCAGTAGTCATGTACGGATGTGAGAGTTGGACTATAAAAAAAGTTGAGCACCGAAGAACTTGAACTGTGTGCTTTTGAACTGTAGTGTTGGAGAAGACTTGAGAGTCCCTTGGACAGCAAGTAAATCAAACCAGTCAGTCCTAAAGGAATTCATTCCTGAATATTCGCTGTAAGGATTGATGCTGAAGCTGAAGCTTCAATACTTTGGTCACCTGATGTGAAGAACTGATTTATTGGAAAAGACCCTGATGCTGGAAAAGACTGAAAGCAGGAGGAGAAGGGGATGGTAGAGGATGAGATGGTTGGATGGCATCACTGACTTGATGGACATGACTTTGAGAAAGCCCCGGGAGTTGGTGATGGACAGGGAAGCCTGGTGTGCTGCAGTCCATGGGGTCGCAAAGAGCTGGATATTACTGAGTGACTGAACTGAACTTATTGAACTGGGAACCAGAAGAAATTACAAAAGAGAAGACCCAGCTATTCATAGGGGTTGCTAGCTTCTCCCTCCTCCTCCCCCCAAAACTGTCTTTAATTTCAATAAGATAGAGGCATGGGCTGCCAACTACAGTATTTCTCCAGCATTAAGCCATTCCCGTTGCAGCAAGAAAAAGTCTTCTCCTGCAGTCTTCCTCCTTTAATTATTATTGATGTATTAAATCTGGTTTATCTGGGTTAAAGGGAACTAAGAAATCTTCAACAGAATCAACTTGTAAAGTTGTAAACTGGTTTGTACCTCTGGACATTGATGATCAGATGAAGGCTATTCTAGTTATTCATTAATACATACAGGCTATCCCAAAACTTAGTGCCTTAGTACAAGCATTTTCTTATATGTCATGATATTGTAGGTCACATATGTGGGCAGGGCTCAGCTGGGTGATTCTTCTGTCCCACATGGCATAAAATGGTTATCTGGTGGAATTCTGCTGCTGGATAAGCTGCTCTGCAGGATCCGAGACAGCATTACTCATTACACTATTGGGCACATTGGCAGGGATAACCAGAAAGTTTGAATCTACAGGTGCTGACAATCACAAAATATCTCCACACAAGCCATCTCAAAGCAATTGGAATTGAGACAGCCCAGGGCTTCCAGAGATCAAGCGATTCGAGTGGAAGCTGCAAGACTTTCTACAACCAAGACTCAGAAGTCCCAGGATAAAAATTTTGCTGTGTCCTGTTGACCAGGTAAGTTGCTAAGGTAAGCCTAGGTTCATAGGGTAAGTTATCAGACTTCATTTCTTAATGAAGGAGTACTGTGAAGAAGGCTGAGTACCGAAGAATTGATGCTTTTGAACTGTGGTGTTGGAGAAAACTCTTGACAGTCCCTTGGACTGCAAGGAGATCCAACCAGTCCATTCTGAAGGAGATCAACCCTGGGATTTCTTTGGAAGGAATGATGCTAAAGCTGAAACTCCAGTACTTTGGCCACCTCATGCAAAGAGTTGACTCATTAGAAAAGACTCTGATGCTGGGAGGGGTTGGGGGCAGGAGGAGAAGGGGACAACAGAGGATGAGATGGCTGGATGGCATCACTGACTCGATGGACGTGGGTCTGAGTGAACTCCGGGAGTTGTTGATGGACAGGGAGGCCTGGTGTGCTGCGATTCATGGGGTCGCAAAGAGTCAGACACAACTGAGCGACTGAACTGAACTGAACTGAACAAAGAATTTGCCTCAATCTTTAATCTACCATAAAGTCTGTAGCCATTGAGCATAGGTTGTTGGAAACAAAATTAAGCTTCTATGGTAATACAAAAGTAAATATTCACATACTTAATCCTCAGCCTATCATCCCAACTCCAGGCAGACTGAGTTGCAAGAATTCTTGAAAGTAGTAAAATGTGAATGTTCATAGTAGGTTTTTTCAGCCAGCCTCACACAAATTTTACCTCTCTGGTCATTATCCAAAGCATGAGAGACTCACTCAAACATAATCCTGTCTCAAAGACTCTGCCTTGTACTCCAAGATAGAAGCCCTGAATCCAAGCTCAGAATCCCAGAGCTCTACTTATCTAAGAAAAAAGATCAAAAACATTACCAGTTCTCACAGATAACATCACCGAACCATTCTGTATTTATAAACAGAACCAGCATAATCTGAGGATAACAAAAGACTTTACCCCATAATGAACACCTTAATTTCTGGGGTGAGGTGAAGCAAAGTTGTCAGTGGGTGAGAGTTTCATTTATTTTTTGTGTGTGTATGATAAAACTAATACGAAAATAAAATTTTGCTGTAAAATATTAAACATTACAGAAGCATATATATATAGAAGCTGGGTTGGTTCAATTTTCCATAACAAAATACCTCAGACTGGATGGCTTAAACAACAGAAAAATTTTTTCCCACAGTTATGAAGGCTGAGAAATCTAAGATCAATGTTCCATCAGGGTTCTCTCTTCCCGGTTTACAGACAGTCGCTTTGGCTTCACAAGGCCTTTCTTCCAAGTGCACTCAGAGGGCATGAGCAAGTTCTCTGATATCTCTTCTTACAAGAACTCTAATCCTATGGGACCAGGACCCCACCTTTATGACCTTATTTAATTTTAATAACTTCCTTAGAGGCCCCATCTCCAAATACAGCCATTCTGGAAGCTGAGGCTTCAATCTATGGATCTGGGGAGGATACAGCTCAAATCAGTTAGTAGCAGAGTTTAGAATAAAATCTTTAAGTCACCCTTCACCTGCCCTCTTCCCAACCCCTGCTTTGTGACTCAAAGGTGGTTTTGAAAAGTGATTATTCTTGGCACACCTGAGAGTCTGACATACTTGAGAGCTCCTTGAGGACTCACTGCTCCAGATCTAAATGCATTAAAAAACTCTTTTTGTTTAGGGACCTCCCTGGTGGTCCAGTGGTTAAAAATCCACCTTCTAATGCCGGGGATGCGGGTTCAATCTCTGGTTGGGGAACTAAGATCCCACATGGTGTGGGGCAACTAAGCCCATGTGCTACAAAGAAGACCCAGTGCAGCCAAAAATAAAGGAAGATAAAATAAATCTTCCCAAAACACATCAAAAAATTTATGTTAGCAAGTCCAGTGCATCACATCAAAATACAATCACCAGTTCTTTAAATAGTCCATTCATTTTGTAAAAATATAAGTGTATATGTTGATTTAATTCAACTATAAATTTTCATTTTATAACAAGGAGCTTTCAAAAAAAGAGGTAAAACAACTTTTGGAGTTGAAGTTTAAAAGCTGTTATCTTTGTTACAAACACATCTTCAAGAGCAATTTAAGATTAAGGATTTATATAATGACCAAATTATTTGGGGGTGGGACGGATTAGATTATACTTGAAATATCCTGATGATAGAGGGTAAGCACATGGGAGTTTTACTAGGGATATCAAAAACACAGCTTAGAATCTCACTTCCAGTACTACTCTAGACTTCGATTAATTAATTAAATAATTAATTAAGATTAGCTTAATAATCTTGTACCTGAATCATGCAGTTAAACCCTCCACCTCTCCTTGGAAGTCCGTACACAGACCATGTGGCTGATTCACTTACTCAACAATTTATTGAGCACCTATTCAATGCCAAGAACCTCTCTAGGTACTTAGGTATCAAGATCAAATAAGATATGGTCTCTGCCCTTAGGATGTTTAAAGTTAGTTAATGAAAGACATAATGAGTTAATAGTTGCAAACAAGAAGTTCTTACACTAGAATAACAGTTGGTTCAGGGTATAGAGGATAAAGACGAAAGTAGTCAACCGGCCTCTTGGAGGTATGTTTACAGACAAAGCAACTTCAGATTACTATTAATGAATCAATCGGATAATATTTTCTTGTCAGGTTGTTGCCAGCCTCTTAACTCACTCCCACATGCCCCAATAATAGAGGAGAGTTGTATTAAAAAGCAAGCCCTGTGACACCGTGAAAGCCCCCTTTTGCCTCAAGTAAATAAACAAAGACAAAATTTTATCAAACACAAGGCTTTGTCTGACAGCAATGGATGTATTTGCTAGCAGACAATGTACATGCATAAACGTCAAATACTGTTTTCAAAGCGCATTGAAAAGCGGCGCTGCAGGCATGCCCGTGACCGAAGCGTCTGGCCACTCCTGACAACGGCCTGGAATGTGAAATTGGAGGCTGATAATGAACAAAAGGACACGTCAACTAGGAAGTTAGTGTATGGAAACACTTTAGCGCACAAACAAAGCATTAAAATACAATTCGGCTCTACAAATACCAGGAGGGCGATAAGTCCACTGAGGTCATGAGTCACCTTTTCAGGCAGCTGGAACGATTAGATGCCGATTGCTATCAGCCAAACCACCATCCTTTACTGCTTCTGATTCCTGCCTTGTGCCCTCTTACCACATGCAAGTCACAAAAATTAGAAGGCATTATGGCATTTGCTTGCTCATGCGTTATTTCACCCTGCCTCTAGAGAAAGGAATGGTTATGTGCTGAGCACAGCAAATGTCCTCATTTAGGCATGGATTGTGGAGTGACGGGGGGGGGCTTGGCCTGTCCTAGACACACTGGACCAAGCAGGCACTTTCCCCTAAGGTGGTGCAAGAAGCCACAGGAAACTGGCCCCTCAGCCCGTAATGGTGCAGATAGAAAAACTGTGGTTCCTAATGCAAGGAATGCAAGATAGCGCAATAGCATAAAAACAAGTTGGGGCAAAAGGCCAGCACAGTAACAGGGCAGGTGGTGAGCAACGGTATTTGGCAAAACCTCTGCTAGTCTGATGGAGGAATAGAGGACAGAGAAATTTATACCAATAGAGTTACACCTCTAGTGTGCAGGGTTCATGGACCCAGACACCTTGTATTCTTGTTCTAGAGAAAGACTGGACGGTTTGGTTGGTCAGGTAACTAAGAAAAGCATAACCAAGCAGAATTCCAGGAAAAATGTGTAGATGTGTGCGATTGGGCGACAGTGGGACCAGCACAGAACTAGATCGCTGAAAGCGTCAAGCCCTGGAAAGACTGTGGAGACCCTCCCTCCCATGACGCCGTACGTTTGTGAGGAAAAAGATAAGAGCATCTCCTATCATGCCCTCTTGTTCAACAATGAACCGAAGAGTCTAGACGGTGCAGAAAGGTAAGAAAAAGTAGAATGTATAAGAACTGGAAGGGAAGAAAGAAAACTCTCAATATTCACAGAGGACATAATTTGTATGTATAAAATCCAAAATAAACTACAAATAAAAATTACATGAATTAAAAATGGTTTCACAAGGTTGCCACTTGCTAAGTCAGCAGACCAAAAGCAATTGTATTTCTACAGACCAGCAACAAACAGAAAATAAAATTATTTTTAATTATTAAATTAATTTTAATTAAAATTATTTAAAAGACATTATCTTTTAATATACATATGTCATCATAAAGCACAGTATTTATAGTATCAAAAGATAAATTTTAAAACCTAGTAATAAGAGATGAATAATAATTCTACCAGAAAACTGTAAGATATTACTCAGAGAAATTAAAAAACAACAAAATTAACCGAAGAATGCTAAGCTCATGGATTAGAAGTGCTAAATTTGTAACTATGTCACTGCTCCCTAAATCAACCCAGGGATTCATAACAATCTTAACTAAAAGGCTTTTTAAAAATATCTGGGTTTTAGTAAATCTTAAAAGTTCTCATCACAAGAAAAAATGTATAACTATATATTGTGACAATTGTTACCTAGAATTATTATGGTGATCATTTTGCCATATATACAAATATCAAATAATTATGTTTTTTTCTTGAAACTAATATAATTATACCTCAGTTTAAGCTTTTAAATTAAAAATACTTGGGTTTTTAAAAAATACTTGGAACCTGACAATCTGTTCTAAAGTGTATATAGGAGGGTGGGACGGAGGTTCTAGATGGAGGGGATCAGTCAGTTCAGTTCAGTCGCTCAGTTGTGTCCGACTCTTTGCGACCCCAGGAACCGAGCCAGGCCTCCCTATCCATCACCAACTCCTGGAGTCCACCCAAATTCATGTCCATTGAGCCGGTGATGCCATCCAACTGTCTCATCCTCTGTCGTCCCCTTCTCCTTCTGCCCTCAATCTTTCCCAACGTCAGGGTCTTTTCAAATGAGTCAGCTCTTCGCATCAGGCAGCCAAAGTACTAGAGTTTCAGCTTCAACATCAGTCCTTCCAATGAATACCCAAGACTGATCTCCTTTAGGATGGACTGCATGGATCTCCTTGCAGTCCAAGGGACTCTCCAGAGTCTTCTCCAGCACCACAGTTCAGAAGGGAATATCTGTATACATATAGCTGATTCACTTCATCGTACAGCAGAAACTAACACAGCATTGTAAAGCAACTATACTCCAATAAAAAATAAATAAAATGTATATGAACGTGCAAAGGTCAAGAATAGCCATGCTTCTTTTGAATAAGAAGAAATGAAAGTACTTGCTCAGCCAGAATTAGGATAGTGCAACAGTAGTGCAAAAACTG
Organism: Ovis aries; assembly: GCF_016772045.2. Lineage (NCBI taxonomy): Eukaryota > Metazoa > Chordata > Mammalia > Artiodactyla > Bovidae > Ovis > Ovis aries. Next base: position 69,812,554 of record NC_056063.1, on the reverse strand, counting down.
AAAAATATGAAGCAAAATGGAGAGTTCAGAAAACAACTCATATCCTATGGCAAAGGGAGCAATAGGAGCAGTATAAAAAGCCACAGCCTTTACAATGACTGGTTCTAGAAAATTGAATGTCCATATGGAAAGAAATCAAGCCTTATACCATACACAGAAATCAATTTCAGATAGATTCTGGAAATGGAGAAATAGCTCCTAGAAGACCACCTCTCCCTTAGAGAATAACCATAAGCTTCGGACAAAATATTAAAAAAAAAAACAACAACTCTTAAATGCCTGCAGGAAAGTCAAAATCAAACAGAAACACAAGGGGACACACTTGGGAAAAGGGTACAGTGCTAGATGAATTTCCCACTTTTACAGTTTTTTGCTTATAAAATACCTCACATATATACAGTCTTAGACACGAACAAGAATGTCTATAACAAACAGTCAGTGTGTGTGTGTGCTCAGTCATTTATGTCGAACTCTTTGCCACCCCATGGACTGTAGCCCACCATGCTCCTCTGTCCATGGCATTTTCCAGGCAAGAATACTGGAGTAGGTTGCCATTTCCTCTTCCAGGGAATCTTCCCAACCCAGGGGTTGAACCCATGTCTCCGGCTTGGCAAGTAGATTCTTTACCACTGAGCCACCTGGGAAGCCCATAACAGCCAGTGCACATCATTAGAAACTGGAAACAACCCACATGCTCATTAACAGGAGAGTATAAGCAAATACACTGTGCTTTATATGCACAATTAAATATTAGACAGCCTGTGAATCAACTCAGTGACATGCACTAACTTTGAATTCAAACATAATTAAAAGAAAAAAGTTCATCACTAAGATTACATAGAAAAGTTTTAACTTATAATAACATTTAAAGCTAAAATATAAAGAAAAACATACTTAACAAGGATACACATAGATGTAGTGTAGAGTTTACTGGGGGGATTTGTTTTGGTAAAGGTATGAAAGTGAAAGTCGTTCCATCCGGTCTGACTCTTTTCAATCCCATGACTATACAATCCATGGAATTCTCCAGGCCAGAATACTAGAGTGGGTAATCATTCCCTTTTCCAGGGGATCGTCCCAACCCAGGGATCAAACCCAGACCTCCCACATTGCAGGTGGATTCTTTACCAGCTGAGCCACCAGAGAAGCGCAAGAATACTGGAGTGGGTAGCCATTCCCTTCTCCAGGGCATCTTCCCAACCCAGAAACTGAACCGGGGTCTCCTGCATTGCAGGCTGATTCTTTACCAGCTGAGCTACCAGGAAAGCCCATGTATAGGTATACCAGCAGATTTTGTTTTGGATGCTGGATTCATAAGTATTTATTATATGATGAAAGGAGGAAAGAGACAGGAAGAAATAAAGAAAGGAAAGAAAGAAGAAAAGAGGGAAGGAAGAAGGAAAGAAAGGGAGAAAAAAAAGAAAGTCACTGATGGAGCAATTATGAGAGTGTATCAAGCACTGGGAATAGTGATTAAACCAATTTCATGTACTTGGATTTCATAAAAGAAAGAGAGGGATGAAGGAGGGTGGAAAGACGGAAGGAGATAGGGTGGTTTGGACAAGTAGGGTTGGGGAAATATACAGACTGAGATTAGATATCATTGTTAAAGGTTTCCCTTTTAGCAGTCCTTGGCTATCAGAGAAAGGGTAGAGATTGGGTTCTGTTTGGCAGTGGGGTATTGAGTTGCAGCTGAAACCAAGCCGGTGCTGACAACCACAGGAACTAGCAGGGAAGCTGACTGCTGGGTGCCAGGACTGGACCTTGGGGCAGCATGTTGCTGTAGGCATGGAACACCTTACTGGAGGGATTCCCTTTGGCCACTCCCTCTCAGAGGAAGCATGGCACTGAGTGAGTCACAAGGAGGCTTGAGGAAGTAGGTGGGATTGAGAATCTGAGCCAGGAAGCAGCTGAGTCTTCCACTCAGAGTGGTGCTGGTGAAGAGCATCGGCTTAGTTCACACCCCACTTCTTCCACTTGCATTTGTGTGACTTTGGGTGAGTTATTCATCCATCAGCTCTAAGCCTCCGTTTCCCAACTGCAAATTGAGGTAACTCTTACCTCATAGAGCTTTCCTAAAAATTAAATGATAGTGTATGCAAAAGGATGGTATCTTAAGAACTCAGTAAATGATAGTTAAAATCAAACTGCTCATCAAAGCAGACCCATCCTCAGATAGGAAACTGAACCTAAGAGGGAGTAACACACAGGTCAAGGAGGTCTGAAAGCTGGAAAGGACAGCCAGACAGAGGAACTTTGTAAAATCGGAAACATGGCTTATCCTACACCCTGCTGGAAGACGTAAGCAGTATTCCCATCTTTCTCAAAATCAACCAGAGCATGCACGGTGGTGAAATTTACAAATAAGGCTACCACACCAGAATCCAGTCTCCTCATTTGAAAACTATGGGTTGGAAGGATTCTTCATTATGTGATACGCTGACTGTTCAACCCTCCTCATTCATTTCTGGTTTTGTTCAATGTTAGCTCTCTCCCACTTAAAAAAAAAGCACTTATCCTAGAGGAAAGTCAATTGCTTTCACAGTATTCTCAGGATCTGAAATTGTACTTTGTGAAGTTGTCTGTCTTGGATTATTTGTATTGCCTTTTTTCCCTCAGGTGTTTTATTTGGGGGAAGGGGGGGACAATGGGTTTTTAAATTTTGTATTTCTTGCTCTGTCATCTAGGTCAACTTCGTTTAGAAATGCCAGCCTGAGTTGAGTACTGCTAAGGAGGAATGAAGAAAGGCATTCTCATAATCCATTTGTATAGTCCCAGTATGGCAGGAGCAGTAAGAATAAAGGGACAGAAATCTCAAAAGAATGAAAATTTAGCAGTAACCAGTCAAAGGTTGCTCTCGCAGCTATTCACTCTAACCATGAGTACCTGACTTAATTCCTCATCTCTCGGGTTTTATGTGGACCATGTGTTTGGGTTTTTTTCCTCCCTTATGGGGGCAGGTTGGGGTGGGGATGATAGGAGAACAACTAGGGAACTAAAGGAGTAGGATTAGAGAACTGTAACAAAAGCCTGAGACTGGCTTTTGTCAGTTTGCTCATTTCCTCCTTAACAGGACAAACAGGCTATATTACTTTTCTATGCAGGTTGAAAGCTTATGAATTCTTTCCTTGCACTTGCTTAAGACCAGAAGCCCGAAGTTCTCTTGACTCCAGCCGTCTGCTCCCACTGCTCCAGGGGTCATAACTTGGCCTCTGCATTTGAAGGCATCACCTTTCCCACCCTGTCACTTCCACCTGGGCACCTCTCCGTACCCTGCCAGTTTGCTTTCTTTGCTGTGGTTTCACCTCCATGGTTCTAGAAAAATGTAACAATGAGCCATCTGGGTGATAATCCAGTGGGAGCACAGAGATGGAATCGATGAAGGCAGAAAAATGATTCAGTTCACTCTGAGCCCCTGTCTTTTGTTGGGATCCAAATATTCTCCCTCCCTTTTATAGAAGAGAAAGAGAAAGAAGAAGAAAGCCAGTTACTTTGGCATTGCCAAGGTATTAAAAATAAAAAAAATTCCCAACAATCTCATTGCTGCCTCCTAGTGAAAGTTTTAAAATTGAAAAAGACCATTCACAGGGAGGACCTAAGGGAAAAAGAAGAAAGTGACTTTGCACAGACTTTTGCCCAAACTATGTCTGAGAAAGTGTCTGCCTCTCAGCTGCAGATTAGATATATTTGTGGTCATAGGTATTCCTTGGCCACAAGGCAAATACAGAGCCTGTATAGGTTCCACGGATGGAGGTACACAGTCCTTTGGGTGCTTGCCATCCACTTGGCAATATAAAGCCCATGAAGTGAAGTGAAGTCACTTAGTTGTGTCCAACTCTTTGCGACCCCATGGATTGTAGCCTACCAGGCTCCTCTCTCCATGGGATTCTCCAGGCAAGAGTACTGGAGTGGGTTGCCATTTCCTTCTCCAGGGGATCTTCCCGACATAGAACTTGTAATTCTCTTTCAAAGTATTTTTCCTTCACTGTTCACTCACACAGACTACTCTCTTTCTTATATCTTGGTATTTTTTCACTTTTATGTCACAATGTACAAGAACAGTGGTAAAGAATCCGCCTGCCAATGCAGGAGACCTGGGTTCGATCCCTGGGTTGAGAAATTCCCCCGGAGAAGGAAATGGCAACCCACTCCAGTATTCTTGCCTGGGGAATCCCATGGGCAGAGGAGCCTGGCGGGCTACAGTCCATGCGGTCGCAAAAAGTCAGGTGCCACTGAGCATACACACAGGCAGAGAAATGTAGAACAAATATGTAAGGTTCCACGAGTTCAAACATAAGCTCTGTGGACACTAAAACTAAATCGTCATTTCAGTACATAAGAAAGGGAATGGCAAGAAAACTTACAGAGAAAAGCTTAACCAGACTCAGTCAAGAGGCATGAAGGCCCATGAATAGCAGCCGTGATTTGCTGCTGTCCCCCATGAGGGTTCATCCTGGGGGCCTCTAGATGAAAAGGCTCTAGGCCAAGAATACTGATCCCCTAATAACCAAAACTGAAAGCCAAACCTCTCCTAGTGTGAAATTGTATTAGGTGAATAGCAAACAAGCACACAAACAACCATTTTCTTTTTAGGTATGGGAACATCTTCCCCCCCACCCCCCACAGTTCAACATTCATGAACTTAAAGAACTTTCAAATCTGGTTCATTTAATATCACTAAACAGGCAATACCACACAATTCATAAAACCATATCCTAGGAAGCTTATACATTTTATTTTTATAAGATATTTCACATAAAGGCATATATTTCAATCATATATGCAAACATTTCATGGTAATAATTTATTGCAATTGATTTCTAAACTTAAATTTGAAAATATACAATAATTTAAATCACCAATATAAAAATGTTTCTCAGTCCTTATCCTTTTGTATATATCAAAATAATTTTCAAGATTAGACTCAACTTTATTCACAATAATCTTAGTAACAGTTTTCACATTTGCACCCCTATACATATATATGTCCTTTGTATGACAGTGTATATTTTGTCTCAAACCTATTATATAAGTTAGTAGGTTAAAAGCTCGGGGGTGATAGTTTCATAGTTTATCATCGCAAGACAGTATATTTAATACTCTAGTCTATGTAATTACTCCTGCTAGGGTTTTAACAGTTGCTCCACCCAGTCTGTGAACAGAGTGTCTTTATAGAGCCTGTAAAGGAATATGGTTCTAAAGAAATCAGTCCAATTGTTTTAGCAATACAAGGGCTGATGCAAAGTAAACATTTGTGTGGTATCTTAAGAAAGAGTGTCACTCCCATACATTTCACTGCTGATTTGCATTCTGTATGTCATCACAGCAACTAGGAAGAAAAAGCAACAATCACTATTTTTTTATTAAAATGAGCAATAAAACAAGCCTAACTTTTAAATAAAACTGATGGCCTAAAAATGTTTTTATATAAGTTCAATAAGTTCTTTATACCTGCATATGTGTTTGTGTTCGAACTGGACATGAATTGCAGGGAAAACTTAAAAGAGTTAACTGATTGTAGAACTTCCTACTTGTACACACCACATGGCTAGGACAAATCCGCACTGCCAAAGAGGCAAGCAAGTTCCCCATGAAGGGCAGGCCAACTTGTGAATGAAACTTCCAGACTGATCGTGTTAGAAGATGTGCTGCAAGCATACCAAGAAGTGAGGAAAATCTGCAAACAAAAATATGCTGTTTGATCTTTGCATTATGTCAAATATAAAGGAAAAAGCTGCTCCTACTAAAGGAAATTGTGGTTAACAGCATAAAAATATTCCAGTACAGAGTGACTAGTACGTTTCACTTTTGTCTTTCAGAGAAACGTTTTATACTTCTTACTGATTTTGAACACCTTCATCCTATCTGTGCGTGAGATACTGTGAGGCTAACTAACTGTACCATAAACCGATCAGCATATGGATGACTAGCGACTAGAACGAAAACAAACCCCCAGAATTTTAAAAGATCCGAAGAGTCGGCCAAGGATGCCAGTTCTCAGCCTGGGCTAGTTCCTTTTCGAAAGGGTTGCCAGGCGTACGCTCAGCCCCTCCTGTTATCTTTCACTCCACTACCTCCGACTGGGTGCATCACTAGTGCAAGAAAATTCGCGAAGCATCTGCGGCAAGTAACACCTGGACCTCCAAGGAAGCACCTTCTTGCTAGGAAAAGTCTCCAGCATTTTCTGGGCTGCGTCCCCTCTTCCTCCGAACCGCGTGAGGCTCTCCTCCACGTGCGCGCCTCCTTCCTCCAGGGCAGAGGATCCCAGACCCGCGACCACCGATGCTCCGCCCGGCCGGGGCCGCCGGGACGACCCCAGGGGTGGCGGAAGCCAAACAGTGCGCAAACTCGGCGGCGCGCCTCGGAGTCTCCTCTCGCCTAAACCTGTTCTCAAGTGAAAAGCGGGTGGGAGGAGGAGTACGGGGGTGGGGGTGTGGGGTGAGGAGGGGGAGAGGCGGCAGGGATACTGTTTAATTCGCGGTCCTGAGGGTGTGGGAGCGGGAGGAGGCTCTGCTGGTCCCTCCTCCTCCCTAAGTGCTGGGCTCCACCTCCGCGTGCCCCCAGATATACACACACTCAGCGGCGGCCGGCCATGCACACCCAGCGCCGGCTTCGGGCACGTGTACACGCAGGTAGCGACACTCACCTGAGCCCGTGCACAGGGCTCCTGTCGCCTCGGGAGCGGCGGCTGGCGGCCTGGGCTGGAAAGGGGCCCACGGTGCTGCAGGAGAGGGGCAATTGGGAGCAGCCCCAGCGCGGATCTGCGAACTGAGGTGATGGCGCGCCTTCCTTAAATCCTACCCACTCATCTGCTGCCACCACCACCACCACCACCACCACCACCCCGCACCCCGCCTCTTGCACCTCCGCCCGCTCGGCTCTGGCCGAGGAAGCCCGCCCAGAGGGGCTCCGGCCGCGGAGCACACGCGGGCGCACGCTCCGAGGCGAGCGCGCCGAGAGGGGCGCGGCGGCGCCGGCGCAGGAAACTTGGGCGAAGTTAGTTGCAAGTCCCGGGCGGAGGCCCAGAGGACCGAGGAGTGGGACGCGGCCGGTGCCTGGCCCGCGGCGCCGCGCGGAGGCTGGCTCGTGCTCCGCGCCCAGCGCGCTCCGGGTGCCCGAGTCGGCCGACGCGCCAGGAGGGCTTGAGAGAGCCGAGCCGGCATGGCCCCAGGGACAGCAAGACGCGCCGACCCGGCGAGCCGGGAGGATTTCCTTTGAGGCACGGCGATCGATCCCAGGCTTTCTGAATCCTCAGCCAACCTCCTGCCCCGACCCGCAGCCGGAGAGGAAGACCCACGAGGCAGGTGCTGGGGTGCGGAAAGCCCCCCCCCCCGACCCCGCGCCCTAAACCCCAGCCCACCAGGGGGGTTCCCATCAGCGCACCCCGCCTGCTGCGAGCGAGGAAGACCGGCCGGTGCTGCGGTATTTGTATTTATATCCATTGCGGCGCTCTGCGTTCCCTCGGTGCGCCCGGACCCCCCTCCTCTTCCTCCTCCCGGCCGCCCCCCCTCCTCCCCCACCCCCCATCTGCCACTGTCAAATGAGAAAGTCACCGAGGAGAACCCAAACACTCCAGCCGCCGAGAGCCCCCTTTGGCACTTGGCAGCACGCGGCGGCTGACTCCTCTGCTCAACTTGGTGGCGCCTCCGCGACGCAACTTTCGGAGCTGCTGTGCATTTAACAGGGGAAAGACCGAGGAGGGGGACCGCGCTGCTGGGTGGCGGCCACCTGCGGGGAGTTCGCAAGCGGACGCCACCGGACAGGAAGGACACAAAGAAAGCAAAGGGCAAACTGCCACCGTGGGGGTGGGGACACCGCCGAGAAGTTCTCCTGCCTCGGGGAGGATTTTGTTTTCCGCTCCCCCTCCCCCGAGCGCCTGGCCGGCCGGAGACAGCAGAACATCCACGGGCGCGACGCGGCCCGGGGCTGGTCCTCCGGCTTCGTTCCGGCGGGAGCGACGCCGGGGTGAAAAGTGGGGCGCGGCGGGCCGGAGGGGTCCCCGCCAACAGCCAACATTGATTTCCTCCGGGCCGAGAGCGACGGCCCGGGCGGCGGCGGCGGGCTGCAGCCGCGGCAGGGCGACAGCATGTCCAAGCCTGTGGACCACGTCAAGCGGCCCATGAATGCCTTCATGGTGTGGTCGCGGGCTCAGCGGCGCAAGATGGCCCAGGAGAACCCCAAGATGCACAACTCGGAGATCAGCAAGCGCCTGGGCGCCGAGTGGAAGCTGCTCACCGAGTCGGAGAAGCGGCCGTTCATCGACGAGGCGAAGCGCCTGCGCGCCATGCACATGAAGGAGCACCCCGACTACAAGTACCGGCCGCGGCGCAAGCCCAAGACGCTGCTCAAGAAGGACAAGTTCGCCTTCCCCGTGCCCTACGGCCTGGGCGGCGTGGCCGACGCCGAGCACCCGGCGCTCAAGGCGGGCGCCGGGCTGCACGCGGGCGCGGGCAGCGGCGGCCTGGTGCCCGAGTCGCTGCTCGCCAACCCCGAGAAGGCGGCCGCTGCCGCCGCCGCCGCCGCGGCGCGCGTCTTCTTCCCGCAGTCGGCGGCCGCCGCCGCCGCGGCCGCGGCCGCGGCCGCCGCCGGGAGCCCCTACTCGCTGCTTGACCTGGGCTCCAAGATGGCAGAGATCTCGTCGTCCTCGTCCGGCCTCCCGTACGCGTCGTCGCTGGGCTACCCGACCGCGGGCGCCGGCGCCTTCCATGGCGCGGCGGCGGCGGCTGCAGCGGCGGCCGCGGCCGCCGGGGGGCACACGCACTCGCACCCCAGCCCGGGCAACCCGGGCTACATGATCCCGTGCAACTGCAGCGCGTGGCCCAGCCCCGGGCTGCAGCCGCCGCTCGCCTACATCCTGCTGCCGGGCATGGGCAAGCCCCAGCTAGACCCCTACCCCGCGGCCTACGCCGCCGCGCTATGACCCCCGCGGGGCGGCCTTGCCGGGACCGGTGTGCCCACGTGTACATATGTATAGGTACGAGCTCTGCGGCCTCCCCACGCGCCCTCCCGCGACGGGGGCCCCCCCGGTGTGTGTGTACATAAGGTGTATAGATGCCAGTCGGGGCGCTAGTGGCCGAGCGCGCGAATACGCGGGCGAGTGTGCGTGTGAATTGACAGGATCCTTTCAGACCTGCACCCCGCAGACAACTTTCAAGAGGGCAGTTGTATCCGGCAGCGGTGGCTGTTTGCTTTGCACTTCGGAACCTGTTGCGTTTTGGCCCACAGAGGTGGAGGAATAACTTTTTTTTTGACATGTTGGGCTTTCCAGCTTTCTCTGTGGGAAGTTTACTGTCGGTTTTGCTTTTGTTGCCCATTGTTTTTCTTTTATTATTATTATTATTTTCTCCTGGTCTGTGTTGCATGCACTCTGTTCAAACGTTAGGTCTGAAATGGTTGGCACAAGGGAAAAGCTGATCTGTGTCATTAGTTTCTCGGAACGGGATGGCTCCGAGCAGCCTTGCTCCCTATTTGTACTGTTTGAACTTTGCAAATCTCTGTTCTCTCAAGCAGAACCCCTAGACCGGATCCATTCTTGACCAGTGACCGGCTCGAATCTGGCCTTTTGTGTGTGAGACGATCACGGTTTCTTTTGTTTATCCTGCCATATGCAAATCAGACCAAGAGCTCTTTCTCAAGAGCAAGGACCGCAAACAAGAAATGTGTGTGAAATGAAAAGTTGTCAATTGGATTTTCTCCTTAAAAAAAAATCTACTAGAAGTCTCCTGAGTCCACTTGCTAGAATTTTTGACACAGTTTACACAGAAAAAGGCATTGTTCCTATTTTTTCATTATGGCTGAGTTTCACCTTCAGATTGTAAATGTGTATATGTCCGTGAAAGCATTGAGTCTGAAAATGTGTTATTTGCGTTGCCCTAAATGTGAGTCAGTTTTCGACTCTCAAACATTTTGAACAAATGTCAAAGTTAACTTCTAAAAATTGCGAGACTATTTCAGACCCGCAATTTTATCTAAGATTAAATCAGACTTTTTTGTCTGAGTGGTAATTATATATTTATTATTTAGCAAAACAAAACAAAAACCAGAATTGTTTTGACAGATGTCTCTTCTTTCAGCTAGCGTTTCTCCACCAACTCAAACCGCTTAAATGTGTTTTGGAGTTCCCTCCCTAATTAGCTTATTTTTTAGATCACCTGCAATTCATTTGCAAATGATGATAAAACACATTTTAGAGAAAAGAACCTCATTTGTAGCTTTTTTCTTTTTAAGTGTATATATTTTGACTACTGTTTGTGAATGAAGTTGGCTAACATGTATTTAGTTTCATTTTGGCTTTATGTAATATAAAGTTTTTAAAAGTTTAAGTATTGGTTTTAACCTTTATGTGTAAATGGTTTTTCTTGTGTGATCTTCTAATTTAATATTAGACGTCTAAACTATATCTGTAAATTAGAACCCGACTATCACTCTGTTCATTTTTTTTGAACAAAGAGTTTAAATAAAGCCTGAACCAGGGAAAAGAGAAAATCCTCTATTTCTTGTTGAGTTCCTAACAAGATTTTTATCTGAATTGCCCTTACGTGCCTGGTCCAGGTGAAGTGTAAGGTATCCTCCAAAGGCAGTCTTTGTTTCACTTTTGAATAGATTTACTAGGAAATCTAAATCAAGCCATTGTTATTCAGAGCCAAAAACCTGATTTATCACATTTTTAATCGTGAATAGGAAAGAAGATAAAAAAAAACCAAGTAGTTGTATTATCTTGGGGGGAAAAAAAGGCATTCATGAACCAGTAGAACAGAGCCCATTGAAAACATCCAGACCGTTTAAAGCATTTCACCAGTTTCCAGTAACATTTTAAGAGGGGAAAGTTGCCTGACCACTTTATCTTGTTAGCAGGAGAGCCCCACTGCTTA